>NW_027667642.1:85000-738000 GCF_963924665.1 Micromys minutus | reverse complement strand
TTTCTGACTTATTACCCTGAAATAAGTGAAATTTCTGCAAATTTGCCCCAAAATAATAGAAATTTCTGCCTTTTTGCCCCTAAATAAGGGGAATTTCAGCCTTTTAACCTCAAAATAAGGAAAATTTCTGCATTTTTGCAACAAAATATTAGGAATTTCTGCATTTTTGCCAGAAAATATTCGGAATTTCTGCCTTTTTGTCCTAAATAAGAAAAATTTCTGCCTTTTTTCCCTGAAATAAGTGCAATTTCTGAAATTTTGCCCCAAAATAAGTAAAATTTCTGCAATTTTGCCCCAAAATAAGGGAAATTTCTAGAATTTTGCCCCAAAATAAGTGGAATTTCTGAGTTTTGCCCCAAAATAAGGAGAATTTCTGCCTTTTTGCCCCGTAATTAGTGAAATTTCTGCAATTTTGCCCTAAAATAAGGGAAATTTCTGCAATTTTCCCCATAATAAGGAAATTTTCTGCAATTTTGCCCCAAAATAAGGGGAATTTCTGTTTTTTGCCCCACAATTAGGGAAATTTCTGCAATTTTGCCCCAAAATAAGGGGAATTTCTGCATTTTGCCCCAAAATATGGAGAATTTCTGACTTTTTGTCCGAAAATAAGAAGAATGCATACATTTTTGCTATAAAAAAGGGAAATTTCTTCATTTTTGCTCCAAAATAAGGGGAACATTTGCCTTTTTGCCTCTAAATAAGTGGAATTTCTGTCTTTTTCCCCCAAAACAATGGGAATTTCTGTCTTTTTTGCCCCAAAATAATGAAAATTTCTGATTTATTACCCTGAAATAAGTGAAATTTCTGCAAATTTGCCGCAAAATAATGGAAATTTCTGCGTTTTTGCCCCCAAATAAGGGGAATTTCAGCCTTTTTACCTCAAAATAAGGGAAATTTCTGCATTTTTGCAACAAAATATTAGGAATTTCTGCATTTTTGCCACAAAATATTAGAAATTTCTACCTTTTTGCCCCAAAATAAGGAAAATTTCTGCCTTTTTCCCTCAAATAAGTGAAATTTCTGCAATTTTGCCCCAAAATAAGTGAAATTTCTGCAATTTTGCCTCAAAATAAGGGAAATTTCTGGAATTTTGCCCCAAAATAAGTGGAATTTCTGAGTTTTGCCACAAAATAAGGAAAATTTCTGCCTTTTTGCCCCACAATTAGGGGAATATCTGCAATTTTGCTCCAAAATACGGGTAATTTCTGCCTTTTTTCCCGAAAATAATGGGAATGCATAACTTTTTGCCATAAAAAAGGGAAATTTCTACATTTTTGCTCCGAAATAAGGGAAATTTCTGCCTTTTTGCCCTGAAATATGTGACATTTCTGCAATTTTAGCGCAAAATAAGGTGAATTTCTGCAGTTTTGCCCCAAAATAATGGGAATTTCTGCCTTTTTGAACCAAAATAAAAAAAATTTTTTCTTTTTTTCTCTGAAATAAGTGAAATTTCTGCAATTTTGCCTTATAATAATAGA
Organism: Micromys minutus; assembly: GCF_963924665.1. Taxonomy (NCBI): domain Eukaryota; kingdom Metazoa; phylum Chordata; class Mammalia; order Rodentia; family Muridae; genus Micromys; species Micromys minutus. Next base: position 736,522 of record NW_027667642.1, on the reverse strand, counting down.
AATTTCTTCAATTTTTCCCCATAATAAGAGAAATTTCTGCAATTTTGCCCCAAAATAAGTGGAATTTCTGAGTTTTGCCCCAAAATAAGGAGAATTTCTGCATTTTTGCCCCAAAAATTAGGGGAATTTCTGCAATTTTGCTCCAAAATATGGGGAATTTCTGCCTTTTTGCCCAAAAATAAAGGGAATGTTTACCTTTTTGTCATAAAAAAAAGAAATTTCTTCATTTTTGCCCCAAAATAAAAGGATTTTCGGCCTTTTTGACTCAAAATAAGTGCAATTTCTGCCTTTTCTCCAAAAATAAATTAAATTTCTGTCTTTTTGCACAAAAATAAGGGGAATTTCTGATTTTATGCCCGAAAATAAGGGGAATTTCAGCCTTTTTACCTCAAAATAAGGGGAATTTCTGACTTTTTGCCCCAAAATATGGGGAATTTCTGCCTTTTTGCCCCAAAATAAGAAAAATTTCTGCAATTTTGTACCAAAATAAATTTCTGCGTTTTTGCCCCAAAATAAGAAAATTTCTGCCTTTTTTCTGAAATAAGTGAAATTTCTGCAATTTTACCCCAAAATAAAAGAAATTTCTGCAATTTTGCCCCAATGTAAAGGAAATTTCTGCAATTTTGCCCCAAAATAAGGGGAATTTCTGACTTTATGCTCCCGAAAATAGGAGATTTTCTGTCTTTTTGCCCCAAAATAAGGAGAATTTATGCCTTTTTGCCCGAAAATTATGAGAATTTCTGCAATTTTGCTTCAAAATACGGTTAATTTCTGCCTTTTAGCCCCAAAATAAAGGGAATTTCTGCATTTTCCCCCAATATTTGGGGAATTTCTGCATTTTACCTCTAAATAAGGGGAATTTCTGCATTTTACCTCAAAATAAGAAAAATTTCTGCTTTTTGCCCCAAAATATGAGGAATTTCTGAATTTTTGCCCTGAAATAAATGAAATTTCTTCAATTTTGCCCAAAAATAAGGGAAATTTGTGCCTTTTTGCCCCAAAATAAGGGGAATTTCTGTCTTTTGCCCCAAAATATGGGGAATTTTTGCCTTTTTGCCAAAAAATAGAAAGAATGCATACCTTTTTGCTATAAAAAAGGGAAATCTCTTCATTTTTGCTTCAAAATAAGGGGAATTTCTGCTTTTTTGCCTCTAAAGAAGTGGAATTTCTGTCTTTTTCCATGAAAACAAAGGGAAGTTCTGTCTTTTTTGCCCCAAAATAAGGAAAATTTCTGACTTATTACCCTGAAATAAGTGAAATTTCTGCAATTTTGCCCCAAAATAAGGGAAATTTCTGGAATTTTGCCCCATAATAAGTGGAATTTCTGAGTTTTGCCCCAAAATAAGGAGAATTTCTGACTTTTTGCCCCACAATTAGTGAAATTTCTGCAATGTTGCCCTAAAATAAGGGAAATTTCTGCAATTTTTCCCCATAATAAGGGAAATTTCTGCAATTTTGCCCCAAAATAAGGGGAATTTCTGTTTTTTGCCCCACAATTAGAGAAATTTCTGCAATTTTGCCCCAAAATAAAGGGAATTTCTGCCTCATGCCCCAAAATATGGGGAATTTCTGCCTTTTTGTCCGAAAATAAGAAGAATGCATACATTTTTGCCATAAAAAAGGGAAATTTCTTCATTTTTGCTCCAAAATAATGGGAATTTTTGCCTTTTTGCCTCTAAATAAGTGGAATTTCTGTCTTTTTCCCTCAAAACAAAGGGAATTTCTTTCTTTTTGCCCCAAAATAAAGAAAATTTCTGACTTATTACCCTGAAATAAGTGAAATTTCTGCAAATTTTCCTCAAAATAAGGGAAATTTCTGCCTCTTTGCCCCCAAATGAAAAGGAATTTTAGCCTTTTCACCTCAAAATAAGGGAAATTTCTGCATTTTTGCAACAAAATATTAAGAATTTCTGCATTTTTGCCACAAAATAAGGAAAATTTCTGCCTTTTTTCCCTGAAATAAGTGCAATTTCTGCAATTTTGCCCCAAAATAAGTGAAATTTCTTAAATTTTGCCCCAAAATAAGGGAAATTTCGGGAATTTTGCCTCAAAATAAGTGGAATTTCTGAGTTTTGCGCCAAAATAATAAGAATTTCTGCCTTTTTGCCCCACAATTAGGAGAATTTCTTCAATTTTCTCCAAAATACGAGGAATTTCTGCCTTTTTGCCCGAAAATAAGGGTAATGCATACCTTTTTGCCATAAAAAATGGAAATTTCTTCATTTTTGCCCTAAAATAAGGGAAATTTCTGCCTTTTTGCCCTGAAATATGTGAAATTTCTGCAATTTTAGCCCAAAATATGGTGAATTTCTGCACTTTTGCCCCAAAATAATGGGAATTTCTGCATTTTTGCCCCAAAATAAGAAAAATTTTTGCTTTTTTTCTCTGAAATAAGTGAAATTTTTGCAATTTTGCCCTAAAATAAGGGAAATTTCTGCAATTTTCCCCATAATAAGAGAAATTTCTGCAATTTTGCCCCAAAATAAGTGGAATTTCTGAGTTTTGCCCCAAAATAAGGAGAATTTCTCCTTTTTTGCCCCACAATTAGTAAAATTTCTGCAATTTTGCTCCAAAAAAAGGGGAAATTTCTGCAATTTTTCCCCATAATAAGGGAAATTTTTGCAATTTTGCCCCAAAATAAGGGGAATTTCTGTTTTTTGCCCCACAATTAGGGAAATTTCTGCAATTTTGCCCCAAAATATGGGGAATTTCTGCCTTTTGCCCCAAATTTGGGGAATTTCTACATTTTTGTCCGAAAATAAGAAGAATGCATAACTTTTTGCCATAAAAAAGAGAAATTTCTTCATTTTTGCTTCAAAATAAGGGGAACTTTTGCCTTTTTGCCTCTAAATAAGTGGAATTTCTGTCTTTTTCTCCCAAAACAATAGGAATTTCTGTCTTTTTTGCCCCAAAATAAGGAAAATTTCTGACTTATTACCCTGAAATAAGTGAAATTTCTGCAAATTTGCCCCAAAATAATAGAAATTTCTGCCTTTTTGCCCCTAAATAAGGGGAATTTCAGCCTTTTAACCTCAAAATAAGGAAAATTTCTGCATTTTTGCAACAAAATATTAGGAATTTCTGTATTTTTGCCAGAAAATATTCGGAATTTCTGCCTTTTTGTCCTAAATAAGAAAAATTTCTGCCTTTTTTCCCTGAAATAAGTGAAATTTCTGCAATTTTGCCACAAAATAAGTGAAATTTCTGCAATTTTGCCTCAAAATAAGGGAAATTTCTCGAATTTTGCCCCAAAATAAGTGGAATTTCTGAGTTTTGCCACAAAATAAGGAAAATTTCTGCCTTTTTGCCCCACAATTAGGGGAATATCTGCAATTTTCCTCCAAAATACGGGTAATTTCTGCCTTTTTTCCCGAAAATAATGGGAATGCATAACTTTTTGCCATAAAAAAGGGAAATTTCTACATTTTTGCTCCGAAATAAGGGAAATTTCTGCCTTTTTGCCCTGAAATATGTGACATTTCTGCAATTTTAGCGCAAAATAAGGTGAATTTCTGCAGTTTTGCCCCAAAATAATGGGAATTTCTGATTTTGAACCAAAATAAAAAAAATTTTTTCTTTTTTTCTCTGAAATAAGTGAAATTTCTGCAATTTTGCCTTATAATAATAGAAATTTCTTCAATTTTTCCCCATAATAAGAGAAATTTCTGCAATTTTGCCCCAAAATAAGTGGAATTTCTGAGTTTTGCTCCAAAATAAGGAGAATTTCTGCATTTTTGCTCCAAAATATGGGGAATTTCTGCCTTTTTGCCCGAAAATAAAGGGAATGTTTACCTTTTTGTCATAAAAAAAAGAAATTTCTTCATTTTTGCCCCAAAATAAAAGGATTTTCGGCCTTTTTGACTCAAAATAAGTGCAATTTCTGCCTTTTCTCCAAAAATAAATTAAATTTCTGTCTTTTTGCACAAAAATAAGGGGAATTTCTGATTTTATGCCCGAAAATAAGGGGAATTTCAGCCTTTTTACCTCAAAATAAGGGGAATTTCTGACTTTTTGCCCCAAAATATGGGGAATTTCTGCCTTTTTGCCCCAAAATAAGAAAAATTTCTGCAATTTTGTACCAAAATAAATTTCTGCCTTTTTGCCCCAAAATAAGAAAATTTCTGCCTTTTTTCTGAAATAAGTGAAATTTCTGCAATTTTACCCCAAAATAAAAGAAATTTCTGCAATTTTGCCCCAATGTAAAGGAAATTTCTGCAATTTTGCCCCAAAATAAGGGGAATTTCTGACTTTATGCTCCCGAAAATAGGAGATTTTCTGTCTTTTTGCCCCAAAATAAGGAGAATTTATGCCTTTTTGCCCGAAAATTATGAGAATTTCTGCAATTTTGCTTCAAAATACGGTTAATTTCTGCCTTTTAGCCCCAAAATAAAGGGAATTTCTGCATTTTCCCCCAATATTTGGGGAATTTCTGCATTTTACCTCTAAATAAGGGGAATTTCTGCATTTTACCTCAAAATAAGAAAAATTTCTGCTTTTTGCCCCAAAATATGAGGAATTTCTGAATTTTTGCCCTGAAATAAATGAAATTTCTGCAATTTTGCCCAAAAATAAGGGAAATTTGTGCCTTTTTGCCCCAAAATAAGGGGAATTTCTGCCTTTTGCCCCAAAATATGGGGAATTTTTGCCTTTTTGCCAAAAAATAGAAAGAATGCATACCTTTTTGCTATAAAAAAGGGAAATCTCTTCATTTTTGCTTCAAAATAAGGGGAATTTCTGCTTTTTTGCCTCTAAAGAAGTGGAATTTCTGTCTTTTTCCATGAAAACAAAGGGAAGTTCTGTCTTTTTTGCCCCAAAATAAGGAAAATTTCTGACTTATTACCCTGAAATAAGTGAAATTTCTGCAATTTTGCCCCAAAATAAGGGAAATTTCTGGAATTTTGCCCCATAATAAGTGGAATTTCTGAGTTTTGCCCCAAAATAAGGAGAATTTCTGACTTTTTGCCCCACAATTAGTGAAATTTCTGCAATGTTGCCCTAAAATAAGGGAAATTTCTGCAATTTTTCCCCATAATAAGGGAAATTTCTGCAATTTTGCCCCAAAATAAGGGGAATTTCTGTTTTTTGCCCCACAATTAGAGAAATTTCTGCAATTTTGCCCCAAAATATGAGGAATTTCTGCCTTTTGCCCCAAATTTGGGGAATTTCTACATTATTGTCCGAAAATAAGAAGAATGCATAATTTTTTGCCATAAAAAAGAGAAATTTCTTCATTTTTGCTTCAAAATAAGGGGAACTTTTGCCTTTTTGCCTCTAAATAAGTGAAATTTCTGTCTTTTTCCTCCCAAAACAATAGGAATTTCTGTCTTTTTTGCCCCAAAATAAGGAAAATTTCTGACTTATTACCCTGAAATAAGTGAAATTTCTGCAAATTTGCCCCAAAATAATAGAAATTTCTGCCTTTTTGCCCCTAAATAAGGGGAATTTCAGCCTTTTAACCTCAAAATAAGGAAAATTTCTGCACTTTTGCAACAAAATATTAGGAATTTCTGCATTTTTGCCAGAAAATATTCGGAATTTCTGCCTTTTTGTCCTAAATAAGAAAAATTTCTGCCTTTTTTCCCTGAAATAAGTGTAATTTCTGCAATTTTGCCCCAAAATAAGCAAAATTTCTGCAATTTTGCCCCAAAATAAGGGAAATTTCTAGAATTTGCCCCAAAATAAGTGGAATTTCTGAGTTTTGCCCCAAAATAAGGAGAATTTCTGCCTTTTTGCCCCGCAATTAGTGAAATTTCTGCAATTTTGCCCTAAAATAAGGGAAATTTCTGCAATTTTCCCCATAATAAGGAAAATTTCTGCAATTTTGCCCCAAAATAAGGGGAATTTCTGTTTTTTGCCCCACAATTAGGGAAATTTCTGCAATTTTGCCCCAAAATAAGGGGAATTTCTCCATTTTGCCCCAAAATATGGAGAATTTCTGACTTTTTGTCCGAAAATAAGAAGAATGCATACATTTTTGCCATAAAAAAGGGAAATTTCTTCATTTTTGCTCCAAAATAAGGGGAACATTTGCCTTTTTGCCTCTAAATAAGTGGAATTTCTGTCTTTTTCCCACAAAACAATGGGAATTTCTGTCTTTTTTGCCCCAAAATAATGAAAATTTCTGATTTATTACCCTGAAATAATAGAAATTTCTGCAAATTTGCCGCAAAATAATGGAAATTTCTCCGTTTTTGCCCCCAAATAAGGGGAATTTCAGCCTTTTTACCTCAAAATAAGGGAAATTTCTGCATTTTTGCAACAAAATATTAGGAATTTCTGCATTTTTGCCACAAAATATTAGAAATTTCTACCTTTTTGCCCCAAAATAAGGAAAATTTCTGCCTTTTTCCCTCAAATAAGTGAAATTTCTGCAATTTTGTCCCAAAATAAGTGAAATTTCTGCAATTTTGCCTCAAAATAAGGGAAATTTCTTGAATTTTGCCCCAAAATAAGTGGAATTTCTGAGTTTTGCCACAAAATAAGGAAAATTTCTGCCTTTTTGCCCCACAATTAGGGGAATATCTGCAATTTTGCTCCAAAATACGGGTAATTTCTGCCTTTTTTCCCGAAAATAATGGAAATGCATAACTTTTTGCCATAAAATAGGGAAATTTCTACATTTTTGCCCCGAAATAAGGGAAATTTCTGCCTTTTTGCCCTGAAATATGTGACATTTCTGCAATTTTAGCGCAAAATAAGGTGAATTTCTGCAGTTTTGCCCCAAAATAATGGGAATTTCTGCCTTTTTGAACCAAAATAAAAAAATTTTACCTTTTTTCTCTGAAATAAGTGAAATTTCTGCTATTTTGCCTTATAATAATAGAAATTTCTTCAATTTTTCCCCATAATAAGAGAAATTTCTGCAATTTTGCCCCAAAATAAGTGGAATTTCTGAGTTTTGCTCCAAAATAAGGAGAATTTCTGCATTTTTGCTCCAAAATATGGGGAATTTCTGCCTTTTTGCCCAAAAATAAAGGGAATGTTTACCTTTTTGTCATAAAAAAAAGAAATTTCTTCATTTTTGCCCCAAAATAAAAGGATTTTCGGCCTTTTTGACTCAAAATAAGTGCAATTTCTGCCTTTTCTCCAAAAATAAATTAAATTTCTGTCTTTTTGCACAAAAATAAGGGGAATTTCTGATTTTATGCCCGAAAATAAGGGGAATTTCAGCCTTTTTACCTCAAAATAAGGGGAATTTCTGACTTTTTGCCCCAAAATATGGGGAATTTCTGCCTTTTTGCCCCAAAATAAGAAAAATTTCTGCAATTTTGTACCAAAATAAATTTCTGCGTTTTTGCCCCAAAATAAGAAAATTTCTGCCTTTTTTCTGAAATAAGTGAAATTTCTGCAATTTTACCCCAAAATAAAAGAAATTTCTGCAATTTTGCCCCAATGTAAAGGAAATTTCTGCAATTTTGCCCCAAAATAAGGGGAATTTCTGACTTTATGCTCCCGAAAATAGGAGATTTTCTGTCTTTTTGCCCCAAAATAAGGAGAATTTATGCCTTTTTGCCCGAAAATTATGAGAATTTCTGCAATTTTGCTTCAAAATACGGTTAATTTCTGCCTTTTAGCCCCAAAATAAAGGGAATTTCTGCATTTTCCCCCAATATTTGGGGAATTTCTGCATTTTACCTCTAAATAAGGGGAATTTCTGCATTTTACCTCAAAATAAGAAAAATTTCTGCTTTTTGCCCCAAAATATGAGGAATTTCTGAATTTTTGCCCTGAAATAAATGAAATTTCTTCAATTTTGCCCAAAAATAAGGGAAATTTGTGCCTTTTTGCCCCAAAATAAGGGGAATTTCTGTCTTTTGCCCCAAAATATGGGGAATTTTTGCCTTTTTGCCAAAAAATAGAAAGAATGCATACCTTTTTGCTATAAAAAAGGGAAATCTCTTCATTTTTGCTTCAAAATAAGGGGAATTTCTGCTTTTTTGCCTCTAAAGAAGTGGAATTTCTGTCTTTTTCCATGAAAACAAAGGGAAGTTCTGTCTTTTTTGCCCCAAAATAAGGAAAATTTCTGACTTATTACCCTGAAATAAGTGAAATTTCTGCAATTTTGCCCCAAAATAAGGGAAATTTCTGGAATTTTGCCCCATAATAAGTGGAATTTCTGAGTTTTGCCCCAAAATAAGGAGAATTTCTGACTTTTTGCCCCACAATTAGTGAAATTTCTGCAATGTTGCCCTAAAATAAGGGAAATTTCTGCAATTTTTCCCCATAATAAGGGAAATTTCTGCAATTTTGCCCCAAAATAAGGGGAATTTCTGTTTTTTGCCCCACAATTAGAGAAATTTCTGCAATTTTGCCCCAAAATAAAGGGAATTTCTGCCTCATGCCCCAAAATATGGGGAATTTCTGCCTTTTTGTCCGAAAATAAGAAGAATGCATACATTTTTGCCATAAAAAAGGGAAATTTCTTCATTTTTGCTCCAAAATAATGGGAATTTTTGCCTTTTTGCCTCTAAATAAGTGGAATTTCTGTCTTTTTCCCTCAAAACAAAGGGAATTTCTTTCTTTTTGCCCCAAAATAAAGAAAATTTCTGACTTATTACCCTGAAATAAGTGAAATTTCTGCAAATTTTCCTCAAAATAAGGGAAATTTCTGCCTCTTTGCCCCCAAATGAAAAGGAATTTTAGCCTTTTCACCTCAAAATAAGGGAAATTTCTGCATTTTTGCAACAAAATATTAAGAATTTCTGCATTTTTGCCACAAAATAAGGAAAATTTCTGCCTTTTTTCCCTGAAATAAGTGCAATTTCTGCAATTTTGCCCCAAAATAAGTGAAATTTCTTAAATTTTGCCCCAAAATAAGGGAAATTTCGGGAATTTTGCCTCAAAATAAGTGGAATTTCTGAGTTTTGCGCCAAAATAATAAGAATTTCTGCCTTTTTGCCCCACAATTAGGAGAATTTCTTCAATTTTCTCCAAAATACGAGGAATTTCTGCCTTTTTGCCCGAAAATAAGGGTAATGCATACCTTTTTGCCATAAAAAATGGAAATTTCTTCATTTTTGCCCTAAAATAAGGGAAATTTCTGCCTTTTTGCCCTGAAATATGTGAAATTTCTGCAATTTTAGCCCAAAATATGGTGAATTTCTGCACTTTTGCCCCAAAATAATGGGAATTTCTGCATTTTTGCCCCAAAATAAGAAAAATTTTTGCTTTTTTTCTCTGAAATAAGTGAAATTTTTGCAATTTTGCCCTAAAATAAGGGAAATTTCTGCAATTTTCCCCATAATAAGAGAAATTTCTGCAATTTTGCCCCAAAATAAGTGGAATTTCTGAGTTTTGCCCCAAAATAAGGAGAATTTCTCCTTTTTTGCCCCACAATTAGTAAAATTTCTGCAATTTTGCTCCAAAAAAAGGGGAAATTTCTGCAATTTTTCCCCATAATAAGGGAAATTTTTGCAATTTTGCCCCAAAATAAGGGGAATTTCTGTTTTTTGCCCCACAATTAGGGAAATTTCTGCAATTTTGCCCCAAAATATGGGGAATTTCTGCCTTTTGCCCCAAATTTGGGGAATTTCTACATTTTTGTCCGAAAATAAGAAGAATGCATAACTTTTTGCCATAAAAAAGAGAAATTTCTTCATTTTTGCTTCAAAATAAGGGGAACTTTTGCCTTTTTGCCTCTAAATAAGTGGAATTTCTGTCTTTTTCTCCCAAAACAATAGGAATTTCTGTCTTTTTTGCCCCAAAATAAGGAAAATTTCTGACTTATTACCCTGAAATAAGTGAAATTTCTGCAAATTTGCCCCAAAATAATAGAAATTTCTGCCTTTTTGCCCCTAAATAAGGGGAATTTCAGCCTTTTAACCTCAAAATAAGGAAAATTTCTGCATTTTTGCAACAAAATATTAGGAATTTCTGTATTTTTGCCAGAAAATATTCGGAATTTCTGCCTTTTTGTCCTAAATAAGAAAAATTTCTGCCTTTTTTCCCTGAAATAAGTGAAATTTCTGCAATTTTGCCACAAAATAAGTGAAATTTCTGCAATTTTGCCTCAAAATAAGGGAAATTTCTCGAATTTTGCCCCAAAATAAGTGGAATTTCTGAGTTTTGCCACAAAATAAGGAAAATTTCTGCCTTTTTGCCCCACAATTAGGGGAATATCTGCAATTTTCCTCCAAAATACGGGTAATTTCTGCCTTTTTTCCCGAAAATAATGGGAATGCATAACTTTTTGCCATAAAAAAGGGAAATTTCTACATTTTTGCTCCGAAATAAGGGAAATTTCTGCCTTTTTGCCCTGAAATATGTGACATTTCTGCAATTTTAGCGCAAAATAAGGTGAATTTCTGCAGTTTTGCCCCAAAATAATGGGAATTTCTGATTTTGAACCAAAATAAAAAAAATTTTTTCTTTTTTTCTCTGAAATAAGTGAAATTTCTGCAATTTTGCCTTATAATAATAGAAATTTCTTCAATTTTTCCCCATAATAAGAGAAATTTCTGCAATTTTGCCCCAAAATAAGTGGAATTTCTGAGTTTTGCTCCAAAATAAGGAGAATTTCTGCATTTTTGCTCCAAAATATGGGGAATTTCTGCCTTTTTGCCCGAAAATAAAGGGAATGTTTACCTTTTTGTCATAAAAAAAAGAAATTTCTTCATTTTTGCCCCAAAATAAAAGGATTTTCGGCCTTTTTGACTCAAAATAAGTGCAATTTCTGCCTTTTCTCCAAAAATAAATTAAATTTCTGTCTTTTTGCACAAAAATAAGGGGAATTTCTGATTTTATGCCCGAAAATAAGGGGAATTTCAGCCTTTTTACCTCAAAATAAGGGGAATTTCTGACTTTTTGCCCCAAAATATGGGGAATTTCTGCCTTTTTGCCCCAAAATAAGAAAAATTTCTGCAATTTTGTACCAAAATAAATTTCTGCCTTTTTGCCCCAAAATAAGAAAATTTCTGCCTTTTTTCTGAAATAAGTGAAATTTCTGCAATTTTACCCCAAAATAAAAGAAATTTCTGCAATTTTGCCCCAATGTAAAGGAAATTTCTGCAATTTTGCCCCAAAATAAGGGGAATTTCTGACTTTATGCTCCCGAAAATAGGAGATTTTCTGTCTTTTTGCCCCAAAATAAGGAGAATTTATGCCTTTTTGCCCGAAAATTATGAGAATTTCTGCAATTTTGCTTCAAAATACGGTTAATTTCTGCCTTTTAGCCCCAAAATAAAGGGAATTTCTGCATTTTCCCCCAATATTTGGGGAATTTCTGCATTTTACCTCTAAATAAGGGGAATTTCTGCATTTTACCTCAAAATAAGAAAAATTTCTGCTTTTTGCCCCAAAATATGAGGAATTTCTGAATTTTTGCCCTGAAATAAATGAAATTTCTGCAATTTTGCCCAAAAATAAGGGAAATTTGTGCCTTTTTGCCCCAAAATAAGGGGAATTTCTGCCTTTTGCCCCAAAATATGGGGAATTTTTGCCTTTTTGCCAAAAAATAGAAAGAATGCATACCTTTTTGCTATAAAAAAGGGAAATCTCTTCATTTTTGCTTCAAAATAAGGGGAATTTCTGCTTTTTTGCCTCTAAAGAAGTGGAATTTCTGTCTTTTTCCATGAAAACAAAGGGAAGTTCTGTCTTTTTTGCCCCAAAATAAGGAAAATTTCTGACTTATTACCCTGAAATAAGTGAAATTTCTGCAATTTTGCCCCAAAATAAGGGAAATTTCTGGAATTTTGCCCCATAATAAGTGGAATTTCTGAGTTTTGCCCCAAAATAAGGAGAATTTCTGACTTTTTGCCCCACAATTAGTGAAATTTCTGCAATGTTGCCCTAAAATAAGGGAAATTTCTGCAATTTTTCCCCATAATAAGGGAAATTTCTGCAATTTTGCCCCAAAATAAGGGGAATTTCTGTTTTTTGCCCCACAATTAGAGAAATTTCTGCAATTTTGCCCCAAAATATGAGGAATTTCTGCCTTTTGCCCCAAATTTGGGGAATTTCTACATTATTGTCCGAAAATAAGAAGAATGCATAATTTTTTGCCATAAAAAAGAGAAATTTCTTCATTTTTGCTTCAAAATAAGGGGAACTTTTGCCTTTTTGCCTCTAAATAAGTGAAATTTCTGTCTTTTTCCTCCCAAAACAATAGGAATTTCTGTCTTTTTTGCCCCAAAATAAGGAAAATTTCTGACTTATTACCCTGAAATAAGTGAAATTTCTGCAAATTTGCCCCAAAATAATAGAAATTTCTGCCTTTTTGCCCCTAAATAAGGGGAATTTCAGCCTTTTAACCTCAAAATAAGGAAAATTTCTGCACTTTTGCAACAAAATATTAGGAATTTCTGCATTTTTGCCAGAAAATATTCGGAATTTCTGCCTTTTTGTCCTAAATAAGAAAAATTTCTGCCTTTTTTCCCTGAAATAAGTGTAATTTCTGCAATTTTGCCCCAAAATAAGCAAAATTTCTGCAATTTTGCCCCAAAATAAGGGAAATTTCTAGAATTTGCCCCAAAATAAGTGGAATTTCTGAGTTTTGCCCCAAAATAAGGAGAATTTCTGCCTTTTTGCCCCGCAATTAGTGAAATTTCTGCAATTTTGCCCTAAAATAAGGGAAATTTCTGCAATTTTCCCCATAATAAGGAAAATTTCTGCAATTTTGCCCCAAAATAAGGGGAATTTCTGTTTTTTGCCCCACAATTAGGGAAATTTCTGCAATTTTGCCCCAAAATAAGGGGAATTTCTCCATTTTGCCCCAAAATATGGAGAATTTCTGACTTTTTGTCCGAAAATAAGAAGAATGCATACATTTTTGCCATAAAAAAGGGAAATTTCTTCATTTTTGCTCCAAAATAAGGGGAACATTTGCCTTTTTGCCTCTAAATAAGTGGAATTTCTGTCTTTTTCCCACAAAACAATGGGAATTTCTGTCTTTTTTGCCCCAAAATAATGAAAATTTCTGATTTATTACCCTGAAATAATAGAAATTTCTGCAAATTTGCCGCAAAATAATGGAAATTTCTGCGTTTTTGCCCCCAAATAAGGGGAATTTCAGCCTTTTTACCTCAAAATAAGGGAAATTTCTGCATTTTTGCAACAAAATATTAGGAATTTCTGCATTTTTGCCACAAAATATTAGAAATTTCTACCTTTTTGCCCCAAAATAAGGAAAATTTCTGCCTTTTTCCCTCAAATAAGTGAAATTTCTGCAATTTTGTCCCAAAATAAGTGAAATTTCTGCAATTTTGCCTCAAAATAAGGGAAATTTCTTGAATTTTGCCCCAAAATAAGTGGAATTTCTGAGTTTTGCCACAAAATAAGGAAAATTTCTGCCTTTTTGCCCCACAATTAGGGGAATATCTGCAATTTTGCTCCAAAATACGGGTAATTTCTGCCTTTTTTCCCGAAAATAATGGAAATGCATAACTTTTTGCCATAAAATAGGGAAATTTCTACATTTTTGCCCCGAAATAAGGGAAATTTCTGCCTTTTTGCCCTGAAATATGTGACATTTCTGCAATTTTAGCGCAAAATAAGGTGAATTTCTGCAGTTTTGCCCCAAAATAATGGGAATTTCTGCCTTTTTGAACCAAAATAAAAAAATTTTACCTTTTTTCTCTGAAATAAGTGAAATTTCTGCTATTTTGCCTTATAATAATAGAAATTTCTTCAATTTTTCCCCATAATAAGAGAAATTTCTGCAATTTTGCCCCAAAATAAGTGGAATTTCTGAGTTTTGCTCCAAAATAAGGAGAATTTCTGCATTTTTGCTCCAAAATATGGGGAATTTCTGCCTTTTTGCCCAAAAATAAAGGGAATGTTTACCTTTTTGTCATAAAAAAAAGAAATTTCTTCATTTTTGCCCCAAAATAAAAGGATTTTCGGCCTTTTTGACTCAAAATAAGTGCAATTTCTGCCTTTTCTCCAAAAATAAATTAAATTTCTGTCTTTTTGCACAAAAATAAGGGGAATTTCTGATTTTATGCCCGAAAATAAGGGGAATTTCAGCCTTTTTACCTCAAAATAAGGGGAATTTCTGACTTTTTGCCCCAAAATATGGGGAATTTCTGCCTTTTTGCCCCAAAATAAGAAAAATTTCTGCAATTTTGTACCAAAATAAATTTCTGCCTTTTTGCCCCAAAATAAGAAAATTTCTGCCTTTTTTCTGAAATAAGTGAAATTTCTGCAATTTTACCCCAAAATAAAAGAAATTTCTGCAATTTTGCCCCAATGTAAAGGAAATTTCTGCAATTTTGCCCCAAAATAAGGGGAATTTCTGACTTTATGCTCCCGAAAATAGGAGATTTTCTGTCTTTTTGCCCCAAAATAAGGAGAATTTATGCCTTTTTGCCCGAAAATTATGAGAATTTCTGCAATTTTGCTTCAAAATACGGTTAATTTCTGCCTTTTAGCCCCAAAATAAAGGGAATTTCTGCATTTTCCCCCAATATTTGGGGAATTTCTGCATTTTACCTCTAAATAAGGGGAATTTCTGCATTTTACCTCAAAATAAGAAAAATTTCTGCTTTTTGCCCCAAAATATGAGGAATTTCTGAATTTTTGCCCTGAAATAAATGAAATTTCTGCAATTTTGCCCAAAAATAAGGGAAATTTGTGCCTTTTTGCCCCAAAATAAGGGGAATTTCTGCCTTTTGCCCCAAAATATGGGGAATTTTTGCCTTTTTGCCAAAAAATAGAAAGAATGCATACCTTTTTGCTATAAAAAAGGGAAATCTCTTCATTTTTGCTTCAAAATAAGGGGAATTTCTGCTTTTTTGCCTCTAAAGAAGTGGAATTTCTGTCTTTTTCCATGAAAACAAAGGGAAGTTATGTCTTTTTTGCCCCAAAATAAGGAAAATTTCTGACTTATTACCCTGAAATAAGTGAAATTTCTGCAATTTTGCCCCAAAATAAGGGAAATTTCTGGAATTTTGCCCCATAATAAGTGGAATTTCTGAGTTTTGCCCCAAAATAAGGAGAATTTCTGACTTTTTGCCCCACAATTAGTGAAATTTCTGCAATGTTGCCCTAAAATAAGGAAAATTTCGGCAATTTTTCCCCATAATAAGGGAAATTTCTGCAATTTTGCCCCAAAATAAGGGGAATTTCTGTTTTTTGCCCCACAATTAGAGAAATTTCTGCAATTTTGCCCCAAAATAAAGGGAATTTCTGCCTCATGCCCCAAAATATGGGGAATTTCTGCCTTTTTGTCCGAAAATAAGAAGAATGCATACATTTTTGCCATAAAAAATGGAAATTTCTTCATTTTTGCTCCAAAATAAGGGGAATTTTTGCCTTTTTGCCTCTAAATAAGTGGAATTTCTGTCTTTTTCCCTCAAAACAAAGGGAATTTCTTTCTTTTTGCCCCAAAATAAAGAAAATTTCTGACTTATTACCCTGAAATAAGTGAAATTTCTGCAAATTTTCCTCAAAATAAGGGAAATTTCTGCCTCTTTGCCCCCAAATGAAAAGGAATTTTAGCCTTTTCACCTCAAAATAAGGGAAATTTCTGCATTTTTGCAACAAAATATTAAGAATTTCTGCATTTTTGCCACAAAATAAGGAAAATTTCTGCCTTTTTTCCCTGAAATAAGTGCAATTTCTGCAATTTTGCCCCAAAATAAGTGAAATTTCTTAAATTTTGCCCCAAAATAAGGGAAATTTCGGGAATTTTGCCTCAAAATAAGTGGAATTTCTGAGTTTTGCGCCAAAATAATAAGAATTTCTGCCTTTTTGCCCCACAATTAGGAGAATTTCTTCAATTTTCTCCAAAATACGAGGAATTTCTGCCTTTTTGCCCGAAAATAAGGGTAATGCATACCTTTTTGCCATAAAAAATGGAAATTTCTTCATTTTTGCCCTAAAATAAGGGAAATTTCTGCCTTTTTGCCCTGAAATATGTGAAATTTCTGCAATTTTAGCCCAAAATATGGTGAATTTCTGCACTTTTGCCCCAAAATAATGGGAATTTCTGCATTTTTGCCCCAAAATAAGAAAAATTTTTGCTTTTTTTCTCTGAAATAAGTGAAATTTTTGCAATTTTGCCCTAAAATAAGGGAAATTTCTGCAATTTTCCCCATAATAAGAGAAATTTCTGCAATTTTGCCCCAAAATAAGTGGAATTTCTGAGTTTTGCCCCAAAATAAGGAGAATTTCTCCTTTTTTGCCCCACAATTAGTAAAATTTCTGCAATTTTGCTCCAAAAAAAGGGGAAATTTCTGCAATTTTTCCCCATAATAAGGGAAATTTTTGCAATTTTGCCCCAAAATAAGGGGAATTTCTGTTTTTTGCCCCACAATTAGGGAAATTTCTGCAATTTTGCCCCAAAATATGGGGAATTTCTGCCTTTTGCCCCAAATTTGGGGAATTTCTACATTTTTGTCCGAAAATAAGAAGAATGCATAACTTTTTGCCATAAAAAAGAGAAATTTCTTCATTTTTGCTTCAAAATAAGGGGAACTTTTGCCTTTTTGCCTCTAAATAAGTGGAATTTCTGTCTTTTTCTCCCAAAACAATAGGAATTTCTGTCTTTTTTGCCCCAAAATAAGGAAAATTTCTGACTTATTACCCTGAAATAAGTGAAATTTCTGCAAATTTGCCCCAAAATAATAGAAATTTCTGCCTTTTTGCCCCTAAATAAGGGGAATTTCAGCCTTTTAACCTCAAAATAAGGAAAATTTCTGCATTTTTGCAACAAAATATTAGGAATTTCTGTATTTTTGCCAGAAAATATTCGGAATTTCTGCCTTTTTGTCCTAAATAAGAAAAATTTCTGCCTTTTTTCCCTGAAATAAGTGAAATTTCTGCAATTTTGCCACAAAATAAGTGAAATTTCTGCAATTTTGCCTCAAAATAAGGGAAATTTCTCGAATTTTGCCCCAAAATAAGTGGAATTTCTGAGTTTTGCCACAAAATAAGGAAAATTTCTGCCTTTTTGCCCCACAATTAGGGGAATATCTGCAATTTTCCTCCAAAATACGGGTAATTTCTGCCTTTTTTCCCGAAAATAATGGGAATGCATAACTTTTTGCCATAAAAAAGGGAAATTTCTACATTTTTGCTCCGAAATAAGGGAAATTTCTGCCTTTTTGCCCTGAAATATGTGACATTTCTGCAATTTTAGCGCAAAATAAGGTGAATTTCTGCAGTTTTGCCCCAAAATAATGGGAATTTCTGATTTTGAACCAAAATAAAAAAAATTTTTTCTTTTTTTCTCTGAAATAAGTGAAATTTCTGCAATTTTGCCTTATAATAATAGAAATTTCTTCAATTTTTCCCCATAATAAGAGAAATTTCTGCAATTTTGCCCCAAAATAAGTGGAATTTCTGAGTTTTGCTCCAAAATAAGGAGAATTTCTGCATTTTTGCTCCAAAATATGGGGAATTTCTGCCTTTTTGCCCGAAAATAAAGGGAATGTTTACCTTTTTGTCATAAAAAAAAGAAATTTCTTCATTTTTGCCCCAAAATAAAAGGATTTTCGGCCTTTTTGACTCAAAATAAGTGCAATTTCTGCCTTTTCTCCAAAAATAAATTAAATTTCTGTCTTTTTGCACAAAAATAAGGGGAATTTCTGATTTTATGCCCGAAAATAAGGGGAATTTCAGCCTTTTTACCTCAAAATAAGGGGAATTTCTGACTTTTTGCCCCAAAATATGGGGAATTTCTGCCTTTTTGCCCCAAAATAAGAAAAATTTCTGCAATTTTGTACCAAAATAAATTTCTGCCTTTTTGCCCCAAAATAAGAAATTTTCTGCCTTTTTTCTGAAATAAGTGAAATTTCTGCAATTTTACCCCAAAATAAAAGAAATTTCTGCAATTTTGCCCCAATGTAAAGGAAATTTCTGCAATTTTGCCCCAAAATAAGGGGAATTTCTGACTTTATGCTCCCGAAAATAGGAGATATTCTGTCTTTTTGCCCCAAAATAAGGAGAATTTATGCCTTTTTGCCCGAAAATTATGAGAATTTCTGCAATTTTGCTTCAAAATACGGTTAATTTCTGCCTTTTAGCCCCAAAATAAAGGGAATTTCTGCATTTTCCCCCAATATTTGGGGAATTTCTGCATTTTACCTCTAAATAAGGGGAATTTCTGCATTTTACCTCAAAATAAGAAAAATTTCTGCTTTTTGCCCCAAAATATGAGGAATTTCTGAATTTTTGCCCTGAAATAAATGAAATTTCTGCAATTTTGCCCAAAAATAAGGGAAATTTGTGCCTTTTTGCCCCAAAATAAGGGGAATTTCTGCCTTTTGCCCCAAAATATGGGGAATTTTTGCCTTTTTGCCAAAAAATAGAAAGAATGCATACCTTTTTGCTATAAAAAAGGGAAATCTCTTCATTTTTGTTTCAAAATAAGGGGAATTTCTGCTTTTTTGCCTCTAAAGAAGTGGAATTTCTGTCTTTTTCCATGAAAACAAAGGGAAGTTCTGTATTTTTTGCCCCAAAATAAGGAAAATTTCTGACTTATTACCCTGAAATAAGTGAAATTTCTGCAATTTTGACCCAAAATAAAAGAAATTTCTGGAATTTTGCCCCATAATAAGTGGAATTTCTGAGTTTTGCCCCAAAATAAGGAGAATTTCTGACTTTTTGCCCCACAATTAGTGAAATTTCTGCAATGTTGCCCTAAAATAAGGGAAATTTCTGCAATTTTTCCCCATAATAAGGGAAATTTCTGCAATTTTGCCCCAAAATAAGGGGAATTTCTGTTTTTTGCCCCACAATTAGAGAAATTTCTGCAATTTTGCCCCAAAATAAAGGGAATTTCTGCCTCATGCCCCAAAATATGGGGAATTTCTGCCTTTTTGTCCGAAAATAAGAAGAATGCATACATTTTTGCCATAAAAAAGGGAAATTTCTTCATTTTTGCTCCAAAATAAGGGGAATTTTTGCCTTTTTGCCTCTAAATAAGTGGAATTTCTGTCTTTTTCCCTCAAAACAAAGGGAATTTCTTTCTTTTTGCCCCAAAATAAAGAAAATTTCTGACTTATTACCCTGAAATAAGTGAAATTTCTGCAAATTTTCCTCAAAATAAGGGAAATTTCTGCCTCTTTGCCCCCAAATGAAAAGGAATTTTAGCCTTTTTACCTCAAAATAAGGGAAATTTCTGCATTTTTGCAACAAAATATTAAGAATTTCTGCATTTTTGCCACAAAATAAGGAAAATTTCTGCCTTTTTTCCCTGAAATAAGTGCAATTTCTGCAATTTTGCCCCAAAATAAGTGAAATTTCTTAAATTTTGCCCTAAAATAAGGGAAATTTTGGGAATTTTGCCTCAAAATAAGTGGAATTTCTGAGTTTTGCGCCAAAATAATAAGAATTTCTGCCTTTTTGCCCCACAATTAGGAGAATTTCTTCAATTTTCTCCAAAATACGAGGAATTTCTGCCTTTTTGCCCGAAAATAAGGGTAATGCATACCTTTTTGCCATAAAAAATGGAAATTTCTTCATTTTTGCCCTAAAATAAGGGAAATTTCTGCCTTTTTGCCCTGAAATATGTGAAATTTCTGCAATTTTAGCCCAAAATACGGTGAATTTCTGCACTTTTGCCCCAAAATAATGGGAATTTCTGCATTTTTGCCCCAAAATAAGAAAAATTTTTGCTTTTTTTCGCTGAAATAAGTGAAATTTTTGCAATTTTGCCCTAAAATAAGGGAAATTTCTGCAATTTTCCCCATAATAAGAGAAATTTCTGCAATTTTGCCCCAAAATAAGTGGAATTTCTGAGTTTTGCCCCAAAATAAGGAGAATTTCTCTTTTTTTGCCCCACAATTAGTAAAATTTCTGCAATTTTGCTCCAAAAAAAGGGGAAATTTCTGCAATTTTTCCCCATAATAAGGGAAATTTTTGCAATTTTGCCCCAAAATAAGGGGAATTTCGGTTTTTTGCCCCACAATTAGGGAAATTTCTGCAATTTTGCCCCAAAATATGGGGAATTTCTGCCTTTTGCCCCAAATTTGGGGAATTTCTACATTTTTGTCCGAAAATAAGAAGAATGCATAACTTTTTGCCATAAAAAAGAGAAATTTCTTCATTTTTGCTTCAAAATAAGGGGAAATTTTGCCTTTTTGCCTCTAAATAAGTGGAATTTCTGTCTTTTTCTCCCAAAACAATAGGAATTTCTGTCTTTTTTGCCCCAAAATAAGGAAAATTTCTGACTTATTACCCTGAAATAAGTGAAATTTCTGCAAATTTGCCCCAAAATAATAGAAATTTCTGCCTTTTTGCCCCTAAATAAGGGGAATTTCAGCCTTTTAACCTCAAAATAAGGAAAATTTCTGCATTTTTGCAACAAAATATTAGGAATTTCTGCATTTTTGCCAGAAAATATTCGGAATTTCTGCCTTTTTGTCCTAAATAAGAAAAATTTCTGCCTTTTTTCCCTGAAATAAGTGAAATTTCTGCAATTTTGCCCCAAAATAAGTGAAATTTCTGCAATTTTGCCTCAAAATAAGGGAAATTTCTCGAATTTTGCCCCAAAATAAGTGGAATTTCTGAGTTTTGCCACAAAATAAGGAAAATTTCTGCCTTTTTGCCCTACAGTTAGGGGAATATCTGCAATTTTGCTCCAAAATACGGGTAATTTCTGCCTTTTTTCCCGAAAATAATGGGAATGCATAACTTTTTGCCATAAAAAAGGGAAATTTCTACATTTTTGCTCCGAAATAAGGGAAATTTCTGCCTTTTTGCCCTGAAATATGTGACATTTCTGCAATTTTAGCGCAAAATAAGGTGAATTTCTGCAGTTTTGCCCCAAAATAATGGGAATTTCTGACTTTTTGAACCAAAATAAAAAAAATTTTTGCTTTTTTTCTCTGAAATAAGTGAAATTTCTGCAATTTTGCCTTATAATAATAGAAATTTCTTCAATTTTTCCCCATAATAAGAGAAATTTCTGCAATTTTGCCCCAAAATAAGTGGAATTTCTGAGTTTTGCTCCAAAATAAGGAGAATTTCTGCATTTTTGCTCCAAAATATGGGGAATTTCTGCCTTTTTGCCCGAAAATAAAGGGAATGTTTACCTTTTTGTCATAAAAAAAAGAAATTTCTTCATTTTTGCCCCAAAATAAAAGGATTTTCGGCCTTTTTGACTCAAAATAAGTGCAATTTCTGCCTTTTCTCCAAAAATAAATTAAATTTCTGTCTTTTTGCACAAAAATAAGGGGAATTTCTGATTTTATGCCCGAAAATAAGGGGAATTTCAGCCTTTTTACCTCAAAATAAGGGGAATTTCTGACTTTTTGCCCCAAAATATGGGGAATTTCTGCCTTTTTGCCCCAAAATAAGAAAAATTTCTGCAATTTTGTACCAAAATAAATTTCTGCCTTTTTGCCCCAAAATAAGAAATTTTCTGCCTTTTTTCTGAAATAAGTGAAATTTCTGCAATTTTACCCCAAAATAAAAGAAATTTCTGCAATTTTGCCCCAATGTAAAGGAAATTTCTGCAATTTTGCCCCAAAATAAGGGGAATTTCTGACTTTATGCTCCCGAAAATAGGAGATTTTCTGTCTTTTTGCCCCAAAATAAGGAGAATTTATGCCTTTTTGCCCGAAAATTATGAGAATTTCTGCAATTTTGCTTCAAAATACGGTTAATTTCTGCCTTTTAGCCCCAAAATAAAGGGAATTTCTGCATTTTCCCCCAATATTTGGGGAATTTCTGCATTTTACCTCTAAATAAGGGGAATTTCTGCATTTTACCTCAAAATAAGAAAAATTTCTGCTTTTTGCCCCAAAATATGAGGAATTTCTGAATTTTTGCCCTGAAATAAATGAAATTTCTGCAATTTTGCCCAAAAATAAGGGAAATTTGTGCCTTTTTGCCCCAAAATGAGGGGAATTTCTGCCTTTTGCCCCAAAATATGGGGAATTTTTGCCTTTTTGCCAAAAAATAGAAAGAATGCATACCTTTTTGCTATAAAAAAGGGAAATCTCTTCATTTTTGTTTCAAAATAAGGGGAATTTCTGCTTTTTTGCCTCTAAAGAAGTGGAATTTCTGTCTTTTTCCATGAAAACAAAGGGAAGTTCTGTATTTTTTGCCCCAAAATAAGGAAAATTTCTGACTTATTACCCTGAAATAAGTGAAATTTCTGCAATTTTGCCCCAAAATAAAAGAAATTTCTGGAATTTTGCCCCATAATAAGTGGAATTTCTGAGTTTTGCCCCAAAATAAGGAGAATTTCTGACTTTTTGCCCCACAATTAGTGAAATTTCTGCAATGTTGCCCTAAAATAAGGGAAATTTCTGCAATTTTTCCCCATAATAAGGGAAATTTCTGCAATTTTGCCCCAAAATAAGGGGAATTTCTGGTTTTTGCCCCACAATTAGAGAAATTTCTGCAATTTTGCCCCAAAATAAAGGGAATTTCTGCCTCATGCCCCAAAATATGGGGAATTTCTGCCTTTTTGTCCGAAAATAAGAAGAATGCATACATTTTTGCCATAAAAAAGGGAAATTTCTTCATTTTTGCTCCAAAATAAGGGGAATTTTTGCCTTTTTGCCTCTAAATAAGTGGAATTTCTGTCTTTTTCCCTCAAAACAAAGGGAATTTCTTTCTTTTTGCCCCAAAATAAAGAAAATTTCTGACTTATTACCCTGAAATAAGTGAAATTTCTGCAAATTTTCCTCAAAATAAGGGAAATTTCTGCCTCTTTGCCCCCAAATGAAAAGGAATTTTAGCCTTTTTACCTCAAAATAAGGGAAATTTCTGCATTTTTGCAACAAAATATTAAGAATTTCTGCATTTTTGCCACAAAATAAGGAAAATTTCTGCCTTTTTTCCCTGAAATAAGTGCAATTTCTGCAATTTTGCCCCAAAATAAGTGAAATTTCTTAAATTTTGCCCCAAAATAAGGGAAATTTCGGGAATTTTGCCTCAAAATAAGTGGAATTTCTGAGTTTTGCGCCAAAATAATAAGAATTTCTGCCTTTTTGCCCCACAATTAGGAGAATTTCTTCAATTTTCTCCAAAATACGAGGAATTTCTGCCTTTTTGCCCGAAAATAAGGGTAATGCATACCTTTTATGCCATAAAAATGGAAATTTCTTCATTTTTGCCCTAAAATAAGGGAAATTTCTGCCTTTTTGCCCTGAAATATGTGAAATTTCTGCAATTTTAGCCCAAAATACGGTGAATTTCTGCACTTTTGCCCCAAAATAATGGGAATTTCTGCATTTTTGCCCCAAAATAAGAAAAATTTTTGCTTTTTTTCGCTGAAATAAGTGAAATTTTTGCAATTTTGCCCTAAAATAAGGGAAATTTCTGCAATTTTCCCCATAATAAGAGAAATTTCTGCAATTTTGCCCCAAAATAAGTGGAATTTCTGAGTTTTGCCCCAAAATAAGGAGAATTTCTCTTTTTTTGCCCCACAATTAGTAAAATTTCTGCAATTTTGCTCCAAAAAAAGGGGAAATTTCTGCAATTTTTCCCCATAATAAGGGAAATTTTTGCAATTTTGCCCCAAAATAAGGGGAATTTCGGTTTTTTGCCCCACAATTAGGGAAATTTCTGCAATTTTGCCCCAAAATATGGGGAATTTCTGCCTTTTGCCCCAAATTTGGGGAATTTCTACATTTTTGTCCGAAAATAAGAAGAATGCATAACTTTTTGCCATAAAAAAGAGAAATTTCTTCATTTTTGCTTCAAAATAAGGGGAACTTTTGCCTTTTTGCCTCTAAATAAGTGGAATTTCTGTCTTTTTCTCCCAAAACAATAGGAATTTCTGTCTTTTTTGCCCCAAAATAAGGAAAATTTCTGACTTATTACCCTGAAATAAGTGAAATTTCTGCAAATTTGCCCCAAAATAATAGAAATTTCTGCCTTTTTGCCCCTAAATAAGGGGAATTTCAGCCTTTTAACCTCAAAATAAGGAAAATTTCTGCATTTTTGCAACAAAATATTAGGAATTTCTGCATTTTTGCCAGAAAATATTCGGAATTTCTGCCTTTTTGTCCTAAATAAGAAAAATTTCTGCCTTTTTTCCCTGAAATAAGTGAAATTTCTGCAATTTTGCCCCAAAATAAGTGAAATTTCTGCAATTTTGCCTCAAAATAAGGGAAATTTCTCGAATTTTGCCCCAAAATAAGTGGAATTTCTGAGTTTTGCCACAAAATAAGGAAAATTTCTGCCTTTTTGCCCTACAGTTAGGGGAATATCTGCAATTTTGCTCCAAAATACGGGTAATTTCTGCCTTTTTTCCCGAAAATAATGGGAATGCATAACTTTTTGCCATAAAAAAGGGAAATTTCTACATTTTTGCTCCAAAATACGGGTTATTTCTGCCTTTTTGCCCGAAAATAAGGGGAATGCATATTTTTTTGCCATAAAAAGGAAAATTTCTTCATTTTTGCCCCAAAATAAGAAAAATTTCTGCCTTTTTGCCCTGGAATAAGTGAAATTTCTGCAATTTTAGCCCAAAATAAGGTGAATTTCTGCCTTTTTGCCCCAAAATGATGGTAATTTCTGCCTTTTTGCCCCAAAATAAGAAAAATTTTTGCTTTTTTTCTCTGAAATAAGTGAAATTTCTGCAATTTTGCCCTAAAATAAGAAAAATTTCTTCAATTTTTCACCATAATAAGAGAAATTTCTGCAATTTTGCCCCTAAATAAGGGGAATTTCTGTATTTTTTTGCCCCCAAATAATGGAAATTTCTGCAATTTTGTTTTAAAATAAGGGGAATTTCTGCCTTTTGTTCCAAAAAAAGGAGAATTTCTGCCTTTTTGCCCCAAAATTAAGAAAATTACTGTATTTTTTACCCCAAAATTAGGTGAATTTCTGCAATTTTGCTCCATAATACAGGGATTTCTGCCTTTTTCGCCGAAAATAAGGAGAATTTCTGCCATTTTGCTGCGAAATAAGTGAAATTTCTGCAGTTTTACCCCAAAATAAGGGGAATTTCTGCCTTTTTGCCCCAAAATTAGGGGAATTTCTGCAATTTTGCTCCAAAATATGGGGAATTTCTGCCCTTTTGCCCGAAAATAAAGGGAATATTTACCTTTTTGCAATAAAAAGGGAAATTGCTTCATTTTTGCCCCAAAATAAAGGGCTTTTCAGCCTTTTGACTCAAAATAAGTGCAATTTCTGCCTTTTCCCCCGAAAATAAACGAAAGTTCTGTATTTTTGCACCAAAATAAGGGGGAATTTCTGACTTTTTGACCGAAAATAAGGGGAATTTCAGCCTTTTTACCTCAAAATAAGGGGAATTTCTGACTTTTGGCCCCAAAATATGGGGAATTTCTGCCTTTTTGCCCCAAAATAAGAAAAAATTCTGCAATTTTGTACCAAAATAAAGAAATTTCTGCCTTTTTGCCCCAAAATAAGAAAATTTCTACCTTTTTTTTTGAAATAAGTGAAATTTCTGCAATTTTGCCCCAAAATAAAAGAAATTTCTGCAATTTTGCCCCAATGTAAAGGAAATTTCTGCAATTTTGCCCCAAAATAAGGGGAATTTCTGACTTTATGCTCCCGAAAAAAGGAGATTTTCTGTCTTTTTGCCCCAAAATAAGGAGAGTTTCTGCCTTTTTGCCTTACAATTATGAGAATTTCTGCAATTTTGCTTCAAAATACGGTTAATTTCTATTTTTTAGCCCCAAAATAAAGGAAATTTCTGCATTTCCCCCCAATATCTGGGGAATTTCTGCATTTTACCTCTAAATAAGGGGAATTTCTGCATTTTACCTCAAAATAATAAGAATTTTTGCCTTTTGCCCCAAAATATGAGGAATTTCTGCCTTTTTGTTCCAAAATAAGGAAAATTTCTTCAATTTTGTACCATAATAAAAGAAATTTCTGCTTTTTGCCCCAAAATAAGAGGAATTTCTGAATTTTTGCCCTGAAATAAATGAAATTTCTGCAATTTTGCCCCAAAATAAGGGAAATTTGTTCTTTTTTGCCCCAAAATAAGGGGAATTTCTGCCTTTTGCCCCAAAATATGGGAAATTTCTGCGTTTTTACCCGAAAATAAGAAGAATGCATACCTTTTTGCCATAAAAAAAAGAAATCTCTTCATTTTTGCTCCAAAATAAGGGGAATTTCTGCTTTTTTGCCTCTAAATAAGTGGAATTTCTGTCTTTTTCCCCCAAAACAAAGGAAATTACTGGTTTTTTTGCCCCAAAATAAGGAAAATTTCTGACTTATTACCCTGAAATAAGTGAAATTTCTGCAATTTTGCCCCAAAATAAGGAGAATTTCTGGTTTTTGTCTCACAATTAGGGAAATTTCTGCAATTTTGCCCCAAAATAAAAGGAATTTCTGCCTTTTGCCCCAAAATATGAGAAATTTCTGCCTTTTTGCCCCAAAATAAGAAAAATTTCTGCAATTTTGTACCAAAATAAAAGAAATTTCTGCCTTTTTGCCCTAAAATAAGGAAATTTCTGCCATTTTTCTGGAATAAGTGAAATTCCAGCAATTTTGCCACAAAATAAAATTAATTATTGAAATTTTGCCCCAAAATAAGGGAAATTTCTGATTTTTGCCCCAAAATAAAGAGAATTTCTGCCTTTTGCCCCAAAATTAGGGGAATTTCTGCAATTTTGCTCAAAATTACGGGGAATTTCTGCCTTTTTGCCCGAAAATAAGGAGAAATGCATACCTTTTTGCCATATAAAAGGGAAATTTCTTCATTTTTGCTCCAAAATAAGGGGAATTTTTGCCTTTTTGCCTCTAAATAAGTGGAATTTCTGTCTTTTTCCCCCAAAACAAAGGAATTTCTGTCTTTTTTGCCCCAAAATAAGAAAAATTTCTGACTTATTATCCTGAAATAAGTGAAATTTCTGCAAATTTGCCCCAAAATAAGGGAAATTTCTGCCTTTTGCCCCAAAATATGGGGACTTTCAGCATTTTACCTCAAAATAAGGGAAATATCTGATTTTTGCACCAAAATATGGAGAATTTCTGCCTTTTTGCCCCAAAATAAAGGGAATTTCTGCATTTTTGCACCAATATTAGGAGAATTTTTGCAATTTTGCTCCAAAATACGGGTCATTTCTGTCTTTTTGCCCGAAATTAATTGGAATTTCTGCCTTTTTGTCCCAAAATAAGTGAAATTTCTTCAATTTTTCCCAAAAATTAGGGATTTCATCTTTTTGCCTTAAAATAAGAGGAATTTCTGCCATTTTGCCCTGAAATATTTGAAATTTTGCAATATTACCCCAAAATAAGGGGAATTTCTGCCTTATTGCCCCAAAATAAGGGGAATTTCAACCTTATTACCTCAAAATAAGGGAAATTTCTGCCTTTTTGCCACAAAATATACGGAATTTCTGCCTTTTTCCCCAAAATAAGGAAAATTTCTGCAATTTTGACCCAAAATAAGGGGAATTTCTCCCTTTTTGCCCCAAAATACTGGAAAGTTCAGCCTTTTTACATGAAAATAAGTGAAATTTCTGCAATTTTGCCCCAAATAAGAGAAATTTCTTCAATTTTGCCCCAAAATAAGGTAAATTCCTGAAATTTTGCTCCAAAATAAAGAAAATTTCTGGAATTTTGCCCCAAAATAATGGGAATTTCTGATTTTTGCCCAAAAATAAAGGAAATTTCTGCCTTTTGCCCTAAAATTAGAAAAATTTTTGCAATTTTGCTCCAAAATACGGGGAATTTCTGCCTCTTTGCCCGAAAATAAGGGGAATGCATACCTTTTTGCCATAAAAAAGGGAAATTTCTTTATTTTTGCTCCAAAATAAGAGAAATTTCTGCCTTTTTGCCTCTAAATAAGTGGAATTTCTGTCTTTTTCTCCCACAACAAAAGGAATTTCTGACTTTTTTCTCAAAAATAAGGGGAATTTCTGACTTATTACCCTAAAAAAGTGAAATTTCTGCAATTTTGCCCCAAAATAAGGGAAATTTCTGCCTTTTTGCCCCCAAATAAGGGGAATTTCAGTCTTTTTACCTCAAAATAAGGGGAATTTCTGCATTTTTGCCACAAAATATTAGGAATTTCTGCCTTTTTGCCCCAAAATAAGGAAAATTTCTGCCTTTTTTCCCTGAAATAAGTAAAATTTCTGCAGTTTTGCCCCAAAATAAGTGGAATTTCTGAGTTTTGCCCCAAAATAAAGGGAATTTCTGCCTTTTGCCCCAAAATTAGAGGAATTTTTTCAATTTTGCTCCAAAATACAGAGAATTTCTGCCTTTTTGCCCGAAAATACGGGGAATGCATACCTTTTTGCCATAAAAAAGAGAAATTTCTTAATTTTTGCTCCAAAATAAGGGGAATTTCTGCCTTTTTGCCTCTAAATAAGTGGAATTTCTGTCTTTTTCCCCCAAAACAAAGGGAATTTCTGACTTTTTTGCTCTAAAATAAGGGGAATTTCTGATTTTTGCCCCAAAATAAAGGGAATTTCTGCCTTTTGCCCCAAAATTAGGGGAATTTCTGCAATTTTCCTCCAAAATACAAGGAATTTCTGCCTTTTTGCCCGAAAATAAGGGGAATGCATATCTTTTTGCCATATAAAAGGGAAATTTCTTCATTTTTGCTCCAAAATAAGGGGAATTTCTGCCTTTTTGCCCCCAAATAAGGGGAATTTCAGTCTTTTTACCTCAAAATAAGGGGAATTTCTGCATTTTTGCCACAAAATATTAGGAATTTCTGCCTTTTTCCCCAAAATAAGGAAAATTTCTGCCTTTTTTCCCTGAAATAAGTAAAATATCTACAGTTTTGCCCCAAAATAAGTGGAATTACTGAGTTTTGCCCCAAAATAAAGGGAATTTCTGCCTTTTGCCCCAAAATTAGAGGAATTTTTGAAATTTTGCTCCAAAATACAGAGAATTTCTGCCTTTTTGCCCGAAAATACGGGGAATGCATACCTTTTTGCCATAAAAAAAGGAAATTTCTTAATTTTTGCTACAAAATAAGGGGAATTTCTGCCTTTTTGCCTCTAAATAAGTGGAATTTCTGTCTTTTTCCCCCAAAACAAAGGGAATTTCTGAATTTTGCTCCAAAATAAGGGGAATTTCTGATTTTTGCCCCAAAATAAAGGGAATTTCTGCCTTTTGCCCCAAAATTAGGGGAATTTCTGCAATTTTCCTCCAAAATACGGGGAATTTCTGCCTTTTTGCCCGAAAATAAGGGGAATGCATACCTTTTTGCCATATAAAAAAGAAATTTCTTCATTTTTGCTCCAAAATTAGAGGAATTTTTGCCTTTTTGCCTCTAAATAAGTGGAATTTCTGTCTTTTTTCCCCAAAACAAAGGGAATTTCTGTCTTTTTTGCCCCAAAATAAAGAAAATTCCTGACTTATTATCCTGAAATAAGTGAAATTTCTGCAAATTTCCCCAAAATAAGGAAAATTTCTGCCTTTTGCCCCAAAATATAGGGACTTTCAACATTTTACCTCAAAATAAGGGAAATTTCTGATTTTTGCACCAAAATATGGAGAATTTCTGCCTTTTTGCCCCAAAATAAAGGGAATTTCTGCATTTTTGCACCAATATTAGGGGAATTTCTGCAATTTTGCTTCAAAATACGGGTCATTTCTGTCTTTTTGCCCGAAATTAATTGGAATTTCTGCCTTTTTGTCCCGAAATAAGTGAAATTTCTTTAATTTTTCCCAAAAATTAGGGATTTCATCTTTTTGCCTTAAAATAAGAGGAATTTCTGCCATTTTGCCCTGAAATATTTGAAATTTTGCAATATTACCCCAAAATAAGGGGAATTTCTGCCTTATTGCCCCAAAATAAGGGGAATCTTAACCTTATTACCTCAAAATAAGGGAAATTTCTGCCTTTTTGCCACAAAATATACGGAATTTCTGCCTTTTTCCCCAAAATAAGGAAAATTTCTGCAATTTTGACCCAAAATAAGGGGAATTTCTCCCTTTTTGCCCCAAAATACTGGAAATTTCAGCCTTTTTACATGAAAATAAGTGAAATTTCTGCAATTTTGCCCCAAATAAGAGAAATTTCTTCAATTTTGCCCCAAAATAAGGTAAATTCCTGCAATTTTCCTCCAAAATAAAGAAAATTTCTGGAATTTTTCCCCAAAATAATGGGAATTTCTGATTTTTGCCCAAAAATAAAGGAAATTTCTGCCTTTTGCCCTAAAATTAGGGAAATTTTTGCAATTTTGCTCCAAAATACGGGGAATTTCTGCCTCTTTGCCCGAAAATAAGGGGAATGCATATCTTTTTGCCATAAAAAAGGGAAATTTCTTTATTTTTGCTCCAAAATAAGAGAAATTTCTGCCTTTTTGCCTCTAAATAAGTGGAATTTCTGTCTTTTTCTCCCATAACAAAAGGAATTTCTGACTTTTTCTCAAAAATAAGGGGAATTTCTGACTTATTACCCTAAATAAGTGAAATTTTTGCAATTTTGCCCCAAAATAAGGGAAATTTCTGCCTTTTTGCCCCCAAATAAGGGGAATTTCAATCTTTTTACCTCAAAATAAGGGGAATTTCTGCATTTTTGCCACAAAATATTAGGAATTTCTGCATTTTTGCCCCAAAATAAGGAAAATTTGTGCCTTTTTTCCCTTAAATAAGTGAAATTTCTGCAGTTTTGCCCCAAAATAAGTGGAATTTCTGAGTTTTGCCCCAAAATAAAAGGAATTTCTGCCTTTTGCCCCAAAATTAGAGGATTTTTTGCAATTTTGCTTCAAAATACAGAGAATTTCTGCCTTTTTGCCTGAAAATAAGGGGAATGCATACCTTTTTGCCATAAAAAAGGGAAATTTCTTCATTATTGCTCCAAAATAAGGGAAATTTCTGCCTTTTTGCCTCTAAATAAGTGGAATTTCTGTCTTTTTCCCCCAAATCAAAGGGAATTTCTGACTTTTTTACTCCAAAATATGGGAAATTTCTCACTTATTACCCTGAAATAAGAGAAATTTCTGCAATTTTGCCCCAAAATAAGGGAAATTTTTCCCTTTATGCCCCCAAATAAGGGGAATTTCAGCCTTTTTACCTCAAAATAAGGGAAATTTCTGCATTTTTGCCACAAAATATTAGGAATTTCTGCCTTTTTGCCCCAAAATAAGGAAAATTTCTGCCTTTCTTCCCTGAAATAAGTGAAATTTCTGCAATTTTGCCCCAAAATAAGTGGAATTTCTGAGTTTTGCCCCAAAATAAGAAGAATTTCTGTCTTTTTGCTCCAACATATAGGGAATTTCTGCCTTTTTGCCCCACAATTAGGGGAATTTCTGCAATTTTGCTCCAAAATACGGGGAATTTGTGTCTTTTTGCCCGAAAATAAGGGGAATGCATAACTTTTTGCCATATAAAATAGATATTTCTTCATTTTTGCTCCAAAATAAGGGGAATTTCTGCATTTTTGCCTCTAAATAAGTGCAATTTCTGTCTTTTTTCATCCAAATAAAGGGAATTTCTGGTTTTTTTGCCCCAAAATAAGGAAAATTTCTGACTTATTACCCTGAAATAAGTGAAATTTCTGCAAATTTGCCCCAAAATAAGGGAAATTTCTGCCTTTTACCCCAATATATGGGGACTTTCAGCATTTAACCTCAAAATAAGAAAAATTTCTGATTTTTGCACCAAAATATGGAGAATTCCTGCCTTTTTGCCCCAAAATAAAGGGAATTTCTGCATTTTTGCACCAATATTAGGAGAATTTCTGTAATTTTGCTCCAAAATACGGGTAATTTCTGCCTTTTTGCCCGAAATTAATTGGAATTTCTGCCTTTTTGTCCCGAAATAAGTGAAATTTCTTCAATTTTAACCAAAAATTAGGGATTTCATCTTTTTGCTTTAAAATAAGAGGAATTTCTGCGATTTTGCCCTGAAATATTTGAAATTTCTGCAATTTTACCCCAAAATAAGGGGAATTTCTGCCTTTTTGCCCCAAAATAAGGGGAATTTCAACCTTATTACCTCAAAATAAGGGAAATTTCTGCCTTTTTGCCACAAAATATACGGAATTGCTGCCTTTTTGCTCCAAAATAAGGAAAATTTCTGCAATTTTGACCCAAAATAATGGGAATTTCTTCCTTTTTGCCCCTAAATAAAGGAAATTTCAGCCTTTTTACATGAAAATAAGTGAAATTTCTGCAATTTTGCCCCAAATAAGAGAAATTTCTGCAATTTTGCCTCTAAATAAGGTAAATTCCTGCAATTTTGCCCCAAAATAAAGAAAATTTCTGGAATTTTGCCCCAAAGTAAGGGGAATTTCTGATTTTTGCCCCAAAATAAAGGGAATTTCTGCCGATTGCCCCAAAATTAGGGGAATTTCTGCAATTTTGCTCCAAAATACGGGAAATTTCTGCCTTTTTGCCCGAAAATAAGGGGAATGCATACCTTTTTGCTATAAAAAAGGGAAATTTCTTCATTTTTGCTCCAAAATAAGAGGAATTTCTGCCTTTTTGCCTCTAAATAAATGGAATTTCTGTCTTTTTCCCCCCAAAAAAAGGGAATTTCTGTCTTTTTTGCCCCAAAAAAAGAAAAATTTCTGACTTATTACTCTGAAATATGTGAAATTTCTGCAATTTCGCCCCAAAATAAGGGAAAATTCTGCCTTTTTGCCCCCAAATAAAGGGAATTTCAGCCTTTTTACCTCAAAATAAGGGGAATTTCTGAATTTTGGCACAAAATATTAGGAATTTCTTCCTTTTTGCCCCAAAATAAGGAAAATTTCTGCTTTTTTTCCCTGAAATAAGTGAATCTTCTGCAATTTTGCCCCAAAATAAGTGAAATTTCTGCAATTTTGCCCCAAAATAAGAGAAATTTCTAGAATTTTGCCCCAAAATAAGTGGAATTTCTGTGTTTTGCCCAAAAATAAGGAGAATTTCTGCCTTTTTGCCCCACAATTAGTGAAATTTCTGCAATTTTGCCCTAGAATAAGGAAAATTTCTGCAATTTTCCTCATAATAAGGGAAATTTCTGCAATTTTGCGCCAAAATAAGGGGAATTTCTGTTTTTTGCCTCACAATTAGGGAAATTTCTGCAATTTTGCCCCAACATAAGGGGAATTTCTGCTTTTTGCCCCAAAATATGAAGAATTTCTGCCTTTTTGTCCGAAAATAAGAAGAATGCATACCTTTTTGACATAGAAAAGGGAAATTTCTTCATTTTTGCTCCAAACTAAGTGAAACATTTGCCTTTTTGCCTCTAAATAAGTGGAATTTTTGTCTTTTTCCCCCAAACAAAGAAAATTTCTCTCTTTTTTGCCACAAAATAAGGAAAATTTCTGACTTATTACCCTGAAATAAGTGAAATTTCTGCAAATTTGCCCCAAAATAAGGGAAATTTCTGCCTTTTGCCCCAAAATATGGGTAATTTCAGCATTTTACCTCAAAATAAGGGAAATTTCTGATTTTTGCACCAAAATATGGAGAATTTCTGCCTTTTTGCCCAAAAATAAAGGGAATTCCTGCATTTTTGCACCAATATAAAAGGAATTTCTGCAATTTTGCTCCAAAGTACGGGTCATTTCTGCCTTTTTGCCCGAAATTAATTGGAATTTTTGCCTTTTTGTCCCGAAATAAGTGAAATTTCTTCAATTTTAGCCAAAAATTAGGGATTTCATCTTTTTGCGCCAAAATAAGTGGAATTTCTGACATTTTGCCCTGAAATATTTGAAATTTCTTCAATTTTACCCCAAAATAAGGGGAATTTCTGCCTTTTTGCCCCAAAATAAGGGGAATTTCAACCTTATTATCTCAAAATAAGGGAAATTTCTGCCTTTTTGCAACACAATATACGGATTTTCTGCCTTTTTGCCCCAAAATAAGGAAAATTTTAGCAATTATGCCCCAAAATATTGGAAATTTCTCCCTTTTTGCCCCAAAATAAAGGAAATTTCTGCATTTTTACTTGAAAATAAGTGAAATTTCTGCAATTTTGCCTCCAAATAAGAGAAATTTCTGCAATTTTGCCTCAAAATAAGGTAAATTCCTGCAATTTTGCTTCAAAATTAAGAAAATTTCTAGATATTTGACCCAAAATAAAGAGAATTTCTGTCTTTTTTGCCCCAAAATAAGGGGAATTTCTGACTTACTACACAGAAATAAGTGAAATTTCTGCAATTTTGCTCCAAAATAAGGGAAATTTCTGCCTTTTTGCCCCCAAATAAGAGGAATTTCAGCTTTTTTACCTCAAAATAAGGGGAATTTCTACATTTTTGCCACAAAATATTAGGAATTTCTGCCTTTTCGCCCCAAAATAAGGAAAATTTCTGCCTTTTTTCCCTGAAATAAGTGAAATTTCTGCAATTTTGCCACAAAATAAGGGAAATTTCTGCCTTTTGCCACAAAATATGGGGAATTTTTTCATTTTGGCCCGAAAATAAGAAGAATGCATACGTTTTTGCCATAAAAGTGGGAAATTTCTTTATTTTTGCTCCAAAATAAGGGGAATTTCTGCTTTTTTGCCTCTAAATAAGTGGAATTTCTGTCTTTTCCCCCCAAAACAAAGGGAATTTCTGACTTTTTTGCCCCAAAATAAGGGGAATTTCTGATTTATTACCGTGAAATAAGTGAAATTTCTACAATTTTGCCCCAAAATAAAGGAAATTTCTGCCTTTTTGCCCCCAAATAAGGGGAATTTCAGCCTTTTTACCTCAAAATAAGGGGAATTTCTGAATTTTGGCACAAAATATTAGGAATTTCTGCATTTTTGCCCCAAAATAGGGAAAATTTCTGCCTTTTTTCCCTGAAATAAGTGAAATTTCTGCAATTTTGCCCCAAAATAAGTGAAATTTTGCAACTTTGACCCAAAATAAGAGAAATTTCTTGAATTTTGCCCCAAAATAATTGGAATTTCTGACTTTTGCGCCAAAATAAGGAGAATTTTTGCTTTTTGCCCAACAATTAGTTAAATTTCTGCAATTTTGCTCTAAAATAAGGGAAATTACTGCAATTTTTTCCCATAATAAAAGAAATTTCTGCAATTTTGCCCCAAAATAAGGGGAATTTCTGTTTTTTGCCCAACAATTAGGGAAATTTCTGAAATTTTGCCTCAAAATAAGAGAAATTTCGGCCTTTTGCCCAAAAATATAAGGAATTTCTGCCTTTTTGTCCGAAAATGAGAAGAATGCAGACCTTTTTCCAATAAAAAAGGGATTTCTTCATTTTTGCTCCAAATAAGGGGAACTTTTGCCTTTTTACCTCTAAATAAGTGGAATTTCTGTCTTTTTCCCCCAAAACAAAGGGAATTTCTGTCTTTTTTGCCCCAAAATAAAAAAAATTTCTGACTTATTACCCTGAAATAAATGAAATTTCTTCAAATTTGCCCGAAAATAAGGGAAATTTCTGCCTTTTGCCTCAAAATATGGGGAATTTCAGCATTTTACCTCAAAATACGGGAAATTTCTGATTTTTGCACCAAAACATGGAGAATTTCTGCATTTTTGCCCCAAATTAAAGGGAATTTCTGCATTTTTGCATTAATATTAAAGGAATTTCTGCAATTTTGCTTCAAAATACGTGTCATTTCTGCCTTTTTGCCCGAAATTAATTGGAATTTCTGCCTTTTTGTCCTGAAATAAGTGAAATTTCTTAAATTTTAGCCAAAAATTAGGGATTTCATCTTTTTGCCCCAAAATAAGAGGAATTTCTTCCATTCTTCCTTGAAATATTTGAAATTTCTGCAATTTTACCCCAAAATAAGGGGAATTTCTGCCTCTTTGCCCCAAAATAAGGGGAATTTCAACCTTATTACCTCAAAATAAGAAAAATTTCTGCCTTTTTGCCACAAAATATATGAAATTTTTGCCTTTTTGCCCCAAAATATGGAAAATTTCTGCAATTTTGCCCCAAAATAATTGGAATTTCTCTCTTTTTGCCCCAAAATAAAGGAAATTTCAGCCTTTTTACCTGAAAATAGTGAAATTTCTGCAATTTTGCCCCAAATAAGAGAAATTTCTGCAATTTTGCCCCAAATAAGGTAAATTCCTGCAATTTTGCCCCAAAATAAAGAAAATTTCTGGAATTTTGCCCCAAATTAAGTGGAATTTCTGATTTTTGCCTCAAAATAAAGGGAATTTCTGCATTTTGTCCAAAAATTGGGGGAATTTCTGCAATTTTGCTCCAAAATACAGGGAATTTCTGCCTTTTTGCCTCTAAATAAGTGGAATTTCTGTCATTTTCCCCAAAAACAAAGGGAATTTCTGTCTTTTTGCCCCAAAATAAGAGGAATTTCTGACTTATTACCCTGAAATAAGTGAAATTTCTGCAATTTTGCCCCAAAATAAGGCAAATTTCTGCCTTTTTGCCACCAAATAAGGGGAATTTTAGCCTTTTTGCCTCAAAATGAGAGGAATTTCTGCATTTTTGCTACAAAATATTAGGAATTTCTGCCTTTTTGCCCCAAAATAAGGAAAATTTCTGCCTTTTTTCCTTGAAATAAGTGAAATTTCTGCAATTTTGCCCCAAAATAAGTGGAATTTCTGAGTTTTGCCCCTAAATAAGGAGAATTTCTGTCTTTTTGCCACAACATATAGGGAATTTCGGCCTTTTTGCCCCACAATTAGGGGAACTTCTGCAATTTTGCTCCAAAATACGAGGAATTTCTGCCTTTTTGTCCGAAAATAAGGGGAATGTATACTTTTTGCCATAAAAAAGGGAAATATCTTCATTTTTGCTCCAAAATAAGGGGAATTTCTGCTTTTTTGCCTCTAAATAAGTGGAATTTCTGTCTTTTCCCCCCAAAACAAAGGGAATTTCTGACTTTTTTGCCCCAAAATAAGGGGAATTTCTGATTTATTACCGTGAAATAAGTGAAATTTCTACAATTTTGCCCCAAAATAAAGGAAATTTCTGCCTTTTTGCCCCCAAATAAGGGGAATTTCAGCCTTTTTACCTCAAAATAAGGGGAATTTCTGAATTTTGGCACAAAATATTAGGAATTTCTGCATTTTTGCCCCAAAATAGGGAAAATTTCTGCCTTTTTTCCCTGAAATAAGTGAAATTTCTGCAATTTTGCCCCAAAATAAGTGAAATTTTGCAACTTTGACCCAAAATAAGAGAAATTTCTTGAATTTTGCCCCAAAATAATTGGAATTTCTGACTTTTGCGCCAAAATAAGGAGAATTTTTGCTTTTTGCCCAACAATTAGTTAAATTTCTGCAATTTTGCTCTAAAATAAGGGAAATTACTGCAATTTTTTCCCATAATAAAAGAAATTTCTGCAATTTTGCCCCAAAATAAGGGGAATTTCTGTTTTTTGCCCAACAATTAGGGAAATTTCTGAAATTTTGCCTCAAAATAAGAGGAATTTCGGCCTTTTGCCCAAAAATATAAGGAATTTCTGCCTTTTTGTCCGAAAATGAGAAGAATGCAGACCTTTTTCCAATAAAAAAGGGATTTCTTCATTTTTGCTCCAAATAAGGGGAACTTTTGCCTTTTTACCTCTAAATAAGTGGAATTTCTGTCTTTTTCCCCCAAAACAAAGGGAATTTCTGTCTTTTTTGCCCCAAAATAAAAAAAATTTCTGACTTATTACCCTGAAATAAATGAAATTTCTTCAAATTTGCCCGAAAATAAGGGAAATTTCTGCCTTTTGCCTCAAAATATGGGGAATTTCAGCATTTTACCTCAAAATACGGGAAATTTCTGATTTTTGCACCAAAACATGGAGAATTTCTGCATTTTTGCCCCAAATTAAAGGGAATTTCTGCATTTTTGCATTAATATTAAAGGAATTTCTGCAATTTTGCTTCAAAATACGTGTCATTTCTGCCTTTTTGCCCGAAATTAATTGGAATTTCTGCCTTTTTGTCCTGAAATAAGTGAAATTTCTTAAATTTTAGCCAAAAATTAGGGATTTCATCTTTTTGCCCCAAAATAAGAGGAATTTCATCCATTCTTCCTTGAAATATTTGAAATTTCTGCAATTTTACCCCAAAATAAGGGGAATTTCTGCCTCTTTGCCCCAAAATAAGGGGAATTTCAACCTTATTACCTCAAAATAAGAAAAATTTCTGCCTTTTTGCCACAAAATATACAAAATTTTTGCCTTTTTGCCCCAAAATATGGAAAATTTCTGCAATTTTGCCCCAAAATAATTGGAATTTCTCTCTTTTTGCCCCAAAATAAAGGAAATTTCAGCCTTTTTACCTGAAAATAGTGAAATTTCTGCAATTTTGCCCCAAATAAGAGAAATTTCTGCAATTTTGCCCCAAATAAGGTAAATTCCTGCAATTTTGCCCCAAAATAAAGAAAATTTCTGGAATTTTGCCCCAAATTAAGTGGAATTTCTGATTTTTGCCTCAAAATAAAGGGAATTTCTGCATTTTGTCCAAAAATTGGGGGAATTTCTGCAATTTTGCTCCAAAATACAGGGAATTTCTGCCTTTTTGCCTCTAAATAAGTGGAATTTCTGTCATTTTCCCCAAAAACAAAGGGAATTTCTGTCTTTTTGCCCCAAAATAAGAGGAATTTCTGACTTATTACCCTGAAATAAGTGAAATTTCTGCAATTTTGCCCCAAAATAAGGCAAATTTCTGCCTTTTTGCCACCAAATAAGGGGAATTTTAGCCTTTTTGCCTCAAAATGAGAGGAATTTCTGCATTTTTGCTACAAAATATTAGGAATTTCTGCCTTTTTGCCCCAAAATAAGGAAAATTTCTGCCTTTTTTCCTTGAAATAAGTGAAATTTCTGCAATTTTGCCCCAAAATAAGTGGAATTTCTGAGTTTTGCCCCTAAATAAGGAGAATTTCTGTCTTTTTGCCACAACATATAGGGAATTTCGGCCTTTTTGCCCCACAATTAGGGGAACTTCTGCAATTTTGCTCCAAAATACGAGGAATTTCTGCCTTTTTGTCCGAAAATAAGGGGAATGTATACTTTTTGCCATAAAAAAGGGAAATATCTTCATTTTTGCTTCAAAATAAGGGGAATTTCTCCCTTTTTGCCTCAAAATAAGTGGAATTTCTGTCTTTTTCACCCAAAAGAAAGGGAATTTCTGCCTATTTTGCCCCAAAATAAGAGGAATTTCTGACTTATTACCCTGAAATAAGTGAAATTTCTGCAATTTTGCACCAAAATAAGGGAAATTTCTGCCTTTTTGCCCACAAATAAAAGGAATTTCAGCCTTTTTACTTCAAAATAAGGGGAATTTCTTCATTTTTGCCACAAAATATTAGTAATTTCTGCCTTTTTGCCCCAAAATAAGGAAAATTTCTGCCTTTTTTCCATGAAATAATTGAAATTTCTGCAATTTTGCCCCAAAGTAAGGGAAATTTCTGCCTTTTTGCCCCCAAATAAGGGGAATTTCAGACTTTTTACCTCAAAATAAGGGGAATTTCTGAATTTTGGCACAAAATATTAGGAATTTCTGCCTTTTTGCCCCAAAATAAGGAAAATTTCTGCCTTTTTTCCCTGAATTAAGTGAAATGTCTGCAATTTTGCCCCAAAATAAGTAAAATTTCTGCAATTTTGCCCCAAAATAAGGGAAATTTTTAGAATTTTGCCCCAAAATAAGTGGAATTTCTGTGTTTTGTCCAAAAATAAGGAGAATTTCTGTTTTTTTGCCCCACAATTAGTGAAATTTCTGCAATTTTGCCCTAAAATAAAGAAAATTTCTGCAATTTTCTCCATAATAAGATAAATTTCTGCAATTTTGCCCCAAAATAAGGGGAATTTCTGTTTTTTCCCCACAATTAGGGAAATTTCTGCAATTTTGCCCCAAAATAAGGGGAATTTCTGCTTTTTGCCCCGAAATATGGGGAATTTCTGCCTTTTTGTTCGAAAATAAGAAGAATGCATACCTTTTTGCCAAAGAAATGGGAAATTACTTCATTTT
Organism: Micromys minutus; assembly: GCF_963924665.1. NCBI lineage: Eukaryota > Metazoa > Chordata > Mammalia > Rodentia > Muridae > Micromys > Micromys minutus. Next base: position 696,885 of record NW_027667642.1, on the reverse strand, counting down.
TGCTCCAAAATAAGTCGAACATTTGCCTTTTTGCCTCTAAATAAGTGGAATTTCTGTCTTTTTCCCCCAAACAAAGAAAATTTCTCCCTTTTTTGCCACAAAATTAAGAAAATTTCTGACTTATTACCCTGAAATAAGTGAAATTCCTGCAAATTTGCCCCAAAATAAGGGAAATTTCTGCCTTTTGCCCCAAAATATGGGTAATTTCAGCATTTTACCTCAAAATAAGGGAAATTTCTGATTTTTGCACCAAAATATTTAGAATTTCTTCCTTTTTATCCCAAAATAAAGGGAATTTCTGCATTTTTGCACCAATATAAAGGGAATTTCTGAAATTTTGCTCCAAAGTACGGGTCATTTCTGTCTTTTTGCCCGAAATTAATTGGAATTTTTGCCTTTTTGTCTCGAAATAAGTGAAATTTCTTCAATTTTAGCCAAAAATTAGCGATTTCATCTTTTTGCGCCAAAATAAGGGGAATTTCTGCCATTTTGCCCTGAAATATTTGAAATTTCTTCAATTTTACCCCAAAATAAGGGGAATTTCTGCCTTTTTGCCCCAAAATAAGGGGAATTTCAACCTTATTACCTCAAAATAAGGGAAATTTCTGCCTTTTTGCCACAAAATATACGGATTTTCTTCCTTTTTGCCCCAAAATAAAAAAAATTTCAGCAATTTTGCCCCAAAATATGGGGAATTTCTCCCTTTTTGCCCCAAAATAAAGGAAATTTCAGCCTTTTTACCTGAAAATAAGTGAAATTTCTGCAATTTTGCCCCAAATAAAAGAAATTTCTGCATTTTTGCCCCAAAATAAGGTAAATTCCTGCAATTTTGCCCCAAAATAAAAAAAATTTCTAGAATTTTGCCCCAAAATAAGGAGAATTTCTGTCTTTTTTGCCCCAAAATAAGGGGAGTTTCTGACTTACTACCCTGAAATAAGTGAAATTTCTGCAATTTTGCTCCAAAATAAGGGAAATTTCTGCCTTTTTGCCCTTAAATAAGGGAAATTTCAGCCCTTTTACCTCAAAATAAGAGGAATTTCTAGATTTTTGCCACAAAATATTAGGAATTTCTGCCTTTTCGCCCCAAAATAAGGAAAATTTCTGCCTTTTTTCCCTGAAATAAGTGAAATTTCTGCAATTTTGCCCCAAAATAAGGGAAAGTTCTGCCTTTTGCCACAAAATATGGGGAATTTTTGCATTTTGGCCCGAAAACAAGAAGAATGCATACGTTTTTGCAATAATAGAGAGAAATTTCTTCATTTTTGCTCCAAAATAAGGGGAATTTCTGCTTTTTTGCCTCTAAATAAGTGGAATTTCTGTCTTTTTCCCCCAAAACAAAGGGAATTTCTGAATTTTTTGCCCCAAAATAATGGGAATATCTGACTTACTACCCTGAAATAAGTGAAATTTCTAAAATTTTGCCCCAAAATAAAGGAAATTTCTGCCTTTTTGCCCCCAAATAAGGGGAATTTCAGCCTTTTTACCTCAAAATAAGGGGAATTTCTGCATTTTTGCCACAAAATATTAGGAATTTCTGCCTTTTCGCCCCAAAATAGGGAAAATTTCTGCCTTTTTTCCATGAAATAAGTGAAATTTCTGCAATTTTGCCCCAAAATAAGTGAAATTTCTGCAATTTTGACCCAAAATAAAAGAAATTTCTTGAATTTTGCCCCAAAATAAGTGGAATTTCTGACTTTTGCGCCAAAATAAGGAGAATTTCTGCTTTTTGCCCCACAATTAATGAAATTTCTGCAATTTTGCCCTAAAATAAGGGAAATTTCTGCAATTTTTTCCCATAATAAAGGAAATTTCTGCAATTTTGCCCCAAAATAATAGGAACTTCTTTTTTTTGCCCCATAATTAGGGAAATTTCTGAAATTTTGCCTCAAAATAAGGGGAATTTCGGCCTTTTTGTCCGAAAATAAGAAGAATGCAGACCTTTTTGCCATAAAAAAGGGATTTCTTCATTTTTGCTCCAAATAAGGGGAACTTTTGCCTTTTTACCTCTAAATAAGTGGATTTTCAGTCTTTTTCCCCCAAAACAAAGGGAATTTCTGTCTTTTTTGCCCCAAAATAAGGAAAATTTCTGACTTATTACCCTGAAATAAATGAAATTTCTTCAAATTTGCCCTAAAATAAGGGAAATTTCTGCCTTTTGCCCCAAAATATGGGGAATTTCAGCATTTTACCTCAAAATAAGGGAAATTTCTGATTTTTGCACCCAAATATGGAGAATTTCTGCCTTTTTGCCCCAAATTAAAGGGAATTTCTGCATTTTTGCACCAATATTAAAGGAATTTCTGCAATTTTGCTTCAAAATACGTGTCATTTCTGCCTTTTTGCTAGAAATTAATGGGAATTTCTGCCTTTTTGTCCTGAAATAATTGAAATTTCTTCAATTTTAGCCAAAAATTAGGGATTTCATCTTTTTGTCCCAAAATAAGGGGAATTTCTGCCATTTTGCCCTGAAATATTTGAAATTTCTGCAATTTTACCCCAAAATAAGGGGAATTTCTGCCTCTTTGCCCCAAAATAAGGGGAATTTCAACCTTATTACCTCAAAATAAGGGAAATTTCTGCTTTTTTGCCACAAAATATACGGAATTTCTGCATTTTTTTACACAAAATAAGGAAAAGTTCTGCAATTTTGCCCCAAAATAATGGGAATTTCTCCCTTTTTGCCCCAAAATAAAGGAAATTTCAGCCTTTTTACCTGAAAATAAGTGAAATTTCTGCAATTTTGCCCCAAATAAGAGAAATTTCTGCAATTTTTGCCCCAAAATAAGGTAAATTTCTGCAATTTTGCCCCAAAATAAAGAAAATTTCTGGAATTTTGCCCAAATTAAGTGGAAATTCTGATTTTTGCCTCAAAATAAAGGGAATTTCTGCATTTTGCCCCAAAATTAGGGGAATTTCTGCAATTTTACCCCAAAATAAGGGAAATTTCTGCTTTTTTGCCCCCAAATAAGGGGAATTTCAGCCTTTTTACCTCAAAATAAGGGGAATCTCTGCATTTTTGCCACAAAATATTAGGAATTTCTGCCTTTTCGCCCCAAAATAGGGAAAATTTCTGCCTTTTTTCCCTGAAATAAGTGAAATTTCTGCAATTTTGCCCCAAAATATGTGAAATTTCTGCAATTTTGACCCAAAATAAGAGAAATTTCTTGAATTTTGCCCCAAAATAAGTGGAATTTCTGACTTTTGCCCCAAAATAAGGAGAATTTCTGCATTTTGCCCCACAATTAATGAAATTTCTGCAATTTTGCCCTAAAATAAGGGAAATTTCTGCAATTTTTTCCCATAATAAAAGAAATTTCTGCAATTTTGCCCCAAAATAATAGGAATTTCTGTTTTTTGCCCCACAATTAGGGAAATTTCTGAAATTTTGCCTCAAAATAAGGGGAATTTCGGCCTTTTGCCCAAAAATATGGGGAATTTCTGCCTTTTTGTTTGAAAATAAGAAGAATGCAGACCTTTTTGCCATAAAAAAGGGATTTCTTCATTTTTGCTCCAAATAAGGGGAACTTTTGCCTTTTTACCTCTAAATAAGTGGAATTTCTGTCTTTTTCCCCCAAAACAAAGGGAATTTCTGTCTTTTTTGCCCCAAAATAAGGAAAATTTCTGACTTATTACCCTGAAATAAGTGAAATTTCTGCAAATTTGCCCCAAAATAAGGGAAATTTCTGCCTTTTGCCCCAAAATATGGGGAATTTCAGCATTTTACCTCAAAATAAGAAAAATTTCTGATTTTTGCACCAAAATATGGAGAATTTCTACCTTTTTGCCCAAAATTAAAGGGAATTTCTGCATTTTTGCACCAATATTAAAGGAATTTCTGCAATTTTGCTTCAAAATACGTGTCATTTCTGCATTTTTGCTCGAAATTAATTGGAATTTCTGCCTTTTTGTCCTGAAATAAGTGAAATTTCTTCAATTTTAGCCAAAAATTAGGGATTTCATCTTTTTGTCCCAAAATAAGGGGAATTTCTGCCATTTTGCCCTGAAATATTTAAAATTTCTGCAATTTTACCCCAAAATAAAGGGAATTTCTGCCTCTTTGCCCCAAAATAAGGGGAATTTCAACCTTATTACCTCAAAATAAGGGAAATTTCTGCCTTTTTGCCACAAAATATACGGAATTTCTGCATTTTTTGCTACAAAATAGGGAAAATTTCTGCAATTTTGCCCCAAAATAATGAGAATTTCTCCCTTTTTGCCCCAAAATAAAGGAAATTTCAGCCTTTTTACCTGAAAATAAGTGAAATTTCTGCAATTTTGCCCCAAATAAGAGAAATTTCTGCAATTTTGCCCCAAAATAAAGGGAATTTCTGCCTTTTTGCCCCAAAATAAAGAAAATTTTTGCCTATTTTACCTGAAATAAGTGAAATTTCTGCAATTTTGCCCCAAAATAAGTGGAATTTCTGAGTTTTGCCCCAAAATAAGGAGAATTTCTCTCTTTTTGCCCCAACATATAGGGAATTTCTGCCTTTTTGCCCCACAATTAGGGGAACTTCTGCAATTTTGCTCCAAAATATGGGTAATTTCTGCCTTTTTGCCCGAAAATAAGGGGAATGCATATCTTTTTGCCATAAAAAAGGAAATTTCTTCATTTTTGCTTCAAAATGAGGGGAATTTCTGCCTTTTTGCCTCTAAATAAGTGGAATTTCTGTCTTTTTCACCCAAAAGAAAAGGAATTTCTGCCTTCTTTGCCCCATAATAAGAGAAATTTCTGACTTATTACCCTGAAATAAGTGAAATTTCTGCAAATTTGCCCCAAAATAAGGGAAATTTCTGCATTTTTGCCCCCAAATAAGGGGAATTTCAGCCTTTTTACTTCAAAATAAGGGGAATTTCTGCATTTTTGCCACAAAATATTAGGAATTTCTGCCTCTTTGCCCGAAAATAAAGAAAATTTCTGCCTTTTTTCCCTGAAATAATTGAAATTTCTGCAATTTTGCCCCAAAATAAGTGGAATTTTTGAGTTTTGCCCCAAAATAAGGTGAATTTCTGTCTTTTTTCCCCAACATATAGGGAATTTCTGCCTTTTTGCCTCCAAATAAAGGGAATTTCAGCATTTTTACCTCAAAATAAGGAGAATTTCTGAATTTTTGCCACAAAATTTACGAAATTTCTGCCTTTTTGACCCATAATAAGGAAATTTTCTGCAATTTTGCCCCAAAATAAGGGGAATTTCTCCTTTTTTGCCCCAAAATATAGAAAATTTCAGCATTTTTACCTGAAAATAAGTGAAATTACTGCCATTTTGCCCCAAATAAGGGCAATTTCTGCAATTTTGCCCCAAAATAAGGTAAATTTCTGCAATTTTGCCCCAAATAAAGGAAATTTCTGGAATTTTGCCCCAAAATAAGGGGAATTTCTGATTTTTGCCCAAAATAAAGGGAATTTCTGCATTTCACCCCAAAATTAGGGGAATTTTTGCAATTTTGCTCCAAAATACGGGGAATTTTTGCATTTTTGCCCGAAAATAAAAGGAATGCATAACTTTTTGCCTTAAAAAAGTGAAATTTTTTCATTTTTGCTCCAAAATAATGGGAATTTCTGCCTTTTTGCCTCTAAAAAAGTGAAATTTCTGTATTTCTCCCCCAAAAGAAAGAGAATTTCTGTCTTTTTTGCCCCAAAATAAGGGGAATTTCTGACTTACTCCCCTGAAATAAGTGAAATTTCTGCAATTTTGCTCCAAAATAAGGGAAATTTCTGCCCTTTTGCCCCCAAATAAGGGGAATTTCAGCCTTTTTACCTCAAAATAAGGGGAATTTCTGCATTTTTGCCACAAATAATTAGGAATTTCTGCATTTTTGTCCCAAAATAAAAAAAATTTCTGCCTTTTTTCCCTGAAATAAGTGAAATTTCTGCAATTTTGCCACAAAATAAGTGGAAGTTTTGAGTTTTGCCCCAAAATAAGGAGAATTTCTGTCTTTTTGCCCCAACATATAGGGAATTTCTGCATTTTTGCCCCACAATTAGGGGAATTTCTGCAATTTTGCTCCAAAATACGGGGAATTTCTGCCTTTGTGCCTGAAATAAATGGGAATGCATACCTTTTTGCCATGTATAAGGGAAATTTCTTCATTTTTGTTCCAAAATAAGGGGAATTTCTGCCTTTTTGCCTCTAAATAAGTGGAATTTCTGTCTTTTACCCCCAAAACAAAGGGAATTTCTGTCTTTTTTGCTCTAAAAATGTTGAATTTCTGACTTATTACCATGAAATAAGTGAAATTTCTGCAATTTTGCCCCAAAATAAAGGAAATTTCTGCCTTTTTGCCACCAAATAAGGGGAAATTCAGCCTTTTTACTTCAAAATAAGGGAAATTTCTGCATTTTTGCCACAAAATATTAGGAATTTCCGCCTTTTTGCCCCAAAATAAGAAAAATTTCTGCCTTTTTTTCCTGAAATAAGTGAAATTTAAGCAATTTCGCTCCAAAATAAGTGGAATTTCTGAGTTTTGCCCCAAAATAAGAGTATTTCTGTCTTTTTGCCCCAACATATAGGGAATTTCTGCCTTTTTGCCCCACATTTAGGGGAATTTCTGCAATTTCGTCCAGAATACGGGGAATTTCTGCCTTTTTGCACGAAAATAAGGGGAATGCATACCTTTTTGCCATATAAAAGGGAAATTTCTTCATTTTTGCTCCAAAAAAAAGGGAAATTTCTACCTTGTTGCCTCTAAATAAGTGGAATTTCTGTCGTTTTCCCCAAAACAAAGGGAATTTCTGTCTTTTTTGCCCCAAAATACGAGGAATTTCTGACTTATTACCCTGAAATAAGTAAAATTTCTGCAATTTTGCCCCAAAATAAGGGAAATTTTTGACTTTTTGCCACTAAATAAAGGGAATTTCAGCCTTTTTACCTCAAAATAAAAGGAATTTCTGCATTTTTGCCACAAAATTTACGGAATTTCTGTTTTTTGCCCCATAATAAAGAAAATTTCTGCAATTTTGCCCCAAAATAAGGAAAATTTCTGCAATTTTGCCCCAAAATAATGGGAATTTCTCCCTTTTTGCCCCAAAATAAAGGAAGTTTCAGCCTTTTTACCTGAAAATAAGTGATATTACTGCAATTTTGCCCCAAATAAGGGAAATTTCTTCAATTTTGTCCCAAAATAAGGTAAATTTCTGAAATTTTGCCCCAAAATAAAGGAAATTTTTCGAATTTTGCCCCAAAATAAGTGGAATTTCTGATATTTTCCCCAAAATAAAGGGAATTTTTGCCTTTTGCCCCAAAATTAGGGGAATTTCTGCAATTTTTGCTCCAAAATACGGAGAATTTCTGCCTTTTTGTCCGAAAATAAGGGGAATGAAAATTTTTTTGCCATATAAAAAAGAAATTTCTTCATTTTTGCTCCAAAATAAGGGGAATTTCTGCCTTTTTGCCTCTAAATAAGTGGAATTTTTGTCTTTTTCTTCCAAAACAAAGGGAGTTCTGTCTTTTTTGCCACAAAATAAGGAAAATTTCTGACTTATTACCCTGAAATAAGTGAAATTTCTGCAAATTTGCCCCAAAATAAAGGAAATTTCTGCCTTTTGCCCCAAAATATTGGGACTTTCAGCATTTTACCTCAAAATAAGGGAAATTTCTGATTTTTGCACCAAAATATGGAAAATTTCTGCAATTTTGCCCCAAATAAGAGAAATTTCTGCAATTTTGCCCCAAAATAAGGTAAAATCCTGCAATTTTGCTCCAAAATAAAGAAAATTTCTGGAATTTCCCCCAAAATAAGGGGAATTTCGGATTTTTGCCCTAAAATAAGTGGAATTTCTGAGTTTTGCCCCAAAATAAGGAGAATTTCTGTCTTTTTGCCCCAACATATAGGGAATTTCTGCCTTTTTGCCCCACAATTAGGGGAATTACTGCAATTTCGTGCAAAATACGGGGAATTTCTGCCTTTTTGCCCGAAAATGAGGGGAATGCATACCTTTTTGCCATAAAAAAGTGAAATTTCTTCATTTTTGCTCAAAATAAGAGGAATTTCTGCCTTTTTGCCTCTAAATAAGTGGAATTTCTGTCTTTTCCCACAAAACAAAGAAAATTTCTGTCTTTTTTGCCCCAAAATAAGAGGAATTTCTGACTTAATACCCTGAAATAAGTAAAATTTCTGCAATTATGCCCCAAAATAAGGGAAATTTCTTACTTTTTGCCCCCAAATAAAGGGAATTTCAGCCTTTTTACCTCAAAATAAAAAGAATTTCTGCATTTTTGCCACAAAATTTGCGAAATTTCTGCTTTTTGCCCCATAATAAGGAAAATTTCTGCAATTTTGCCCCAAAATAAGGAAAATTTCTGCAATTTTGTCCCAAAATAATGGGAATTTCTCCCTTTTTGCCTCACAATAAAGGAAATTTCAGCCTTTTTACCTGAAAATACGTGAAATTACTGCAATTTTGCCCCAAATAAGGGAAATTACTGCAATTTTGCCCCAAAATAAGGTAAATTTCTGAAATTTTGCCCCAAAATAAAGGAAATTTCTCGAATTTTGCCCCAAAATAAGTGGAATTTCTGATTTTTGCCCCAAAATAAAGGGAATTTCTGCCTTTTGCCCCAAAATTAGGGGAATTTCTGCAATTTTTGCTCCAAAATACAGGGAATTTCTGCCTTTTTGCCCGAAAATAAGAGGAATGCATACCTTTTTGCCATAAAAATGAAAATTTCTTTATTTTTGCTCCAAAATAAATGGAATTTCTGCCTTTTTGCCTCTAAATAAGTGGAATTTCTGTCTTTTTCTCCCATAAGAAAGGGAATTTCTGATTTTTTGCTCCAAATAAGGGGAATTTCTGACTTATTACCCTGAAATAATTGAAATTTCTGCAATTTTGCCCTAAAATAAGGGAAATTTCTGCCTTTATGCCCCCAAATAAGGGGAATTTCAGCCTTTTTACCTCAAAATAATGGGAATTTCTGAATTTTGCCACAAAATATTAGGAATTTCTGCCTTTTTGCCCCAAAATAAGGAAAACTTCTGCCTATTTTCCCTGAAATAAGTGAAATTTCTGCAATTTTGCCCCAAAATAAGTGGAATTTCTGAGTTTTGCCCCAAAATAAGGAGAATTTCTGTTTTTTTGCCCCAACATATAGAGAATTTCTGCCTTTTTGCCCCACAATTAGGGGAATTTCTGCAATTTTGCTCCAAAATACGGGGAATTTCTGGCTTTTTGCCCGAAAATAAGGGGAATGCATACCTTTTTGCCATATAAAAAGGAAATTTCTTCATTTTTGCTCTAAAATAAGGTGAATATCTGCATTTTTACCTCTAAATAAGTGGAATTTCTGTTTTTTTCCCCCAAAACAAAGGGAATTTCTGTCTTTTTGCCTTAAAATAAAAAAATTTCTGACTTATTACCCTGAAATAAGTGAAATTTGTGCAAATTTGCCCCTAAATAAAGGAAATTTCTGCCTTTTGCTTCAAAATATTGGGACTTTCAGCATTTTACCTCAAAATAAGAGAAATTTCTGATTTTTGCACCAAAATATGGAGAATTTCTGCATTTTTGCCCCAAAACAAAGGGAATTTCTGCATTTTTGCACCAATATTAGGGGAATTTCTGCAATTTTGCTCCAAAATACAGGTCATTTCTGCCTTTTTGCTCGAAATTAATTGGAATTTCTGCTTTTTTGTCCCGAAATAAGTGAAATTTCTTCAATTTTACCTGAAAATTAGGGATTTCTTCTTTTTGCCTTAAAATTAGAGGAATTTTTGCCATTTTGACCTGAAATATTTGAAATTTCTGCAATTTTATCCCAAAATAAGGGGAATTTCTGCCTTATTGCCCCAAAATAAGGGGAATTTCAACTTATTACCTGAAAATAAGGGAAATTACTGCCTTTTTGCCACAAAATATATGGAATTTCTGCCTTTTTGCCCCAAAATAAGGAAAATTTCTGCAATTTTGACCCAAAATAAGGGGAATTTCTCCCTTTAGCCCCAAAATACTGGAAATTTCAGCCTTTTTACATGAAAATAAGTGAAATTTCTGCAATTTTGCCCCAAATAAGAGAAATTTCTGCAATTTTGCCCCAAAATAAGGTAAATTCCTGCATTTTGCTCCAAAATAAAAAAATTTCTGGAATTTTACCCCAAAATAAAAGGAATTTCTGATTTTTGCCCCAAAATAAAGGGAATTTCTGCCTTTTGCCCCAAAATTAGGGGAATTTTTGCAATTTTGCTCCAAAATACGGGTAATTTCTGCCTTTCTGCCCGAAAATATGGGGAATGCATACCTTTTTGCCATAAAAAAGGGAAATTTCTTTATTTTCCTCCAAAATAAAGAGAATTTCTGCCTTTTTGCCTCTAAATGAGTGAAGTTTCTGTCTTTTTCCCCCAAAACAAAGGGAATTTCTGACTTTTTTGCTCCAAAAAAAGGGGAATTTCTGACTTATTACCCTGAAATAAGTGAAATTTCTGCACTTTTGCCCCAAAATAAGGGAAATTTCTGCCTTTTGCCACAAAATATAGAGAATTTCTGCATTTTGGCCCGAAAATAAGAAGGATGCATACCTTTTGCCATAAAAGTGGGAAATTTCTTCATTTTTGCTCCAAAATAAGGGGAATTTCTGCTTTTTTGCCTCTAAATTAGTGGAATTTCTGTCTCTATCCCCCAAAACAAAGGGAATTTCTGTCTTTTTTGCCCCAAAATAAAGAAAATTTCTGCCTTTTTGCCACCAAATAAGGGGAATTTCAGACTATTTACCTCAAAATAAGGGGAATTTCTGAATTTTGGCAAAAAATATTAGGAATTTCTTCCTTTTTGCCCCAAAATAAAGAAAATTTCTGCCTTTTTTCCCTGAAATAAGTGAAATTTCTGCAATTTTTCCCCAAAATAAGTGAAATTTCTGTAATTTTGCCCCAAAATAAGGGAAATTTCTAGAATTTTGCCCCAAAATATTTGGAATTTTTGAGTTTTGCCCCAAAATAATGAGAATTTCTGGCTTTTTGCCCCACAATTAGTGAAATTTCTGCAATTTTGCCCTAAAATAAGGGAAATTTCTGCAATTTTTCCCCATAATAAAAGAAATTTCTGCAATTTTGCCCCAAAATAAAGGGAATTTCTGTTTTTTGCCCTAAAATTAGTGAAATTTCTGCAATTTTGCCCCAAAATAAAGGGAATTTCTGCCTTTTGCCCAAAAATATGGGGAATTTCTGCCTTTTTGTCCGAAAATATGAAGAATTCATACCTTTTTGCCATAAAAAAGGGAAATTTCTTCATTTTTGCTCCAAATAAGGGGAACTTTTGCCTTTTTACCTCTAAATAAGTGGAATTTCTTTCTTTTTCCCCCAAAACAAAGGGAATTTTTGTCTTTTTTGCCCCAAAATAAGGAAAATTTCTGACTTATTACCCTGAAATAAGTGAAATTTCTGCAAATTTGCCCCAAAATAAGGGAATTTCTGCCTTTTGCCCCAAAATATGGGGAATTTCAGCATTTTACCTCAAAATAAGGGAAATTTCTTATTTTTGCACCAAAATATGGAGAATTTCTGCCTTTTTCCCCAAAATAAAGGGAATTTCTGCATTTTTGCACCAGTAGTAGGGGAATTTCTGCAATTTTGCTTCAAAATACGTGTAATTTCTGCCTTTTTGCCCGAAATTAATTGGAATTTCTGCCTTTTTGTCACGAAATAAGTGAAATTTCTTCAATTTTAGCCAAAAATTAGGGATTTCATCTTTTTGCGTTAAAATAAGAGGTATTTCTGCCACTTTGCCATGAAATATTTGAAATTTCTGCAATTTTACCCCAAAATAAGGGGAATTTCTGCTTTTTGCCCCAAAATAAAAGGAATTTCAACCTTATTACCTCAAAATAAGGGAAATTTCTGCCTTTTTGCCACAAAATATACGGAATTTCTGCCTTTTTGCCCCAAAATAAGAAAAATTTCTGCAATTTTGCCCCAAAATAAGGGAAATTTCTGCCTTTTTGCCCCCCAAAAAAGGGGAATTTCAGCATTTTTACCTCAAAATAAGGGGAATTTCTGCATTTTTGCCACAAAATATTAAGAATTTCTGGCTTTTTGCCCCAAAATAAGGAAAACTTCTGCCTTTTTCCCCTGAAATAAGTGAAATTTCTGCAATTTTGCCCCAAAATAAGTGGAATTTCTGAGTTATGCCCCAAAATAAGGAGAATATCTGTCTTTTTGCCCCAACATATAGGGAATTTCTGCCTTTTTGCCCCACAATTAGGGGAAATTCTGCACTTTTGCTCCAAAATACGGGGAATTTCTGCCTTTTTGCCCGAAAATAAGGGGAATGCATACCTTTTTGCCATATAAAACGAAAATTTCTTCATTTTTGCTCCAAAATAAGGGGAATTTCTGCCTTTTTGCCTCAAAATAAGTGGAATTTCTTTCTTGTTCCCCCAAAACAAAGGGAATTTCTGTATTTTTTGCCCCAAAATAAGGAAAATTTCTGACTTATTACCCTGAAATAAGTGAAATTTCTGCAAATTTGCCCCAAAATAAGGGAAATTTCTTCCTTTTGCCCCAAAATATTAGGACTTTCAGCATTTTACCTCAAAATAAAGGAAATTATTGATTTTTGCACCAAAACATGGAGAATTTCTGCCTTTTTGCCTCAAAATAAAGGGAATTTCTGCATTTTTGCACCAATATTAGGGGAATTTCTGCAATTTTGCTCCAAAATACGAGTCATTTCTGCCTTTTTGCCCGAAATTAATTGGAATTTCTGCCTTTTTGTCCTGAAATAAGTGAAATTTCTTCAATTTTACCCAAAAATTAGGGATTTCATGTTTTTGCCTTAAATTAAGAGGAATTTCTGCCATTTTGCCCTGAAATATTTGAAATTTCTGCAATTTTACCCCAAGATAAGGGGAATTTCTGCCTTATTGCCCCAAAATAAGGGGAATTTCAAACTTATTACCTCAAAATAAGGGAAATTTCTGCCTTTTTGCCACAAAATATACGGAATTTCTGCATTTTTGCCCCAAAATAAGGAAAATTTCTGCAATTTTGACCCAAATAAGAGAAATTTCTGCAATTTTGCCCAAAAATAAGGTAAATTGCTGCAATTTTGCCCCAAAATAAAGAAAATTTCTGAAATTTTGCCCCAAAATACGGGGAATTTCTGATTTTTGCCCGAAAATAAAGGGAATTTCTGCATTTGCCCCAAAATTAGGGAAATTTATGCAATTTTGCTACAAATTACGGGGAATTTCTGCCTTTTTGCCCGAAAATAAGGGGAATGCATACCTTTTTGCCATAAAAAAGGGAAATTTCTTCATTTTTGCTCCAAATAAGGGGAATTTCTGCCTTTTTGCCTCTAAATAATTGGAATTTCTGTCTTTTTCCCCCAAAACAAAGGGTATTTCTGAATTTTTTGCTCCAAAATAAAGGGAATTTCTGACTTATTACCCTGAAATAAGTGAAATTACTGCAATTTTGCCCCAAAATAAGGGGAATTTCTGCCATTTTGCCCTGAAATATTTGAAATTTCTGCAATTTTACCCCAAAATAAGGGGAATTTCTGCCTTTTTGCCCCCAAATAAGGGGAATTTCAGCCTTTTAACCTCAAAATAAGGGGAATTTCTGAATTTTTGCCACAAAATTTACGGAATTTCTGCCTTATTGTCCCATAATAAGGAAAATTTGTGCAATTTTGCCCCAAAATTAGTGGAATTTCTGCTTTTTTGTCACAAAATGAAGGAAATTTCAGACTTTTTACATGAAATTAAGTGAAATTAATGAAATTTTGCCCCAAATAAGGGAAATTTCTGCAATTTTGCCCTAAATTAAGGTAAATTTCTGCAATTTTGCCCCAAAATAAAGGAAATTTCTGGAATTTTGCCCCAAAATAAGGGAAATTTCTGATTTTTGCCCCAAAATAATAAGAATTTCTGCCTTTTTGCCCCAAAATAAGAAAAATTTTGGCCTTTTTTCTCAGAAATAAGTGAAATTTCTGCAATTCTGCCCAAAAATAAGGGAAATTTCTGGAATTTTGCCCCAAATAAGTGGAATTTTTTAGTTTTACCCCAAAATAAAGAGAATTTCTGTTTTTTTGCCCCAACATATAGAGAATTTCTGCCTTTTTGCCCCACAATTAGGGGAATTTCTGCAATTTTGCTCCAAAATAGGGGAACTTCAGCCTTTTTGCCCGAAAATAAGTAGAATGCATACTTTTTTTGCAATAAAAAAGGGAAATTTCTTCATTGTTGCTCCAAAATAAGGGGAATTTCTGCCTTTTTGCCTCTAAATAAGTGTAATTTCTGTCTTTTTTTCCCAAAAAAAGAGAATTTCTGTCTTTTATGCCCCAAAATAAGGAAAATTTCTGACTTATTACCCTGAAATAAGTGAAATTTCTGCAATTTTGCCAAATAAGAAAGAAAATTTCTGCCTTATTGCCCTGAAATATGTGAAATTTCTGCAATTTTACCCCAAAATAAGGTAAATTTCTAAATTTTGGCCTCAAAATAATGGAAATTTCTTCCTTTTGCCCCAAAATAAGAAAAATTTTTGCTTTTTTTCTCTGAAATAAGTGAAATTTCTACAATTTTGCCATAAAATAAGAGAAATTTCTGCTATTTTTCCCCCTAAGAGAAATTTCTTCAATTTTGCTCCAAAATAAAAGGAATTTCTGTTTTTTGCCCCCAAATAAGGGAAATTTCTGCCTTTTTCTCCCAAGTAAGGGGAATTTCAGCATTTTTACCTTAAAATAAGGGGAATTTCTGCAATTTTGCCACAAAATATTAGGAATTTCTGCCTTTTTGCCCCAAAATAAGGAAAATTTCTGCCTTTTTTCCCTGAAATAAGTGAAATTTCTGCAATTTTGCCCCAAAATAAGGAAAATTTCTGTGTTTTGCCTCAAAATATAGAGAATTTCTGTCTATTTGCCCCAACATATGGGGAATTTCTACCTTTTTGCCCCACAATTAGGGGAATTTCTGCAATTTTGCTCCATAATACGGGTCATTTCTTCCTTTTTGCCCGAAATTAATTGGAATTTCTGCCTTTTTGTCCCGAAATAAGTGAAATTTCTTCAATTTTAGCCAAAAATTAGGGATTTCATCTTTTTGCCTTAAAATAAGAGCAATTTCTACCATTTTGCCCTGAAATATTTAAAATTTCTGCAATTTTACCCCAAAATAAGGGGAATTTCTGCCTTTTTGCCCCAAAATAAGGGGAATTTCAACCTTATTACCTCAAAATAATGGAAATTTCTGCTTTTTTGCAACAAAATATACAAAATTTCTGCCTTTTGCCCCAAAATAAGGAAAATTTCTGCAATTTTGTCCCAATATCATGGGAATTTCTCCCTTTTTGTCCCAAAATAAAGAAAATTTCAGCCTTTTTACATGAAAATAAGTAAAATTTCCTGCAATTATGCCCCAAATAGAGAAATTTCTGCAATTTTGCCTCAAAATAAGGTAAATTTCTGCAATTTTGCCCCAAAATAAAGGAAATTTCTGGAATTTTGTCCCAAAATAAGGGGAATTTCTGATTTTTGTGCCAAAATAAAGGGAATTTTTGCCTTATGCCCCAAAATTAGGGGAATTTCTGCAATTTTGCTCCAAACTACAGGGAATTTCTGCCTTTTTGCCTGAAAATAAGAAGAATGCATACATTTTTGCTATAAAAAAGGGAAATTTTTTTATTTTTACTCCAAAAAAAGGGGAATTTCTGCCTTTTTGCCTCTAAATAAGTGGAATTTCGGTCTTTTTCCCCTAAAACAAAGAAAATTTCTGACTTTTTTGCCCCAAAATAAGGGGAATTTCTGACTTATTACCCTGAAATAAGTGAAATTTCTGCCATTTTGCCCCAAAATAATGGATAATTTCTGCATTTTTGCCCCCTAATAAAGGGAATTTTAGCCTTTTTACCTCAAAATAAGGGGAATTTCTAAATTTTTGCCACTAAATATTAGGAATTTTTGTCTTTTTGCCCAAAAATAAGGGGAATGCATACCTTTTTGCCATATAAAAGGGAAATTCCTTCATTTTTGCTCTAACATAAGGGGAATTTCGGCCTTTTTGCCTCTAAATAAGTGGAATTTCTGTCTTTTTCCCTCAAAACAAAGGGAATTTCTGTCTTTTTTGCCCCAAAATAAGGGGAATTTCTGATCTATTACCCTGAAATAAGTAAAATTTCTGCAATTTTGCACCAAAATAAGAGAAATTTCTGCCTTTTTGCCCCCAAATAAGGGGAATTTCAACTTTTACCTTGAAATAAGGGGAATTTTTGCATTTTTGCCACATAATCCGGAATTTCTGCATTTTTGCCCCATAATAAGGAAAATTTCTGCAATTTTGCCCCAAAATAATGGGAATTTCTCCTTTTTTGCCCCAAAATAAAAGAAATTTCTGACTTTTTACCTGAAAATAAGTGAAATTACTGCAATTTTGCCCCAAATAAAGAAATTTCTGCAATTTTTCTTCAAAATAAGGTAAATTTCTGCAATTTTGCCCCAAAATAAATGAAATTTATGAAATTTTGCCCCAAAATAAGGGGAATTTCTGATTTTTGCCCCAAATTAAAGGGAATTTCTACCTTTTGCCCCAAAATTTGGGGAATTTCTGCAATTTTGCTCCAAAATACGGGGAATTTCTGAATTTTTGCCCGAAAATAAGAGGAATGCATAACTTTTTGCCATAAAAAAGTGAAATTTATTCATTTTTGCTCCAAAATAAGGGGAATTTCTGCCTTTTGCCTCTAAATAAGTGGAATTTCTGTCTTTTTCCCCAAAAACAAAGGGAATTTCTGACTCTTTTGCCCCAAAATAAGGGGAATTTCTGATTTATTACCCTGAAATAAGTGAAATTTCTGCAATTTTGTTCCAAAATAAGGGAAATTTCTGCCTATTTGCCCCCAAAAAAGGGGAATTTCAGCCTTTTTACCTCAAAATAAGGGTAATTTCTGCATTTTTGCCACAAAATATTAGGAATTTCTGCCTTTTTGCCCAAAAATAAGGAGAATTTCTGCCTTTTTTCCCTGAAATAAGTGATATTTCTGCAATTTTGCCCCAAAATAAGTGGAATTTCTGAGTTTTGCCCCAAAATAAGGAGAATTTCTGGCTTTTTGCCCCAACATATAGGGAATTTCTGCCTTTTTGCCCCACAATTAGGGGAATTTCTGCAATTTTGCTCCAAAATACGGGGAATTTCTGCCTTTTTGCCCGAAAATAAGGGGAATGCATACCTTTTTGCCATATAAAACGGAAATTTCTTCATTTTTGCTCCAAAGTAAGGGGACTTTCTGCATTTTTGCCTCTAAATAAGTGGAATTTCTGTCTTTTTCCCCAAAACAAAAGGAATTTCTGTCTTTTTCCCCCAAAATAAGGGGAATTTCTGAATTATTAACCTGAAATAAATGAAATTTCTGCAATTTTGCTCAAAAATAAAAGAAATTTCTGCATTTTTGCCCCCAAATAACGGGAATTTCAGCCTTTTTACCTTAAAATAAGGGGAATTTCTGCATTTTTGCCACATAATTTACGGAATTTCTGCTTTTTTGCTCCATAATAAGGAAAATTTCTGCAATTTTGCCACAAAATAAGGGGAATTTCTCCTTTTTTGCCACAAAATAAAAGAAATTTCTGCCTTTTTACCTGAAAATAAGTAAAATTACTGCAATTTTGCCCCAAATAAGGGAAATTTCTGCAATTTTGCCTCAAAATAAGGTAAATTTCTGCAATTTTGCCCCCAAATAAAGGGAATTTCTGATTTTTGCCCCAAAATAAACAGAATTTCTGCATTTTTGCCCCAAAATGAGAAAAATTTTTGCTTTTTTTCTCTGAAATAAGTGAAATTTCTGCAATTTTGCCCTAAAATAAGAGAAATTTCTGCAATTTTTTCCCCATAATAAGAGAAATTTCTGCAATTTTGCCCCAAAATAAAAAGAATTTCTGTTTTTTGCCCCCAAATAAGGGAAATTTCTGCCTTTTTCCCTCAAATAATTGGAATTTCAGCCCCTTTAACCTCAAAATAAGGGGAATTTTTGCATTTTTGCCACAAAATATTAGGAATTTCTGCTTTTTTGCCTCAAAATAAGGAAAATTTCTGCCTTTTTTCCCTGAAATAAGTGAAATTTCTGCAATTTTGCCCCAAAATAAGTGGAATTTCTGAGTTTTGCCCCCAAATAAGAAGAATTTCTGTCTTTTCACCCCAAAATATAGGAAATTTCTGGCTCTTTGCACCACAATTAGGGGGATTTCTGTAATTTTGCTCCAAATACAGGGAATTTTTGCTTTTTTGCCCAAAAATAAGGGGAATGCATAACTTTTTGCCATATAAAGGAAATTCCGTAATTTTTGCTTCAAAATAAGTGGAATTTCTGCCTTTTTGCCTATAAATAAGTGGAATTTCTGTCTTTTTCCCCCAAAATAAAGTGAATTTTCTGTCTTTTTTGCCCCAAAATAAGGGGAATTTCTGAACTATTACCCTGAAATAAGTAAAATTTCTGCAATTTTGCACCAAAATAAGGGAAATTTCTGCCTTTTTGCCCCCAAATAAGGGGAATTTCAACTTTTACCTCAACATAAGGGGAATTTCTGCATTTTTGCCACATAATTTACGGAATTTCTGCTTTTTTGTCCTATAATAAAGAAAATTTCTGCAATTTTGCCCCAAAATAAGGGGAATTTCTGCTTTTTTGCCCAAAAATAAATGAAATTTCGGCTTTTTTACCTGAAAATAAGTGAAATAACTGCAATTTTGCTCTAAATAAAGAAATTTCTGCAATTTTCCCCCAAAATAATGGATAATTTCTGCATTTTTGCCCCCAAATAAGGGGAATTTCAGCCTTTTTACCTCAAAATAAGGGGAATTTCTGCATTTTTGCCACAAAATCTTAGGAATTTCTGCCTTTTTGCCCCAAAATAAGGAAAATTTCACCTTTTTTCCCTGAAATAAGTGAAATTTCTGCAATTTTGCCCCAAAATAAGTGGAATTTCTGAGTTTTGCCCCAAAATAAGGAGAATTTCTCTCTTTTTGCCCCAACATATAGGGAATTTCTGCCTTTTTGCCCCACAGTTAGGGGAATTTCTGCAATTTTGCTCCAAAATACGAGGAATTTCTGCCTTTTTGCCCGAAAATAAGGGGAATGCATACCTTTTTGCCATATATAAGGGAAATTTCTTCATTTTTGCTCCAAAATAAGGGGAAATTCTGCCTTTTTGTTGCTAAATAAGTGGAATTTCTGTCTTTTTCCCCGTAAACAAAAGAAATTTCTGTATTTTTTGCCCCAAAATAAGGGGAATTTCTGACTTATTACCCTGAAATAAATGAAATTTTTGCAATTTTGCTCAAAAATAATAGAAATTTCTGACTTTTTGCCCCCAAATAAGGAGAATTTCAGCTTTTTACCTCAAAATATGTGGAATTTCTGCATTTTTGGCACAAAATATACGGAGTTTCTGTCTTTTTGCCCCATATGAAGGAAAATTACTGAAATTTTGCCCCAAAATAAGGGGAATTTCTCCTTTTTTGCCGCAAAATAAAGGAAATTTCAGCCTTTTTACCTGAAAATAAGTAAAATTACTTCAATTTTGCCCCAAATAAAGGAAATTTCTGCAATTTTGCCCAAAATAAGGTA
Organism: Micromys minutus; assembly: GCF_963924665.1. Classification (NCBI taxonomy): domain Eukaryota; kingdom Metazoa; phylum Chordata; class Mammalia; order Rodentia; family Muridae; genus Micromys; species Micromys minutus. The sequence continues at coordinate 677,338 of NW_027667642.1, read as the reverse complement.
AATTTCTGCAATTTTGCCCCAAAATAAAGGGAATTTCTGATTTTTGCCCCAAAATAAAATGAATTTCTGCCTTTTCGTCCCAAAATAAGAAAAATTTTTGCTTTTTTTCGCTGAAATAATTGAAATTTCTGCAATTTTGCCCCAAAATCAGGGAAATTTCTGGAATTTTGCCACAAAATAATTGGAATTTCTGAGTTTTACCCCAAAATAAGGAGAATTTCTGTTTTTTTGCCCCAACATATAGGGAATTTCTGCCTTTTTGCCCCACAAATAGAGGAATTTCTGCAATTTTGCTCCAAAATACGGGGAACTTCAGCCTTTTTGCACGAAAATACGTGGAATGCATACTTTTTTGCCATAAAAAAGGGAAATTTCTTCATTGTTGCTCCAAAGTAAGAGAAATTTCTGCCTTTTTGCCTCTAAATAAGTGGAATTTCTGTATTTTTTTTCAAAAACAAAGAGAATTTCTGTCTTTTTTGCCCCAAAATAAGAAAAATTTCTGACTTATTACCCTGAAATAAGTGAAATTTCTGCAATTTTGCCCCAAAATAAGGAAAATTTCTGCCTTTTTGCCCTGAAATATGTGAAATTTCTGCAATTTTACCCCAAAATAAGGTGAATTTCTGAATTTTTGCCCCAAAATAATGAGAATTTCTGCCTTTTTGCCCCAAAATAAGAAAAATTTTAGCTTTTTTTCTCTGAAATAAGTGAAATTTCTGCAATTTTGCCCTAAAATAAGAGAAATTTCTGCAATTTTTCCACATAATAAGAGAAATTTCTGAAATTTTGCCCCAAAATAAGGGGAATTTCTGTTTTTTGCCCCCAAATAAGGGAAATTTCTGCCTTTTTCCCCCAAATAAGGGGAATTTTAGCCTTTTTACCTCAAAATAAGAGGAATTTCTGCATTTTTGCCACAAAATATTAGGAATTTCTGCCTTTTTACCCCAAAATAAGGTAAATTTCTGCCTTTTTTCCCTGAAATAATTGAAATTTCTGCAATTTTGCCCCAAAATAAGTGGAATTTCTTTCTTTTTGCCCCCAAAATATAGGGAATTTCTGCCTTTTTGCCCCACAATTAGGGGAATTTCTGCAATTTTGCTCCAAAATACGGGGAACTTCAGCCTTTTTGCCCGAAAATAAGTGGAATGCATACTTTTTTTGCCATAAAAAAGGGAAATTTCTTCATTGTTGCTCCAAAATAAAGGGAATTTCGGCCTTTTGACCTCTAAATTAGTGGAATTTCTGTCTTTTTCCCCCAAAACATAGGAAATTTCTGTCTTTTTTGCCCCAATATAAAAAAAATTTCTGACTTATTACCCTGAAATAGTGAAATTTCTGCAAATTTGCCCCAAAATAAGGGAAATTTCTGCCTTTTGCCCCAAAATATGGGGACTTTCAGCATTTTACCTCAAAATAACGAAAATTTCTGATTTTTGCACCAAAATATGGAGAATTTCTGCCTTTTTGCCCCAAAATAAAGGGAATTTCTGCATTTTTGCACCAATATTAGGGGAATTTCTGCAATTTTGCTCCAAAATACGGGTCATTTCTGCCTTTTAGCCCGAAATTAATTGGAATTTCTGCCTTTTTCTCCCAAAATAAGTGAAATTTCTTCAATTTTAGCCAAAAATTAGGGATTTCATCTTTTTGCCTTAAAATAAGAGGAATTTCTGCCATTTTGCCCTGAAATATTTGAAATTTCTGCAATTTTACCCCAAAATAAAAGGAATTTCTGCCTTATTGCCGCAAAATAAAAGGAATTTCAACCTTATTACCTCAAAATAAGGGAAATTTCTGCCTTTTTGCCACAAAATATACAAAATTTCTGCCTTTTTGCCCCAAAAATACGGAAGATTTCTGCAATTTTGACCCAAAAACGGAGAATTTCTCCCTTTTTGCCTCAAAATAAAGGAAATTTCAGCCTTTTTACATGAAAATAAGAGAAATTTCTGCATTTTGCCCCAAAATAAGGTAAATTCCTGCAATTTTGCCCCAAAATAAAGAAAATTTCTGGAATTTTGCCCCAAAATAAGAGGAATTTCTGATTTTTGCCCCAAAATAAAGGGAATTTCTGCATTTGTCCCAAATTTAGGGAAATTTATGCAGTTTTGCTCTAAAATACGGGGAATTTCTGCCTTTTTGCCCGAAAATAAGGGGAATGCATACCTTTTTGCCATAAAAAAGGAAAATTTCTTCATTTTTGCTCCAAAAAAAGGGGAATTTCTGCCTTTTTGCCTCTAAATAAGTTAAATTTCTGTTTTTTCCCCCAAAACAAAGGGAATTTCTGACTTTTTTGCTCCAAAATAAGGAGAATTTCTGACTTATTACCCTGAAATAAGTGAAATTACTGCAAATTTTCTCAAAATATAAGAAATTTCTGACTTATTACCCTGAAATAAATGAAATTTCTGCCATTTTGCTCCAAAATAAAAGAAATTTCTGACTTTTTGCCCCCAAATAAGGGGAATTTCAGCCTTTTTACCTCAAGGTAAGGGGAATTTCTGCATTTTTGGCACAAAATATACGGAATTTCTGCCTTTATGCACCATAATAAGGAAAATTACTGCAATTTTGCCCCAAAATAAGGGGAATTTCTTTTTTTTTGCTGCAAAATAAAGGAAATTTCAACCTTTTTACCTGAAAATAAGTGAAATTACTGCAATTTTGCCCCAAATAAGGGAAATTTCTGCAATTTTGCCCAAAATAAGGTAAATTTCTGCAATTTTGCCCCAAAATAAAGGAATTTCTGATTTTTGCCCCAAAATAAAATGAATTTCTGCCTTTTTGCCCCAAAATAAGAAAAATTTTATCTTTTTTTCTCTGAAATAATTGAAATTTCTGCAATTTTGCCCCAAATAAGGGAAATTTTTGGAATTTTGCCCCAAAATAATTGGAATTTCTTAGTTTTACCCCAAAATAAGGAGAATTTCTGTTTTTTTGCCTCAACATATAAGGAATTTCTGCCTTTTTGCCCCACAAATAGAGGAATTTCTGCAATTTTGCTCCAAAATACGGGGAACTTCAACCTTTTGCCCGAAAATAAGTGGAATGCATACTTTTTTTTTGCCATAAAAAAGGGAAATTTCTTCATTATTGCTTCAAAATAAGGGAATTTTCTGCTTTTTGCCTCTAAATAAGTGGAATTTCTGTATTTTTTTTCCAAAACAAAGAGAATTTCTGTCTTTTTTGCCCTAAGATAAGGAAAATTTCTGACTTATTACCCCGAAATAAGTGAAATTTCTGCAATTTTGCCGCAAAATAAGGAAAATTTCTGCCTTATTACCCTGAAATATGTGAAATTTCTGCAATTTTACCCCAAAATAAGGAGAATTTCTGTTTTTTTGCCCAAACATATAGGGAATTTCTGCCTTTTTGCCCCACAAACAGAGGAATTTCTGCAATTTTGCTCCAAAATACCAGGAACTTCAGCCTTTTTGCCCGAAAATAAGTGGAATGCATACTTTTTTGCCATAAATAAGGGAAATTTCTTCATTTTTGCTCCAAAATAAGGGAAATTTCTGCTTTTTGCCTCTAAATAAGTGGAATTTCTGTATTTTTTTCCCAAAACAAAAAGAATTTCTGTCTTTTTTGCCCCAAAATAAAGAAAATTTCTGACTTATTACCCTGAAATAAGTGAAATTTCTGCAATTTTGCCCCAAATAAGGAAAATTTCTGCCTTATTGCCCTGAAATATGTGAAATTTCTGCAATTTTACCCCAAAATAAGGTGAATTTCTGAATTTTTGACCCAAAATAAAGGGAAATTCTGCTTTTTTGCCCCAAAATAAGATAAATTTTAGCTTTTTTTCTCTGAAATAAGTGAAATTTCTGCAATTTTGCCCTAAAATAAGAGAAATTTCTGAAATTTTTCCCCATAATAAGAGAAATTTCAGCAATTTTGCCCCAAAATATGGGGAATTTCTGTTTTTTGCCCCCAAATAAGAGAAATTTCTGCCTTTTTCCCCCAAATAAGTGGAATTTCAGCCTTTTTACCCCAAAATAAGGGGAATTTCTGCATTTTTGGCACAAAATATACGGAATTTCTGCCTTTTTGCCCCATAATAAGGAAAATTACTGCAATTTTGCCCCAAAATAAGGGGAATTTCTCTTTTTTTTGCTGCAAAATAATGGAAATTTCAACCTTTTTTCCTGAAAATAAGTGAAATTCCTGCAATTTTGCCCCAAATAAGGGAAATTTCTGCAATTTTGCCCCAAAATAAGGTAAATTTCTGCAATTTTGCCCCAAAATAAGGGGAATTTCTGATTTTTGCCCCAAAATAAAGGGAATTTCTGCCTTTTTGCCCCAAAATAAGAAAAATTTTTGCTTTTTTTCTCTGAAATAATTGAAATTTTTGCAATTTTGCCCCAAAATAAGAGAAATTTCTGGAATTTTGCCCCAAAATAAGTGGAATTTCTGAGTTTTACCCCAAAATAAGGAGAATTTCTGTTTTTTTGCCTCAACATATATGAAATTTCTGCCTTTTTGCCCCACAATTAGAGGAATTTCTGCAATTTTGCTCCAAAATATGGGGAACTTCAGCATTTTTGCCTGAAAATAAGTGGAATGCATACTTTTTTGCCATAAAAAAAGGGAAATTTCTTCATTGTTGCTTTAAAATAAGGGGAATTTCTGCCTTTTTGCCTCTAAATATGTGGAATTTCTGTATTTTTTTCCAAAAACAAAGAGAATTTCTGTCTTTTTTGCCCCAAAATAAGGAAAATTTCTGACTTATTAGCCTAAAATAAGTGAAATTTCTGCAATTTTGCCCCAAAATAAGGTGAATTTCTTAATTTTTGCCCCAAAATAATGGGAATTTCTACATTTTTCCCCAAAATTTGGGGAATTTCTGCAATTTTGCTCTAAAATACTGGGAATTTCTGACTTTTTGCCCGAAAATAAGAGGAATGCATAACTTTTTGCCATAAAAAAGTGAAATTTCTTCATTTTTGCTCCAAAATAAGGAGAATTTCTGCCTTTTGCCTCTAAATAAGTGGAATTTCTGTCTTTTTCCCCCAAAACAAAAGGAATTTCTGACTTCTTTGCCCCAAAATAATGGGAATTTCTGATTTATTACCCTGAAATAAGTGAAATTTCTGCAATTTTGCCCCAAAATAAGGGAAATTTCTGCCTTTTTGCCCCCAAATAAGGGGAATTTCAGCCTCTTTACCTCAAAATAAGGGGAATTTCTGCATTTTTGCCACAAAATATTAGGAATTTCTGCCTTTTTGCACCAAAATAAGGAAAATTTCTGCCTTTTTTCCCCGAAATAAGTGAAATTTCTTCAATTTTGCCCCAAAATAAGTGGAATTTCTGAGTTTTGCCCCAAAATAAGTAGAATTACTGGCTTTTTGCCCCAACATTTAGGGAATTTCTGCCTTTTTGCCCCACAATTAGGGGAATTTCTGCAATTTTGCTCTAAAATACTGGGAATTTCTGACTTTTTGCCCGAAAATAAGAGGAATGCATAACTTTTTGCCATAAAAAAAGTGAAATTTCTTCATTTTTGCTCCAAAATAAGGAGAATTTCTGCCTTTTGCCTCTAAATAAGTGGAATTTCTGTCTTTTTCCCCCAAAACAAAAGGAATTTCTGACTTTTTTGCCCCAAAATAATGGGAATTTCTGATTTATTACCCTGAAATAAGTGAAATTTCTGCAATTTTGCCCCAAAATAAGGGAAATTTCTGCCTTTTTGCCCCCAAATAAGGGGAATTTCAGCCTCTTTACCTCAAAATAAGAGGAATTTCTGCATTTTTGCCACAAAATATTAGGAATTTCTGCCTTTTTGCACCAAAATAAGGAAAATTTCTGCATTTTTTCCCCGAAATAAGTGAAATTTCTTCAATTTTGCCCCAAAATAAGTGGAATTTCTGAGTTTTGCCCCAAAATAAGTAGAATTACTGGCTTTTTGCCCCAACATTTAGGGAATTTCTGCCTTTTTGCCCCACAATTAGGGGAATTTCTGCAATTTTGCTCCAAAATACGGGAAATTTTTGACTTTTTGCCCGAAAATAAGGGGAATGCATACCTTTTTGCCATATATAAGGGAAATTTCTTCATTTTTGCTCCAAAATAAGGGGAATTTCTGCCTTTTTGCCTCTAAATAAGTGGAATTTCTGTCATTTTCCCCCAAAACAAAAGGAATTTTTGTCTTTTTTGCCCCAATATTAGGGGAATTTCTGACTTATTACCCTGAAACTAGTGAAATTTCTGCAATTTTGCCCCAAAATAATGGATAATTTCTGCATTTTTGCCCCCAAATAAGGGGAATTTCAGGCTTTTTACCTCAAAATAAGGGGAATTTCTGCATTTTTGCCACAAAATATTAGGAATTTCTGCATTTTTGCCCCAAAATAAGGAAAATTTTTGCCTTTTTTCCCTGAAATAAGTGAAATTTCTGCAATTTTGCCCCAATATAAGTGGAATTTCTTAGTTTTGCCCCAAAATAAGAAGAATTTCTGTCTTTTTACCCCAAAATATAGGGAATTTCTGGCTTTTTCACCCAAAATTAGGGGGATTTCTGCAATTTTGCTCTAAAATACGGGGAAATTTTGCCTTTTTGCCCAAAAATAAGGGGAATTCATACCTTTTTGCCATATAAAAGGGAAATTTCTTCATTTTTGCTCCAAAATAATGGGAATTTCTGCCTTTTTGCCTCTAAATAAGTGGAATTTCTGTCTTTTTCCCTCAAAATAAAGGGAATTTCTGTCTTTTTTGCCCCAAAATAAGGGGAATTTCTGACCTATTACCCTGAAATAAGTAAAATTTCTGCAATTTTGCACCAAAATAAGGGAAATTTCTGCTTTTTTGCCCCCAAATAAGGGGAATTTCAACTTTTACCTCAAAATAAAGGGAATTTCTGCATTTTTGCCACATGATTTACGGAATTTCTGCTTTTTGGCCCCATAATAAGGAAAATTTCTGCAATTTTGCCCCAAAATAAGGGGAATTTCTCATTTTGGTCACAAAATAAAGGAAATTTCAGCCTTTTTACCTGAAAATAAGTAAAATTACTTCAATTTTTCCCCAAATAAAGGAAATTTCTGCCATTTTGCCCAAAATAACGTAAATTTCTGCAATTTTGCCTCAAAATAAAAGTAATTTCTGATTTTTGCCCCAAAATAAAATGAATTTCTGCCTTTTTGCTTCAAAATAAGAAAAAATTTTGATTTTTTTCTCTGAAATAATTGAAATTTCTGCAATTTTGCCCCAAAATAAGGGAAATTTCTGGAATTTTGCCCCAAAATAATTGGAATTTCTGAGTTTTACCCCAAAATAAGGAGAATTTCTGTTTTTTTGCCCCAACATATAGGGAATTTCTGCCTTTTTGCCCCACAAATAGAGGAATTTCTGCAATTTTGCTCCAAAATACGGGGAACTTCAGCCTTTTTGCCCGAAAATAAGTGGAATGCATACTTTTTTGCCATAAAAAAGGGAAATTTCTTCATTGTTGCTCCAAAATAAGGGAAATTTCTGCTTTTTGCCTCTAAATAAGTGGAATTTCTGTATTTTTTTCCAAAACAAAGAGAATTTCTGTCTTTTTTGCCCCAAAATAAAGAAAATTTCTGACTTATTACCCTAAAATAAGTGAAATTTCTGCAATTTTGCCCCAAAATAAGGAAAATTTCTGCCTTATTGCCCTGAAATATGTGAAATTTCTGCAATTTTACCCCAAAATAAGGTGAATTTCTGAATTTTTGCCCCAAAATAAAGGGAATTTCTGCCTTTTTGCCCCAAAATAAGAAAAATTTTAGCTTTTTTTCTCTGAAATAAGTGAAATTTCTGCAATTTTGCCCTAAAATAAGAGAAATTTCTGCAATTTTTCCCCATAATAAGAGAAATTTCTGCAATTTTGCCCCAAATAAGGGGAATTTCTGTTTTTTGCCCCCAAATAATAGAAATTTCTGCCTTTTTCCCCAAATAAGGGGAATTTCAGCCTTTTTATCTCAAAATAAGGGGAATTTCTGCATTTTTGCCACAAAATATTAGGAATTTCTGCCTTTTTGCCCCAAAATAAGGAAAATTTCTGCCTTTTTTCTCTGAAATAAGTGAAATTTCTGCAATTTTGCCCCAAAATAAGTGGAATTTCTGAGTTTTGCCCCAAAATAAGGAGAATTTCTGTCTTTTTGCCCCAACATTTAGGGAATTTCTGCCTTTTTGCCCCACAGTTAGAGGAATTTCTGCAATTTTGCTCCAAAATACGAGGAATTTCTGCCTTTTTGCCCGAAAATAAGGGGAATGCATAACTTTTGCCATATATAAAGAAAATTTCTTCATTGTTGCCCCAAAATAAGGGGAATTTCTGCCTTTTTGCCTCTAAATAAGTGGAATTTCTGTCTTTTTCCCCCAAAACAAAAGGAATTTTTGTCTTTTTTGCCCCAATATTAGGGGAATTTCTGACTTATTACCCTGAAACTAGTGAAATTTCTGCAATTTTGCCCCAAAATAATGGATAATTTCTGCATTTTTGCCCCCAAATAAGGGGAATTTCAGGCTTTTTACCTCAAAATAAGGGGAATTTCTGCATTTTTGCCACAAAATATTAGGAAATTCTGCCTTTTTGCCCCAAAATAAGGAAAATTTTTGCCTTTTTTCCCTGAAATAAGTGAAATTTCTGCAATTTTGCCCCAAAATAAGTGGAATTTCTTAGTTTTGCCCCAAAATAAGAAGAATTTCTGTCTTTTTACCCCAAAATATAGAAAATTTCTGGCTTTTTCGCCGACAATTAGGGGGATTTCTGCAATTTTGCTCCAAAATACGGGGAAATTTTGCCTTTTTGCCCAAAAATAAGGGGAATTCATACCTTTTTGCCATATAAAAGGGAAATTTCTTAATTTTTGCTCCAAAATAAGGGGAATTTCTGCCTTTTTGCCTCTAAATGAGTGGAATTTCTGTCTTTTTCCCCCAAAATAAAGGGAATTTCTCTCTTTTTTGCCCCAAAATAAGGGGAATTTCTGACCTATTACCCTGAAATAAGTAAAATTTCTGCAATTTTGCACCAAAATAAGGGAAATTTCTTCCTTTTTGCCCCCAAATAAGGGGAATTTCAACTTTTACCTCAAAATAAGGGGAATTTCTGCATTTTTGCCACATAATTTACGGAATTTCTGCTTTTTGGCCCCATAATAAGGAAAATTTCTGCAATTTTGCCCCAAAATAAGGGGAATTTCTCATTTTTGTCCCAAAATAAAGGAAATTTCAGCCTTTTTACCTGAAAATAAGTAAAATTACTTCAATTTTGTCCCAAATAAGGGAAATTTCTGCCATTTTGCCCAAAATGAGGTAAATTTCTGCAATTTTGCGCCAAAATAAAGGGAATTTCTGATTTTTGCCCCAAAATAAAATGAATTTCTGCCTTTTCGTCCCAAAATAAGAAAAATTTTTGCTTTTTTTCTCTGAAATAATTGAAATTTCTGCAATTTTGCCCCAAAATCAGGGAAATTTCTGGAATTTTGCCACAAAATAATTGGAATTTCTGAGTTTTACCCCAAAATAAGGAGAATTTCTGTTTTTTTGCCCCAACATATAGGGAATTTCTGCCTTTTTGCCCCACAAATAGAGGAATTTCTGCAATTTTGCTCCAAAATACGGGGAACTTCAGCCTTTTTGCACGAAAATACGTGGAATGCATAATTTTGCCATAAAAAAGGGAAATTTCTTCATTGTTGCTCCAAAGTAAGAGAAATTTCTGCCTTTTTGCCTCTAAATAAGTGGAATTTCTGTATTTTTTTTCAAAAACAAAGAGAATTTCTGTCTTTTTTGCCCCAAAATAAGAAAAATTTCTGACTTATTACCCTGAAATAAGTGAAATTTCTGCAATTTTGCCCCAAAATAAGGAAAATTTCTGCCTTTTTGCCCTGAAATATGTGAAATTTCTGCAATTTTACCCCAAAATAAGGTGAATTTCTGAATTTTTGCCCCAATATAATGAGAATTTCTGCCTTTTTGCCCCAAAATAAGAAAAATTTTAGCTTTTTTTCTCTGAAATAAGTGAAATTTCTGCAATTTTGCCCTAAAATAAGAGAAATTTCTGCAATTTTTCCACATAATAAGAGAAATTTCTGAAATTTTGCCCCAAAATAAGGGGAATTTCTGTTTTTTGCCCCCAAATAAGGGAAATTTCTGCCTTTTTCCCCCAAATAAGGGGAATTTTAGCCTTTTTACCTCAAAATAAGAGGAATTTCTGCATTTTTGCCACAAAATATTAGGAATTTCTGCCTTTTTACCCCAAAATAAGGAAAATTTCTGCCTTTTTTCCCTGAAATAATTGAAATTTCTGCAATTTTGCCCCAAAATAAGTGGAATTTCTGAGTTTTGCCCCAAAATAAGAAGAATTTCTTTCTTTTTGCCCCCAAAATATAGGGAATTTCTGCCTTTTTGCCCCACAATTAGGGGAATTTCTGCAATTTTGCTCCAAAATACGGGGAACTTCAGCCTTTTTGCCCGAAAATAAGTGGAATGCATACTTTTTTGCCATAAAAAAGGGAAATTTCTTCATTGTTGCTCCAAAATAAAGGGAATTTCGGCCTTTTGACCTCTAAATTAGTGGAATTTCTGTCTTTTTCCCCCAAAACATAGGAAATTTCTGTCTTTTTTGCCCCAATATAAAAAAAATTTCTGACTTATTACCCTGAAATAGTGAAATTTCTGCAAATTTGCCCCAAAATAAGGGAATTTTCTGCCTTTTGCCCCAAAATATGGGGACTTTCAGCATTTTACCTCAAAATAACGAAAATTTCTGATTTTTGCACCAAAATATGGAGAATTTCTGCCTTTTTGCCCCAAAATAAAGGGAATTTCTGCATTTTTGCACCAATATTAGGGGAATTTCTGCAATTTTGCTCCAAAATACGGGTCATTTCTGCCTTTTAGCCCGAAATTAATTGGAATTTCTGCCTTTTTCTCCCAAAATAAGTGAAATTTCTTCAATTTTAGCCAAAAATTAGGGATTTCATCTTTTTGCCTTAAAATAAGAGGAATTTCTGCCATTTTGCCCTGAAATATTTGAAATTTCTGCAATTTTACCCCAAAATAAGGGGAATTTCTGCCTTATTGCCGCAAAATAAAAGGAATTTCAACCTTATTACCTCAAAATAAGGGAAATTTCTGCCTTTTTGCCACAAAATATACAAAATTTCTGCCTTTTTGCCCCAAAAATACGGAAGATTTCTGCAATTTTGACCCAAAAAAGGAGAATTTCTCCCTTTTTGCCTCAAAATAAAGGAAATTTCAGCCTTTTTACATGAAAATAAGAGAAATTTCTGCATTTTGCCCCAAAATAAGGTAAATTCCTGCAATTTTGCCCCAAAATAAAGAAAATTTCTGGAATTTTGCCCCAAAATAAGAGGAATTTCTGATTTTTGCCCCAAAATAAAGGGAATTTCTGCATTTGTCCCAAAATTAGGGAAATTTATGCAGTTTTGCTCCAAAATACGGGGAATTTCTGCCTTTTTGCCCGAAAATAAGGGGAATGCATACCTTTTTGCCATAAAAAAGGAAAATTTCTTCATTTTTGCTCCAAAAAAAGGGGAATTTCTGCCTTTTTGCCTCTAAATAAGTTAAATTTCTGTTTTTTCCCCCAAAACAAAGGGAATTTCTGACTTTTTTGCTCCAAAATAAGGAGAATTTCTGACTTATTACCCTGAAATAAGTGAAATTACTGCAATTTTTCTCAAAATATAAGAAATTTCTGACTTATTACCCTGAAATAAATGAAATTTCTGCCATTTTGCTCCAAAATAAAAGAAATTTCTGACTTTTTGCCCCCAAATAAGGGGAATTTCAGCCTTTTTACCTCAAGGTAAGGGGAATTTCTGCATTTTTGGCACAAAATATACGGAATTTCTGCCTTTATGCACCATAATAAGGAAAATTACTGCAATTTTGCCCCAAAATAAGGGGAATTTCTGATTTTTGCCCCAAAATAAAGGGAATTTCTGCATTTGTCCCAAAATTAGGGAAATTTATGCAGTTTTGCTCCAAAATACGGGGAATTTCTGCCTTTTTGCCCGAAAATAAGGGGAATGCATACCTTTTTGCCATAAAAAAGGAAAATTTCTTCATTTTTGCTCCAAAAAAAGGGGAATTTCTGCCTTTTTGCCTCTAAATAAGTTAAATTTCTGTTTTTTCCCCCAAAACAAAGGGAATTTCTGACTTTTTTGCTCCAAAATAAGGAGAATTTCTGACTTATTACCCTGAAATAAGTGAAATTACTGCAATTTTTCTCAAAATATAAGAAATTTCTGACTTATTACCCTGAAATAAATGAAATTTCTGCCATTTTGCTCCAAAATAAAAGAAATTTCTGACTTTTTGCCCCCAAATAAGGGGAATTTCAGCCTTTTTACCTCAAGGTAAGGGGAATTTCTGCATTTTTGGCACAAAATATACGGAATTTCTGCCTTTATGCACCATAATAAGGAAAATTACTGCAATTTTGCCCCAAAATAAGGGGAATTTCTTTTTTTTTGCTGCAAAATAAAGGAAATTTCAACCTTTTTACCTGAAAATAAGTGAAATTACTGCAATTTTGCCCCAAATAAGGGAAATTTCTGCAATTTTGCCCAAAATAAGGTAAATTTCTGCAATTTTGCCCCAAAATAAAGGAATTTCTGATTTTTGCCCCAAAATAAAATGAATTTCTGCCTTTTTGCCCCAAAATAAGAAAAATTTTATCTTTTTTTCTCTGAAATAATTGAAATTTCTGCAATTTTGCCCCAAAATAAGGGAAATTTTTGGAATTTTGCCCCAAAATAATTGGAATTTCTTAGTTTTACCCCAAAATAAGGAGAATTTCTGTTTTTTTGCCTCAACATATAAGGAATTTCTGCCTTTTTGCCCCACAAATAGAGGAATTTCTGCAATTTTGCTCCAAAATACGGGGAACTTCAACCTTTTGCCCGAAAATAAGTGGAATGCATACTTTTTTTTGCCATAAAAAAGGGAAATTTCTTCATTATTGCTTCAAAATAAGGGAATTTTCTGCTTTTTGCCTCTAAATAAGTGGAATTTCTGTATTTCTTTTCCAAAACAAAGAGAATTTCTGTCTTTTTTGCCCCAAGATAAGGAAAATTTCTGACTTATTACCCTGAAATAAGTGAAATTTCTGCAATTTTGCCGCAAAATAAGGAAAATTTCTGCCTTATTACCCTGAAATATGTGAAATTTCTGCAATTTTACCCCAAAATAAGGAGAATTTCTGTTTTTTTGCCCAAACATATAGGGAATTTCTGCCTTTTTGCCCCACAAACAGAGGAATTTCTGCAATTTTGCTCCAAAATACTAGGAACTTCAGCCTTTTTGCCCGAAAATAAGTGGAATGCATACTTTTTTGCCATAAATAAGGGAAATTTCTTCATTTTTGCTCCAAAATAAGGGAAATTTCTGCTTTTTGCCTCTAAATAAGTGGAATTTCTGTATTTTTTTCCCAAAACAAAAAGAATTTCTGTCTTTTTTGCCCCAAAATAAAGAAAATTTCTGACTTATTACCCTGAAATAAGTGAAATTTCTGCAATTTTGCCCCAAATAAGGAAAATTTCTGCCTTATTGTCCTGAAATATGTGAAATTTCTGCAATTTTACCCCAAAATAAGGTGAATTTCTGAATTTTTGACCCAAAATAAAGGGAAATTCTGCTTTTTTGCCCCAAAATAAGATAAATTTTAGCTTTTTTTCTCTGAAATAAGTGAAATTTCTGCAATTTTGCCCTAAAATAAGAGAAATTTCTGAAATTTTTCCCCATAATAAGAGAAATTTCAGCAATTTTGCCCCAAAATATGGGGAATTTCTGTTTTTTGCCCCCAAATAAGAGAAATTTCTGCCTTTTTCCCCCAAATAAGTGGAATTTCAGCCTTTTTACCCCAAAATAAGGGGAATTTCTGCATTTTTGGCACAAAATATACGGAATTTCTGCCTTTTTGCCCCATAATAAGGAAAATTACTGCAATTTTGCCCCAAAATAAGGGGAATTTCTCTTTTTTTTGCTGCAAAATAATGGAAATTTCAACCTTTTTTCCTGAAAATAAGTGAAATTCCTGCAATTTTGCCCCAAATAAGGGAAATTTCTGCAATTTTGCCCCAAAATAAGGTAAATTTCTGCAATTTTGCCCCAAAATAAGGGGAATTTCTGATTTTTGCCCCAAAATAAAGGGAATTTCTGCCTTTTTGCCCCAAAATAAGAAAAATTTTTGCTTTTTTTCTCTGAAATAATTGAAATTTTTGCAATTTTGCCCCAAAATAAGAGAAATTTCTGGAATTTTGCCCCAAAATAAGTGGAATTTCTGAGTTTTACCCCAAAATAAGGAGAATTTCTGTTTTTTTGCCTCAACATATATGAAATTTCTGCCTTTTTGCCCCACAATTAGAGGAATTTCTGCAATTTTGCTCCAAAATATGGGGAACTTCAGCATTTTTGCCTGAAAATAAGTGGAATGCATACTTTTTTGCCATAAAAAAAGGGAAATTTCTTCATTGTTGCTTTAAAATAAGGGGAATTTCTGCCTTTTTGCCTCTAAATATGTGGAATTTCTGAATTTTTTTCCAAAAACAAAGAGAATTTCTGTCTTTTTTGCCCCAAAATAAGGAAAATTTCTGACTTATTAGCCTAAAATAAGTGAAATTTCTGCAATTTTGCCCCAAAATAAGGTGAATTTCTGAATTTTTGCCCCAAAATAATGGGAATTTCTACATTTTTCCCCAAAATTTGGGGAATTTCTGCAATTTTGCTCTAAAATACTGGGAATTTCTGACTTTTTGCCCGAAAATAAGAGGAATGCATAACTTTTTGCCATAAAAAAGTGAAATTTCTTCATTTTTGCTCCAAAATAAGGAGAATTTCTGCCTTTTGCCTCTAAATAAGTGGAATTTCTGTCTTTTTCCCCCAAAACAAAAGGAATTTCTGACTTTTTTGCCCCAAAATAATGGGAATTTCTGATTTATTACCCTGAAATAAGTGAAATTTCTGCAATTTTGCCCCAAAATAAGGGAAATTTCTGCCTTTTTGCCCCCAAATAAGGGGAATTTCAGCCTCTTTACCTCAAAATAAAGGGAATTTCTGCATTTTTGCCACAAAATATTAGGAATTTCTGCCTTTTTGCACCAAAATAAGGAAAATTTCTGCCTTTTTTCCCCGAAATAAGTGAAATTTCTTCAATTTTGCCCCAAAATAAGTGGAATTTCTGAGTTTTGCCCCAAAATAAGTAGAATTACTGGCTTTTTGCCCCAACATTTAGGGAATTTCTGCCTTTTTGCCCCACAATTAGGGGAATTTCTGCAATTTTGCTCCAAAATACGGGAAATTTTTGACTTTTTGCCCGAAAATAAGGGGAATGCATACCTTTTTGCCATATATAAGGGAAATTTCTTCATTTTTGCTCCAAAATAAGGGGAATTTCTGCCTTTTTGCCTCTAAATAAGTGGAATTTCTGTCATTTTCCCCCAAAACAAAAGGAATTTTTGTCTTTTTTGCCCCAATATTAGGGGAATTTCTGACTTATTACCCTGAAACTAGTGAAATTTCTGCAATTTTGCCCCAAAATAATGGATAATTTCTGCATTTTTGCCCCCAAATAAGGGGAATTTCAGGCTTTTTACCTCAAAATAAGGGGAATTTCTGCATTTTTGCCACAAAATATTAGGAATTTCTGCATTTTTGCCCCAAAATAAGGAAAATTTTTGCCTTTTTTCCCTGAAATAAGTGAAATTTCTGCAATTTTGCCCCAATATAAGTGGAATTTCTTAGTTTTGCCCCAAAATAAGAAGAATTTCTGTCTTTTTACCCCAAAATATAGGGAATTTCTGGCTTTTTCACCCAAAATTAGGGGGATTTCTGCAATTTTGCTCTAAAATACGGGGAAATTTTGCCTTTTTGCCCAAAAATAAGGGGAATTCATACCTTTTTGCCATATAAAAGGGAAATTTCTTCATTTTTGCTCCAAAATAATGGGAATTTCTGCCTTTTTGCCTCTAAATAAGTGGAATTTCTGTCTTTTTCCCTCAAAATAAAGGGAATTTCTGTCTTTTTTGCCCCAAAATAAGGGGAATTTCTGACCTATTACCCTGAAATAAGTAAAATTTCTGCAATTTTGCACCAAAATAAGGGAAATTTCTGCTTTTTTGCCCCCAAATAAGGGGAATTTCAACTTTTACCTCAAAATAAGGGGAATTTCTGCATTTTTGCCACATGATTTACGGAATTTCTGCTTTTTGGCCCCATAATAAGGAAAATTTCTGCAATTTTGCCCCAAAATAAGGGGAATTTCTCATTTTGGTCACAAAATAAAGGAAATTTCAGCCTTTTTACCTGAAAATAAGTAAAATTACTTCAATTTTTCCCCAAATAAAGGAAATTTCTGCCATTTTGCCCAAAATAACGTAAATTTCTGCAATTTTGCCTCAAAATAAAAGTAATTTCTGATTTTTGCCCCAAAATAAAATGAATTTCTGCCTTTTTGCTTCAAAATAAGAAAAAATTTTGATTTTTTTCTCTGAAATAATTGAAATTTCTGCAATTTTGCCCCAAAATAAGGGAAATTTCTGGAATTTTGCCCCAAAATAATTGGAATTTCTGAGTTTTACCCCAAAATAAGGAGAATTTCTGTTTTTTTGCCCCAACATATAGGGAATTTCTGCCTTTTTGCCCCACAAATAGAGGAATTTCTGCAATTTTGCTCCAAAATACGGGGAACTTCAGCCTTTTTGCCCGAAAATAAGTGGAATGCATACTTTTTTGCCATAAAAAAGGGAAATTTCTTCATTGTTGCTCCAAAATAAGGGAAATTTCTGCTTTTTGCCTCTAAATAAGTGGAATTTCTGTATTTTTTTCCAAAACAAAGAGAATTTCTGTCTTTTTTGCCCCAAAATAAAGAAAATTTCTGACTTATTACCCTAAAATAAGTGAAATTTCTGCAATTTTGCCCCAAAATAAGGAAAATTTCTGCCTTATTGCCCTGAAATATGTGAAATTTCTGCAATTTTACCCCAAAATAAGGTGAATTTCTGAATTTTTGCCCCAAAATAAAGGGAATTTCTGCCTTTTTGCCCCAAAATAAGAAAAATTTTAGCTTTTTTTCTCTGAAATAAGTGAAATTTCTGCAATTTTGCCCTAAAATAAGAGAAATTTCTGCAATTTTTCCCCATAATAAGAGAAATTTCTGCAATTTTGCCCCAAATAAGGGGAATTTCTGTTTTTTGCCCCCAAATAATAGAAATTTCTGCCTTTTTCCCCAAATAAGGGGAATTTCAGCCTTTTTATCTCAAAATAAGGGGAATTTCTGCATTTTTGCCACAAAATATTAGGAATTTCTGCCTTTTTGCCCCAAAATAAGGAAAATTTCTGCCTTTTTTCTCTGAAATAAGTGAAATTTCTGCAATTTTGCCCCAAAATAAGTGGAATTTCTGAGTTTTGCCCCAAAATAAGGAGAATTTCTGTCTTTTTGCCCCAACATATAGGGAATTTCTGCCTTTTTGCCCCACAGTTAGAGGAATTTCTGCAATTTTGCTCCAAAATACGAGGAATTTCTGCCTTTTTGCCCGAAAATAAGGGGAATGCATAACTTTTGCCATATATAAAGAAAATTTCTTCATTGTTGCCCCAAAATAAGGGGAATTTCTGCCTTTTTGCCTCTAAATAAGTGGAATTTCTGTCTTTTTCCCCCAAAACAAAAGGAATTTTTGTCTTTTTTGCCCCAATATTAGGGGAATTTCTGACTTATTACCCTGAAACTAGTGAAATTTCTGCAATTTTGCCCCAAAATAATGGATAATTTCTGCATTTTTGCCCCCAAATAAGGGGAATTTCAGGCTTTTTACCTCAAAATAAGGGGAATTTCTGCATTTTTGCCACAAAATATTAGGAAATTCTGCCTTTTTGCCCCAAAATAAGGAAAATTTTTGCCTTTTTTCCCTGAAATAAGTGAAATTTCTGCAATTTTGCCCCAAAATAAGTGGAATTTCTTAGTTTTGCCCCAAAATAAGAAGAATTTCTGTCTTTTTACCCCAAAATATAGAAAATTTCTGGCTTTTTCGCCGACAATTAGGGGGATTTCTGCAATTTTGCTCCAAAATACGGGGAAATTTTGCCTTTTTGCCCAAAAATAAGGGGAATTCATACCTTTTTGCCATATAAAAGGGAAATTTCTTAATTTTTGCTCCAAAATAAGGGGAATTTCTGCCTTTTTGCCTCTAAATAAGTGGAATTTCTGTCTTTTTCCCCCAAAATAAAGGGAATTTCTCTCTTTTTTGCCCCAAAATAAGGGGAATTTCTGACCTATTACCCTGAAATAAGTAAAATTTCTGCAATTTTGCACCAAAATAAGGGAAATTTCTTCCTTTTTGCCCCCAAATAAGGGGAATTTCAACTTTTACCTCAAAATAAGGGGAATTTCTGCATTTTTGCCACATAATTTACGGAATTTCTGCTTTTTGGCCCCATAATAAGGAAAATTTCTGCAATTTTGCCCCAAAATAAGGGGAATTTCTCATTTTTGTCCCAAAATAAAGGAAATTTCAGCCTTTTTACCTGAAAATAAGTAAAATTACTTCAATTTTGTCCCAAATAAGGGAAATTTCTGCCATTTTGCCCAAAATGAGGTAAATTTCTGCAATTTTGCGCCAAAATAAAGGGAATTTCTGATTTTTGCCCCAAAATAAAATGAATTTCTGCCTTTTCGTCCCAAAATAAGAAAAATTTTTGCTTTTTTTCTCTGAAATAATTGAAATTTCTGCAATTTTGCCCCAAAATCAGGGAAATTTCTGGAATTTTGCCACAAAATAATTGGAATTTCTGAGTTTTACCCCAAAATAAGGAGAATTTCTGTTTTTTTGCCCCAACATATAGGGAATTTCTGCCTTTTTGCCCCACAAATAGAGGAATTTCTGCAATTTTGCTCCAAAATACGGGGAACTTCAGCCTTTTTGCACGAAAATACGTGGAATGCATAATTTTGCCATAAAAAAGGGAAATTTCTTCATTGTTGCTCCAAAGTAAGAGAAATTTCTGCCTTTTTGCCTCTAAATAAGTGGAATTTCTGTATTTTTTTTCAAAAACAAAGAGAATTTCTGTCTTTTTTGCCCCAAAATAAGAAAAATTTCTGACTTATTACCCTGAAATAAGTGAAATTTCTGCAATTTTGCCCCAAAATAAGGAAAATTTCTGCCTTTTTGCCCTGAAATATGTGAAATTTCTGCAATTTTACCCCAAAATAAGGTGAATTTCTGAATTTTTGCCCCAAAATAATGAGAATTTCTGCCTTTTTGCCCCAAAATAAGAAAAATTTTAGCTTTTTTTCTCTGAAATAAGTGAAATTTCTGCAATTTTGCCCTAAAATAAGAGAAATTTCTGCAATTTTTCCACATAATAAGAGAAATTTCTGAAATTTTGCCCCAAAATAAGGGGAATTTCTGTTTTTTGCCCCCAAATAAGGGAAATTTCTGCCTTTTTCCCCCAAATAAGGGGAATTTTAGCCTTTTTACCTCAAAATAAGAGGAATTTCTGCATTTTTGCCACAAAATATTAGGAATTTCTGCCTTTTTACCCCAAAATAAGGAAAATTTCTGCCTTTTTTCCCTGAAATAATTGAAATTTCTGCAATTTTGCCCCAAAATAAGTGGAATTTCTGAGTTTTGCCCCAAAATAAGAAGAATTTCTTTCTTTTTGCCCCCAAAATATAGGGAATTTCTGCCTTTTTGCCCCACAATTAGGGGAATTTCTGCAATTTTGCTCCAAAATACGGGGAACTTCAGCCTTTTTGCCCGAAAATAAGTGGAATGCATACTTTTTTGCCATAAAAAAGGGAAATTTCTTCATTGTTGCTCCAAAATAAAGGGAATTTCGGCCTTTTGACCTCTAAATTAGTGGAATTTCTGTCTTTTTCCCCCAAAACATAGGAAATTTCTGTCTTTTTTGCCCCAATATAAAAAAAATTTCTGACTTATTACCCTGAAATAGTGAAATTTCTGCAAATTTGCCCCAAAATAAGGGAATTTTCTGCCTTTTGCCCCAAAATATGGGGACTTTCAGCATTTTACCTCAAAATAACGAAAATTTCTGATTTTTGCACCAAAATATGGAGAATTTCTGCCTTTTTGCCCCAAAATAAAGGGAATTTCTGCATTTTTGCACCAATATTAGGGGAATTTCTGCAATTTTGCTCCAAAATACGGGTCATTTCTGCCTTTTAGCCCGAAATTAATTGGAATTTCTGCCTTTTTCTCCCAAAATAAGTGAAATTTCTTCAATTTTAGCCAAAAATTAGGGATTTCATCTTTTTGCCTTAAAATAAGAGGAATTTCTGCCATTTTGCCCTGAAATATTTGAAATTTCTGCAATTTTACCCCAAAATAAGGGGAATTTCTGCCTTATTGCCGCAAAATAAAAGGAATTTCAACCTTATTACCTCAAAATAAGGGAAATTTCTGCCTTTTTGCCACAAAATATACAAAATTTCTGCCTTTTTGCCCCAAAAATACGGAAGATTTCTGCAATTTTGACCCAAAAAAGGAGAATTTCTCCCTTTTTGCCTCAAAATAAAGGAAATTTCAGCCTTTTTACATGAAAATAAGAGAAATTTCTGCATTTTGCCCCAAAATAAGGTAAATTCCTGCAATTTTGCCCCAAAATAAAGAAAATTTCTGGAATTTTGCCCCAAAATAAGAGGAATTTCTGATTTTTGCCCCAAAATAAAGGGAATTTCTGCATTTGTCCCAAAATTAGGGAAATTTATGCAGTTTTGCTCCAAAATACGGGGAATTTCTGCCTTTTTGCCCGAAAATAAGGGGAATGCATACCTTTTTGCCATAAAAAAGGAAAATTTCTTCATTTTTGCTCCAAAAAAAGGGGAATTTCTGCCTTTTTGCCTCTAAATAAGTTAAATTTCTGTTTTTTCCCCCAAAACAAAGGGAATTTCTGACTTTTTTGCTCCAAAATAAGGAGAATTTCTGACTTATTACCCTGAAATAAGTGAAATTACTGCAATTTTTCTCAAAATATAAGAAATTTCTGACTTATTACCCTGAAATAAATGAAATTTCTGCCATTTTGCTCCAAAATAAAAGAAATTTCTGACTTTTTGCCCCCAAATAAGGGGAATTTCAGCCTTTTTACCTCAAGGTAAGGGGAATTTCTGCATTTTTGGCACAAAATATACGGAATTTCTGCCTTTATGCACCATAATAAGGAAAATTACTGCAATTTTGCCCCAAAATAAGGGGAATTTCTGATTTTTGCCCCAAAATAAAGGGAATTTCTGCATTTGTCCCAAAATTAGGGAAATTTATGCAGTTTTGCTCCAAAATACGGGGAATTTCTGCCTTTTTGCCCGAAAATAAGGGGAATGCATACCTTTTTGCCATAAAAAAGGAAAATTTCTTCATTTTTGCTCCAAAAAAAGGGGAATTTCTGCCTTTTTGCCTCTAAATAAGTTAAATTTCTGTTTTTTCCCCCAAAACAAAGGGAATTTCTGACTTTTTTGCTCCAAAATAAGGAGAATTTCTGACTTATTACCCTGAAATAAGTGAAATTACTGCAATTTTTCTCAAAATATAAGAAATTTCTGACTTATTACCCTGAAATAAATGAAATTTCTGCCATTTTGCTCCAAAATAAAAGAAATTTCTGACTTTTTGCCCCCAAATAAGGGGAATTTCAGCCTTTTTACCTCAAGGTAAGGGGAATTTCTGCATTTTTGGCACAAAATATACGGAATTTCTGCCTTTATGCACCATAATAAGGAAAATTACTGCAATTTTGCCCCAAAATAAGGGGAATTTCTTTTTTTTTGCTGCAAAATAAAGGAAATTTCAACCTTTTTACCTGAAAATAAGTGAAATTACTGCAATTTTGCCCCAAATAAGGGAAATTTCTGCAATTTTGCCCAAAATAAGGTAAATTTCTGCAATTTTGCCCCAAAATAAAGGAATTTCTGATTTTTGCCCCAAAATAAAATGAATTTCTGCCTTTTTGCCCCAAAATAAGAAAAATTTTATCTTTTTTTCTCTGAAATAATTGAAATTTCTGCAATTTTGCCCCAAAATAAGGGAAATTTTTGGAATTTTGCCCCAAAATAATTGGAATTTCTGAGTTTTGCCCCAAAATAAGAAGAATTTCTTTCTTTTTGCCCCCAAAATATAGGGAATTTCTGCCTTTTTGCCCCACAATTAGGGGAATTTCTGCAATTTTGCTCCAAAATACGGGGAACTTCAGCCTTTTTGCCCGAAAATAAGTGGAATGCATACTTTTTTGCCATAAAAAAGGGAAATTTCTTCATTGTTGCTCCAAAATAAAGGGAATTTCGGCCTTTTGACCTCTAAATTAGTGGAATTTCTGTCTTTTTCCCCCAAAACATAGGAAATTTCTGTCTTTTTTGCCCCAATATAAAAAAAATTTCTGACTTATTACCCTGAAATAGTGAAATTTCTGCAAATTTGCCCCAAAATAAGGGAATTTTCTGCCTTTTGCCCCAAAATATGGGGACTTTCAGCATTTTACCTCAAAATAACGAAAATTTCTGATTTTTGCACCAAAATATGGAGAATTTCTGCCTTTTTGCCCCAAAATAAAGGGAATTTCTGCATTTTTGCACCAATATTAGGGGAATTTCTGCAATTTTGCTCCAAAATACGGGTCATTTCTGCCTTTTAGCCCGAAATTAATTGGAATTTCTGCCTTTTTCTCCCAAAATAAGTGAAATTTCTTCAATTTTAGCCAAAAATTAGGGATTTCATCTTTTTGCCTTAAAATAAGAGGAATTTCTGCCATTTTGCCCTGAAATATTTGAAATTTCTGCAATTTTACCCCAAAATAAGGGGAATTTCTGCCTTATTGCCGCAAAATAAAAGGAATTTCAACCTTATTACCTCAAAATAAGGGAAATTTCTGCCTTTTTGCCACAAAATATACAAAATTTCTGCCTTTTTGCCCCAAAAATACGGAAGATTTCTGCAATTTTGACCCAAAAAAGGAGAATTTCTCCCTTTTTGCCTCAAAATAAAGGAAATTTCAGCCTTTTTACATGAAAATAAGAGAAATTTCTGCATTTTGCCCCAAAATAAGGTAAATTCCTGCAATTTTGCCCCAAAATAAAGAAAATTTCTGGAATTTTGCCCCAAAATAAGAGGAATTTCTGATTTTTGCCCCAAAATAAAGGGAATTTCTGCATTTGTCCCAAAATTAGGGAAATTTATGCAGTTTTGCTCCAAAATACGGGGAATTTCTGCCTTTTTGCCCGAAAATAAGGGGAATGCATACCTTTTTGCCATAAAAAAGGAAAATTTCTTCATTTTTGCTCCAAAAAAAGGGGAATTTCTGCCTTTTTGCCTCTAAATAAGTTAAATTTCTGTTTTTTCCCCCAAAACAAAGGGAATTTCTGACTTTTTTGCTCCAAAATAAGGAGAATTTCTGACTTATTACCCTGAAATAAGTGAAATTACTGCAATTTTTCTCAAAATATAAGAAATTTCTGACTTATTACCCTGAAATAAATGAAATTTCTGCCATTTTGCTCCAAAATAAAAGAAATTTCTGACTTTTTGCCCCCAAATAAGGGGAATTTCAGCCTTTTTACCTCAAGGTAAGGGGAATTTCTGCATTTTTGGCACAAAATATACGGAATTTCTGCCTTTATGCACCATAATAAGGAAAATTACTGCAATTTTGCCCCAAAATAAGGGGAATTTCTGATTTTTGCCCCAAAATAAAGGGAATTTCTGCATTTGTCCCAAAATTAGGGAAATTTATGCAGTTTTGCTCCAAAATACGGGGAATTTCTGCCTTTTTGCCCGAAAATAAGGGGAATGCATACCTTTTTGCCATAAAAAAGGAAAATTTCTTCATTTTTGCTCCAAAAAAAGGGGAATTTCTGCCTTTTTGCCTCTAAATAAGTTAAATTTCTGTTTTTTCCCCCAAAACAAAGGGAATTTCTGACTTTTTTGCTCCAAAATAAGGAGAATTTCTGACTTATTACCCTGAAATAAGTGAAATTACTGCAATTTTTCTCAAAATATAAGAAATTTCTGACTTATTACCCTGAAATAAATGAAATTTCTGCCATTTTGCTCCAAAATAAAAGAAATTTCTGACTTTTTGCCCCCAAATAAGGGGAATTTCAGCCTTTTTACCTCAAGGTAAGGGGAATTTCTGCATTTTTGGCACAAAATATACGGAATTTCTGCCTTTATGCACCATAATAAGGAAAATTACTGCAATTTTGCCCCAAAATAAGGGGAATTTCTTTTTTTTTGCTGCAAAATAAAGGAAATTTCAACCTTTTTACCTGAAAATAAGTGAAATTACTGCAATTTTGCCCCAAATAAGGGAAATTTCTGCAATTTTGCCCAAAATAAGGTAAATTTCTGCAATTTTGCCCCAAAATAAAGGAATTTCTGATTTTTGCCCCAAAATAAAATGAATTTCTGCCTTTTTGCCCCAAAATAAGAAAAATTTTATCTTTTTTTCTCTGAAATAATTGAAATTTCTGCAATTTTGCCCCAAAATAAGGGAAATTTTTGGAATTTTGCCCCAAAATAATTGGAATTTCTTAGTTTTACCCCAAAATAAGGAGAATTTCTGTTTTTTTGCCTCAACATATAAGGAATTTCTGCCTTTTTGCCCCACAAATTGAGGAATTTCTGCAATTTTGCTCCAAAATACGGGGAACTTCAACCTTTTGCCCGAAAATAAGTGGAATGCATACTTTTTTTTGCCATAAAAAAGGGAAATTTCTTCATTATTGCTTCAAAATAAGGGAATTTTCTGCTTTTTGCCTCTAAATAAGTGGAATTTCTGTATTTCTTTTCCAAAACAAAGAGAATTTCTGTCTTTTTTGCCCCAAGATAAGGAAAATTTCTGACTTATTACCCTGAAATAAGTGAAATTTCTGCAATTTTGCCGCAAAATAAGGAAAATTTCTGCCTTATTACCCTGAAATATGTGAAATTTCTGCAATTTTACCCCAAAATAAGGAGAATTTCTGTTTTTTTGCCCAAACATATAGGGAATTTCTGCCTTTTTGCCCCACAAACAGAGGAATTTCTGCAATTTTGCTCCAAAATACCAGGAACTTCAGCCTTTTTGCCCGAAAATAAGTGGAATGCATACTTTTTTGCCATAAATAAGGGAAATTTCTTCATTTTTGCTCCAAAATAAGGGAAATTTCTGCTTTTTGCCTCTAAATAAGTGGAATTTCTGTATTTTTTTCCCAAAACAAAAAGAATTTCTGTCTTTTTTGCCCCAAAATAAAGAAAATTTCTGACTTATTACCCTGAAATAAGTGAAATTTCTGCAATTTTGCCCCAAATAAGGAAAATTTCTGCCTTATTGCCCTGAAATATGTGAAATTTCTGCAATTTTACCCCAAAATAAGGTGAATTTCTGAATTTTTGACCCAAAATAAAGGGAAATTCTGCTTTTTTGCCCCAAAATAAGATAAATTTTAGCTTTTTTTCTCTGAAATAAGTGAAATTTCTGCAATTTTGCCCTAAAATAAGAGAAATTTCTGAAATTTTTCCCCATAATAAGAGAAATTTCAGCAATTTTGCCCCAAAATATGGGGAATTTCTGTTTTTTGCCCCCAAATAAGAGAAATTTCTGCCTTTTTCCCCCAAATAAGTGGAATTTCAGCCTTTTTACCCCAAAATAAGGGGAATTTCTGCATTTTTGGCACAAAATATACGGAATTTCTGCCTTTTTGCCCCATAATAAGGAAAATTACTGCAATTTTGCCCCAAAATAAGGGGAATTTCTCTTTTTTTTGCTGCAAAATAATGGAAATTTCAACCTTTTTTCCTGAAAATAAGTGAAATTCCTGCAATTTTGCCCCAAATAAGGGAAATTTCTGCAATTTTGCCCCAAAATAAGGTAAATTTCTGCAATTTTGCCCCAAAATAAGGGGAATTTCTGATTTTTGCCCCAAAATAAAGGGAATTTCTGCCTTTTTGCCCCAAAATAAGAAAAATTTTTGCTTTTTTTCTCTGAAATAATTGAAATTTTTGCAATTTTGCCCCAAAATAAGAGAAATTTCTGGAATTTTGCCCCAAAATAAGTGGAATTTCTGAGTTTTACCCCAAAATAAGGAGAATTTCTGTTTTTTTGCCTCAACATATATGAAATTTCTGCCTTTTTGCCCCACAATTAGAGGAATTTCTGCAATTTTGCTCCAAAATATGGGGAACTTCAGCATTTTTGCCTGAAAATAAGTGGAATGCATACTTTTTTGCCATAAAAAAAGGGAAATTTCTTCATTGTTGCTTTAAAATAAGGGGAATTTCTGCCTTTTTGCCTCTAAATATGTGGAATTTCTGAATTTTTTTCCAAAAACAAAGAGAATTTCTGTCTTTTTTGCCCCAAAATAAGGAAAATTTCTGACTTATTAGCCTAAAATAAGTGAAATTTCTGCAATTTTGCCCCAAAATAAGGTGAATTTCTGAATTTTTGCCCCAAAATAATGGGAATTTCTACATTTTTCCCCAAAATTTGGGGAATTTCTGCAATTTTGCTCTAAAATACTGGGAATTTCTGACTTTTTGCCCGAAAATAAGAGGAATGCATAACTTTTTGCCATAAAAAAGTGAAATTTCTTCATTTTTGCTCCAAAATAAGGAGAATTTCTGCCTTTTGCCTCTAAATAAGTGGAATTTCTGTCTTTTTCCCCCAAAACAAAAGGAATTTCTGACTTTTTTGCCCCAAAATAATGGGAATTTCTGATTTATTACCCTGAAATAAGTGAAATTTCTGCAATTTTGCCCCAAAATAAGGGAAATTTCTGCCTTTTTGCCCCCAAATAAGGGGAATTTCAGCCTCTTTACCTCAAAATAAAGGGAATTTCTGCATTTTTGCCACAAAATATTAGGAATTTCTGCCTTTTTGCACCAAAATAAGGAAAATTTCTGCCTTTTTTCCCCGAAATAAGTGAAATTTCTTCAATTTTGCCCCAAAATAAGTGGAATTTCTGAGTTTTGCCCCAAAATAAGTAGAATTACTGGCTTTTTGCCCCAACATTTAGGGAATTTCTGCCTTTTTGCCCCACAATTAGGGGAATTTCTGCAATTTTGCTCCAAAATACGGGAAATTTTTGACTTTTTGCCCGAAAATAAGGGGAATGCATACCTTTTTGCCATATATAAGGGAAATTTCTTCATTTTTGCTCCAAAATAAGGGGAATTTCTGCCTTTTTGCCTCTAAATAAGTGGAATTTCTGTCATTTTCCCCCAAAACAAAAGGAATTTTTGTCTTTTTTGCCCCAATATTAGGGGAATTTCTGACTTATTACCCTGAAACTAGTGAAATTTCTGCAATTTTGCCCCAAAATAATGGATAATTTCTGCATTTTTGCCCCCAAATAAGGGGAATTTCAGGCTTTTTACCTCAAAATAAGGGGAATTTCTGCATTTTTGCCACAAAATATTAGGAATTTCTGCATTTTTGCCCCAAAATAAGGAAAATTTTTGCCTTTTTTCCCTGAAATAAGTGAAATTTCTGCAATTTTGCCCCAATATAAGTGGAATTTCTTAGTTTTGCCCCAAAATAAGAAGAATTTCTGTCTTTTTACCCCAAAATATAGGGAATTTCTGGCTTTTTCACCCAAAATTAGGGGGATTTCTGCAATTTTGCTCTAAAATACGGGGAAATTTTGCCTTTTTGCCCAAAAATAAGGGGAATTCATACCTTTTTGCCATATAAAAGGGAAATTTCTTCATTTTTGCTCCAAAATAATGGGAATTTCTGCCTTTTTGCCTCTAAATAAGTGGAATTTCTGTCTTTTTCCCTCAAAATAAAGGGAATTTCTGTCTTTTTTGCCCCAAAATAAGGGGAATTTCTGACCTATTACCCTGAAATAAGTAAAATTTCTGCAATTTTGCACCAAAATAAGGGAAATTTCTGCTTTTTTGCCCCCAAATAAGGGGAATTTCAACTTTTACCTCAAAATAAGGGGAATTTCTGCATTTTTGCCACATGATTTACGGAATTTCTGCTTTTTGGCCCCATAATAAGGAAAATTTCTGCAATTTTGCCCCAAAATAAGGGGAATTTCTCATTTTGGTCACAAAATAAAGGAAATTTCAGCCTTTTTACCTGAAAATAAGTAAAATTACTTAAATTTTTCCCCAAATAAAGGAAATTTCTGCCATTTTGCCCAAAATAACGTAAATTTCTGCAATTTTGCCTCAAAATAAAAGTAATTTCTGATTTTTGCCCCAAAATAAAATGAATTTCTGCCTTTTTGCTTCAAAATAAGAAAAAATTTTGATTTTTTTCTCTGAAATAATTGAAATTTCTGCAATTTTGCCCCAAAATAAGGGAAATTTCTGGAATTTTGCCCCAAAATAATTGGAATTTCTGAGTTTTACCCCAAAATAAGGAGAATTTCTGTTTTTTTGCCCCAACATATAGGGAATTTCTGCCTTTTTGCCCCACAAATAGAGGAATTTCTGCAATTTTGCTCCAAAATACGGGGAACTTCAGCCTTTTTGCCCGAAAATAAGTGGAATGCATACTTTTTTGCCATAAAAAAGGGAAATTTCTTCATTGTTGCTCCAAAATAAGGGAAATTTCTGCTTTTTGCCTCTAAATAAGTGGAATTTCTGTATTTTTTTCCAAAACAAAGAGAATTTCTGTCTTTTTTGCCCCAAAATAAAGAAAATTTCTGACTTATTACCCTAAAATAAGTGAAATTTCTGCAATTTTGCCCCAAAATAAGGAAAATTTCTGCCTTATTGCCCTGAAATATGTGAAATTTCTGCAATTTTACCCCAAAATAAGGTGAATTTCTGAATTTTTGCCCCAAAATAAAGGGAATTTCTGCCTTTTTGCCCCAAAATAAGAAAAATTTTAGCTTTTTTTCTCTGAAATAAGTGAAATTTCTGCAATTTTGCCCTAAAATAAGAGAAATTTCTGCAATTTTTCCCCATAATAAGAGAAATTTCTGCAATTTTGCCCCAAATAAGGGGAATTTCTGTTTTTTGCCCCCAAATAATAGAAATTTCTGCCTTTTTCCCCAAATAAGGGGAATTTCAGCCTTTTTATCTCAAAATAAGGGGAATTTCTGCATTTTTGCCACAAAATATTAGGAATTTCTGCCTTTTTGCCCCAAAATAAGGAAAATTTCTGCCTTTTTTCTCTGAAATAAGTGAAATTTCTGCAATTTTGCCCCAAAATAAGTGGAATTTCTGAGTTTTGCCCCAAAATAAGGAGAATTTCTGTCTTTTTGCCCCAACATATAGGGAATTTCTGCCTTTTTGCCCCACAGTTAGAGGAATTTCTGCAATTTTGCTCCAAAATACGAGGAATTTCTGCCTTTTTGCCCGAAAATAAGGGGAATGCATAACTTTTGCCATATATAAAGAAAATTTCTTCATTGTTGCCCCAAAATAAGGGGAATTTCTGCCTTTTTGCCTCTAAATAAGTGGAATTTCTGTCTTTTTCCCCCAAAACAAAAGGAATTTTTGTCTTTTTTGCCCCAATATTAGGGGAATTTCTGACTTATTACCCTGAAACTAGTGAAATTTCTGCAATTTTGCCCCAAAATAATGGATAATTTCTGCATTTTTGCCCCCAAATAAGGGGAATTTCAGGCTTTTTACCTCAAAATAAGGGGAATTTCTGCATTTTTGCCACAAAATATTAGGAAATTCTGCCTTTTTGCCCCAAAATAAGGAAAATTTTTGCCTTTTTTCCCTTAAATAAGTGAAATTTCTGCAATTTTGCCCCAAAATAAGTGGAATTTCTTAGTTTTGCCCCAAAATAAGAAGAATTTCTGTCTTTTTACCCCAAAATATAGAAAATTTCTGGCTTTTTCGCCGACAATTAGGGGGATTTCTGCAATTTTGCTCCAAAATACGGGGAAATTTTGCCTTTTTGCCCAAAAATAAGGGGAATTCATACCTTTTTGCCATATAAAAGGGAAATTTCTTAATTTTTGCTCCAAAATAAGGGGAATTTCTGCCTTTTTGCCATTAAATAAGTGGAATTTCTGTCTTTTTCCCCCAAAATAAAGGGAATTTCTCTCTTTTTTGCCCCAAAATAAGGGGAATTTCTGACCTATTACCCTGAAATAAGTAAAATTTCTGCAATTTTGCACCAAAATAAGGGAAATTTCTTCCTTTTTGCCCCCAAATAAGGGGAATTTCAACTTTTACCTCAAAATAAGGGGAATTTCTGCATTTTTGCCACATAATTTACGGAATTTCTGCTTTTTGGCCCCATAATAAGGAAAATTTCTGCAATTTTGCCCCAAAATAAGGGGAATTTCTCATTTTTGTCCCAAAATAAAGGAAATTTCAGCCTTTTTACCTGAAAATAAGTAAAATTACTTCAATTTTGCTCCAAATAAGGGAAATTTCTGCCATTTTGCCCAAAATGAGGTAAATTTCTGCAATTTTGCGCCAAAATAAAGGGAATTTCTGATTTTTGCCCCAAAATAAAATGAATTTCTGCCTTTTTGCCCCAAAATAAGAAAAATTTTTGCTTTTTTTCTCTGAAATAATTGAAATTTCTGCAATTTTGCCCCAAAATAAGGGAAATTTCTGGAATTTTGTCCCAAAATAATTGGAATTTCTGAGTTTTACCCCAAAATAAGGAGAATTTCTGTTTTTTTACCCCAACATATAGAGAATTTCTGCCTTTTTTCCCCACAAATAGAGAAATTTCTGCAATTTTGCTCCAAAATACGGGGAACTTCAGCCTTTTTGCCCGAAAATAAGTGGAATGCATACTTTTTGGCCATAAAAAAAGGAAAATTTCTTCATTGTTGCTCCAAAATAAGGGAAATTTCTGCTTTTTGCCTCTAAATAAGTGGAATTTCTGTATTTTTTTCCAAAACAAAGAGAATTTCTGTCTTTTTTGCCCCAAAATAAAGAAAATTTCTGACTTATTACCCTGAAATAAGTGGAATTTTTGCAATTTTGCCCCAAAATAAGGAAAATTTCTGCCTTATTGCCCTGAAATATGTGAAATTTCTGCAATTTTCCCCAAAATAAGGTGAATTTCTGAATTTTTGCCCCAAAATAAAGGGAATTTCTGCCTTTTTGCCCCAAAATAAGAAAAATTTTAGCTTTTTTTCTCTGAAATAAGTGAAATTTCTGCAATTTTGCCCTAAAATAAGAGAAATTTCTGCAATTTTTCTCCATAATAAGAGAAATATCTGCAATTTTGCCCCAAAATAAGGGGAATTTCTGTTTTTTGCCCCCAAATAAGGAAAATTTCTGCCTTTTTCCCCCAAATAAGGGGAATTTCAGCCTTTTTATCTCAAAATAAAGTGAATTTCTGCATTTTTGCCACAAAATATTAGAAATTTCTGCCTTATTGCCTTAAAATAAGGAAAATTTCTGCCTTTTTTCCCTGAAATATGTGAAATTTCTGCAATTTTGCCCCAAAATAAGTGGAATTTCTGAGTTTTGCCCCAAAATAAGAAGAATTTCTGTCTTTTTGCCCCAACATATAGGGAATTTCTGCCTTTTTGCCCCACAGTTAGAGGAATTTCTGCAATTTTGCTCCAAAATACGAGGAATTTCTGCCTTTTTGCCCGAAAATAAGGGGAATGCATACCTTTTTGCCATATATAAGGGAAATTTCTTCATTTTTGCTCCAAAATATGGGGAATTTCTGCCTTTTTGCCTCTAAATAAGTGGAATTTCTGTCTTTTTCCCCCAAAACAAAAGGAATTTCTGTATTTTTTGCCCCAAAATAAGGGGAATTTCTGACTTATTACCCTGAAATAAATGAAATTTTTGCAATTTTGCTCAAAATAATAGAAATTTCTGCCTTTTTGCCCACAAATAAGGGGAATTTCAGCCTTTTTACCTCAAAATAAGTGGAATTTCTGCATTTTTGGCACAAAATATACGGAATTTCTGTCTTTTTGCCCCCTATGAAGGAAAATTACTGCAATTTTGCCCCCAAATAAGGGGAATTTCTCCTTTTTTGCCGCAAAATAAAGGAAATTTCAGCCTTTTTACCTGAAAATAAGTAAAATTACTTCAATATTGACCCAAATAAGGGAAATTTCTGCAATTTTGCCCAAAATAAGGTAAATTTCTGCAATTTTGCCCCAAAATAAAGGGAATTTCTGATTTTTGCCCCAAAATAAAATGAATTTCTGCCTTTTTCCCCAAAATAAGAAAAATTTTTGCTTTTTTTCTCTGAAATAATTGAAATTTCTGCAATTTTGCCCCAAAATAAGGGAAATTTCTGGAATTTTGCCCCTAAATAATTGGAATTTCTGAGTTTTACCCCAAAATAAGGAGAATTTCTGTTTATTTGCCCCAACATATAGGGAATTTCTGCCTTTTTGCCCCACAAATAGAGGAGTTTCTGCAATTTTGCTCCAAAATACGGGGAACTTCAGCCTTTTTGCACGAAAATAAGTGGAATGCATATTTTTTGCCATTAAAAAGGGAAATGTCTTCATTGTTGCTCCAAAATAAGGGAAATTTCTGCTTTTTGCATCTAAATAAGTGGAATTTCTGTATTTTTTTCCAAAACAAAGAGAATTTCTGTCTTTTTTGCCCCAAAATAAAGAAAATTTCTGACTTATTACCATGAAATAAATGAAATTTCTGCAATTTTGCCCCAAAATTAGGAAAATTTCTGCCTTATTGCCCTGAAATATGTGAAATTTCTGCAATTTTACCCCAAAATAAGGTGAATTTCTGAATTTTTGCCCCAAAATAAAGGGAATTTCTGCCTTTTTGCCCCAAAATAAAAAAAAATTTTAGCTTTTTTTCTGTGAAATAAGTGAAATTTCTGCAATTTTGCCCTAAAATAAGAGAAATTTCTGCAATTTTTCCCCATAATAAGAGAAATTTCTGCAATTTTGCCCCAAAATAAGGGGAATTTCTGTTTTTTGCCCCCAAATAAGGAAAATTTCTGCCTTTTTCCCCCAAATAAGGGGAATTTCAGCCTTTTTATCTCAAAATAAAGTGAATTTCTGCATTTTTGCCACAAAATATTAGAAATTTCTGCCTTATTGCCTTAAAATAAGGAAAATTTCTGCCTTTTTTCCCTGAAATATGTGAAATTTCTGCAATTTTGCCCCAAAATAAGTGGAATTTCTGAGTTTTGCCCCAAAATAAGAAGAATTTCTGTCTTTTTGCCCCAACATATAGGGAATTTCTGCCTTTTTGCCCCACAGTTAGAGGAATTTCTGCAATTTTGCTCCAAAATACGAGGAATTTCTGCCTTTTTGCCCGAAAATAAGGGGAATGCATACCTTTTTGCCATATATAAGGGAAATTTCTTCATTTTTGCTCCAAAATATGGGGAATTTCTGCCTTTTTGCCTCTAAATAAGTGGAATTTCTGTCTTTTTCCCCCAAAACAAAAGGAATTTCTGTATTTTTTGCCCCAAAATAAGGGGAATTTCTGACTTATTACCCTGAAATAAATGAAATTTTTGCAATTTTGCTCAAAATAATAGAAATTTCTGCCTTTTTGCCCACAAATAAGGGGAATTTCAGCCTTTTTACCTCAAAATAAGTGGAATTTCTGCATTTTTGGCACAAAATATACGGAATTTCTGTCTTTTTGCCCCCTATGAAGGAAAATTACTGCAATTTTGCCCCCAAATAAGGGGAATTTCTTCTTTTTTGCCGCAAAATAAAGGAAATTTCAGCCTTTTTACCTGAAAATAAGTAAAATTACTTCAATATTGACCCAAATAAGGGAAATTTCTGCAATTTTGCCCAAAATAAGGTAAATTTCTGCAATTTTGCCCCAAAATAAAGGGAATTTCTGATTTTTGCCCCAAAATAAAATGAATTTCTGCCTTTTTCCCCAAAATAAGAAAAATTTTTGCTTTTTTTCTCTGAAATAATTGAAATTTCTGCAATTTTGCCCCAAAATAAGGGAAATTTCTGGAATTTTGCCCCTAAATAATTGGAATTTCTGAGTTTTACCCCAAAATAAGGAGAATTTCTGTTTATTTGCCCCAACATATAGGGAATTTCTGCCTTTTTGCCCCACAAATAGAGGAGTTTCTGCAATTTTGCTCCAAAATACGGGGAACTTCAGCCTTTTTGCCCGAAAATAAGTGGAATGCATATTTTTTGCCATTAAAAAGGGAAATGTCTTCATTGTTGCTCCAAAATAAGGGAAATTTCTGCTTTTTGCATCTAAATAAGTGGAATTTCTGTATTTTTTTCCAAAACAAAGAGAATTTCTGTCTTTTTGCCCCAAGATAAAAAAAATTTCTGACTTATTACCATGAAATAAATGAAATTTCTGCAATTTTGCCCCAAAATTAGGAAAATTTCTGCCTTATTGCCCTGAAATATGTGAAATTTCTGCAATTTTACCCCAAAATAAGGTGAATTTCTGAATTTTTGCCCCAAAATAAAGGGAATTTCTGCCTTTTTGCCCCAAAATAAAAAAAATTTTAGCTTTTTTTCTGTGAAATAAGTGAAATTTCTGCAATTTTGCCCTAAAATAAGAGAAATTTCTGCAATTTTTCTCCATAATAAGAGAAATTTCTGCAATTTTGCCCCAAAAGAAGGGGAATTTCTGTTTTTTGCCCCCAAATAAGGAAAATTTCTGCCTTTTTCCCCCAAATAAGGGGAATACAGCCTTTTTACCTCAAAATAAAGGGAATTTCTGCATTTTTGCCACAAAATATTAGAAATTTCTGCCTTTTTGCCTTAAAATAAGGAAAATTTCTGCCTTTTTTCCCTGAAATAAGTGAAATTTCTGCAATTTTGCCCCAAAATAAGTGGAATTTCTGAGTTTTGCCCCAAAATAAGAAGAATTTCTGTTATTTGCCCCAACATATAGGGAATTTCTGCATTTTTGCACCACAGTTAGAGGAATTTCTGCAATTTTGCTCCAAAATACGAGGAATTTCTGCCTTTTTGCCCGAAAATAAGGGGAATGCATACCTTTTTGCCATATATAAGGGAAATTTCTTCATTTTTGCTCCAAAATAAGGGGAATTTCTGCCTTTTTGCCTCTAAATAAGTGGAATTTCTGTCTTTTTCCCCAAAAACAAAAGGAATTTCTGTATTTTTTGCCCCAAAATAAGGGGAATTTCTGACTTATTACCCTGAAATAAATGAAATTTTTGCAATTTTGCTCAAAATAATAGAAATTTCTGCCTTTTTGCCCACAAATAAGGGGAATTTCAGCCTTTTTACCTCAAAATAAGTGGAATTTCTGCATTTTTGGCACAAAATATACGGAATTTCTGTCTTTTTGCCCCATATGAAGGAAAATTACTGCAATTTTGCCCCAAAATAAGGGGAATTTCTCCTTTTTTGCCGCAAAATAAAGGAAATTTCAGCCTTTTTACCTGAAAATAAGTAAAATTACTTCAATATTGACCCAAATAAGGGAAATTTCTGCAATTTTGCCCAAAATAAGGTAAATTTCTGCAATTTTGCCCCAAAATAAAGGGAATTTCTGATTTTTGCCCCAAAATAAAATGAATTTCTGCCTTTTTCCCCAAAATAAGAAAAATTTTTGCTTTTTTTCTCTGAAATAATTGAAATTTCTGCAATTTTGCCCCAAAATAAGGGAAATTTCTGGAATTTTGCCCCTAAATAATTGGAATTTCTGAGTTTTACCCCAAAATAAGGAGAATTTCTGTTTTTTTGCCCCAACATATAGGGAATTTCTGCCTTTTTGCCCCAAAAATAGAGGAGTTTCTGCAATTTTGCTCCAAAATATGGGGAACTTCAGCCTTTTTGCCCGAAAATAAGTGGAATGCATATTTTTTGCCATTAAAAAGGAAAATTTCTTCATTGTTGCTCCAAAATAAGGGAAATTTCTGCTTTTTGCATCTAAATAAGTGGAATTTCTGTATTTTTTTTTCAAAACAAAGAGAATTTCTGTCTTTTTTGCCCCAAGATAAAAAAAATTTCTGACTTATTACCCTGAAATAAGTGAAATTTCTGCAATTTTGCCCCAAAATAAGGAAAATTTCTGCCTTTTTGCCCTGAAATATGTGAAATTTCTGCAATTTTACCCCAAAATAAGGTGAATTTCTTAATTTTTGCCCCAAAATAAAGGAAATTTCTGCATATTTGCCCCAAAATAAGATAAATTTTAGCTTTTTTTTCTCTGAGATAAGTGAAATTTCTGCAATTTTGCCCTAAAATAAAAGAAATTTCTGCAATTTTTCCCCATAATAAGCGAAATTTCTGCAATTTGGCCCAAAATAAGGGGAATTTCTGCATTTTTGGCACAAAATATACAAAATTTCTGCCTTTTTGCCCCATAATAAAGAAAATTACTGCAATTTTGCCCCAAAATAAGGGGAATTTCTCTTTTTTTTTGCTGCAAAATAAAGGAAATTTCAACCTTTTTACCTGAAATAAGTGAAATTACTGCAATTTTGCCCCAAATAAGGGAAATTTCTGCAATTTTGCCCCAAAATAAGGTAAATTTCTGCAATTTTGCCCCAAAATAAGGGGAATTTCTGATTTTTGCCCCAAAATAAAGGGAATTTCTGCCTTTTTGCCCCAAAATAAGAAAAATTTTTGCTTTTTTTCTCTGAAATAATTGAAATTTCTGCAATTTTGCCCCAAAATAAGAGAAATTTCTGGAATTTTGCCCCAAAATAAGTGGAATTTCTGAGTTTTACCCAAAAATAAGGAGAATTTCTGTTTTTTTGCCTCAACATATAGGATATTTCTGCCTTTTTGCCCCACAATTAGAGGAATTTCTGCAATTTTGCTCCAAAATATGGGGAACTTCAGCCTTTTTGCCTTAAAATAAGTGGAATGCATACTTTTTTGACATAAAAAAGGGAAATTTCTTCATTGTTGCTTTAAAATAAGGGGAATTTCTGCCTTTTTGCCTCTAAATATGTGGAATTTCTGTATTTTTTTCCCAAAACAAAGAGAATTTCTGTCTTTTTTGCCCCAAAATAAGGAAAATTTCTGACTTATTACCCTAAAATAAGTGAAATTTCTGCAATTTTACCCCAAAATAAGGTGAATTTCTGAATTTTTGCCTCAAAATAATGGGAATTTCTACCTTTTGCCCCCAAATTTGGGGAATTTCTGCAATTTTGCTCCAAAATACTGGGAATTTCTGACTTTTTGCCCGAAAATAAGAGGAATGCATAACTTTTTGCCATAAAAAAGTGAAATTTCTTCATTTTTGCTCCAAAATAAGGAGAATTTCTGCCTTTTGCCTCTAAATAAGTGGAATTTCTGTCTTTTTCCCCCAAAACAAAGGGAATTTCTGACTTTTTTGCCCCAAAATACTGGGAATTTCTGATTTATTACCCTTAAATAAGTGAAATTTCTGCAATTTTGCCCCAAAATAAGGGAAATTTCTGCCTTTTTGCCCCCAAATAAGGAAAATTTCAACTTTTACCTCAAAATAAGGGGAATTTCTGCATTTTTGCCACATAATTTACGGAATTTCTGCTTTTTGGCCCCATAATAAGAAAAATTTCTGCAATTTTGCCCCAAAATAAGGGGATTTTCTCATTTTTGTCCCAAAATAAAGGAAATTTCAGCCTTTTTACCTGAAAATAAGTAAACTTACTTCAATTTTGCCCCAAATAAGGGAAATTTCTGCCATTTTGCCCAAAATAAGGTAAATTTCTGCAATTTTGCCCCAAAATAAAGGGAATTTCTGATTTTTGCCCCAAAATAAAATGAATTTCTGCCTTTTTGCTCCAAAATAAGAAAAATTTTTGATTTTTTTCTCTGAAATAATTGAAATTTCTGCAATTTTGCCCCAAAATATGGGAAATTTCTGGAATTTTGCCCCAAAATAATTGGAATTTCTGAGTTTTACCCCAAAATAAGGAGAATTTCTGTTTTTTTGCCCCAACATATAGGGAATTTCTGCTTTTTGCCCCACAAATAGAGAAATTTCTGCAATTTTGCTCCAAAATACGGTGAACTTCTGCCTTTTTGCCCAAAAATAAGTGGAATGCATACTTTTTTGCGATAAAAAAGGGAAATTTCTTCATTGTTGCTCCAAAATAAGGGAAATTTCTGCTTTTTGCCTCTAAATAAGTGGAATTTCTGTATTTTTTCCAAAACAAAGAGATTTTCTGTCTTTTTTGCCCCAAAATAAAGAAAATTTCTGACTTATTACCCTGAAATAAGTGGAATTTCTGCAATTTTGCCCCAAAATAAGGAAAATTTCTGCCTTATTGTTCTGAAATATGTGAAATTTCTGCAATTTTACCCCAAAATAAGGTGAATTTCTGAATTTTTGCCCCAAAATAAAGGGAATTTCTGCCTTTTTGCCCCAAAATAAGAAAAACTTTAGCTTTTTTTCTCTGAAATAAGTGAAATTTCTGCAATTTTGCCCAAAAATAAGAGAAATTTCTGCAATTTTTCCCCATAATAAGAAAAATTTCTGCAATTTTGCCCCAAAATAAGGGGAATTTCTGTTTTTTGCCCCCAAAAGGGAAATTTCTGCCTTTTTCCCCCAAATAAGGGGAATTTCAGCCTTTTTACCTCAAAATAAGGGGGATTTCTGCATTTTTGCCACAAAATATTAGGAATTTCTGCCTTTTTGCCCCAAAATAAGGAAAATTTCTGCCTTTTTTCCCTGAAATAAGTGAAATTTCTGCAATTTTGCCCCAAAATAAGTGGAATTTCTGAGTTTTGCCCCAAAATAAGGAGAATTTCTGTCTTTTTGCCCCAACATATAGGGAATTTCTGCCTTTTTGCCCCACAGTTAGAAAATTTCTGCAATTTTGCCCCAAAATACGAGGAATTTCTGCCTTTTTGCCCGAAAATAAGGGGAATGCATACCTTTTGGCCGTATATAAGGGAAATTTCTTCATTTTTGCTCCAAAATAAGGGGAATTTCTGCCTTTTTGCCTCTAAATAAGTGGAATTTCTGTCTTTTTCCCCCAAAACAAAAGGAATTTCTGTATTTTTTGCCCCAAAATAAGGGGAATTTCTGACTTATTACCCTGAAATAAATGAAATTTTTGCAATTTTGCTCAAAATAATAGAAATTTCTGCATTTTTGCCCACAAATAAGGGGAATTTCAGCCTTTTTACCTCAAAATAAGTGGAATTTCTGCATTTTTGGCCCAAAATATACGGAATTTCTGTCTTTTTGCCCCATATGAAGGAAAATTACTGCAATTTTGCCCCAAAATAAGGGGAATTTCTCCTTTTTTCCCGAAAATAAAGGAAATTTCAGCCTTTTTACCTGAAAATAAGTAAAATTACTTCAATTTTGCCCCAAATAAGGGAAATTTCTGCAATTTTGCCCAAAATAAGGTAAATTTCTGCAATTTTGCCCCAAAATAAAGGGAATTTCTGATTTTTGCCCCAAAATAAAATGAATTTCTGCCTTTTTCCCCAAAATAAAAAAAATTTTTGCTTTTTTTCTCTGAAATAATTGAAATTTCTGCATTTTTGCCCCAAAATAAGAGAAATTTCTGGAATTTTGCCCCAAAATAATTGGAATTTCTTAGTTTTACCCCAAAATAAGGAGAATTTCTGTTTTTTTGCCCCAACATATAGGGAATTTCTGCCTTTTTGCCCCACAAAGAGAAATTTCTGCAATTTTGCTCCAAAATACGGGGAACTTCAGCCTTTTTGCCCGAAAATAAGTGGAATGCATATTTTTTGCCATTAAAAAGGAAAATTTCTTCATTTTTGCTCCAAAATAAGGGAAATTTCTGCTTTTTGCCTCTAAATAAGTGGAATTTCTGTATTTTTTTTCAAAAACAAAGAGAATTTCTGTCTTTTTTGCCCCAAGATAAGGAAAATTTCTGACTTATTACCCTGAAATAAGTGAAATTTCTGCAATTTTGCCCCAAAATAAGGAAAATTTCTGCCTTATTGCCCTGAAATATGTGAAATTTCTGCAATTTTACCCCAAAATAAGGTGAATTTCTTAATTTTTGCCCCAAAATAAAGGGAATTTCTGCATATTTGCCCCAAAATAAGATAAATTTTAGCTTTTTTTCTATGAGATAAGTGAAATTTCTGCAATTTTGCCCTAAAATAAGAGAAATTTCTGCAATTTTTCCCCGTAATAAGCGAAATTTCTGCAAATTTGGCCCAAAATAAGGGGAATTTCTGTTTTTGCCCCCAAATAAGGGAAATTTCTGCCTTATTCCCCCAAAATAAGGGGAATTTCAGCCTTTTTACCTCAAAATAAGGGGAATTACTGCATTTTTGCCACAAATTATTAGGAATTTCTGCCTATTTGACCCAAAATAAGGAAAATTTCTGCCTTTTTTCCCTGAAATAAGTGAAATTTCTGCAATTTTGCCCCAAAATAAGTGGAATTTCTGAGTTTTGTCCCAAAATAAGGAGAATTTCTGTCTTTTTGCCCCAACATATAGGGAATTTCTGCCTTTTTGCCCCACAGTTAGGGGAATTTCAGCAATTTTGCTCCAAAATACGAGGAATTTCTGTCTTTTTGCCTGAAAATAAGGGGAATGCATACCTTTTTGCCATATATAAGGGAAATTTCTTCATTTTTGCTCCAAAATAAGGGGAATTTCTGCCTTTTTGCCTCTAAATAAGTGGAATTTCTGTGTTTTTCCCCCAAAACAAAGGAAATTTCTGTCTTTTTTGCCCCAATATAAAGAAAATTTCTGACTTATTACCCTGAAATAATTGAAATTTCTGCAAATTTGCCCCAAAATAAGGGAAATTTCTGCCTTTTGCCCCAAAATATGGGGACTTTCAGCATTTTACCTCAAAATAAGGGAAATTTCTGATTTTTGCACCAAAATATGGAGAATTTCTGCCTTTTTGCCCCAAAATAAAGGGAATTTCTGCATTTTTGCACCAATATTAGGGGATTTTCTGCAATTTTGCTCCAAAATATGGGTCATTTCTGCCTTTTTGCCCGAAATTAATTGGAATTTCTGCCTTATTGTCCCGAAATAAGTGAAATTTCTTCAATTTTAGCCAAAAATTAGGGATTTCATCTTTTTGCCTTAAAATAAGAGGAATTTCTTCCATTTTGCCCTGAAATATTTGAAATTTCTGCAATTTTACCCCAAAATAAGGGGAATTTCTGCCTTATTGCCCCTAAATAAGGGGAATTTCAACCTTATTAACTCAAAATAAGGGAAATTTCTGCCTTTTTGCCACAAAATATACAAAATTTCTGCCTTTTGCCCCAATATACGGAAAATTTCTGCAATTTTGACCCAAAAAAAGGGGAATTTCTCCCTTTTTGCCCCAAAATAAAGGAAATTTCAGCCTTTTTCCATGAAAATATGTGAAATTTCTGCAATTTTGCCCCAAATAAGAGAAATTTCTGCATTTTGCCCCAAAATAAGGTAAATTCTTGCAATTTTGCCCCAAAATAAAGAAAATTTCTGGAATTTTGCCCCAAAATAAGAGGAATTTCTGATTTTTGCCCCAAAATAAAGGGAATTTCTGCATTTGTCCCAAAATTAGGGAAATTTATGCAATTTTGCTCCAAAATACGGGGAATTTCTGCCTTTTTGCCCGAAAATAAGGGGAATGCATACCTTTTTGCCATAAAAAAGAGAAATTTCTTCATTTTTGCTCCAAAATAAGGGGAATTTCTGCCTTTTTGCCTCTAAATAAGTGAAATTTC
Organism: Micromys minutus; assembly: GCF_963924665.1. Classification (NCBI taxonomy): domain Eukaryota; kingdom Metazoa; phylum Chordata; class Mammalia; order Rodentia; family Muridae; genus Micromys; species Micromys minutus. The sequence goes on along the minus strand of NW_027667642.1, from coordinate 635,849 downwards.
TGTCTTTTTCCCCCAAAACAAAGGGAATTTCTGACTTTTTTGCCCCAAAATAATGGGAATTTCTGATTTATTACCCTGAAATAAGTGAAATTTCTGCAATTTTGCCCCAAAATAAGGGAAATTTCTGCCTTTTTGCCCCCAAATAAGGGGAATTTCTGCCTCTTTACCTCAAAATAAGGGGAATTTCTGCATTTTGCCACAAAATATTAGGAATTTCTGCCTTTTTGCACCAAAATAAGGAAAATTTCTGCCTTTTTTCCCCGAAATAAGTGAAATTTCTGCAATTTTCCCCCAAAATAAGTGGAATTCCTGAGTTTTGCCCCAAAATAAGTAGAATTACTGGCTTTTTGCCCCAACATATAGGGAATTTCTGCCTTTTTGCCCCACAATTAGGGGAATTTCTGCAATTTTGCTCCAAAATACGGGGAACTTCAGCCTTTTTGCCCGAAAATAAGTGGAATGCATACTTTTTTGCCATAAAAAAAGGGAAATTTCGTCATTGTTGCTCCAAAATAAGGGAAATTTCTGCTTTTTTCCTCTAAATAAGTGGAATTTCTGTATTTTTTCCAAAACAAAGAGAATTTCTGTCTTTTTTGCCCCAAGATAAGGAAAATTTCTGACTTATTACCCTGAAATAAGTGAAATTTCTGCAATTTTGCCCCAAAATAAGGAAAATTTCTGCCTTATTGCCCTGAAATATGTGAAATTTCTGCAATTATACCCCAAAATAAGGTGAATTTCTTAATTTTTGTCCCAAAATAAAGGGAATTTCTGCATATTTGCCCCAAAATAAGATAAATTTTAGCTTTTTTTCTCTGAGATAAGTGAAATTTCTGCAATTTTGCCCTAAAATAAGAGAAATTTCTGCAATTTTTCCCCGTAATAAGCGAAATTTCTGCAAATTTGGCCCAAAATAAGGGGAATTTCTGTTTTTGCCCCCAAATAAGGGAAATTTCTGCCTTATTCCCCCCAAATAAGGGGAATTTCAGCCTTTTTACCTCAAAATAAGGGGAATTACTGTATTTTCCACAAAATATTAAGAATTTCTGCCTATTTGACCCAAAAAAGAAAATTTCTTCCTTTTTTTCCTGAAATAAGTGAAATTTCTGCAATTTTGCCCCAAAATAAGTGGAATTTCTGAGTTTTGCCCCAAAATAAGGAGAATTTCTGTCTTTTTGCCAGAACATATAGGGAATTTCTGCCTTTTTGCCCCACAGTTAGGGGAATTTCAGCAATTTTGCTCCAAAATACGAGGAATTTCTGTCTTTTTGCCTGAAAATAAGGGGAATGCATACCTTTTTGCCATATATAAGGGAAATTTCTTCATTTTTGCTCCAAAATAAGGGGAATTTCTGCCTTTTTGCCTCTAAATAAGTGGAATTTCTGTGTTTTTCCCCCAAAACAAAGGAAATTTCTGTCTTTTTTGCCCCAATATAAAGAAAATTTCTGACTTATTACCCTGAAATAATTGAAATTTCTGCAAATTTGCCCCAAAATAAGGGAAATTTCTGCCTTTTGCCCCAAAATATGGGGACTTTCAGCATTTTACCTCAAAATAAGGGAAATTTCTGATTTTTGCACCAAAATATGGAAAATTTCTGCCTTTTTGCCACAAAATAAACAGAATTTCTGCATTTTTGCACCAATATTAGGGGAATTTCTGCAATTTTGCTCCAAAATATGGGTCATTTCTGCCTTTTTGCCCGAAATTAATTGGAATTTCTGCCTTTTTGTCCCGAAATAAGTGAAATTTCTTCAATTTTAGCCAAAAATTAGGGATTTCATCTTTTTGCCTTAAAATAAGAGGAATTTCTTCCATTTTGCCCTGAAATATTTGAAATTTCTGCAATTTTACCCCAAAATAAGGGGAATTTCTGCCTTATTGCCCCTAAATAAGGGGAATTTCAACATTATTACCTCAAAATAAGGGAAATTTCTGCCTTTTTGCCACAAAATATACAAAATTTCTACCTTTTTGCCCCAATATACGGAAAATTTCTGCAATTTTGACCCAAAAAAAGGGGAATTTCTCCCTTTTTGCCCCAAAATAAAGGAAATTTCAGCCTTTTTACATGAAAATAAGTGAAATTTCTGCAATTTTGCCCCAAATAAGAGAAATTTCTGCATTTTGCCCCAAAATAAGGTAAATTCCTGCAATTTTGCCCCAAAATAAAGAAAATTTCTGGAATTTTGCCCCAAAATAAGAGGAATTTCTGATTTTTGCCCCAAAATAAAGGGAATTTCTGCATTTGTCCCAAAATTAGGGAAATTTATGCAATTTTGCTTCAAAATACGGGGAATTTCTGCCTTTTTGCCCGAAAATAAGGGGAATGCATACCTTTTTGCCATAAAAAAGGGAAATTTCTTCATTTTTGCTCCAAAATAAAGGGAATTTCTGCCTTTTTGCCTCTAAATAAGTGAAATTTCTGTCCTTTTCCCCCAAAACAAAGGGAATTTCTGACATTTTTGCCCCAAAATAATGGGAATTTCTGATTTATTACCCTGAAATAAGTGAAATTTCTGCAATTTTGCCCCAAAATAAGGGAAATTTCTGCCTTTTTGCCCCCAAATAAGGGGAATTTCTGCCTCTTTACCTCAAAATAAGGGGAATTTCTGCATTTTGCCACAAAATATTAGGAATTTCTGCCTTTTTGCACCAAAATAAGGAAAATTTCTGCCTTTTTTCCCCGAAATAAGTGAAATTTCTGCAATTTTCCCCCAAAATAAGTGGAATTTCGGAGTTTTGCCCCAAAATAAGTAGAATTACTGGCTTTTTGCCCCAACATATTGGGAATTTCTGCCTTTTTGCCCCACAATTAGGGGAATTTCTGCAATTTTGCTCCAAAATACGGGGAACTTCAGCCTTTTTGCCCGAAAATAAGTGGAATGCATACTTTTTTGCCATAAAAAAAGGGAAATTTCTTCATTGTTGCTCCAAAATAAGGGAAATTTCTGCTTTTTTCCTCTAAATAAGTGGAATTTCTGTATTTTTTCCAAAACAAAGAGAATTTCTGTCTTTTTTTGCCCCAAAATAAAGAAAATTTCTGACTTATTACCCTGAAATAAGTGAAATTTCTGCAATTTTGCCCCAAAATAAGGAAAATTTCTGCCTTATTGCCCTGAAATATGTGAAATTTCTGCAATTTTACCCCAAAATAAGGTGAATTTCTGAATTTTTGCCCCAAAATAAAGGGAATTTCTGCCTTTTTGCCCCAAAATAAGAAAAATTTTAGCTTTTTTTCTCTGAAATAAGTGAAATTTCTGCAATTTTGCCCAAAAATAATAGAAATTTCTGCAATTTTTCCCCATAATAAGAGAAATTTCTGCAATTTTGCCCCAAAATAAGGGGAATTTCTGATTTTTGCCCCAAAATAAAGGGAATTTCTGCCTTTTTGCCCCAAAATAAGAAAAATTTTTGCTTTTTTTCTCTGAAATAATTGAAATTTCTTCAATTTTGCCACAAAATAAGAGAAATTTCTGGAATTTTGCCCCAAAATAAGTGGAATTTCTGAGTTTTACCCCAAAATAAGGAGAATTTCTGTATTTTGCCTCAACATATAGGAAATTTCTGCCATTTTGCCCCACAATTAGAGGAATTTCTGCAATTTTGCTCCAAAATATGGGGAACTTCAGCCTTTTTGCCCGAAAATAAGTGGAATGCATACTTTTTTGCCATAAAAAAGGGAAATTTCTTCATTGTTGCTTTAAAATAAGGGGAATTTCTGCCTTTTTGCCTCTAAATATGTGGAATTTCTGTATTTTTTTCCCAAAACAAAGAGAATTTCTGTATTTTTTGCCCCAAAATAAGGAAAATTTCTGACTTATTACCCTAAAATAAGTGAAATTTCTGCAATTTTGCCCCAAAATAAGGTGAATTTCTGAATTTTTGCCCCAAAATAATGGGAATTTCTACCTTTTGCCCCAAAATTTGGGGAATTTCTGCAATTTTGTTCCAAAATACTGGGAATTTCTGACTTTTTGCCCGAAAATAAAAGGAATGCATAACTTTTTGCCATAAAAAAGTGAAATTTCTTCATTTTTGCTCCAAAATAAGGAGAATTTCTGCCTTTTGCCTCTAAATAAGTGGAATTTCTGTCTTTTTCCCCCAAAACAAAGGGAATTTCTGACTTATTTGCCCCAAAATAATGGGAATTTCTGATTTATTACCCTTAAATAAGTGAAATTTCTGCAATTTTGCCCCAAAATAAGGGATATTTCTGCCTTTTTTCCCCCAAATAAGGGGAATTTCAACTTTTACCTCAAAATAAGGGGAATTTCTGCATTTTTGCCACATAATTTACGGAATTTCTGCTTTTTGGCCCCATAATAAGGAAAATTTCTGCAATTTTGCCCCAAAATAAAGCGAATTTCTGATTTTTGCCCAAAAATAAAATGAATTTCTGCCTTTTGCCCCAAAATAAGAAAAATTTTTATTTTTTTTCTCTGAAATAATTGAAATTTCTGCAATTTTGCCCCAAAATATGGGAAATTTCTGGAATTTTGCCCCAAAATAATTGGAATTTCTGAATTTTACCCCAAAATAAGGAGAATTTCTGTTTTTTTGCCCCAACATATAGTTAATTTCTGCCTTTTTGCCCCACAAATAGAGAAATTTCTGCAATTTTGCTCCAAAATACGGGGAACTTCAGCCTTTTTGCCCGAAAATAAGTGGAATGCATACTTTTTTGCCATAAAAAAGGGAAATTTCTTCATTGTTGCTCCAAAATAAGGGAAATTTCTGCTTTTTGCCTCTGAATAAGTGGAATTTCTGTATTTTTTTCCAAAACAAAGAGAATTTCTGTCTTTTTTGCCCCAAAATAAAGAAAATTTCTGACTTATTACCCTGAAATAAGTGAAATTTCTGCAATTTTTCCCCAAAATAAGGAAAATTTCTGCCTTATTGCCCTGAAATATGTGAAATTTCTGCAATTTTACCCCAAAATAAGGTGAATTTCTGAATTTTTGCCCCAAAATAAAGGGAATTTCTTCCTTGTTGCCCCAAAATAAGAAAAATTTTAGCTTTTTTTCTCTGAAATAAGTGAAATTTCTGCAATTTTGCCGAAAAATAAGAGAAATTTCTGCAATTTTTCCCCATAATAAGAGAAATTTCTGCAATTTTGCCCCAAAATAAGGGGAATTTCTGTTTTTTGCCACATAATTTACGGAATTTCTGCTTTTTGGCCCCATAATAAGGAAAATTTCTGCAATTTTGCCCCAAAATAAAGCGAATTTCTGATTTTTGCCCAAAAATAAAATGAATTTCTGCCTTTTGCCCCAAAATAAGAAAAATTTTTGATTTTTTTCTCTGAAATAATTGAAATTTCTGCAATTTTGCCCCAAAATATGGGAAATTTCTGGAATTTTGCCCCAAAATAATTGGAATTTCTGAATTTTACCCCAAAATAAGGAGAATTTCTGTTTTTTTGCCCCAACATATAGTTAATTTCTGCCTTTTTGCCCCACAAATAGAGAAATTTCTGCAATTTTGCTCCAAAATACGGGGAACTTCAGCCTTTTTGCCCGAAAATAAGTGGAATGCATACTTTTTTGCCATAAAAAAGGGAAATTTCTTCATTGTTGCTCCAAAATAAGGGAAATTTCTGCTTTTTGCCTCTGAATAAGTGGAATTTCTGTATTTTTTTCCAAAACAAAGAGAATTTCTGTCTTTTTTGCCCCAAAATAAAGAAAATTTCTGACTTATTACCCTGAAATAAGTGAAATTTCTGCAATTTTTCCCCAAAATAAGGAAAATTTCTGCCTTATTGCCCTGAAATATGTGAAATTTCTGCAATTTTACCCCAAAATAAGGTGAATTTCTGAATTTTTGCCCCAAAATAAAGGGAATTTCTTCCTTGTTGCCCCAAAATAAGAAAAATTTTAGCTTTTTTTCTCTGAAATAAGTGAAATTTCTGCAATTTTGCCCAAAAATAAGAGAAATTTCTGCTATTTTTCCCCATAATAAGAGAAATTTCTGCAATTTTGCCCCAAAATAAGGGGAATTTCTGTTTTTTGCCCCCAAATAAGGGAAATTTCTGCCTTTTTCCCCCAAATAAGGGGAATTTCAGCCTTTTTACCTCAAAATAGGAGGATTTCTGCATTTTTGCCACAAAATATTAGGAATTTCTGCATTTTTGCCCCAAAATAAGGAAAATTTCTGCCTTTTTTTCCTGAAATAAGTGAAATTTCTGCAATTTTGCCCCAAAATAAGTGGAATTTCTGAGTTTTGCCCCAAAATAAAGAGAATTTCTGTCTTTTTGCCCCAACATATAGGGAATTTCTGCCTTTTTGCCCCACAGTTAGAGGAATTTCTGCAATTTTGCTCCAAAATACGAGGAATTTCTGCCTTTTTGCCCGAAAATAAGGGGAATGCATACCTTTTTGCCATATATAAGGGAAATTTCTTCATTTTTGCTCCAAAATAAGGGGAATTTCTGCCTTTTTGCCTCTAAATAAGTGGAATTTCTGTCTTTTTCCCCCAAAACAAAAGGAATTTCTGTATTTTTTGCCCCAAAATAAGGGGAATTTCTGACTTATTACCCTGAAATAAATGAAATTTTTGCAATTTTGCTCAAAATAATAGAAATTTCTGCCTTTTGGCCCACAAATAAAGGGGAATTTCAGCCTTTTTACCTCAAAATAAGTGGAATTTCTGCATTTTTGGCACAAAATATACAGAATTTCTGTCTTTTTGCCCCATATGAAAAAAAATTACTGCAATTTTGCCCCAAAATAAGGGGAATTTCTCCTTTTTTGCCGCAAAATAAAGGAAATTTCAGCCTTTTTACCTGAAAATAAGTAAAATTGCTTCAATTTTGCCCCAAATAAGGGAAATTTCTGCAATTTTGCCCAAAATAAAGTAAATTTCTGCAATTTTGCCCCAAAATAAAGGGAATTTCTGATTTTTGCCCCAAAATAAAATGAATTTCTGCCTTTTTCCCCAAAATAAGAAAAAATTTTGCTTTTTTTCTTTGAAATAATTGAAATTTCTGCAATTTTGCCCCAAAATAAGGGAAATTTCTGGAATTTTGCCCCAAAATAATTGGAATTTCTGAGTTTTACCCCAAAATAAGGAGAATTTCTGTTTTTTTGCCCCAACATATAGGGAATTTCTGCCTTTTTGCCCCACAAATAGAGAAATTTCTGCAATTTTGCTCCAAAATACGGGGAACTTCAGCCTTTTTGCCCGAAAATAAGTGGAATGCATATTTTTTGCCATTAAAAAGGAAAATTTCTTCATTGTTGCTCCAAAATAAGGGAAATTTCTGCTTTTTGCCTCTAAATAAGTGGAATTTCTGTATTTTTTTTCCAAAACAAAGAGAATTTCTGTCTTTTTTGCCCCAAGATAAGGAAAATTTCTGACTTATTACCCTGAAATAAGTGAAATTTCTGCAATTTTGCCCCAAAATAAAGAAAATTTCTGCCTTATTGCCCTGAAATATGTGAAATTTCTGCAATTTTACCCCAAAATAAGGTGAATTTCTGAATTTTTGCCCCAAAATAAAGGGAATTTCTGCATTTTTGCCCCAAAATAAGATAAATTTTAGCTTTTTTTTCTCTGAGATAAGTGAAATTTCTGCAATTTTGCCCCAAAATATGGGAAATTTCTGGAATTTTGCCCCAAAATAAAGCGAATTTCTGAGTTTTACCCCAAAATAAGGAGAATTTCTGTTTTTTTGCCCCAACATATAGGGAATTTGTGCCTTTTTGCGCCACAAATAGAGAAATTTCTGCAATTTTGCTCCAAAATACGGGGAACTTCAGCCTTTTTGCCCGAAAATAAGTGGAATGCATACTTTTTTGCCATAAAAAAGGGATATTTCTTCATTGTTGCTCCAAAATAAGGGAAATTTCTGCTTTTTGCCTCTGAATAAGTGGAATTTCTGTATTTTTTTTCCAAAACAAAGAGAATTTCTGTCTTTTTTGCCCCAAAATAAAGAAAATTTCTGACTTATTACCCTGAAATAAGTGAAATTTCTGCAATTTTGCCCCAAAATAAAAAAAAATTTCTGCCTTATTGCCCTGAAATATGTGAAATTTCTGCAATTTTACCCCAAAATAAGGTGAATTTCTGAATTTTTGCCCCAAAATAAAGGGAATTTCTGCCTTTTTGCCCCAAAATAAGAAAAATTTTAGCTTTTTTTCTCTGAAATAAGTGAAATTTCTGCAATTTTGCACCAACATAAGAAAAATTTCTGCAATTTTTCCCCATAATAAGAGAAATTTCTGCAATTTTGCCCCAAAATAAGGGGAATTTCTGTTTTTTGCCCCCAAATAAGGGAAATTTCTGCCTTTTTTCCCCCAAATAAGGGGAATTTCAGCCTTTTTACCTCAAAATAGGAGGATTTCTGCATTTTTGCCACAAAATATTAGGAATTTCTGCATTTTTGCCCCAAAATAAAAAAAATTTCTGCCTTTTTTCCCTGAAATAAGTGAAATTTCTGCAATTTTGCCCCAAAATAAGTGGAATTTTTGAGTTTTGCCCCAAATAAGGAGAATTTCTGTCTTTTTGCCCCAACATATAGGGAATTTCTGCCTTTTTGCCCCACAGTTAGGGGAATTTCTGCAATTTTGCTCCAAAATACGAGGAATTTCTGCCTTTTTGCCCGAAAATAAAGGGAATGCATACCTTTTTGCCATATATAAGGGAAATTTCTTCATTTTTGCTCCAAAATAAGGGGAATTTCTGCCTTTTTGCCTTTAAATAAGTGGAATTTCTGTCTTTTTCCCCCAAAACAAAAGGAATTTCTGTATTTTTTGCCCCAAAATAAGGGGAATTTCTGACTTATTACCCTGAAATAAATGAAATTTTTGCAATTTTGCTCAAAATAATAGAAATTTCTGCCTTTTTGCCCACAAAAAAGGGGAATTTCAGCCTTTTTACCTCAAAATAAGTGGAATTTCTGCATTTTTGGCACAAAATATACAGAATTTCTGTCTTTTTGCCCCATATGAAAAAAAATTACTGCAATTTTGCCCCAAAATAAGGGGAATTTCTCCTTTTTTGCCGCAAAATAAAGGAAATTTCAGCCTTTTTACCTGAAAATAAGTAAAATTGCTTCAATTTTGCCCCAAATAAGGGAAATTTCTGCAATTTTGCCCAAAATAAAGTAAATTTCTGCAATTTTGCCCCAAAATAAAGGGAATTTCTGATTTTTGCCCCAAAATAAAATGAATTTCTGCCTTTTTCCCCAAAATAAGAAAAATTTTTGCTTTTTTTCTTTGAAATAATTGAAATTTCTGCAATTTTGCCCCAAAATAAGGGAAATTTCTGGAATTTTGCCCCAAAATAATTGGAATTTCTGAGTTTTACCCCAAAATAAGGAGAATTTCTGTTTTTTGCCCCAACATATAGGGAATTTCTGCCTTTTTGCCCCACAAATAGAGAAATTTCTGCAATTTTGCTCCAAAATACGGGGAACTTCAGCCTTTTTGCCCGAAAATAAGTGGAATGCATATTTTTTGCCATTAAGAAGGAAAATTTCTTTATTGTTGCTCCAAAATAAGGGAAATTGCTGCTTTTTGCCTCTAAATAAGTGGAATTTCTGTATTTTTTTTCCAAAACAAAGAGAATTTCTGTCTTTTTTGCCCCAAGATAAGAAAATTTCTGACTTATTACCCTGAAATAAGTGAAATTTCTGCAATTTAGCCCTAAAATAGGGAAAATTTCTGCCTTATTGCCCTGAAATATGTGAAATTTCTGCAATTTTACCCCAAAATAAGGTGAATTTCTGAATTTTTGCCCCAAAATAGAGGGAATTTCTGCATTTTTGCCCCAAAATAAGATAAATTTTAGATTTTTTTCTCTGAGATAAGTGAAATTTCTGCAATTTTGCCCCAAAATATGGGATATTTCTGGAATTTTGCCCCAAAATAAAGCGAATTTCTGATTTTTGCCCCAAAATAAAATGAATTTCTGCCTTTTTGCCCCAAAATAAGAAAAATTTTTGATTTTTTTCTCTGAAATAATTGAAATTTCTGCAATTTTGCCCCAAAATATGGGAAATTTCTGGAATTTTGCCCCAAAATAAAGCGAATTTCTGAGTTTTACCCTAAAATAAGGAGAATTTCTGTTTTTTTGCCCCAACATATAGGGAATTTGTGCCTTTTTGCGCCACAAATAGAGAAATTTCTGCAATTTTGCTCCAAAATACGGGGAACTTCAGCCTTTTTGCCCGAAAATAAGTGGAATGCATACTTTTTTGCCATAAAAAAGGGAAATTTCTTCATTGTTGCTCCAAAATAAGGGAAATTTCTGCTTTTTGCCTCTGAATAAGTGGAATTTCTGTATTTTTTTTTCCAAAACAAAGAGAATTTCTGTCTTTTTTGCCCCAAAATAAAGAAAATTTCTGACTTATTACCCTGAAATAAGTGAAATTTCTGCAATTTTGCCCCAAAATAAAAAAAAATTTCTGCCTTATTGCCCTGAAATATGTGAAATTTCTGCAATTTTACCCCAAAATAAGGTGAATTTCTGAATTTTTGCCCCAAAATAAAGGGAATTTCTGCCATTTTGCCCAAAATAAGGTAAATTTCTGCAATTTTGCCCCAAAATAAAGCGAATTTCTGATTTTTGCCCCAAAATAAAATGAATTTCTGCCTTTTTGCCCCAAAATAAGAAAAATTTTTGATTTTTTTCTCTGAAATAATTGAAATTTCTGCAATTTTGCCCCAAAATATGGGAAATTTCTGGAATTTTGCCCCAAAATAATTGGAATTTCTGAGTTTTACCCCAAAATAAGGAGAATTTCTGTTTTTTTGCCCCAACATATAGGGAATTTGTGCCTTTTTGCGCCACAAATAGAGAAATTTCTGCAATTTTGCTCCAAAATACGGGGAACTTCAGCCTTTTTGCCCGAAAATAAGTGGAATGCATACTTTTTTGCCATAAAAAAGGGAAATTTCTTCATTGTTGCTCCAAAATAAGGGAAATTTCTGCTTTTTGCCTCTGAATAAGTGGAATTTCTGTATTTTTTTTCCAAAACAAAGAGAATTTCTGTCTTTTTTGTCCCAAAATAAAGAAAATTTCTGACTTATTACCCTGAAATAAGTGAAATTTCTGCAATTTTGCCCCAAAATAAAAAAAAAATTCTGCCTTATTGCCCTGAAATATGTGAAATTTCTGCAATTTTACCCCAAAATAAGGTGAATTTCTGAATTTTTGCCCCAAAATAAAGGGAATTTCTGCCTTTTTGCCCCAAAATAAGAAAAATTTTAGCTTTTTTTCTCTGAAATAAGTGAAATTTCTGCAATTTTGCACCAACATAAGAAAAATTTCTGCAATTTTTCCCCATAATAAGAGAAATTTCTGCAATTTTGCCCCAAAATAAGGGGAATTTCTGTTTTTTGCCCCCAAATAAGGGAAATTTCTGCCTTTTTTCCCCCAAATAAGGGGAATTTCAGCCTTTTTACCTCAAAATAGGAGGATTTCTGCATTTTTGCCACAAAATATTAGGAATTTCTGCATTTTTGCCCCAAAATAAAAAAAATTTCTGCCTTTTTTCCCTGAAATAAGTGAAATTTCTGCAATTTTGCCCCAAAATAAGTGGAATTTTTGAGTTTTGCCCCAAATAAGGAGAATTTCTGTCTTTTTGCCCCAACATATAGGGAATTTCTGACTTTTTGCCCCACAGTTAGGGGAATTTCTGCAATTTTGCTCCAAAATACGAGGAATTTCTGCCTTTTTGCCCGAAAATAAAGGGAATGCATACCTTTTTGCCATATATAAGGGAAATTTCTTCATTTTTGCTCCAAAATAAGGGGAATTTCTGCCTTTTTGCCTTTAAATAAGTGGAATTTCTGTCTTTTTCCCCCAAAACAAAAGGAATTTCTGTATTTTTTGCCCCAAAATAAGGGGAATTTCTGACTTATTACCCTGAAATAAATGAAATTTTTGCAATTTTGCTCAAAATAATAGAAATTTCTGCCTTTTTGCCCACAAAAAAAGGGGAATTTCAGCCTTTTTACCTCAAAATAAGTGGAATTTCTGCATTTTTGGCACAAAATATACAGAATTTCTGTCTTTTTGCCCCATATGAAAAAAAATTACTGCAATTTTGCCCCAAAATAAGGGGAATTTCTCCTTTTTTGCCGCAAAATAAAGGAAATTTCAGCCTTTTTACCTGAAAATAAGTAAAATTGCTTCAATTTTGCCCCAAATAAGGGAAATTTCTGCAATTTTGCCCAAAATAAAGTAAATTTCTGCAATTTTGCCCCAAAATAAAGGGAATTTCTGATTTTTGCCCCAAAATAAAATGAATTTCTGCCTTTTTCCCCAAAATAAGAAAAATTTTTGCTTTTTTTCTTTGAAATAATTGAAATTTCTGCAATTTTGCCCCAAAATAAGGGAAATTTCTGGAATTTTGCCCCAAAATAATTGGAATTTCTGAGTTTTACCCCAAAATAAGGAGAATTTCTGTTTTTTGCCCCAACATATAGGGAATTTCTGCATTTTGCCCCACAAATAGAGAAATTTCTGCAATTTTGCTCCAAAATACGGGGAACTTCAGCCTTTTTGCCCGAAAATAAGTGGAATGCATATTTTTTGCCATTAAGAAGGAAAATTTCTTTATTGTTGCTCCAAAATAAGGGAAATTGCTGCTTTTTGCCTCTAAATAAGTGGAATTTCTGTATTTTTTTTCCAAAACAAAGAGAATTTCTGTCTTTTTTGCCCCAAGATAAGAAAATTTCTGACTTATTACCCTGAAATAAGTGAAATTTCTGCAATTTAGCCCTAAAATAGGGAAAATTTCTGCCTTATTGCCCTGAAATATGTGAAATTTCTGCAATTTTACCCCAAAATAAGGTGAATTTCTGAATTTTTGCCCCAAAATAGAGGGAATTTCTGCCTTTTTGCCCGAAAATAAGTGGAATGCATACTTTTTTGCCATAAAAAAAGGGAAATTTCTTCATTGTTGCTCCAAAATAAGGGAAATTTCTGCTTTTTTCCTCTAAATAAGTGGAATTTCTGTATTTTTTCCAAAACAAAGAGAATTTCTGTCTTTTTTGCCCCAAGATAAGGAAAATTTCTGACTTATTACCCTGAAATAAGTGAAATTTCTGCAATTTTGCCCCAAAATAAGGAAAATTTCTGCCTTATTGCCCTGAAATATGTGAAATTTCTGCAATTATACCCCAAAATAAGGTGAATTTCTTAATTTTTGTCCCAAAATAAAGGGAATTTCTGCATATTTGCCCCAAAATAAGATAAATTTTAGCTTTTTTTCTCTGAGATAAGTGAAATTTCTGCAATTTTGCCCTAAAATAAGAGAAATTTCTGCAATTTTTCCCCGTAATAAGCGAAATTTCTGCAAATTTGGCCCAAAATTAGGGGAATTTCTGTTTTTGCCCCCAAATAAGGGAAATTTCTGCCTTATTCCCCCCAAATAAGGGGAATTTCAGCCTTTTTACCTCAAAATAAGGGGAATTACTGCATTTTTGCCACAAAATATTAAGAATTTCTGCCTATTTGACCCAAAATAAGGAAAATTTCTGCCTTTTTTCCCTGAAATAAGTGAAATTTTTGCAATTTTGCCCCAAAATAAGTGGAATTTCTGAGTTTTGCCCCAAAATAAGGAGAATTTCTGTCTTTTTGCCCCAACATATAGGGAATTTCTGCCTTTTTGCCCCACAGTTAGGGGAATTTCAGCAATTTTGCTCCAAAATACGAGGAATTTCTGTCTTTTTGCCTGAAAATAAGGGGAATGCATACCTTTTTGCCATATATAAGGGAAATTTCTTCATTTTTGCTCCAAAATAAGGGGAATTTCTTCCTTTTTGCCTCTAAATAAGTGGAATTTCTGTGTTTTTCCCCCAAAACAAAGGAAATTTCTGTCTTTTTTGCCCCAATATAAAGAAAATTTCTGACTTATTACCCTGAAATAATTGAAATTTCTGCAAATTTGCCCCAAAATAAGGGAAATTTCTGCCTTTTGCCCCAAAATATGGGGACTTTCAGCATTTTACCTCAAAATAAGGGAAATTTCTGATTTTTGCACCAAAATATGGAGAATTTCTGCCTTTTTGCCCCAAAATAAAGGGAATTTCTGCATTTTTGCACCAATATTAGGGGATTTTCTGCAATTTTGCTCCAAAATATGGGTCATTTCTGCCTTTTTGCCCGAAATTAATTGGAATTTCTGCCTTATTGTCCCGAAATAAGTGAAATTTCTTCAATTTTAGCCAAAAATTAGGGATTTCATATTTTTGCCTTAAAATAAGAGGAATTTCTTCCATTTTGCCCTGAAATATTTGAAATTTCTGCAATTTTACCCCAAAATAAGGGGAATTTCTGCCTTATTGCCCCTAAATAAGGGGAATTTCAACCTTATTACCTCAAAATAAGGGAAATTTCTGCATTTTTGCCACAAAATATACAAAATTTCTGCCTTTTGCCCCAATATACGGAAAATTTCTGCAATTTTGACCCAAAAAAAAGGGAATTTCTCCCTTTTTGCCCCAAAATAAAGGAAATTTCAGCCTTTTTACATGAAAATAAGTGAAATTTCTGCAATTTTGCCCCAAATAAGAGAAATTTCTGCATTTTGCCACAAAATAAGGTAAATTCCTGCAATTTTGCCCCAAAATAAAGAAAATTTCTGGAATTTTGCCCCAAAATAAGAGGAATTTCTGATTTTTGCCCCAAAATAAAGGGAATTTCTACCTTTTGCCGCAAAATTTGGGGAATTTCTGCAATTTTGCTTCAAAATACGGGGAATTTCTGCCTTTTTGCCCGAAAATAAGAGGAATGCATACCTTTTTGCCATAAAAAAGAGAAATTTCTTCATTTTTGCTCCAAAATAAGGGGAATTTCTGCCTTTTTGCCTCTAAATAAGTGAAATTTCTGTCTTTTTCCCCCAAAACAAAGGGAATTTCTCACTTTTTTGCCCCAAAATAATGGGAATTTCTGATTTATTACCCTGAAATAAGTGAAATTTCTGCAATTTTGCCCCAAAATAAGGGAAATTTCTGCCTTTTTGCCCCCAAATAAGGGGAATTTCTGCCTCTTTACCTCAAAATAAGGGGAATTTCTGCATTTTGCCACAAAATATTAGGAATTTCTGCCTTTTTGCACCAAAATAAGGAAAATTTCTGCCTTTTTTCCCCGAAATAAGTGAAATTTCTGCAATTTTCCCCCAAAATAAGTGGAATTTCTGAGTTTTGCCCCAAAATAAGTAGAATTACTGGCTTTTTGCCCCAACATATAGGGAATTTCTGCCTTTTTGCCCCACAATTAGGGGAATTTCTGCAATTTTGCTCCAAAATACGGGGAACTTCAGCCTTTTTGCCCGAAAATAAGTGGAATGCATAATTTTTTGCCATAAAAAAGGGAAATTTCTTCATTGTTGCTCCAAAATAAGGGAAATTTCTGCTTTTTTCCTCTAAATAAGTGGAATTTCTGTATTTTTTCCAAAACAAAGAGAATTTCTGTCTTTTTTGCCCCAAGATAAGGAAAATTTCTGACTTATTACCCTGAAATAAGTGAAATTTCTGCAATTTTGCCCCAAAATAAGGAAAATTTCTGCCTTATTGCCCTGAAATATGTGAAATTTCTGCAATTATACCCCAAAATAAGGTGAATTTCTTAATTTTTGCCCCAAAATAAAGGGAATTTCTGCATATTTGCCCCAAAATAAGATAAATTTTAGCTTTTTTTCTCTGAGATAAGTGAAATTTCTGCAATTTTGCCCTAAAATAAGAGAAATTTCTGCAATTTTTCTCCGTAATGAGCGAAATTTCTGCAAATTTGGCCCAAAATAAGGGGAATTTCTGTTTTTGCCCCCAAATAAGGGAAATTTCTGCCTTATTCCCCCCAAATAAGGGGAATTTCAGCCTTTTTACCTCAAAATAAGGGGAATTACTGTATTTTCCACAAAATATTAAGAATTTCTGCCTATTTGACCCAAAAAAGAAAATTTCTGCCTTTTTTTCCTGAAATAAGTGAAATTTCTGCAATTTTGCCCCAAAATAAGTGGAATTTCTGAGTTTTGCCCCAAAATAAGGAGAATTTCTGTCTTTTTGCCAGAACATATAGGGAATTTCTGCCTTTTTGCCCCACAGTTAGGGGAATTTCAGCAATTTTGCTCCAAAATACGAGGAATTTCTGTCTTTTTGCCTGAAAATAAGGGGAATGCATACCTTTTTGCCATATATAAGGGAAATTTTCATTTTTGCTCCAAAATAAGGGGAATTTCTGCCTTTTTGCCTCTAAATAAGTGGAATTTCTGTGTTTTTCCCCCAAAACAAAGGAAATTTCTGTCTTTTTTGCCCCAATATAAAGAAAATTTCTGACTTATTACCCTGAAATAATTGAAATTTCTGCAAATTTGCCCCAAAATAAGGGAAATTTCTGCCTTTTGCCCCAAAATATGGGGACTTTCAGCATTTTACCTCAAAATAAGGGAAATTTCTGATTTTTGCACCAAAATATGGAAAATTTCTGCCTTTTTGCCACAAAATAAACAGAATTTCTGCATTTTTGCACCAATATTAGGGGAATTTCTGCAATTTTGCTCCAAAATATGTGTCATTTCTGCCTTTTTGCCCGAAATTAATTGGAATTTCTGCCTTTTTGTCCCGAAATAAGTGAATTTCTTCAATTTTAGCCAAAAATTAGGGATTTCATCTTTTTGCCTTAAAATAAGAGGAATTTCTTCCATTTTGCCCTGAAATATTTGAAATTTCTGCAATTTTACCCCAAAATAAGGGGAATTTCTGCCTTATTGCCCCTAAATAAGGGGAATTTCAACATTATTACCTCAAAATAAGGGAAATTTCTGCCTTTTTGCCACAAAATATACAAAATTTCTACCTTTTTGCCCCAATATACGGAAAATTTCTGCAATTTTGACCCAAAAAAAGGGGAATTTCTCCCTTTTTGCCCCAAAATAAAGGAAATTTCAGCCTTTTTACATGAAAATAAGTGAAATTTCTGCAATTTTGCCCCAAATAAGAGAAATTTCTGCATTTTGCCCCAAAATAAGGTAAATTCCTGCAATTTTGCCCCAAAATAAAGAAAATTTCTGGAATTTTGCCCCAAAATAAGAGGAATTTCTGATTTTTGCCCCAAAATAAAGGGAATTTCTGCATTTGTCCCAAAATTAGGGAAATTTATGCAATTTTGCTCCAAAATACGGGGAATTTCTGCCTTTTTGCCCGAAAATAAGGGGAATGCATACCTTTTTGCCATAAAAAAGGGAAATTTCTTCATTTTTGCTCCAAAATAAAGGGAATTTCTGCCTTTTTGCCTCTAAATAAGTGAAATTTCTGTCCTTTTCCCCCAAAACAAAGGGAATTTCTGACTTTTTTGCCCCAAAATAATGGGAATTTCTGATTTATTACCCTGAAATAAGTGAAATTTCTGCAATTTTGCCCCAAAATAAGGGAAATTTCTGCCTTTTTGCCCCCAAATAAGGGGAATTTCTGCCTCTTTACCTCAAAATAAGGGGAATTTCTGCATTTTGCCACAAAATATTAGGAATTTCTGCCTTTTTGCACCAAAATAAGGAAAATTTCTGCCTTTTTTCCCCGAAATAAGTGAAATTTCTGCAATTTTCCCCCAAAATAAGTGGAATTTCGGAGTTTTGCCCCAAAATAAGTAGAATTACTGGCTTTTTGCCCCAACATATTGGGAATTTCTGCCTTTTTGCCCCACAATTAGGGGAATTTCTGCAATTTTGCTCCAAAATACGGGGAACTTCAGCCTTTTTGCCCGAAAATAAGTGGAATGCATACTTTTTTGCCATAAAAAAAGGGAAATTTCTTCATTGTTGCTCCAAAATAAGGGAAATTTCTGCTTTTTTCCTCTAAATAAGTGGAATTTCTGTATTTTTTCCAAAACAAAGAGAATTTCTGTCTTTTTTTGCCCCAAAATAAAGAAAATTTCTGACTTATTACCCTGAAATAAGTGAAATTTCTGCAATTTTGCCCCAAAATAAGGAAAATTTCTGCCTTATTGCCCTGAAATATGTGAAATTTCTGCAATTTTACCCCAAAATAAGGTGAATTTCTGAATTTTTGCCCCAAAATAAAGGGAATTTCTGCCTTTTTGCCCCAAAATAAGAAAAATTTTAGCTTTTTTTCTCTGAAATAAGTGAAATTTCTGCAATTTTGCCCAAAAATAATAGAAATTTCTGCAATTTTTCCCCATAATAAGAGAAATTTCTGCAATTTTGCCCCACAATAAGGGGAATTTCTGATTTTTGCCCCAAAATAAAGGGAATTTCTGCCTTTTTGCCCCAAAATAAGAAAAATTTTTGCTTTTTTTCTCTGAAATAATTGAAATTTCTTCAATTTTGCCACAAAATAAGAGAAATTTCTGGAATTTTGCCCCAAAATAAGTGGAATTTCTGAGTTTTACCCCAAAATAAGGAGAATTTCTGTATTTTGCCTCAACATATAGGAAATTTCTGCCTTTTTGCCCCACAATTAGAGGAATTTCTGCAATTTTGCTCCAAAATATGGGGAACTTCAGCCTTTTTGCCCGAAAATAAGTGGAATGCATACTTTTTTGCCATAAAAAAGGGAAATTTCTACATTGTTGCTTTAAAATAAGGGGAATTTCTGCCTTTTTGCCTCTAAATATGTGGAATTTCTGTATTTTTTTCCCAAAACAAAGAGAATTTCTGTATTTTTTGCCCCAAAATAAGGAAAATTTCTGACTTATTACCCTAAAATAAGTGAAATTTCTGCAATTTTGCCCCAAAATAAGGTGAATTTCTGAATTTTTGCCCCAAAATAATGGGAATTTCTACCTTTTGCCCCAAAATTTGGGGAATTTCTGCAATTTTGCTCCAAAATACTGGGAATTTCTGACTTTTTGCCCGAAAATAAAAGGAATGCATAACTTTTTGCCATAAAAAAGTGAAATTTCTTCATTTTTGCTCCAAAATAAGGAGAATTTCTGCCTTTTGCCTCTAAATAAGTGGAATTTCTGTCTTTTTCCCCCAAAACAAAGGGAATTTCTGACTTATTTGCCCCAAAATAATGGGAATTTCTGATTTATTACCCTTAAATAAGTGAAATTTCTGCAATTTTGCCCCAAAATAAGGGATATTTCTGCCTTTTTTCCCCCAAATAAGGGGAATTTCAACTTTTACCTCAAAATAAGGGGAATTTCTGCATTTTTGCCACATAATTTAAGGAATTTCTGCTTTTTGGCCCCATAATAAGGAAAATTTCTGCAATTTTGCCCCAAAATAAAGCGAATTTCTGATTTTTGCCCAAAAATAAAATGAATTTCTGCCTTTTGCCCCAAAATAAGAAAAATTTTTGATTTTTTTCTCTGAAATAATTGAAATTTCTGCAATTTTGCCCCAAAATATGGGAAATTTCTGGAATTTTGCCCCAAAATAATTGGAATTTCTGAGTTTTACCCCAAAATAAGGAGAATTTCTGTTTTTTTGCCCCAACATATAGTTAATTTCTGCCTTTTTGCCCCACAAATAGAGAAATTTCTGCAATTTTGCTCCAAAATACGGGGAACTTCAGCCTTTTTGCCCGAAAATAAGTGGAATGCATACTTTTTTGCCATAAAAAAGGGAAATTTCTTCATTGTTGCTCCAAAATAAGGGAAATTTCTGCTTTTTGCCTCTGAATAAGTGGAATTTCTGTATTTTTTTCCAAAACAAAGAGAATTTCTGTCTTTTTTGCCCCAAAATAAAGAAAATTTCTGACTTATTACCCTAAAATAAGTGAAATTTCTGCAATTTTTCCCCAAAATAAGGAAAATTTCTGCCTTATTGCCCTGAAATATGTGAAATTTCTGCAATTTTACCCCAAAATAAGGTGAATTTCTGAATTTTTGCCCCAAAATAAAGGGAATTTCTTCCTTGTTGCCCCAAAATAAGAAAAATTTTAGCTTTTTTTCTCTGAAATAAGTGAAATTTCTGCAATTTTGCCCAAAAATAAGAGAAATTTCTGCAATTTTTCCCCATAATAAGAGAAATTTCTGCAATTTTGCCCCAAAATAAGGGGAATTTCTGTTTTTTGCCCCCAAAAAAGGGAAATTTCTGCCTTTTTCCCCCAAATAAGGGGAATTTCAGCCTTTTTACCTCAAAATAGGAGGATTTCTGCATTTTTGCCACAAAATATTAGGAATTTCTGCATTTTTGCCCCAAAATAAGGAAAATTTCTGCCTTTTTTTCCTGAAATAAGTGAAATTTCTGCAATTTTGCCCCAAAATAAGTGGAATTTCTGAGTTTTGCCCCAAAATAAAGAGAATTTCTGTCTTTTTGCCCCAACATATAGGGAATTTCTGCCTTTTTGCCCCACAGTTAGAGGAATTTCTGCAATTTTGCTCCAAAATACGAGGAATTTCTGCCTTTTTGCCCGAAAATAAGGGGAATGCATACCTTTTTGCCATATATAAGGGAAATTTCTTCATTTTTGCTCCAAAATAAGGGGAATTTCTGCCTTTTTGCCTCTAAATAAGTGGAATTTCTGTCTTTTTCCCCCAAAACAAAAGGAATTTCTGTATTTTTTGCCCCCAAATAAGGGGAATTTCTGACTTATTACCCTGAAATAAATGAAATTTTTGCAATTTTGCTCAAAATAATAGAAATTTCTGCCTTTTGGCCCACAAATAAAGGGGAATTTCAGCCTTTTTACCTCAAAATAAGTGGAATTTCTGCATTTTTGGCACAAAATATACAGAATTTCTGTCTTTTTGCCCCATATGAAAAAAAATTACTGCAATTTTGCCCCAAAATAAGGGGAATTTCTCCTTTTTTGCCGCAAAATAAAGGAAATTTCAGCCTTTTTACCTGAAAATAAGTAAAATTGCTTCAATTTTGCCCCAAATAAGGGAAATTTCTTCAATTTTGCCCAAAATAAAGTAAATTTCTGCAATTTTGCCCCAAAATAAAGGGAATTTCTGATTTTTGCCCCAAAATAAAATGAATTTCTGCCTTTTTCCCCAAAATAAGAAAAATTTTTGCTTTTTTTCTTTGAAATAATTGAAATTTCTGCAATTTTGCCCCAAAATAAGGGAAATTTCTGGAATTTTGCCCCAAAATAATTGGAATTTCTGAGTTTTACCCCAAAATAAGGAGAATTTCTGTTTTTTTGCCCCAACATATAGGGAATTTCTGCCTTTTTGCCCCACAAATAGAGAAATTTCTGCAATTTTGCTCCAAAATACGGGGAACTTCAGCCTTTTTGCCCGAAAATAAGTGGAATGCATATTTTTTGCCATTAAAAAGGAAAATTTCTTCATTGTTGCTTCAAAATAAGGGAAATTTCTGCTTTTTGCCTCTAAATAAGTGGAATTTCTGTATTTTTTTTCCAAAACAAAGAGAATTTCTGTCTTTTTTGCCCCAAGATAAGGAAAATTTCTGACTTATTACCCTGAAATAAGTGAAATTTCTGCAATTTTGCCCCAAAATAAAGAAAATTTCTGCCTTATTGCCCTGAAATATGTGAAATTTCTGCAATTTTACCCCAAAATAAGGTGAATTTCTGAATTTTTGCCCCAAAATAAAGGGAATTTCTGCATTTTTGCCCCAAAATAAGATAAATTTTAGCTTTTTTTTCTCTGAGATAAGTGAAATTTCTGCAATTTTGCCCTAAAATAAGAGAAATTTCTGCAATTTTTCCCCATAATAAGCGAAATTTCTGCAAATTTGGCCCAAAATAAGGGGAATTTCTGTTTTTTGCCCCCAAATAAGGGAAATTTCTGCCTTATTTTCCCCAAATAAGGAAAATTTCAAACTTTTTACCCTAAAATAAGGAGAATTTCTGCATTTTTGGCACAAAATATACGGAATTTCTGCCTTTTTACCCCATAATAAGGAAAATTACTGCAATTTTGCCCCAAAATAAGGGGAATTTCTCTTTTTTTTGCTGCAAAATAATGGAAATTTCAACCTTTTTTCCTGAAAATAAGTGAAATTCCTGCAATTTTGCCCCAAATAAGGGAAATTTCTGCAATTTTGCCCAAAATAAGGTAAATTTCTGCAATTTTGCCCCAAAATAAGGGGAATTTCTGATTTTTGCCCCAAAATAAAGGGAATTTCTGCCTTTTTGCCCCAAAATAAGAAAAATTTTTGCTTTTTTTCTCTGAAATAATTGAAATTTTTGCAATTTTGCCCCAAAATAAGAGAAATTTCTGGAATTTTGCCCCAAAATAAGTGGAATTTCTGAGTTTTACCCCAAAATAAGGAGAATTTCTGTTTTTTTGCCTCAACATATATGAAATTTCTGCCTTTTTGCCCCACAATTAGAGGAATTTCTGCAATTTTGCTCCAAAATATGGGGAACTTCAGCATTTTTGCCTGAAAATAAGTGGAATGCATACTTTTTTGCCATAAAAAAAGGGAAATTTCTTCATTGTTGCTTTAAAATAAGGGGAATTTCTGCCTTTTTGCCTCTAAATATGTGGAATTTCTGAATTTTTTTCCAAAAACAAAGAGAATTTCTGTCTTTTTTGCCCCAAAATAAGGAAAATTTCTGACTTATTAGCCTAAAATAAGTGAAATTTCTGCAATTTTGCCCCAAAATAAGGTGAATTTCTGAATTTTTGCCCCAAAATAATGGGAATTTCTACATTTTTCCCAAAAATTTGGGGAATTTCTGCAATTTTGCTCTAAAATACTGGGAATTTCTGACTTTTTGCCCGAAAATAAGAGGAATGCATAACTTTTTGCCATAAAAAAGTGAAATTTCTTCATTTTTGCTCCAAAATAAGGAGAATTTCTGCCTTTTGCCTCTAAATAAGTGGAATTTCTGTCTTTTTCCCCCAAAACAAAAGGAATTTCTGACTTTTTTGCCCCAAAATAATGGGAATTTCTGATTTATTACCCTGAAATAAGTGAAATTTCTGCAATTTTGCCCCAAAATAAGGGAAATTTCTGCCTTTTTGCCCCCAAATAAGGGGAATTTCAGCCTCTTTACCTCAAAATAAAGGGAATTTCTGCATTTTTGCCACAAAATATTAGGAATTTCTGCCTTTTTGCACCAAAATAAGGAAAATTTCTGCCTTTTTTCCCCGAAATAAGTGAAATTTCTTCAATTTTGCCCCAAAATAAGTGGAATTTCTGAGTTTTGCCCCAAAATAAGTAGAATTACTGGCTTTTTGCCCCAACATTTAGGGAATTTCTGCCTTTTTGCCCCACAATTAGGGGAATTTCTGCAATTTTGCTCCAAAATACGGGAAATTTTTGACTTTTTGCCCGAAAATAAGGGGAATGCATACCTTTTTGCCATATATAAGGGAAATTTCTTCATTTTTGCTCCAAAATAAGGGGAATTTCTGCCTTTTTGCCTCTAAATAAGTGGAATTTCTGTCATTTTCCCCCAAAACAAAAGGAATTTTTGTCTTTTTTGCCCCAATATTAGGGGAATTTCTGACTTATTACCCTGAAACTAGTGAAATTTCTGCAATTTTGCCCCAAAATAATGGATAATTTCTGCATTTTTGCCCCCAAATAAGGGGAATTTCAGGCTTTTTACCTCAAAATAAGGGGAATTTCTGCATTTTTGCCACAAAATATTAGGAATTTCTGCATTTTTGCCCCAAAATAAGGAAAATTTTTGCCTTTTTTCCCTGAAATAAGTGAAATTTCTGCAATTTTGCCCCAATATAAGTGGAATTTCTTAGTTTTGCCCCAAAATAAGAAGAATTTCTGTCTTTTTACCCCAAAATATAGGGAATTTCTGGCTTTTTCACCCAAAATTAGGGGGATTTCTGCAATTTTGCTCTAAAATACGGGGAAATTTTGCCTTTTTGCCCAAAAATAAGGGGAATTCATACCTTTTTGCCATATAAAAGGGAAATTTCTTCATTTTTGCTCCAAAATAATGGGAATTTCTGCCTTTTTGCCTCTAAATAAGTGGAATTTCTGTCTTTTTCCCTCAAAATAAAGGGAATTTCTGTCTTTTTTGCCCCAAAATAAGGGGAATTTCTGACCTATTACCCTGAAATAAGTAAAATTTCTGCAATTTTGCACCAAAATAAGGGAAATTTCTGCTTTTTTGCCCCCAAATAAGGGGAATTTCAACTTTTACCTCAAAATAAGGGGAATTTCTGCATTTTTGCCACATGATTTACGGAATTTCTGCTTTTTGGCCCCATAATAAGGAAAATTTCTGCAATTTTGCCCCAAAATAAGGGGAATTTCTCATTTTGGTCACAAAATAAAGGAAATTTCAGCCTTTTTACCTGAAAATAAGTAAAATTACTTCAATTTTTCCCCAAATAAAGGAAATTTCTGCCATTTTGCCCAAAATAACGTAAATTTCTGCAATTTTGCCTCAAAATAAAAGTAATTTCTGATTTTTGCCCCAAAATAAAATGAATTTCTGCCTTTTTGCTTCAAAATAAGAAAAAATTTTGATTTTTTTCTCTGAAATAATTGAAATTTCTGCAATTTTGCCCCAAAATAAGGGAAATTTCTGGAATTTTGCCCCAAAATAATTGGAATTTCTGAGTTTTACCCCAAAATAAGGAGAATTTCTGTTTTTTTGCCCCAACATATAGGGAATTTCTGCCTTTTTGCCCCACAAATAGAGGAATTTCTGCAATTTTGCTCCAAAATACGGGGAACTTCAGCCTTTTTGCCCGAAAATAAGTGGAATGCATACTTTTTTGCCATAAAAAAGGGAAATTTCTTCATTGTTGCTCCAAAATAAGGGAAATTTCTGCTTTTTGCCTCTAAATAAGTGGAATTTCTGTATTTTTTTCCAAAACAAAGAGAATTTCTGTCTTTTTTGCCCCAAAATAAAGAAAATTTCTGACTTATTACCCTAAAATAAGTGAAATTTCTGCAATTTTGCCCCAAAATAAGGAAAATTTCTGCCTTATTGCCCTGAAATATGTGAAATTTCTGCAATTTTACCCCAAAATAAGGTGAATTTCTGAATTTTTGCCCCAAAATAAAGGGAATTTCTGCCTTTTTGCCCCAAAATAAGAAAAATTTTAGCTTTTTTTCTCTGAAATAAGTGAAATTTCTGCAATTTTGCCCTAAAATAAGAGAAATTTCTGCAATTTTTCCCCATAATAAGAGAAATTTCTGCAATTTTGCCCCAAATAAGGGGAATTTCTGTTTTTTGCCCCCAAATAATAGAAATTTCTGCCTTTTTCCCCAAATAAGGGGAATTTCAGCCTTTTTATCTCAAAATAAGGGGAATTTCTGCATTTTTGCCACAAAATATTAGGAATTTCTGCCTTTTTGCCCCAAAATAAGGAAAATTTCTGCCTTTTTTCTCTGAAATAAGTGAAATTTCTGCAATTTTGCCCCAAAATAAGTGGAATTTCTGAGTTTTGCCCCAAAATAAGGAGAATTTCTGTCTTTTTGCCCCAACATATAGGGAATTTCTGCCTTTTTGCCCCACAGTTAGAGGAATTTCTGCAATTTTGCTCCAAAATACGAGGAATTTCTGCCTTTTTGCCCGAAAATAAGGGGAATGCATAACTTTTGCCATATATAAAGAAAATTTCTTCATTGTTGCCCCAAAATAAGGGGAATTTCTGCCTTTTTGCCTCTAAATAAGTGGAATTTCTGTCTTTTTCCCCCAAAACAAAAGGAATTTTTGTCTTTTTTGCCCCAATATTAGGGGAATTTCTGACTTATTATCCTGAAACTAGTGAAATTTCTGCAATTTTGCCCCAAAATAATGGATAATTTCTGCATTTTTGCCCCCAAATAAGGGGAATTTCAGGCTTTTTACCTCAAAATAAGGGGAATTTCTGCATTTTTGCCACAAAATATTAGGAAATTCTGCCTTTTTGCCCCAAAATAAGGAAAATTTTTGCCTTTTTTCCCTGAAATAAGTGAAATTTCTGCAATTTTGCCCCAAAATAAGTGGAATTTCTTAGTTTTGCCCCAAAATAAGAAGAATTTCTGTCTTTTTACCCCAAAATATAGAAAATTTCTGGCTTTTTCGCCGACAATTAGGGGGATTTCTGCAATTTTGCTCCAAAATACGGGGAAATTTTGCCTTTTTGCCCAAAAATAAGGGGAATTCATACCTTTTTGCCATATAAAAGGGAAATTTCTTAATTTTTGCTCCAAAATAAGGGGAATTTCTGCCTTTTTGCCTCTAAATAAGTGGAATTTCTGTCTTTTTCCCCCAAAATAAAGGGAATTTCTCTCTTTTTTGCCCCAAAATAAGGGGAATTTCTGACCTATTACCCTGAAATAAGTAAAATTTCTGCAATTTTGCACCAAAATAAGGGAAATTTCTTCCTTTTTGCCCCCAAATAAGGGGAATTTCAACTTTTACCTCAAAATAAGGGGAATTTCTGCATTTTTGCCACATAATTTACGGAATTTCTGCTTTTTGGCCCCATAATAAGGAAAATTTCTGCAATTTTGCCCCAAAATAAGGGGAATTTCTCATTTTTGTCCCAAAATAAAGGAAATTTCAGCCTTTTTACCTGAAAATAAGTAAAATTACTTCAATTTTGTCCCAAATAAGGGAAATTTCTGCCATTTTGCCCAAAATGAGGTAAATTTCTGCAATTTTGCGCCAAAATAAAGGGAATTTCTGATTTTTGCCCCAAAATAAAATGAATTTCTGCCTTTTCGTCCCAAAATAAGAAAAATTTTTGCTTTTTTTCTCTGAAATAATTGAAATTTCTGCAATTTTGCCCCAAAATCAGGGAAATTTCTGGAATTTTGCCACAAAATAATTGGAATTTCTGAGTTTTACCCCAAAATAAGGAGAATTTCTGTTTTTTTGCCCCAACATATAGGGAATTTCTGCCTTTTTGCCCCACAAATAGAGGAATTTCTGCAATTTTGCTCCAAAATACGGGGAACTTCAGCCTTTTTGCACGAAAATACGTGGAATGCATAATTTTGCCATAAAAAAGGGAAATTTCTTCATTGTTGCTCCAAAGTAAGAGAAATTTCTGCCTTTTTGCCTCTAAATAAGTGGAATTTCTGTATTTTTTTTCAAAAACAAAGAGAATTTCTGTCTTTTTTGCCCCAAAATAAGAAAAATTTCTGACTTATTACCCTGAAATAAGTGAAATTTCTGCAATTTTGCCCCAAAATAAGGAAAATTTCTGCCTTTTTGCCCTGAAATATGTGAAATTTCTGCAATTTTACCCCAAAATAAGGTGAATTTCTGAATTTTTGCCCCAAAATAATGAGAATTTCTGCCTTTTTGCCCCAAAATAAGAAAAATTTTAGCTTTTTTTCTCTGAAATAAGTGAAATTTCTGCAATTTTGCCCTAAAATAAGAGAAATTTCTGCAATTTTTCCACATAATAAGAGAAATTTCTGAAATTTTGCCCCAAAATAAGGGGAATTTCTGTTTTTTGCCCCCAAATAAGGGAAATTTCTGCCTTTTTCCCCCAAATAAGGGGAATTTTAGCCTTTTTACCTCAAAATAAGAGGAATTTCTGCATTTTTGCCACAAAATATTAGGAATTTCTGCCTTTTTACCCCAAAATAAGGAAAATTTCTGCCTTTTTTCCCTGAAATAATTGAAATTTCTGCAATTTTGCCCCAAAATAAGTGGAATTTCTGAGTTTTGCCCCAAAATAAGAAGAATTTCTTTCTTTTTGCCCCCAAAATATAGGGAATTTCTGCCTTTTTGCCCCACAATTAGGGGAATTTCTGCAATTTTGCTCCAAAATACGGGGAACTTCAGCCTTTTTGCCCGAAAATAAGTGGAATGCATACTTTTTTGCCATAAAAAAGGGAAATTTCTTCATTGTTGCTCCAAAATAAAGGGAATTTCGGCCTTTTGACCTCTAAATTAGTGGAATTTCTGTCTTTTTCCCCCAAAACATAGGAAATTTCTGTCTTTTTTGCCCCAATATAAAAAAAATTTCTGACTTATTACCCTGAAATAGTGAAATTTCTGCAAATTTGCCCCAAAATAAGGGAATTTTCTGCCTTTTGCCCCAAAATATGGGGACTTTCAGCATTTTACCTCAAAATAACGAAAATTTCTGATTTTTGCACCAAAATATGGAGAATTTCTGCCTTTTTGCCCCAAAATAAAGGGAATTTCTGCATTTTTGCACCAATATTAGGGGAATTTCTGCAATTTTGCTCCAAAATACGGGTCATTTCTGCCTTTTAGCCCGAAATTAATTGGAATTTCTGCCTTTTTCTCCCAAAATAAGTGAAATTTCTTCAATTTTAGCCAAAAATTAGGGATTTCATCTTTTTGCCTTAAAATAAGAGGAATTTCTGCCATTTTGCCCTGAAATATTTGAAATTTCTGCAATTTTACCCCAAAATAAGGGGAATTTCTGCCTTATTGCCGCAAAATAAAAGGAATTTCAACCTTATTACCTCAAAATAAGGGAAATTTCTGCCTTTTTGCCACAAAATATACAAAATTTCTGCCTTTTTGCCCCAAAAATACGGAAGATTTCTGCAATTTTGACCCAAAAAAGGAGAATTTCTCCCTTTTTGCCTCAAAATAAAGGAAATTTCAGCCTTTTTACATGAAAATAAGAGAAATTTCTGCATTTTGCCCCAAAATAAGGTAAATTCCTGCAATTTTGCCCCAAAATAAAGAAAATTTCTGGAATTTTGCCCCAAAATAAGAGGAATTTCTGATTTTTGCCCCAAAATAAAGGGAATTTCTGCATTTGTCCCAAAATTAGGGAAATTTATGCAGTTTTGCTCCAAAATACGGGGAATTTCTGCCTTTTTGCCCGAAAATAAGGGGAATGCATACCTTTTTGCCATAAAAAAGGAAAATTTCTTCATTTTTGCTCCAAAAAAAGGGGAATTTCTGCCTTTTTGCCTCTAAATAAGTTAAATTTCTGTTTTTTCCCCCAAAACAAAGGGAATTTCTGACTTTTTTGCTCCAAAATAAGGAGAATTTCTGACTTATTACCCTGAAATAAGTGAAATTACTGCAATTTTTCTCAAAATATAAGAAATTTCTGACTTATTACCCTGAAATAAATGAAATTTCTGCCATTTTGCTCCAAAATAAAAGAAATTTCTGACTTTTTGCCCCCAAATAAGGGGAATTTCAGCCTTTTTACCTCAAGGTAAGGGGAATTTCTGCATTTTTGGCACAAAATATACGGAATTTCTGCCTTTATGCACCATAATAAGGAAAATTACTGCAATTTTGCCCCAAAATAAGGGGAATTTCTGATTTTTGCCCCAAAATAAAGGGAATTTCTGCATTTGTCCCAAAATTAGGGAAATTTATGCAGTTTTGCTCCAAAATACGGGGAATTTCTGCCTTTTTGCCCGAAAATAAGGGGAATGCATACCTTTTTGCCATAAAAAAGGAAAATTTCTTCATTTTTGCTCCAAAAAAAGGGGAATTTCTGCCTTTTTGCCTCTAAATAAGTTAAATTTCTGTTTTTTCCCCCAAAACAAAGGGAATTTCTGACTTTTTTGCTCCAAAATAAGGAGAATTTCTGACTTATTACCCTGAAATAAGTGAAATTACTGCAATTTTTCTCAAAATATAAGAAATTTCTGACTTATTACCCTGAAATAAATGAAATTTCTGCCATTTTGCTCCAAAATAAAAGAAATTTCTGACTTTTTGCCCCCAAATAAGGGGAATTTCAGCCTTTTTACCTCAAGGTAAGGGGAATTTCTGCATTTTTGGCACAAAATATACGGAATTTCTGCCTTTATGCACCA
Source organism: Micromys minutus (assembly GCF_963924665.1). Classification (NCBI taxonomy): domain Eukaryota; kingdom Metazoa; phylum Chordata; class Mammalia; order Rodentia; family Muridae; genus Micromys; species Micromys minutus. The sequence goes on along the minus strand of NW_027667642.1, from coordinate 606,276 downwards.
TAATAAGGAAAATTACTGCAATTTTGCCCCAAAATAAGGGGAATTTCTTTTTTTTTGCTGCAAAATAAAGGAAATTTCAACCTTTTTACCTGAAAATAAGTGAAATTACTGCAATTTTGCCGCAAATAAGGGAAATTTCTGCAATTTTGCCCAAAATAAGGTAAATTTCTGCAATTTTGCCCCAAAATAAAGGAATTTCTGATTTTTGCCCCAAAATAAAATGAATTTCTGCCTTTTTGCCCCAAAATAAGAAAAATTTTATCTTTTTTTCTCTGAAATAATTGAAATTTCTGCAATTTTGCCCCAAAATAAGGGAAATTTTTGGAATTTTGCCCCAAAATAATTGGAATTTCTTAGTTTTACCCCAAAATAAGGAGAATTTCTGTTTTTTTGCCTCAACATATAAGGAATTTCTGCCTTTTTGCCCCACAAATTGAGGAATTTCTGCAATTTTGCTCCAAAATACGGGGAACTTCAACCTTTTGCCCGAAAATAAGTGGAATGCATACTTTTTTTTGCCATAAAAAAGGGAAATTTCTTCATTATTGCTTCAAAATAAGGGAATTTTCTGCTTTTTGCCTCTAAATAAGTGGAATTTCTGTATTTCTTTTCCAAAACAAAGAGAATTTCTGTCTTTTTTGCCCCAAGATAAGGAAAATTTCTGACTTATTACCCTGAAATAAGTGAAATTTCTGCAATTTTGCCGCAAAATAAGGAAAATTTCTGCCTTATTACCCTGAAATATGTGAAATTTCTGCAATTTTACCCCAAAATAAGGAGAATTTCTGTTTTTTTGCCCAAACATATAGGGAATTTCTGCCTTTTTGCCCCACAAACAGAGGAATTTCTGCAATTTTGCTCCAAAATACCAGGAACTTCAGCCTTTTTGCCCGAAAATAAGTGGAATGCATACTTTTTTGCCATAAATAAGGGAAATTTCTTCATTTTTGCTCCAAAATAAGGGAAATTTCTGCTTTTTGCCTCTAAATAAGTGGAATTTCTGTATTTTTTTCCCAAAACAAAAAGAATTTCTGTCTTTTTTGCCCCAAAATAAAGAAAATTTCTGACTTATTACCCTGAAATAAGTGAAATTTCTGCAATTTTGCCCCAAATAAGGAAAATTTCTGCCTTATTGCCCTGAAATATGTGAAATTTCTGCAATTTTACCCCAAAATAAGGTGAATTTCTGAATTTTTGACCCAAAATAAAGGGAAATTCTGCTTTTTTGCCCCAAAATAAGATAAATTTTAGCTTTTTTTCTCTGAAATAAGTGAAATTTCTGCAATTTTGCCCTAAAATAAGAGAAATTTCTGAAATTTTTCCCCATAATAAGAGAAATTTCAGCAATTTTGCCCCAAAATATGGGGAATTTCTGTTTTTTGCCCCCAAATAAGAGAAATTTCTGCCTTTTTCCCCCAAATAAGTGGAATTTCAGCCTTTTTACCCCAAAATAAGGGGAATTTCTGCATTTTTGGCACAAAATATACGGAATTTCTGCCTTTTTGCCCCATAATAAGGAAAATTACTGCAATTTTGCCCCAAAATAAGGGGAATTTCTCTTTTTTTTGCTGCAAAATAATGGAAATTTCAACCTTTTTTCCTGAAAATAAGTGAAATTCCTGCAATTTTGCCCCAAATAAGGGAAATTTCTGCAATTTTGCCCCAAAATAAGGTAAATTTCTGCAATTTTGCCCCAAAATAAGGGGAATTTCTGATTTTTGCCCCAAAATAAAGGGAATTTCTGCCTTTTTGCCCCAAAATAAGAAAAATTTTTGCTTTTTTTCTCTGAAATAATTGAAATTTTTGCAATTTTGCCCCAAAATAAGAGAAATTTCTGGAATTTTGCCCCAAAATAAGTGGAATTTCTGAGTTTTACCCCAAAATAAGGAGAATTTCTGTTTTTTTGCCTCAACATATATGAAATTTCTGCCTTTTTGCCCCACAATTAGAGGAATTTCTGCAATTTTGCTCCAAAATATGGGGAACTTCAGCATTTTTGCCTGAAAATAAGTGGAATGCATACTTTTTTGCCATAAAAAAAGGGAAATTTCTTCATTGTTGCTTTAAAATAAGGGGAATTTCTGCCTTTTTGCCTCTAAATATGTGGAATTTCTGAATTTTTTTCCAAAAACAAAGAGAATTTCTGTCTTTTTTGCCACAAAATAAGGAAAATTTCTGACTTATTAGCCTAAAATAAGTGAAATTTCTGCAATTTTGCCCCAAAATAAGGTGAATTTCTGAATTTTTGCCCCAAAATAATGGGAATTTCTACATTTTTCCCCAAAATTTGGGGAATTTCTGCAATTTTGCTCTAAAATACTGGGAATTTCTGACTTTTTGCCCGAAAATAAGAGGAATGCATAACTTTTTGCCATAAAAAAGTGAAATTTCTTCATTTTTGCTCCAAAATAAGGAGAATTTCTGCCTTTTGCCTCTAAATAAGTGGAATTTCTGTCTTTTTCCCCCAAAACAAAAGGAATTTCTGACTTTTTTGCCCCAAAATAATGGGAATTTCTGATTTATTACCCTGAAATAAGTGAAATTTCTGCAATTTTGCCCCAAAATAAGGGAAATTTCTGCCTTTTTGCCCCCAAATAAGGGGAATTTCAGCCTCTTTACCTCAAAATAAAGGGAATTTCTGCATTTTTGCCACAAAATATTAGGAATTTCTGCCTTTTTGCACCAAAATAAGGAAAATTTCTGCCTTTTTTCCCCGAAATAAGTGAAATTTCTTCAATTTTGCCCCAAAATAAGTGGAATTTCTGAGTTTTGCCCCAAAATAAGTAGAATTACTGGCTTTTTGCCCCAACATTTAGGGAATTTCTGCCTTTTTGCCCCACAATTAGGGGAATTTCTGCAATTTTGCTCCAAAATACGGGAAATTTTTGACTTTTTGCCCGAAAATAAGGGGAATGCATACCTTTTTGCCATATATAAGGGAAATTTCTTCATTTTTGCTCCAAAATAAGGGGAATTTCTGCCTTTTTGCCTCTAAATAAGTGGAATTTCTGTCATTTTCCCCCAAAACAAAAGGAATTTTTGTCTTTTTTGCCCCAATATTAGGGGAATTTCTGACTTATTACCCTGAAACTAGTGAAATTTCTGCAATTTTGCCCCAAAATAATGGATAATTTCTGCATTTTTGCCCCCAAATAAGGGGAATTTCAGGCTTTTTACCTCAAAATAAGGGGAATTTCTGCATTTTTGCCACAAAATATTAGGAATTTCTGCATTTTTGCCCCAAAATAAGGAAAATTTTTGCCTTTTTTCCCTGAAATAAGTGAAATTTCTGCAATTTTGCCCCAATATAAGTGGAATTTCTTAGTTTTGCCCCAAAATAAGAAGAATTTCTGTCTTTTTACCCCAAAATATAGGGAATTTCTGGCTTTTTCACCCAAAATTAGGGGGATTTCTGCAATTTTGCTCTAAAATACGGGGAAATTTTGCCTTTTTGCCCAAAAATAAGGGGAATTCATACCTTTTTGCCATATAAAAGGGAAATTTCTTCATTTTTGCTCCAAAATAATGGGAATTTCTGCCTTTTTGCCTCTAAATAAGTGGAATTTCTGTCTTTTTCCCTCAAAATAAAGGGAATTTCTGTCTTTTTTGCCCCAAAATAAGGGGAATTTCTGACCTATTACCCTGAAATAAGTAAAATTTCTGCAATTTTGCACCAAAATAAGGGAAATTTCTGCTTTTTTGCCCCCAAATAAGGGGAATTTCAACTTTTACCTCAAAATAAGGGGAATTTCTGCATTTTTGCCACATGATTTACGGAATTTCTGCTTTTTGGCCCCATAATAAGGAAAATTTCTGCAATTTTGCCCCAAAATAAGGGGAATTTCTGCATTTTTGGCACAAAATATACAAAATTTCTGCCTTTTTGCCCCATAATAAAGAAAATTACTGCAATTTTGCCCCAAAATAAGGGGAATTTCTCTTTTTTTTTGCTGCAAAATAAAGGAAATTTCAACCTTTTTACCTGAAATAAGTGAAATTACTGCAATTTTGCCCCAAATAAGGGAAATTTCTGCAATTTTGCCCCAAAATAAGGTAAATTTCTGCAATTTTGCCCCAAAATAAGGGGAATTTCTGATTTTTGCCCCAAAATAAAGGGAATTTCTGCCTTTTTGCCCCAAAATAAGAAAAATTTTTGCTTTTTTTCTCTGAAATAATTGAAATTTCTGCAATTTTGCCCCAAAATAAGAGAAATTTCTGGAATTTTGCCCCAAAATAAGTGGAATTTCTGAGTTTTACCCAAAAATAAGGAGAATTTCTGTTTTTTTGCCTCAACATATAGGATATTTCTGCCTTTTTGCCCCACAATTAGAGGAATTTCTGCAATTTTGCTCGAAAATATGGGGAACTTCAGCCTTTTTGCCTTAAAATAAGTGGAATGCATACTTTTTTGACATAAAAAAGGGAAATTTCTTCATTGTTGCTTTAAAATAAGGGGAATTTCTGCCTTTTTGCCTCTAAATATGTGGAATTTCTGTATTTTTTTCCCAAAACAAAGAGAATTTCTGTCTTTTTTGCCCCAAAATAAGGAAAATTTCTGACTTATTACCCTAAAATAAGTGAAATTTCTGCAATTTTACCCCAAAATAAGGTGAATTTCTGAATTTTTGCCTCAAAATAATGGGAATTTCTACCTTTTGCCCCCAAATTTGGGGAATTTCTGCAATTTTGCTCCAAAATACTGGGAATTTCTGACTTTTTGCCCGAAAATAAGAGGAATGCATAACTTTTTGCCATAAAAAAGTGAAATTTCTTCATTTTTGCTCCAAAATAAGGAGAATTTCTGCCTTTTGCCTCTAAATAAGTGGAATTTCTGTCTTTTTCCCCCAAAACAAAGGGAATTTCTGACTTTTTTGCCCCAAAATACTGGGAATTTCTGATTTATTACCCTTAAATAAGTGAAATTTCTGCAATTTTGCCCCAAAATAAGGGAAATTTCTGCCTTTTTGCCCCCAAATAAGGAAAATTTCAACTTTTACCTCAAAATAAGGGGAATTTCTGCATTTTTGCCACATAATTTACGGAATTTCTGCTTTTTGGCCCCATAATAAGAAAAATTTCTGCAATTTTGCCCCAAAATAAGGGGATTTTCTCATTTTTGTCCCAAAATAAAGGAAATTTCAGCCTTTTTACCTGAAAATAAGTAAACTTACTTCAATTTTGCCCCAAATAAGGGAAATTTCTGCCATTTTGCCCAAAATAAGGTAAATTTCTGCAATTTTGCCCCAAAATAAAGGGAATTTCTGATTTTTGCCCCAAAATAAAATGAATTTCTGCCTTTTTGCTCCAAAATAAGAAAAATTTTTGATTTTTTTCTCTGAAATAATTGAAATTTCTGCAATTTTGCCCCAAAATATGGGAAATTTCTGGAATTTTGCCCCAAAATAATTGGAATTTCTGAGTTTTACCCCAAAATAAGGAGAATTTCTGTTTTTTTGCCCCAACATATAGGGAATTTCTGCTTTTTGCCCCACAAATAGAGAAATTTCTGCAATTTTGCTCCAAAATACGGTGAACTTCTGCCTTTTTGCCCAAAAATAAGTGGAATGCATACTTTTTTGCGATAAAAAAGGGAAATTTCTTCATTGTTGCTCCAAAATAAGGGAAATTTCTGCTTTTTGCCTCTAAATAAGTGGAATTTCTGTATTTTTTCCAAAACAAAGAGATTTTCTGTCTTTTTTGCCCCAAAATAAAGAAAATTTCTGACTTATTACCCTGAAATAAGTGGAATTTCTGCAATTTTGCCCCAAAATAAGGAAAATTTCTGCCTTATTGTTCTGAAATATGTGAAATTTCTGCAATTTTACCCCAAAATAAGGTGAATTTCTGAATTTTTGCCCCAAAATAAAGGGAATTTCTGCCTTTTTGCCCCAAAATAAGAAAAACTTTAGCTTTTTTTCTCTGAAATAAGTGAAATTTCTGCAATTTTGCCCAAAAATAAGAGAAATTTCTGCAATTTTTCCCCATAATAAGAAAAATTTCTGCAATTTTGCCCCAAAATAAGGGGAATTTCTGTTTTTTGCCCCCAAAAGGGAAATTTCTGCCTTTTTCCCCCAAATAAGGGGAATTTCAGCCTTTTTACCTCAAAATAAGGGGGATTTCTGCATTTTTGCCACAAAATATTAGGAATTTCTGCCTTTTTGCCCCAAAATAAGGAAAATTTCTGCCTTTTTTCCCTGAAATAAGTGAAATTTCTGCAATTTTGCCCCAAAATAAGTGGAATTTCTGAGTTTTGCCCCAAAATAAGGAGAATTTCTGTCTTTTTGCCCCAACATATAGGGAATTTCTGCCTTTTTGCCCCACAGTTAGAAAATTTCTGCAATTTTGCCCCAAAATACGAGGAATTTCTGCCTTTTTGCCCGAAAATAAGGGGAATGCATACCTTTTGGCCGTATATAAGGGAAATTTCTTCATTTTTGCTCCAAAATAAGGGGAATTTCTGCCTTTTTGCCTCTAAATAAGTGGAATTTCTGTCTTTTTCCCCCAAAACAAAAGGAATTTCTGTATTTTTTGCCCCAAAATAAGGGGAATTTCTGACTTATTACCCTGAAATAAATGAAATTTTTGCAATTTTGCTCAAAATAATAGAAATTTCTGCCTTTTTGCCCACAAATAAGGGGAATTTCAGCCTTTTTACCTCAAAATAAGTGGAATTTCTGCATTTTTGGCCCAAAATATACGGAATTTCTGTCTTTTTGCCCCATATGAAGGAAAATTACTGCAATTTTGCCCCAAAATAAGGGGAATTTCTCCTTTTTTGCCGCAAAATAAAGGAAATTTCAGCCTTTTTACCTGAAAATAAGTAAAATTACTTCAATTTTGCCCCAAATAAGGGAAATTTCTGCAATTTTGCCCAAAATAAGGTAAATTTCTGCAATTTTGCCCCAAAATAAAGGGAATTTCTGATTTTTGCCCCAAAATAAAATGAATTTCTGCCTTTTTCCCCAAAATAAAAAAAATTTTTGCTTTTTTTCTCTGAAATAATTGAAATTTCTGCATTTTTGCCCCAAAATAAGAGAAATTTCTGGAATTTTGCCCCAAAATAATTGGAATTTCTTAGTTTTACCCCAAAATAAGGAGAATTTCTGTTTTTTTGCCCCAACATATAGGGAATTTCTGCCTTTTTGCCCCACAAAGAGAAATTTCTGCAATTTTGCTCCAAAATACGGGGAACTTCAGCCTTTTTGCCCGAAAATAAGTGGCATGCATATTTTTTGCCATTAAAAAGGAAAATTTCTTCATTTTTGCTCCAAAATAGGGGAAATTTCTGCTTTTTGCCTCTAAATAAGTGGAATTTCTGTATTTTTTTTCAAAAACAAAGAGAATTTCTGTCTTTTTTGCCCCAAGATAAGGAAAATTTCTGACTTATTACCCTGAAATAAGTGAAATTTCTGCAATTTTGCCCCAAAATAAGGAAAATTTCTGCCTTATTGCCCTGAAATATGTGAAATTTCTGCAATTTTACCCCAAAATAAGGTGAATTTCTTAATTTTTGCCCCAAAATAAAGGGAATTTCTGCATATTTGCCCCAAAATAAGATAAATTTTAGCTTTTTTTCTATGAGATAAGTGAAATTTCTGCAATTTTGCCCTAAAATAAGAGAAATTTCTGCAATTTTTCCCCGTAATAAGCGAAATTTCTGCAAATTTGGCCCAAAATAAGGGGAATTTCTGTTTTTGCCCCCAAATAAGGGAAATTTCTGCCTTATTCCCCCCAAATAAGGGGAATTTCAGCCTTTTTACCTCAAAATAAGGGGAATTACTGCATTTTTGCCACAAATTATTAGGAATTTCTGCCTATTTGACCCAAAATAAGGAAAATTTCTGCCTTTTTTCCCTGAAATAAGTGAAATTTCTGCAATTTTGCCCCAAAATAAGTGGAATTTCTGAGTTTTGTCCCAAAATAAGGAGAATTTCTGTCTTTTTGCCCCAACATATAGGGAATTTCTGCCTTTTTGCCCCACAGTTAGGGGAATTTCAGCAATTTTGCTCCAAAATACGAGGAATTTCTGTCTTTTTGCCTGAAAATAAGGGGAATGCATACCTTTTTGCCATATATAAGGGAAATTTCTTCATTTTTGCTCCAAAATAAGGGGAATTTCTGCCTTTTTGCCTCTAAATAAGTGGAATTTCTGTGTTTTTCCCCCAAAACAAAGGAAATTTCTGTCTTTTTTGCCCCAATATAAAGAAAATTTCTGACTTATTACCCTGAAATAATTGAAATTTCTGCAAATTTGCCCCAAAATAAGGGAAATTTCTGCCTTTTGCCCCAAAATATGGGGACTTTCAGCATTTTACCTCAAAATAAGGGAAATTTCTGATTTTTGCACCAAAATATGGAGAATTTCTGCCTTTTTGCCCCAAAATAAAGGGAATTTCTGCATTTTTGCACCAATATTAGGGGATTTTCTGCAATTTTGCTCCAAAATATGGGTCATTTCTGCCTTTTTGCCCGAAATTAATTGGAATTTCTGCCTTATTGTCCCGAAATAAGTGAAATTTCTTCAATTTTAGCCAAAAATTAGGGATTTCATCTTTTTGCCTTAAAATAAGAGGAATTTCTTCCATTTTGCCCTGAAATATTTGAAATTTCTGCAATTTTACCCCAAAATAAGGGGAATTTCTGCCTTATTGCCCCTAAATAAGGGGAATTTCAACCTTATTAACTCAAAATAAGGGAAATTTCTGCCTTTTTGCCACAAAATATACAAAATTTCTGCCTTTTGCCCCAATATACGGAAAATTTCTGCAATTTTGACCCAAAAAAAGGGGAATTTCTCCATTTTTGCCCCAAAATAAAGGAAATTTCAGCCTTTTTCCATGAAAATATGTGAAATTTCTGCAATTTTGCCCCAAATAAGAGAAATTTCTGCATTTTGCCCCAAAATAAGGTAAATTCTTGCAATTTTGCCCCAAAATAAAGAAAATTTCTGGAATTTTGCCCCAAAATAAGAGGAATTTCTGATTTTTGCCCCAAAATAAAGGGAATTTCTGCATTTGTCCCAAAATTAGGGAAATTTATGCAATTTTGCTCCAAAATACGGGGAATTTCTGCCTTTTTGCCCGAAAATAAGGGGAATGCATACCTTTTTGCCATAAAAAAGAGAAATTTCTTCATTTTTGCTCCAAAATAAGGGGAATTTCTGCCTTTTTGCCTCTAAATAAGTGAAATTTCTGTCTTTTTCCCCCAAAACAAAGGGAATTTCTGACTTTTTTGCCCCAAAATAATGGGAATTTCTGATTTATTACCCTGAAATAAGTGAAATTTCTGCAATTTTGCCCCAAAATAAGGGAAATTTCTGCCTTTTTGCCCCCAAATAAGGGGAATTTCTGCCTCTTTACCTCAAAATAAGGGGAATTTCTGCATTTTGCCACAAAATATTAGGAATTTCTGCCTTTTTGCACCAAAATAAGGAAAATTTCTGCCTTTTTTCCCCGAAATAAGTGAAATTTCTGCAATTTTCCCCCAAAATAAGTGGAATTCCTGAGTTTTGCCCCAAAATAAGTAGAATTACTGGCTTTTTGCCCCAACATATAGGGAATTTCTGCCTTTTTGCCCCACAATTAGGGGAATTTCTGCAATTTTGCTCCAAAATACGGGGAACTTCAGCCTTTTTGCCCGAAAATAAGTGGAATGCATACTTTTTTGCCATAAAAAAAGGGAAATTTCGTCATTGTTGCTCCAAAATAAGGGAAATTTCTGCTTTTTTCCTCTAAATAAGTGGAATTTCTGTATTTTTTCCAAAACAAAGAGAATTTCTGTCTTTTTTGCCCCAAGATAAGGAAAATTTCTGACTTATTACCCTGAAATAAGTGAAATTTCTGCAATTTTGCCCCAAAATAAGGAAAATTTCTGCCTTATTGCCCTGAAATATGTGAAATTTCTGCAATTATACCCCAAAATAAGGTGAATTTCTTAATTTTTGTCCCAAAATAAAGGGAATTTCTGCATATTTGCCCCAAAATAAGATAAATTTTAGCTTTTTTTCTCTGAGATAAGTGAAATTTCTGCAATTTTGCCCTAAAATAAGAGAAATTTCTGCAATTTTTCCCCGTAATAAGCGAAATTTCTGCAAATTTGGCCCAAAATAAGGGGAATTTCTGTTTTTGCCCCCAAGTAAGGGAAATTTCTGCCTTATTCCCCCCAAATAAGGGGAATTTCAGCCTTTTTACCTCAAAATAAGGGGAATTACTGTATTTTCCACAAAATATTAAGAATTTCTGCCTATTTGACCCAAAAAAGAAAATTTCTTCCTTTTTTTCCTGAAATAAGTGAAATTTCTGCAATTTTGCCCCAAAATAAGTGGAATTTCTGAGTTTTGCCCCAAAATAAGGAGAATTTCTGTCTTTTTGCCAGAACATATAGGGAATTTCTGCCTTTTTGCCCCACAGTTAGGGGAATTTCAGCAATTTTGCTCCAAAATACGAGGAATTTCTGTCTTTTTGCCTGAAAATAAGGGGAATGCATACCTTTTTGCCATATATAAGGGAAATTTCTTCATTTTTGCTCCAAAATAAGGGGAATTTCTGCCTTTTTGCCTCTAAATAAGTGGAATTTCTGTGTTTTTCCCCCAAAACAAAGGAAATTTCTGTCTTTTTTGCCCCAATATAAAGAAAATTTCTGACTTATTACCCTGAAATAATTGAAATTTCTGCAAATTTGCCCCAAAATAAGGGAAATTTCTGCCTTTTGCCCCAAAATATGGGGACTTTCAGCATTTTACCTCAAAATAAGGGAAATTTCTGATTTTTGCACCAAAATATGGAAAATTTCTGCCTTTTTGCCACAAAATAAACAGAATTTCTGCATTTTTGCACCAATATTAGGGGAATTTCTGCAATTTTGCTCCAAAATATGGGTCATTTCTGCCTTTTTGCCCGAAATTAATTGGAATTTCTGCCTTTTTGTCCCGAAATAAGTGAAATTTCTTCAATTTTAGCCAAAAATTAGGGATTTCATCTTTTTGCCTTAAAATAAGAGGAATTTCTTCCATTTTGCCCTGAAATATTTGAAATTTCTGCAATTTTACCCCAAAATAAGGGGAATTTCTGCCTTATTGCCCCTAAATAAGGGGAATTTCAACATTATTACCTCAAAATAAGGGAAATTTCTGCCTTTTTGCCACAAAATATACAAAATTTCTACCTTTTTGCCCCAATATACGGAAAATTTCTGCAATTTTGACCCAAAAAAAGGGGAATTTCTCCCTTTTTGCCCCAAAATAAAGGAAATTTTAGCCTTTTTACATGAAAATAAGTGAAATTTCTGCAATTTTGCCCCAAATAAGAGAAATTTCTGCATTTTGCCCCAAAATAAGGTAAATTCCTGCAATTTTGCCCCAAAATAAAGAAAATTTCTGGAATTTTGCCCCAAAATAAAAGGAATTTCTGATTTTTGCCCCAAAATAAAGGGAATTTCTGCATTTGTCCCAAAATTAGGGAAATTTATGCAATTTTGCTTCAAAATACGGGGAATTTCTGCCTTTTTGCCCGAAAATAAGGGGAATGCATACCTTTTTGCCATAAAAAAGGGAAATTTCTTCATTTTTGCTCCAAAATAAAGGGAATTTCTGCCTTTTTGCCTCTAAATAAGTGAAATTTCTGTCCTTTTCCCCCAAAACAAAGGGAATTTCTGACTTTTTTGCCCCAAAATAATGGGAATTTCTGATTTATTACCCTGAAATAAGTGAAATTTCTGCAATTTTGCCCCAAAATAAGGGAAATTTCTGCCTTTTTGCCCCCAAATAAGGGGAATTTCTGCCTCTTTACCTCAAAATAAGGGGAATTTCTGCATTTTGCCACAAAATATTAGGAATTTCTGCCTTTTTGCACCAAAATAAGGAAAATTTCTGCCTTTTTTCCCCGAAATAAGTGAAATTTCTGCAATTTTCCCCCAAAATAAGTGGAATTTCGGAGTTTTGCCCCAAAATAAGTAGAATTACTGGCTTTTTGCCCCAACATATTGGGAATTTCTGCCTTTTTGCCCCACAATTAGGGGAATTTCTGCAATTTTGCTCCAAAATACGGGGAACTTCAGCCTTTTTGCCCGAAAATAAGTGGAATGCATACTTTTTTGCCATAAAAAAAGGGAAATTTCTTCATTGTTGCTCCAAAATAAGGGAAATTTCTGCTTTTTTCCTCTAAATAAGTGGAATTTCTGTATTTTTTCCAAAACAAAGAGAATTTCTGTCTTTTTTTGCCCCAAAATAAAGAAAATTTCTGACTTATTACCCTGAAATAAGTGAAATTTCTGCAATTTTGCCCCAAAATAAGGAAAATTTCTGCCTTATTGCCCTGAAATATGTGAAATTTCTGCAATTTTACCCCAAAATAAGGTGAATTTCTGAATTTTTGCCCCAAAATAAAGGGAATTTCTGCCTTTTTGCCCCAAAATAAGAAAAATTTTAGCTTTTTTTCTCTGAAATAAGTGAAATTTCTGCAATTTTGCCCAAAAATAATAGAAATTTCTGCAATTTTTCCCCATAATAAGAGAAATTTCTGCAATTTTGCCCCAAAATAAGGGGAATTTCTGATTTTTGCCCCAAAATAAAGGGAATTTCTGCCTTTTTGCCCCAAAATAAGAAAAATTTTTGCTTTTTTTCTCTGAAATAATTGAAATTTCTTCAATTTTGCCACAAAATAAGAGAAATTTCTGGAATTTTGCCCCAAAATAAGTGGAATTTCTGAGTTTTACCCCAAAATAAGGAGAATTTCTGTATTTTGCCTCAACATATAGGAAATTTCTGCCATTTTGCCCCACAATTAGAGGAATTTCTGCAATTTTGCTCCAAAATATGGGGAACTTCAGCCTTTTTGCCCGAAAATAAGTGGAATGCATACTTTTTTGCCATAAAAAAGGGAAATTTCTTCATTGTTGCTTTAAAATAAGGGGAATTTCTGCCTTTTTGCCTCTAAATATGTGGAATTTCTGTATTTTTTTCCCAAAACAAAGAGAATTTCTGTATTTTTTGCCCCAAAATAAGGAAAATTTCTGACTTATTACCCTAAAATAAGTGAAATTTCTGCAATTTTGCCCCAAAATAAGGTGAATTTCTGAATTTTTGCCCCAAAATAATGGGAATTTCTACCTTTTGCCCCAAAATTTGGGGAATTTCTGCAATTTTGCTCCAAAATACTGGGAATTTCTGACTTTTTGCCCGAAAATAAAAGGAATGCATAACTTTTTGCCATAAAAAAGTGAAATTTCTTCATTTTTGCTCCAAAATAAGGAGAATTTCTGCCTTTTGCCTCTAAATAAGTGGAATTTCTGTCTTTTTCCCCCAAAACAAAGGGAATTTCTGACTTATTTGCCCCAAAATAATGGGAATTTCTGATTTATTACCCTTAAATAAGTGAAATTTCTGCAATTTTGCCCCAAAATAAGGGATATTTCTGCCTTTTTTCCCCCAAATAAGGGGAATTTCAACTTTTACCTCAAAATAAGGGGAATTTCTGCATTTTTGCCACATAATTTACGGAATTTCTGCTTTTTGGCCCCATAATAAGGAAAATTTCTGCAATTTTGCCCCAAAATAAAGCGAATTTCTGATTTTTGCCCAAAAATAAAATGAATTTCTGCCTTTTGCCCCAAAATAAGAAAAATTTTTATTTTTTTTCTCTGAAATAATTGAAATTTCTGCAATTTTGCCCCAAAATATGGGAAATTTCTGGAATTTTGCCCCAAAATAATTGGAATTTCTGAATTTTACCCCAAAATAAGGAGAATTTCTGTTTTTTTGCCCCAACATATAGTTAATTTCTGCCTTTTTGCCCCACAAATAGAGAAATTTCTGCAATTTTGCTCCAAAATACGGGGAACTTCAGCCTTTTTGCCCGAAAATAAGTGGAATGCATACTTTTTTGCCATAAAAAAGGGAAATTTCTTCATTGTTGCTCCAAAATAAGGGAAATTTCTGCTTTTTGCCTCTGAATAAGTGGAATTTCTGTATTTTTTTCCAAAACAAAGAGAATTTCTGTCTTTTTTGCCCCAAAATAAAGAAAATTTCTGACTTATTACCCTGAAATAAGTGAAATTTCTGCAATTTTTCCCCAAAATAAGGAAAATTTCTGCCTTATTGCCCTGAAATATGTGAAATTTCTGCAATTTTACCCCAAAATAAGGTGAATTTCTGAATTTTTGCCCCAAAATAAAGGGAATTTCTTCCTTGTTGCCCCAAAATAAGAAAAATTTTAGCTTTTTTTCTCTGAAATAAGTGAAATTTCTGCAATTTTGCCCAAAAATAAGAGAAATTTCTGCAATTTTTCCCCATAATAAGAGAAATTTCTGCAATTTTGCCCCAAAATAAGGGGAATTTCTGTTTTTTGCCACATAATTTACGGAATTTCTGCTTTTTGGCCCCATAATAAGGAAAATTTCTGCAATTTTGCCCCAAAATAAAGCGAATTTCTGATTTTTGCCCAAAAATAAAATGAATTTCTGCCTTTTGCCCCAAAATAAGAAAAATTTTTGATTTTTTTCTCTGAAATAATTGAAATTTCTGCAATTTTGCCCCAAAATATGGGAAATTTCTGGAATTTTGCCCCAAAATAATTGGAATTTCTGAATTTTACCCCAAAATAAGGAGAATTTCTGTTTTTTTGCCCCAACATATAGTTAATTTCTGCCTTTTTGCCCCACAAATAGAGAAATTTCTGCAATTTTGCTCCAAAATACGGGGAACTTCAGCCTTTTTGCCCGAAAATAAGTGGAATGCATACTTTTTTGCCATAAAAAAGGGAAATTTCTTCATTGTTGCTCCAAAATAAGGGAAATTTCTGCTTTTTGCCTCTGAATAAGTGGAATTTCTGTATTTTTTTCCAAAACAAAGAGAATTTCTGTCTTTTTTGCCCCAAAATAAAGAAAATTTCTGACTTATTACCCTGAAATAAGTGAAATTTCTGCAATTTTTCCCCAAAATAAAGAAAATTTCTGCCTTATTGCCCTGAAATATGTGAAATTTCTGCAATTTTACCCCAAAATAAGGTGAATTTCTGAATTTTTGCCCCAAAATAAAGGGAATTTCTTCCTTGTTGCCCCAAAATAAGAAAAATTTTAGCTTTTTTTCTCTGAAATAAGTGAAATTTCTGCAATTTTGCCCAAAAATAAGAGAAATTTCTGCTATTTTTCCCCATAATAAGAGAAATTTCTGCAATTTTGCCCCAAAATAAGGGGAATTTCTGTTTTTTGCCCCCAAATAAGGGAAATTTCTGCCTTTTTCCCCCAAATAAGGGGAATTTCAGCCTTTTTACCTCAAAATAGGAGGATTTCTGCATTTTTGCCACAAAATATTAGGAATTTCTGCATTTTTGCCCCAAAATAAGGAAAATTTCTGCCTTTTTTTCCTGAAATAAGTGAAATTTCTGCAATTTTGCCCCAAAATAAGTGGAATTTCTGAGTTTTGCCCCAAAATAAAGAGAATTTCTGTCTTTTTGCCCCAACATATAGGGAATTTCTGCCTTTTTGCCCCACAGTTAGAGGAATTTCTGCAATTTTGCTCCAAAATACGAGGAATTTCTGCCTTTTTGCCCGAAAATAAGGGGAATGCATACCTTTTTGCCATATATAAGGGAAATTTCTTCATTTTTGCTCCAAAATAAGGGGAATTTCTGCCTTTTTGCCTCTAAATAAGTGGAATTTCTGTCTTTTTCCCCCAAAACAAAAGGAATTTCTGTATTTTTTGCCCCAAAATAAGGGGAATTTCTGACTTATTACCCTGAAATAAATGAAATTTTTGCAATTTTGCTCAAAATAATAGAAATTTCTGCCTTTTGGCCCACAAATAAAGGGGAATTTCAGCCTTTTTACCTCAAAATAAGTGGAATTTCTGCATTTTTGGCACAAAATATACAGAATTTCTGTCTTTTTGCCCCATATGAAAAAAAATTACTGCAATTTTGCCCCAAAATAAGGGGAATTTCTCCTTTTTTGCCGCAAAATAAAGGAAATTTCAGCCTTTTTACCTGAAAATAAGTAAAATTGCTTCAATTTTGCCCCAAATAAGGGAAATTTCTGCAATTTTGCCCAAAATAAAGTAAATTTCTGCAATTTTGCCCCAAAATAAAGGGAATTTCTGATTTTTGCCCCAAAATAAAATGAATTTCTGCCTTTTTCCCCAAAATAAGAAAAAATTTTGCTTTTTTTCTTTGAAATAATTGAAATTTCTGCAATTTTGCCCCAAAATAAGGGAAATTTCTGGAATTTTGCCCCAAAATAATTGGAATTTCTGAGTTTTACCCCAAAATAAGGAGAATTTCTGTTTTTTTGCCCCAACATATAGGGAATTTCTGCCTTTTTGCCCCACAAATAGAGAAATTTCTGCAATTTTGCTCCAAAATACGGGGAACTTCAGCCTTTTTGCCCGAAAATAAGTGGAATGCATATTTTTTGCCATTAAAAAGGAAAATTTCTTCATTGTTGCTCCAAAATAAGGGAAATTTCTGCTTTTTGCCTCTAAATAAGTGGAATTTCTGTATTTTTTTTCCAAAACAAAGAGAATTTCTGTCTTTTTTGCCCCAAGATAAGGAAAATTTCTGACTTATTACCCTGAAATAAGTGAAATTTCTGCAATTTTGCCCCAAAATAAAGAAAATTTCTGCCTTATTGCCCTGAAATATGTGAAATTTCTGCAATTTTACCCCAAAATAAGGTGAATTTGTGAATTTTTGCCCCAAAATAAAGGGAATTTCTGCATTTTTGCCCCAAAATAAGATAAATTTTAGCTTTTTTTTCTCTGAGATAAGTGAAATTTCTGCAATTTTGCCCTAAAATAAGAGAAATTTCTGCAATTTTTCCCCATAATAAGCGAAATTTCTGCAAATTTGGCCCAAAATAAGGGGAATTTCTGTTTTTTGCCCCCAAATAAGGGAAATTTCTGCCTTATTTTCCCCAAATAAGGAAAATTTCAACCTTTTTACCCTAAAATAAGGAGAATTTCTGCATTTTTGGCACAAAATATACGGAATTTCTGCCTTTTTACCCCATAATAAGGAAAATTACTGCAATATTGCCCCAAAATAAGGGGAATTTTTCTTTTTTTTGCTGCAAAATAAAGGAAATTTCAACCTTTTTACATAAAAATAAGTGAAATTACTGCAATTTTTCCCCAAATAAGGGAAATTTCTGCAATTTTGCCCCAAAATAAGTGGAATTTCTGATTTTTGCCCCAAAATAAAGGGAATTTCTGCCTTTTTGCCCCAAAATAAGAAAATTTTTTGCTTTTTTTCTCTGAAATAATTGAAATTTCTTCAATTTTGCCACAAAATAAGAGAAATTTCTGGAATTTTGCCCCAAAATAAGTGGAATTTCTGAGTTTTACCCCAAAATAAGGAGAATTTCTGTTTTTTTGCCTCAACATATAGGAAATTTCTGCCATTTTGCCCCACAATTAGAGGAATTTCTGCAATTTTGTTCCAAAATATGGGGAACTTCAGCCTTTTTGCCCGAAAATAAGTGGAATGCATACTTTTTTGCCATAAAAAAGGGAAATTTCTTCATTGTTGCTTTAAAATAAGGGGAATTTCTGCCTTTTTGCCTCTAAATATGTGGAATTTCTGTATTTTTTTCCCAAAACAAAGAGAATTTCTGTATTTTTTGCCCCAAAATAAGGAAAATTTCTGACTTATTACCCTAAAATAAGTGAAATTTCTGCAATTTTGCCCCAAAATAAGGTGAATTTCTGAATTTTTGCCCCAAAATAATGGGAATTTCTACCTTTTGCCCCAAAATTTGGGGAATTTCTGCAATTTTGCTCCAAAATACTGGGAATTTCTGATTTTTGCCCGAAAATAAAAGGAATGCATAACTTTTTGCCATAAAAAAGTGAAATTTCTTCATTTTTGCTCCAAAATAAGGAGAATTTCTGCCTTTTGCCTCTAAATAAGTGGAATTTCTGTCTTTTTCCCCCAAAACAAAGGGAATTTCTGACTTATTTGCCCCAAAATAATGGGAATTTCTGATTTATTACCCTTAAATAAGTGAAATTTCTGCAATTTTGCCCCAAAATAAGGGAAATTTCTGCCTTTTTTCCCCCAAATAAGGGGAATTTCAACTTTAACCTCAAAATAAGGGGAATTTCTGCATTTTTGCAACATAATTTATGGAATTTCTGCTTTTTGGCCCCATAATAAGGAAAGTTTCTGCAATTTTGCCCCAAAATAAGGGGATTTTCTCATTTTTGTCCCAAAATAAAGGAAATTTCAGCCTTTTTACCTGAAAATAAGTAAAATTACTTCAATTTTGCCCCAAATAAGGGAAATTTCTGCCATTTTGCCCAAAATAAGGTAAATTTCTGCAATTTTGCCCCAAAATAAAGCGAATTTCTGATTTTTGCCCCAAAATAAAATGAATTTCTGCCTTTTTGCCCCAAAATAAGAAAAATTTTTGATTTTTTTCTCTGAAATAATTGAAATTTCTGCAATTTTGCCCCAAAATATGGGAAATTTCTGGAATTTTGCCCCAAAATAAAGCGAATTTCTGAGTTTTACCCCAAAATAAGGAGAATTTCTGTTTTTTTGCCCCAACATATAGGGAATTTGTGCCTTTTTGCGCCACAAATAGAGAAATTTCTGCAATTTTGCTCCAAAATACGGGGAACTTCAGCCTTTTTGCCCGAAAATAAGTGGAATGCATACTTTTTTGCCATAAAAAAGGGAAATTTCTTCATTGTTGCTCCAAAATAAGGGAAATTTCTGCTTTTTGCCTCTGAATAAGTGGAATTTCTGTATTTTTTTTCCAAAACAAAGAGAATTTCTGTCTTTTTTGCCCCAAAATAAAGAAAATTTCTGACTTATTACCCTGAAATAAGTGAAATTTCTGCAATTTTGCCCCAAAATAAAAAAAAATTTCTGCCTTATTGCCCTGAAATATGTGAAATTTCTGCAATTTTACCCCAAAATAAGGTGAATTTCTGAATTTTTGCCCCAAAATAAAGGGAATTTCTGCCTTTTTGCCCCAAAATAAGAAAAATTTTAGCTTTTTTTCTCTGAAATAAGTGAAATTTCTGCAATTTTGCACCAACATAAGAAAAATTTCTGCAATTTTTCCCCATAATAAGAGAAATTTCTGCAATTTTGCCCCAAAATAAGGGGAATTTCTGTTTTTTGCCCCCAAATAAGGGAAATTTCTGCCTTTTTTCCCCCAAATAAGGGGAATTTCAGCCTTTTTACCTCAAAATAGGAGGATTTCTGCATTTTTGCCACAAAATATTAGGAATTTCTGCATTTTTGCCCCAAAATAAAAAAAATTTCTGCCTTTTTTCCCTGAAATAAGTGAAATTTCTGCAATTTTGCCCCAAAATAAGTGGAATTTTTGAGTTTTGCCCCAAATAAGGAGAATTTCTGTCTTTTTGCCCCAACATATAGGGAATTTCTGCCTTTTTGCCCCACAGTTAGGGGAATTTCTGCAATTTTGCTCCAAAATACGAGGAATTTCTGCCTTTTTGCCCGAAAATAAAGGGAATGCATACCTTTTTGCCATATATAAGGGAAATTTCTTCATTTTTGCTCCAAAATAAGGGGAATTTCTGCCTTTTTGCCTTTAAATAAGTGGAATTTCTGTCTTTTTCCCCCAAAACAAAAGGAATTTCTGTATTTTTTGCCCCAAAATAAGGGGAATTTCTGACTTATTACCCTGAAATAAATGAAATTTTTGCAATTTTGCTCAAAATAATAGAAATTTCTGCCTTTTTGCCCACAAAAAAGGGGAATTTCAGCCTTTTTACCTCAAAATAAGTGGAATTTCTGCATTTTTGGCACAAAATATACAGAATTTCTGTCTTTTTGCCCCATATGAAAAAAAATTACTGCAATTTTGCCCCAAAATAAGGGGAATTTCTCCTTTTTTGCCGCAAAATAAAGGAAATTTCAGCCTTTTTACCTGAAAATAAGTAAAATTGCTTCAATTTTGCCCCAAATAAGGGAAATTTCTGCAATTTTGCCCAAAATAAAGTAAATTTCTGCAATTTTGCCCCAAAATAAAGGGAATTTCTGATTTTTGCCCCAAAATAAAATGAATTTCTGCCTTTTTCCCCAAAATAAGAAAAATTTTTGCTTTTTTTCTTTGAAATAATTGAAATTTCTGCAATTTTGCCCCAAAATAAGGGAAATTTCTGGAATTTTGCCCCAAAATAATTGGAATTTCTGAGTTTTACCCCAAAATAAGGAGAATTTCTGTTTTTTGCCCCAACATATAGGGAATTTCTGCCTTTTTGCCCCACAAATAGAGAAATTTCTGCAATTTTGCTCCAAAATACGGGGAACTTCAGCCTTTTTGCCCGAAAATAAGTGGAATGCATATTTTTTGCCATTAAGAAGGAAAATTTCTTTATTGTTGCTCCAAAATAAGGGAAATTGCTGCTTTTTGCCTCTAAATAAGTGGAATTTCTGTATTTTTTTTCCAAAACAAAGAGAATTTCTGTCTTTTTTGCCCCAAGATAAGAAAATTTCTGACTTATTACCCTGAAATAAGTGAAATTTCTGCAATTTAGCCCTAAAATAGGGAAAATTTCTGCCTTATTGCCCTGAAATATGTGAAATTTCTGCAATTTTACCCCAAAATAAGGTGAATTTCTGAATTTTTGCCCCAAAATAGAGGGAATTTCTGCATTTTTGCCCCAAAATAAGATAAATTTTAGATTTTTTTCTCTGAGATAAGTGAAATTTCTGCAATTTTGCCCCAAAATATGGGATATTTCTGGAATTTTGCCCCAAAATAAAGCGAATTTCTGATTTTTGCCCCAAAATAAAATGAATTTCTGCCTTTTTGCCCCAAAATAAGAAAAATTTTTGATTTTTTTCTCTGAAATAATTGAAATTTCTGCAATTTTGCCCCAAAATATGGGAAATTTCTGGAATTTTGCCCCAAAATAAAGCGAATTTCTGAGTTTTACCCTAAAATAAGGAGAATTTCTGTTTTTTTGCCCCAACATATAGGGAATTTGTGCCTTTTTGCGCCACAAATAGAGAAATTTCTGCAATTTTGCTCCAAAATACGGGGAACTTCAGCCTTTTTGCCCGAAAATAAGTGGAATGCATACTTTTTTGCCATAAAAAAGGGAAATTTCTTCATTGTTGCTCCAAAATAAGGGAAATTTCTGCTTTTTGCCTCTGAATAAGTGGAATTTCTGTATTTTTTTTTCCAAAACAAAGAGAATTTCTGTCTTTTTTGCCCCAAAATAAAGAAAATTTCTGACTTATTACCCTGAAATAAGTGAAATTTCTGCAATTTTGCCCCAAAATAAAAAAAAATTTCTGCCTTATTGCCCTGAAATATGTGAAATTTCTGCAATTTTACCCCAAAATAAGGTGAATTTCTGAATTTTTGCCCCAAAATAAAGGGAATTTCTGCCATTTTGCCCAAAATAAGGTAAATTTCTGCAATTTTGCCCCAAAATAAAGCGAATTTCTGATTTTTGCCCCAAAATAAAATGAATTTCTGCCTTTTTGCCCCAAAATAAGAAAAATTTTTGATTTTTTTCTCTGAAATAATTGAAATTTCTGCAATTTTGCCCCAAAATATGGGAAATTTCTGGAATTTTGCCCCAAAATAATTGGAATTTCTGAGTTTTACCCCAAAATAAGGAGAATTTCTGTTTTTTTGCCCCAACATATAGGGAATTTGTGCCTTTTTGCGCCACAAATAGAGAAATTTCTGCAATTTTGCTCCAAAATACGGGGAACTTCAGCCTTTTTGCCCGAAAATAAGTGGAATGCATACTTTTTTGCCATAAAAAAGGGAAATTTCTTCATTGTTGCTCCAAAATAAGGGAAATTTCTGCTTTTTGCCTCTGAATAAGTGGAATTTCTGTATTTTTTTTCCAAAACAAAGAGAATTTCTGTCTTTTTTGTCCCAAAATAAAGAAAATTTCTGACTTATTACCCTGAAATAAGTGAAATTTCTGCAATTTTGCCCCAAAATAAAAAAAAATTTCTGCCTTATTGCCCTGAAATATGTGAAATTTCTGCAATTTTACCCCAAAATAAGGTGAATTTCTGAATTTTTGCCCCAAAATAAAGGGAATTTCTGCCTTTTTGCCCCAAAATAAGAAAAATTTTAGCTTTTTTTCTCTGAAATAAGTGAAATTTCTGCAATTTTGCACCAACATAAGAAAAATTTCTGCAATTTTTCCCCATAATAAGAGAAATTTCTGCAATTTTGCCCCAAAATAAGGGGAATTTCTGTTTTTTGCCCCCAAATAAGGGAAATTTCTGCCTTTTTTCCCCCAAATAAGGGGAATTTCAGCCTTTTTACCTCAAAATAGGAGGATTTCTGCATTTTTGCCACAAAATATTAAGAATTTCTGCATTTTTGCCCCAAAATAAAAAAAATTTCTGCCTTTTTTCCCTGAAATAAGTGAAATTTCTGCAATTTTGCCCCAAAATAAGTGGAATTTTTGAGTTTTGCCCCAAATAAGGAGAATTTCTGTCTTTTTGCCCCAACATATAGGGAATTTCTGACTTTTTGCCCCACAGTTAGGGGAATTTCTGCAATTTTGCTCCAAAATACGAGGAATTTCTGCCTTTTTGCCCGAAAATAAAGGGAATGCATACCTTTTTGCCATATATAAGGGAAATTTCTTCATTTTTGCTCCAAAATAAGGGGAATTTCTGCCTTTTTGCCTTTAAATAAGTGGAATTTCTGTCTTTTTCCCCCAAAACAAAAGGAATTTCTGTATTTTTTGCCCCAAAATAAGGGGAATTTCTGACTTATTACCCTGAAATAAATGAAATTTTTGCAATTTTGCTCAAAATAATAGAAATTTCTGCCTTTTTGCCCACAAAAAAGGGGAATTTCAGCCTTTTTACCTCAAAATAAGTGGAATTTCTGCATTTTTGGCACAAAATATACAGAATTTCTGTCTTTTTGCCCCATATGAAAAAAAATTACTGCAATTTTGCCCCAAAATAAGGGGAATTTCTCCTTTTTTGCCGCAAAATAAAGGAAATTTCAGCCTTTTTACCTGAAAATAAGTAAAATTGCTTCAATTTTGCCCCAAATAAGGGAAATTTCTGCAATTTTGCCCAAAATAAAGTAAATTTCTGCAATTTTGCCCCAAAATAAAGGGAATTTCTGATTTTTGCCCCAAAATAAAATGAATTTCTGCCTTTTTCCCCAAAATAAGAAAAATTTTTGCTTTTTTTCTTTGAAATAATTGAAATTTCTGCAATTTTGCCCCAAAATAAGGGAAATTTCTGGAATTTTGCCCCAAAATAATTGGAATTTCTGAGTTTTACCCCAAAATAAGGAGAATTTCTGTTTTTTGCCCCAACATATAGGGAATTTCTGCCTTTTTGCCCCACAAATAGAGAAATTTCTGCAATTTTGCTCCAAAATACGGGGAACTTCAGCCTTTTTGCCCGAAAATAAGTGGAATGCATATTTTTTGCCATTAAGAAGGAAAATTTCTTTATTGTTGCTCCAAAATAAGGGAAATTGCTGCTTTTTGCCTCTAAATAAGTGGAATTTCTGTATTTTTTTTCCAAAACAAAGAGAATTTCTGTCTTTTTTGCCCCAAGATAAGAAAATTTCTGACTTATTACCCTGAAATAAGTGAAATTTCTGCAATTTAGCCCTAAAATAGGGAAAATTTCTGCCTTATTGCCCTGAAATATGTGAAATTTCTGCAATTTTACCCCAAAATAAGGTGAATTTCTGAATTTTTGCCCCAAAATAGAGGGAATTTCTGCCTTTTTGCCCGAAAATAAGTGGAATGCATACTTTTTTGCCATAAAAAAAGGGAAATTTCTTCATTGTTGCTCCAAAATAAGGGAAATTTCTGCTTTTTTCCTCTAAATAAGTGGAATTTCTGTATTTTTTCCAAAACAAAGAGAATTTCTGTCTTTTTTGCCCCAAGATAAGGAAAATTTCTGACTTATTACCCTGAAATAAGTGAAATTTCTGCAATTTTGCCCCAAAATAAGGAAAATTTCTGCCTTATTGCCCTGAAATATGTGAAATTTCTGCAATTATACCCCAAAATAAGGTGAATTTCTTAATTTTTGTCCCAAAATAAAGGGAATTTCTGCATATTTGCCCCAAAATAAGATAAATTTTAGCTTTTTTTCTCTGAGATAAGTGAAATTTCTGCAATTTTGCCCTAAAATAAGAGAAATTTCTGCAATTTTTCCCCGTAATAAGCGAAATTTCTGCAAATTTGGCCCAAAATAAGGGGAATTTCTGTTTTTGCCCCCAAATAAGGGAAATTTCTGCCTTATTCCCCCCAAATAAGGGGAATTTCAGCCTTTTTACCTCAAAATAAGGGGAATTACTGCATTTTTGCCACAAAATATTAAGAATTTCTTCCTATTTGACCCAAAATAAGGAAAATTTCTGCCTTTTTTCCCTGAAATAAGTGAAATTTTTGCAATTTTGCCCCAAAATAAGTGGAATTTCTGAGTTTTGCCCCAAAATAAGGAGAATTTCTGTCTTTTTGCCCCAACATATAGGGAATTTCTGCCTTTTTGCCCCACAGTTAGGGGAATTTCAGCAATTTTGCTCCAAAATACGAGGAATTTCTGTCTTTTTGCCTGAAAATAAGGGGAATGCATACCTTTTTGCCATATATAAGGGAAATTTCTTCATTTTTGCTCCAAAATAAGGGGAATTTCTGCCTTTTTGCCTCTAAATAAGTGGAATTTCTGTGTTTTTCCCCCAAAACAAAGGAAATTTCTGTCTTTTTTGCCCCAATATAAAGAAAATTTCTGACTTATTACCCTGAAATAATTGAAATTTCTGCAAATTTGCCCCAAAATAAGGGAAATTTCTGCCTTTTGCCCCAAAATATGGGGACTTTCAGCATTTTACCTCAAAATAAGGGAAATTTCTGATTTTTGCACCAAAATATGGAGAATTTCTGCCTTTTTGCCCCAAAATAAAGGGAATTTCTGCATTTTTGCACCAATATTAGGGGATTTTCTGCAATTTTGCTCCAAAATATGGGTCATTTCTGCCTTTTTGCCCGAAATTAATTGGAATTTCTGCCTTATTGTCCCGAAATAAGTGAAATTTCTTCAATTTTAGCCAAAAATTAGGGATTTCATATTTTTGCCTTAAAATAAGAGGAATTTCTTCCATTTTGCCCTGAAATATTTGAAATTTCTGCAATTTTACCCCAAAATAAGGGGAATTTCTGCCTTATTGCCCCTAAATAAGGGGAATTTCAACCTTATTACCTCAAAATAAGGGAAATTTCTGCATTTTTGCCACAAAATATACAAAATTTCTGCCTTTTGCCCCAATATACGGAAAATTTCTGCAATTTTGACCCAAAAAAAAGGGAATTTCTCCCTTTTTGCCCCAAAATAAAGGAAATTTCAGCCTTTTTACATGAAAATAAGTGAAATTTCTGCAATTTTGCCCCAAATAAGAGAAATTTCTGCATTTTGCCACAAAATAAGGTAAATTCCTGCAATTTTGCCCCAAAATAAAGAAAATTTCTGGAATTTTGCCCCAAAATAAGAGGAATTTCTGATTTTTGCCCCAAAATAAAGGGAATTTCTACCTTTTGCCGCAAAATTTGGGGAATTTCTGCAATTTTGCTTCAAAATACGGGGAATTTCTGCCTTTTTGCCCGAAAATAAGAGGAATGCATACCTTTTTGCCATAAAAAAGAGAAATTTCTTCATTTTTGCTCCAAAATAAGGGGAATTTCTGCCTTTTTGCCTCTAAATAAGTGAAATTTCTGTCTTTTTCCCCCAAAACAAAGGGAATTTCTCACTTTTTTGCCCCAAAATAATGGGAATTTCTGATTTATTACCCTGAAATAAGTGAAATTTCTGCAATTTTGCCCCAAAATAAGGGAAATTTCTGCCTTTTTGCCCCCAAATAAGGGGAATTTCTGCCTCTTTACCTCAAAATAAGGGGAATTTCTGCATTTTGCCACAAAATATTAGGAATTTCTGCCTTTTTGCACCAAAATAAGGAAAATTTCTGCCTTTTTTCCCCGAAATAAGTGAAATTTCTGCAATTTTCCCCCAAAATAAGTGGAATTTCTGAGTTTTGCCCCAAAATAAGTAGAATTACTGGCTTTTTGCCCCAACATATAGGGAATTTCTGCCTTTTTGCCCCACAATTAGGGGAATTTCTGCAATTTTGCTCCAAAATACGGGGAACTTCAGCCTTTTTGCCCGAAAATAAGTGGAATGCATACTTTTTTGCCATAAAAAAAGGGAAATTTCTTCATTGTTGCTCCAAAATAAGGGAAATTTCTGCTTTTTTCCTCTAAATAAGTGGAATTTCTGTATTTTTTCCAAAACAAAGAGAATTTCTGTCTTTTTTGCCCCAAGATAAGGAAAATTTCTGACTTATTACCCTGAAATAAGTGAAATTTCTGCAATTTTGCCCCAAAATAAGGAAAATTTCTGCCTTATTGCCCTGAAATATGTGAAATTTCTGCAATTATACCCCAAAATAAGGTGAATTTCTTAATTTTTGCCCCAAAATAAAGGGAATTTCTGCATATTTGCCCCAAAATAAGATAAATTTTAGCTTTTTTTCTCTGAGATAAGTGAAATTTCTGCAATTTTGCCCTAAAATAAGAGAAATTTCTGCAATTTTTCTCCGTAATGAGCGAAATTTCTGCAAATTTGGCCCAAAATAAGGGGAATTTCTGTTTTTGCCCCCAAATAAGGGAAATTTCTGCCTTATTCCCCCCAAATAAGGGGAATTTCAGCCTTTTTACCTCAAAATAAGGGGAATTACTGTATTTTCCAGAAAATATTAAGAATTTCTGCCTATTTGACCCAAAAAAGAAAATTTCTGCCTTTTTTTCCTGAAATAAGTGAAATTTCTGCAATTTTGCCCCAAAATAAGTGGAATTTCTGAGTTTTGCCCCAAAATAAGGAGAATTTCTGTCTTTTTGCCAGAACATATAGGGAATTTCTGCCTTTTTGCCCCACAGTTAGGGGAATTTCAGCAATTTTGCTCCAAAATACGAGGAATTTCTGTCTTTTTGCCTGAAAATAAGGGGAATGCATACCTTTTTGCCATATATAAGGGAAATTTTCATTTTTGCTCCAAAATAAGGGGAATTTCTGCCTTTTTGCCTCTAAATAAGTGGAATTTCTGTGTTTTTCCCCCAAAACAAAGGAAATTTCTGTCTTTTTTGCCCCAATATAAAGAAAATTTCTGACTTATTACCCTGAAATAATTGAAATTTCTGCAAATTTGCCCCAAAATAAGGGAAATTTCTGCCTTTTGCCCCAAAATATGGGGACTTTCAGCATTTTACCTCAAAATAAGGGAAATTTCTGATTTTTGCACCAAAATATGGAAAATTTCTGCCTTTTTGCCACAAAATAAACAGAATTTCTGCATTTTTGCACCAATATTAGGGGAATTTCTGCAATTTTGCTCCAAAATATGTGTCATTTCTGCCTTTTTGCCCGAAATTAATTGGAATTTCTGCCTTTTTGTCCCGAAATAAGTGAATTTCTTCAATTTTAGCCAAAAATTAGGGATTTCATCTTTTTGCCTTAAAATAAGAGGAATTTCTTCCATTTTGCCCTGAAATATTTGAAATTTCTGCAATTTTACCCCAAAATAAGGGGAATTTCTGCCTTATTGCCCCTAAATAAGGGGAATTTCAACATTATTACCTCAAAATAAGGGAAATTTCTGCCTTTTTGCCACAAAATATACAAAATTTCTACCTTTTTGCCCCAATATACGGAAAATTTCTGCAATTTTGACCCAAAAAAAGGGGAATTTCTCCCTTTTTGCCCCAAAATAAAGGAAATTTCAGCCTTTTTACATGAAAATAAGTGAAATTTCTGCAATTTTGCCCCAAATAAGAGAAATTTCTGCATTTTGCCCCAAAATAAGGTAAATTCCTGCAATTTTGCCCCAAAATAAAGAAAATTTCTGGAATTTTGCCCCAAAATAAGAGGAATTTCTGATTTTTGCCCCAAAATAAAGGGAATTTCTGCATTTGTCCCAAAATTAGGGAAATTTATGCAATTTTGCTCCAAAATACGGGGAATTTCTGCCTTTTTGCCCGAAAATAAGGGGAATGCATACCTTTTTGCCATAAAAAAGGGAAATTTCTTCATTTTTGCTCCAAAATAAAGGGAATTTCTGCCTTTTTGCCTCTAAATAAGTGAAATTTCTGTCCTTTTCCCCCAAAACAAAGGGAATTTCTGACTTTTTTGCCCCAAAATAATGGGAATTTCTGATTTATTACCCTGAAATAAGTGAAATTTCTGCAATTTTGCCCCAAAATAAGGGAAATTTCTGCCTTTTTGCCCCCAAATAAGGGGAATTTCTGCCTCTTTACCTCAAAATAAGGGGAATTTCTGCATTTTGCCACAAAATATTAGGAATTTCTGCCTTTTTGCACCAAAATAAGGAAAATTTCTGCCTTTTTTCCCCGAAATAAGTGAAATTTCTGCAATTTTCCCCCAAAATAAGTGGAATTTCGGAGTTTTGCCCCAAAATAAGTAGAATTACTGGCTTTTTGCCCCAACATATTGGGAATTTCTGCCTTTTTGCCCCACAATTAGGGGAATTTCTGCAATTTTGCTCCAAAATACGGGGAACTTCAGCCTTTTTGCCCGAAAATAAGTGGAATGCATACTTTTTTGCCATAAAAAAAGGGAAATTTCTTCATTGTTGCTCCAAAATAAGGGAAATTTCTGCTTTTTTCCTCTAAATAAGTGGAATTTCTGTATTTTTTCCAAAACAAAGAGAATTTCTGTCTTTTTTTGCCCCAAAATAAAGAAAATTTCTGACTTATTACCCTGAAATAAGTGAAATTTCTGCAATTTTGCCCCAAAATAAGGAAAATTTCTGCCTTATTGCCCTGAAATATGTGAAATTTCTGCAATTTTACCCCAAAATAAGGTGAATTTCTGAATTTTTGCCCCAAAATAAAGGGAATTTCTGCCTTTTTGCCCCAAAATAAGAAAAATTTTAGCTTTTTTTCTCTGAAATAAGTGAAATTTCTGCAATTTTGCCCAAAAATAATAGAAATTTCTGCAATTTTTCCCCATAATAAGAGAAATTTCTGCAATTTTGCCCCACAATAAGGGGAATTTCTGATTTTTGCCCCAAAATAAAGGGAATTTCTGCCTTTTTGCCCCAAAATAAGAAAAATTTTTGCTTTTTTTCTCTGAAATAATTGAAATTTCTTCAATTTTGCCACAAAATAAGAGAAATTTCTGGAATTTTGCCCCAAAATAAGTGGAATTTCTGAGTTTTACCCCAAAATAAGGAGAATTTCTGTATTTTGCCTCAACATATAGGAAATTTCTGCCTTTTTGCCCCACAATTAGAGGAATTTCTGCAATTTTGCTCCAAAATATGGGGAACTTCAGCCTTTTTGCCCGAAAATAAGTGGAATGCATACTTTTTTGCCATAAAAAAGGGAAATTTCTTCATTGTTGCTTTAAAATAAGGGGAATTTCTGCCTTTTTGCCTCTAAATATGTGGAATTTCTGTATTTTTTTCCCAAAACAAAGAGAATTTCTGTATTTTTTGCCCCAAAATAAGGAAAATTTCTGACTTATTACCCTAAAATAAGTGAAATTTCTGCAATTTTGCCCCAAAATAAGGTGAATTTCTGAATTTTTGCCCCAAAATAATGGGAATTTCTACCTTTTGCCCCAAAATTTGGGGAATTTCTGCAATTTTGCTCCAAAATACTGGGAATTTCTGACTTTTTGCCCGAAAATAAAAGGAATGCATAACTTTTTGCCATAAAAAAGTGAAATTTCTTCATTTTTGCTCCAAAATAAGGAGAATTTCTGCCTTTTGCCTCTAAATAAGTGGAATTTCTGTCTTTTTCCCCCAAAACAAAGGGAATTTCTGACTTATTTGCCCCAAAATAATGGGAATTTCTGATTTATTACCCTTAAATAAGTGAAATTTCTGCAATTTTGGCCCAAAATAAGGGATATTTCTGCCTTTTTTCCCCCAAATAAGGGGAATTTCAACTTTTACCTCAAAATAAGGGGAATTTCTGCATTTTTGCCACATAATTTACGGAATTTCTGCTTTTTGGCCCCATAATAAGGAAAATTTCTGCAATTTTGCCCCAAAATAAAGCGAATTTCTGATTTTTGCCCAAAAATAAAATGAATTTCTGCCTTTTGCCCCAAAATAAGAAAAATTTTTGATTTTTTTCTCTGAAATAATTGAAATTTCTGCAATTTTGCCCCAAAATATGGGAAATTTCTGGAATTTTGCCCCAAAATAATTGGAATTTCTGAGTTTTACCCCAAAATAAGGAGAATTTCTGTTTTTTTGCCCCAACATATAGTTAATTTCTGCCTTTTTGCCCCACAAATAGAGAAATTTCTGCAATTTTGCTCCAAAATACGGGGAACTTCAGCCTTTTTGCCCGAAAATAAGTGGAATGCATACTTTTTTGCCATAAAAAAGGGAAATTTCTTCATTGTTGCTCCAAAATAAGGGAAATTTCTGCTTTTTGCCTCTGAATAAGTGGAATTTCTGTATTTTTTTCCAAAACAAAGAGAATTTCTGTCTTTTTTGCCCCAAAATAAAGAAAATTTCTGACTTATTACCCTAAAATAAGTGAAATTTCTGCAATTTTTCCCCAAAATAAGGAAAATTTCTGCCTTATTGCCCTGAAATATGTGAAATTTCTGCAATTTTACCCCAAAATAAGGTGAATTTCTGAATTTTTGCCCCAAAATAAAGGGAATTTCTTCCTTGTTGCCCCAAAATAAGAAAAATTTTAGCTTTTTTTCTCTGAAATAAGTGAAATTTCTGCAATTTTGCCCAAAAATAAGAGAAATTTCTGCAATTTTTCCCCATAATAAGAGAAATTTCTGCAATTTTGCCCCAAAATAAGGGGAATTTCTGTTTTTTGCCCCCAAAAAAGGGAAATTTCTGCCTTTTTCCCCCAAATAAGGGGAATTTCAGCCTTTTTACCTCAAAATAGGAGGATTTCTGCATTTTTGCCACAAAATATTAGGAATTTCTGCATTTTTGCCCCAAAATAAGGAAAATTTCTGCCTTTTTTTCCTGAAATAAGTGAAATTTCTGCAATTTTGCCCCAAAATAAGTGGAATTTCTGAGTTTTGCCCCAAAATAAAGAGAATTTCTGTCTTTTTGCCCCAACATATAGGGAATTTCTGCCTTTTTGCCCCACAGTTAGAGGAATTTCTGCAATTTTGCTCCAAAATACGAGGAATTTCTGCCTTTTTGCCCGAAAATAAGGGGAATGCATACCTTTTTGCCATATATAAGGGAAATTTCTTCATTTTTGCTCCAAAATAAGGGGAATTTCTGCCTTTTTGCCTCTAAATAAGTGGAATTTCTGTCTTTTTCCCCCAAAACAAAAGGAATTTCTGTATTTTTTGCCCCCAAATAAGGGGAATTTCTGACTTATTACCCTGAAATAAATGAAATTTTTGCAATTTTGCTCAAAATAATAGAAATTTCTGCCTTTTGGCCCACAAATAAAGGGGAATTTCAGCCTTTTTACCTCAAAATAAGTGGAATTTCTGCATTTTTGGCACAAAATATACAGAATTTCTGTCTTTTTGCCCCATATGAAAAAAAATTACTGCAATTTTGCCCCAAAATAAGGGGAATTTCTCCTTTTTTGCCGCAAAATAAAGGAAATTTCAGCCTTTTTACCTGAAAATAAGTAAAATTGCTTCAATTTTGCCCCAAATAAGGGAAATTTCTGCAATTTTGCCCAAAATAAAGTAAATTTCTGCAATTTTGCCCCAAAATAAAGGGAATTTCTGATTTTTGCCCCAAAATAAAATGAATTTCTGCCTTTTTCCCCAAAATAAGAAAAATTTTTGCTTTTTTTCTTTGAAATAATTGAAATTTCTGCAATTTTGCCCCAAAATAAGGGAAATTTCTGGAATTTTGCCCCAAAATAATTGGAATTTCTGAGTTTTACCCCAAAATAAGGAGAATTTCTGTTTTTTTGCCCCAACATATAGGGAATTTCTGCCTTTTTGCCCCACAAATAGAGAAATTTCTGCAATTTTGCTCCAAAATACGGGGAACTTCAGCCTTTTTGCCCGAAAATAAGTGGAATGCATATTTTTTGCCATTAAAAAGGAAAATTTCTTCATTGTTGCTTCAAAATAAGGGAAATTTCTGCTTTTTGCCTCTAAATAAGTGGAATTTCTGTATTTTTTTTCCAAAACAAAGAGAATTTCTGTCTTTTTTGCCCCAAGATAAGGAAAATTTCTGACTTATTACCCTGAAATAAGTGAAATTTCTGCAATTTTGCCCCAAAATAAAGAAAATTTCTGCCTTATTGCCCTGAAATATGTGAAATTTCTGCAATTTTACCCCAAAATAAGGTGAATTTCTGAATTTTTGCCCCAAAATAAAGGGAATTTCTGCATTTTTGCCCCAAAATAAGATAAATTTTAGCTTTTTTTTCTCTGAGATAAGTGAAATTTCTGCAATTTTGCCCTAAAATAAGAGAAATTTCTGCAATTTTTCCCCATAATAAGCGAAATTTCTGCAAATTTGGCCCAAAATAAGGGGAATTTCTGTTTTTTGCCCCCAAATAAGGGAAATTTCTGCCTTATTTTCCCCAAATAAGGAAAATTTCAAACTTTTTACCCTAAAATAAGGAGAATTTCTGCATTTTTGGCACAAAATATACGGAATTTCTGCCTTTTTACCCCATAATAAGGAAAATTACTGCAATTTTGCCCCAAAATAAGGGGAATTTTTCTTTTTTTTGCTGCAAAATAAAGGAAATTTCAACCTTTTTACATGAAAATAAGTGAAATTACTGCAATTTTTCCCCAAATAAGGGAAATTTCTGCAATTTTGCCCCAAAATAAGTGGAATTTCTGATTTTTGCCCCAAAATAAAGGGAATTTCTGCCTTTTTGCCCCAAAATAAGAAAATTTTTTGCTTTTTTTCTCTGAAATAATTGAAATTTCTTCAATTTTGCCACAAAATAAGAGAAATTTCTGGAATTTTGCCCCAAAATAAGTGGAATTTCTGAGTTTTACCCCAAAATAAGGAGAATTTCTGTTTTTTTGCCTCAACATATAGGAAATTTCTGCCATTTTGCCCCACAATTAGAGGAATTTCTGCAATTTTGTTCCAAAATATGGGGAACTTCAGCCTTTTTGCCCGAAAATAAGTGGAATGCATACTTTTTTTGCCATAAAAAAGGGAAATTTCTTCATTGTTGCTTTAAAATAAGGGGAATTTCTGCCTTTTTGCCTCTAAATAAGTGGAATTTCTGTATTTTTTTCCCAAAACAAAGAGAATTTCTGTATTTTTTGCCCCAAAATAAGGAAAATTTCTGACTTATTACCCTAAAATAAGTGAAATTTCTGCAATTTTGCCCCAAAATAAGGTGAATTTCTGAATTTTTGCCCCAAGATAATGGGAATTTCTACCTTTTGCCCCAAAATTTGGGGAATTTCTGCAATTTTGCTCCAAAATACTGGGAATTTCTGACTTTTTGCCCGAAAATAAAAGGAATGTATAACTTTTTGCCATAAAAAAGTGAAATTTCTTCATTTTTGCTCCAAAATAAGGAGAATTTCTGCCTTTTGCCTCTAAATAAGTGGAATTTCTGTCTTTTTCCCCCAAAACAAAGGGAATTTCTGACTTATTTGCCCCAAAATAATGGGAATTTCTGATTTATTACCCTTAAATAAGTGAAATTTCTGCAATTTTGGCCCAAAATAAGGGATATTTCTGCCTTTTTTCCCCCAAATAAGGGGAATTTCAACTTTTACCTCAAAATAAGGGGAATTTCTGCATTTTTGCCACATAATTTACGGAATTTCTGCTTTTTGGCCCCATAATAAGGAAAATTTCTGCAATTTTGCCCCAAAATAAAGCGAATTTCTGATTTTTGCCCAAAAATAAAATGAATTTCTGCCTTTTGCCCCAAAATAAGAAAAATTTTTGATTTTTTTCTCTGAAATAATTGAAATTTCTGCAATTTTGCCCCAAAATATGGGAAATTTCTGGAATTTTGCCCCAAAATAATTGGAATTTCTGAGTTTTACCCCAAAATAAGGAGAATTTCTGTTTTTTTGCCCCAACATATAGTTAATTTCTGCCTTTTTGCCCCACAAATAGAGAAATTTCTGCAATTTTGCTCCAAAATACGGGGAACTTCAGCCTTTTTGCCCGAAAATAAGTGGAATGCATACTTTTTTGCCATAAAAAAGGGAAATTTCTTCATTGTTGCTCCAAAATAAGGGAAATTTCTGCTTTTTGCCTCTGAATAAGTGGAATTTCTGTATTTTTTTCCAAAACAAAGAGAATTTCTGTCTTTTTTGCCCCAAAATAAAGAAAATTTCTGACTTATTACCCTAAAATAAGTGAAATTTCTGCAATTTTTCCCCAAAATAAGGAAAATTTCTGCCTTATTGCCCTGAAATATGTGAAATTTCTGCAATTTTACCCCAAAATAAGGTGAATTTCTGAATTTTTGCCCCAAAATAAAGGGAATTTCTTCCTTGTTGCCCCAAAATAAGAAAAATTTTAGCTTTTTTTCTCTGAAATAAGTGAAATTTCTGCAATTTTGCCCAAAAATAAGAGAAATTTCTGCAATTTTTCCCCATAATAAGAGAAATTTCTGCAATTTTGCCCCAAAATAAGGGGAATTTCTGTTTTTTGCCCCCAAAAAAGGGAAATTTCTGCCTTTTTCCCCCAAATAAGGGGAATTTCAGCCTTTTTACCTCAAAATAGGAGGATTTCTGCATTTTTGCCACAAAATATTAGGAATTTCTGCATTTTTGCCCCAAAATAAGGAAAATTTCTGCCTTTTTTTCCTGAAATAAGTGAAATTTCTGCAATTTTGCCCCAAAATAAGTGGAATTTCTGAGTTTTGCCCCAAAATAAAGAGAATTTCTGTCTTTTTGCCCCAACATATAGGGAATTTCTGCCTTTTTGCCCCACAGTTAGAGGAATTTCTGCAATTTTGCTCCAAAATACGAGGAATTTCTGCCTTTTTGCCCGAAAATAAGGGGAATGCATACCTTTTTGCCATATATAAGGGAAATTTCTTCATTTTTGCTCCAAAATAAGGGGAATTTCTGCCTTTTTGCCTCTAAATAAGTGGAATTTCTGTCTTTTTCCCCCAAAACAAAAGGAATTTCTGTATTTTTTGCCCCCAAATAAGGGGAATTTCTGACTTATTACCCTGAAATAAATGAAATTTTTGCAATTTTGCTCAAAATAATAGAAATTTCTGCCTTTTGGCCCACAAATAAAGGGGAATTTCAGCCTTTTTACCTCAAAATAAGTGGAATTTCTGCATTTTTGGCACAAAATATACAGAATTTCTGTCTTTTTGCCCCATATGAAAAAAAATTACTGCAATTTTGCCCCAAAATAAGGGGAATTTCTCCTTTTTTGCCGCAAAATAAGGGAAATTTCAGCCTTTTTACCTGAAAATAAGTAAAATTGCTTCAATTTTGCCCCAAATAAGGGAAATTTCTGCAATTTTGCCCAAAATAAAGTAAATTTCTGCAATTTTGCCCCAAAATAAAGGGAATTTCTGATTTTTGCCCCAAAATAAAATGAATTTCTGCCTTTTTCCCCAAAATAAGAAAAATTTTTGCTTTTTTTCTTTGAAATAATTGAAATTTCTGCAATTTTGCCCCAAAATAAGGGAAATTTCTGGAATTTTGCCCCAAAATAATTGGAATTTCTGAGTTTTACCCCAAAATAAGGAGAATTTCTGTTTTTTTGCCCCAACATATAGGGAATTTCTGCCTTTTTGCCCCACAAATAGAGAAATTTCTGCAATTTTGCTCCAAAATACGGGGAACTTCAGCCTTTTTGCCCGAAAATAAGTGGAATGCATATTTTTTGCCATTAAAAAGGAAAATTTCTTCATTGTTGCTTCAAAATAAGGGAAATTTCTGCTTTTTGCCTCTAAATAAGTGGAATTTCTGTATTTTTTTTCCAAAACAAAGAGAATTTCTGTCTTTTTTGCCCCAAGATAAGGAAAATTTCTGACTTATTACCCTGAAATAAGTGAAATTTCTGCAATTTTGCCCCAAAATAAAGAAAATTTCTGCCTTATTGCCCTGAAATATGTGAAATTTCTGCAATTTTACCCCAAAATAAGGTGAATTTCTGAATTTTTGCCCCAAAATAAAGGGAATTTCTGCATTTTTGCCCCAAAATAAGATAAATTTTAGCTTTTTTTTCTCTGAGATAAGTGAAATTTCTGCAATTTTGCCCTAAAATAAGAGAAATTTCTGCAATTTTTCCCCATAATAAGCGAAATTTCTGCAAATTTGGCCCAAAATAAGGGGAATTTCTGTTTTTTGCCCCCAAATAAGGGAAATTTCTGCCTTATTTTCCCCAAATAAGGAAAATTTCAAACTTTTTACCCTAAAATAAGGAGAATTTCTGCATTTTTGGCACAAAATATACGGAATTTCTGCCTTTTTACCCCATAATAAGGAAAATTACTGCAATTTTGCCCCAAAATAAGGGGAATTTTTCTTTTTTTTGCTGCAAAATAAAGGAAATTTCAACCTTTTTACATGAAAATAAGTGAAATTACTGCAATTTTTCCCCAAATAAGGGAAATTTCTGCAATTTTGCCCCAAAATAAGTGGAATTTCTGATTTTTGCCCCAAAATAAAGGGAATTTCTGCCTTTTTGCCCCAAAATAAGAAAATTTTTTGCTTTTTTTCTCTGAAATAATTGAAATTTCTTCAATTTTGCCACAAAATAAGAGAAATTTCTGGAATTTTGCCCCAAAATAAGTGGAATTTCTGAGTTTTACCCCAAAATAAGGAGAATTTCTGTTTTTTTGCCTCAACATATAGGAAATTTCTGCCATTTTGCCCCACAATTAGAGGAATTTCTGCAATTTTGTTCCAAAATATGGGGAACTTCAGCCTTTTTGCCCGAAAATAAGTGGAATGCATACTTTTTTTGCCATAAAAAAGGGAAATTTCTTCATTGTTGCTTTAAAATAAGGGGAATTTCTGCCTTTTTGCCTCTAAATAAGTGGAATTTCTGTATTTTTTTCCCAAAACAAAGAGAATTTCTGTATTTTTTGCCCCAAAATAAGGAAAATTTCTGACTTATTACCCTAAAATAAGTGAAATTTCTGCAATTTTGCCCCAAAATAAGGTGAATTTCTGAATTTTTGCCCCAAGATAATGGGAATTTCTACCTTTTGCCCCAAAATTTGGGGAATTTCTGCAATTTTGCTCCAAAATACTGGGAATTTCTGACTTTTTGCCCGAAAATAAAAGGAATGTATAACTTTTTGCCATAAAAAAGTGAAATTTCTTCATTTTTGCTCCAAAATAAGGAGAATTTCTGCCTTTTGCCTCTAAATAAGTGGAATTTCTGTCTTTTTCCCCCAAAACAAAGGGAATTTCTGACTTATTTGCCCCAAAATAATGGGAATTTCTGATTTATTACCCTTAAATAAGTGAAATTTCTGCAATTTTGCCCCAAAATAAGGGAAATTTCTGCCTTTTTTCCCCCAAATAAGGGGAATTTCAACTTTAACCTCAAAATAAGGGGAATTTCTGCATTTTTGCAACATAATTTATGGAATTTCTGCTTTTTGGCCCCATAATAAGGAAAGTTTCTGCAATTTTGCCCCAAAATAAGGGGATTTTCTCATTTTTGTCTCAAAATAAAGGAAATTTCAGCCTTTTTACCTGAAAATAAGTAAAATTACTTCAATTTTGCCCCAAATAAGGGAAATTTCTGCCATTTTGCCCAAAATAAGGTAAATTTCTGCAATTTTGCCCCAAAATAAAGCGAATTTCTGATTTTTGCCCCAAAATAAAATGAATTTCTGCCTTTTTGCCCCAAAATAAGAAAAATTTTTGATTTTTTTCTCTGAAATAATTGAAATTTCTGCAATTTTGCCCCAAAATATGGGAAATTTCTGGAATTTTGCCCCAAAATAATTGGAATTTCTGAGTTTTACCCCAAAATAAGGAGAATTTCTGTTTTTTTTGCCCCAACATATAGGGAATTTGTGCCTTTTTGCGCCACAAATAGAGAAATTTCTGCAATTTTGCTCCAAAATATTGGGAACTTCAGCCTTTATGCCCGAAAATAAGTGGAATGCATACTTTTTTGCCATAAAAAAGGGAAATTTCTTCATTGTTGCTCCAAAATAAGGGAAATTTCTGCTTTTTGCCTCTGAATAAGTGGAATTTCTGTATTTTTTTTCCAAAACAAAGAGAATTTCTGTCTTTTTTGCCCCAAAATAAAGAAAATTTCTGACTTATTACCATGAAATAAGTGAAATTTCTGCAATTTTGCCCCAAAATAAAAAAAAATTTCTGCCTTATTGCCCTGAAATATGTGAAATTTCTGCAATTTTACCCCAAAATAAGGTGAATTTCTGAATTTTTGCCCCAAAATAAAGGGAATTTCTGCCTTTTTGCCCCAAAATAAGAAAAATTTTAGCTTTTTTTCTCTGAAATAAGTGAAATTTCTGCAATTTTGCACCAAAATAAGAAAAATTTCTGCAATTTTTCCCCATAATAAGAGAAATTTCTGCAATTTTGCCCCAAAATAAGGGGAATTTCTGTTTTTTGCCCCCAAATAAGGGAAATTTCTGCCTTTTTTCCCCCAAATAAGGGGAATTTCAGCCTTTTTACCTCAAAATAGGAGGATTTCTGCATTTTTGCCACAAAATATTAGGAATTTCTGCATTTTTGCCCCAAAATAAAAAAAATTTCTGCCTTTTTTCCCTGAAATAAGTGAAATTTCTGCAATTTTGCCCCAAAATAAGTGGAATTTTTGAGTTTTGCCCCAAATAAGGAGAATTTCTGTCTTTTTGCCCCAACATATAGGGAATTTCTGCCTTTTTGCCCCACAGTTAGGGGAATTTCTGCAATTTTGCTCCAAAATACGAGGAATTTCTGCCTTTTTGCCCGAAAATAAAGGGAATGCATACCTTTTTGCCATATATAAGGGAAATTTCTTCATTTTTGCTCCAAAATAAGGGGAATTTCTGCCTTTTTGCCTTTAAATAAGTGGAATTTCTGTCTTTTTCCCCCAAAACAAAAGGAATTTCTGTATTTTTTGCCCCAAAATAAGGGGAATTTCTGACTTATTACCCTGAAATAAATGAAATTTTTGCAATTTTGCTCAAAATAATAGAAATTTCTGCCTTTTTGCTCACAAAAAAAGGGGAATTTCAGCCTTTTTACCTCAAAATAAGTGGAATTTCTGCATTTTTGGCACAAAATATACAGAATTTCTGTCTTTTTGCCCCATATGAAAAAAAATTACTGCAATTTTGCCCCAAAATAAGGGGAATTTCTCCTTTTTTGCCGCAAAATAAAGGAAATTTCAGCCTTTTTACCTGAAAATAAGTAAAATTGCTTCAATTTTGCCCCAAATAAGGGAAATTTCTGCAATTTTGCCCAAAATAAAGTAAATTTCTGCAATTTTGCCCCAAAATAAAGGGAATTTCTGATTTTTGCCCCAAAATAAAATGAATTTCTGCCTTTTTCCCCAAAATAAGAAAAATTTTTGCTTTTTTTCTTTGAAATAATTGAAATTTCTGCAATTTTGCCCCAAAATAAGGGAAATTTCTGGAATTTTGCCCCAAAATAATTGGAATTTCTGAGTTTTACCCCAAAATAAGGAGAATTTCTGTTTTTTGCCCCAACATATAGGGAATTTCTGCCTTTTTGCCCCACAAATACAGAAATTTCTGCAATTTTGCTCCAAAATACGGGGAACTTCAGCCTTTTTGCCCGAAAATAAGTGGAATGCATATTTTTTGCCATTAAGAAGGAAAATTTCTTTATTGTTGCTCCAAAATAAGGGAAATTTCTGCTTTTTGCCTCTAAATAAGTGGAATTTCTGTATTTTTTTTCCAAAACAAAGAGAATTTCTGTCTTTTTTGCCCCAAGGTAAGGAAAATTTCTGACTTATTACCCTGAAATAAGTGAAATTTCTGCAATTTAGCCCTAAAATAGGGAAAATTTCTGCCTTATTGCCCTGAAATATGTGAAATTTCTGCAATTTTACCCCAAAATAAGGTGAATTTCTGAATTTTTGCCCCAAAATAGAGGAAATTTCTGCATTTTTGCCCCAAAATAAGATAAATTTTAGATTTTTTTCTCTGAGATAAGTGAAATTTCTGCAATTTTGCCCTAAAATAAGAGAAATTTCTGCAATTTTTCCCCTTAATAAGCGAAATTTCTGCAAATTTGGCCCAAAATAAGGGGAATTTCTGTTTTTTGCCCCCAAATAAGGGAAATTTCTGCCTTATTCCCCCCAAATAAGGGGAATTTCAGCCTTTTTACCTCAAAATAAGGGGAATTACTGCATTTTTGCCACAAAATATTAGAAATTTCTGCCTATTTGACCCAAAAAAAGGAAAATTTCTGCCTTTTTTCCCTGAAATAAGTGAAATTTCTGCAATTTTGCCCCAAAATATGTGGAATTTTTGAGTTTTGCCCCAAATAAGGAGAATTTCTGTCTTTTTGCCCCAACATATAGGGAATTTCTGTCTTTTTGCCCCACAGTTAGGGGAATTTCTGCAATTTTGCTCCAAAATACGAGGAATTTCTGCCTTTTTGCCCGAAAATAAGGGGAATGCATACCTTTTTGCCATATATAAGGGAAATTTCTTCATTTTTGCTCCAAAATAAGGGGAATTTCTGCCTTTTTGCCTCTAAATAAGTGGAATTTCTGTGCTTTTCCCCCAAAACAAAGGAAATTTCTGTCTTTTTTGCCCCAATATAAAGAAAATTTCTGACTTATTACCCTGAAATAATTGAAATTTCTGCAAATTTGCCCCAAAATAAGGGAAATTTCTGCCTTTTGCCCCAAAATATGGGGACTTTCAGCATTTTACTTCAAAATAAGGGAAATTTCTGATTTTTGCACCAAAATATGGAGATTTTCTGCCTTTTTGCCCCAAAATAAAGGGAATTTCTGCATTTTTGCACCAATATTAGGGGAATTTCTGCAATTTTGCTCCAAAATATGGGTCATTTCTGCCTTTTGCCCGAAATTAATTGGAATTTCTGCCTTTTTGTCCCGAAATAAGTGAAATTTCTTCAATTTTAGCCAAAAATTAGGGATTTCATCTTTTTGCCTTAAAATAAGAGGAATTTCTTCCATTTTTCCCTGAAATATTTAAAATTTCTGCAATTTTACCCCAAAATAAGGGGAATTTCTGCCTTATTGCCCCTAAATAAGGGGAATTTCAACCTTATTACCTCAAAATAAGGGAAATTTCTGCCTTTTTGCCACAAAATATACAAAATTTCTGCCTTTTTGCCCCAATATACGGAAAATTTCTGCAATTTTGACCCAAAAAAAGGGGAATTTCTCCCTTTTTGCCCCAAAATAAAGGAAATTTCAGCCTTTTTACATGAAAATAAGTGAAATTTCTGCAATTTTGCCCCAAATAAGAGAAATTTCTGCATTTTGCCCCAAAATAAGGTAAATTCCTGCAATTTTGCCCCAAAATAAAGAAAATTTCTGGAATTTTGCCCCAAAATAAGAGGAATTTCTGATTTTTGCCCCAAAATAAAGGAAATTTCTGCATTTGTCCCAAAATTAGGGAAATTTATGCAATTTTGCTCCAAAATACGGGAAATTTCTGCCTTTTTGCCCGAAAATAAGAGGAATGCATACCTTTTTGCCATAAAAAAGAGAAATTTCTTCATTTTTGCTCCAAAATAAGGGGAATTTCTGCCTTTTTGCCTCTAAATAAGTGAAATTTCTGTTTTTTCCCCCAAAACAAAGGGAATTTCTGACTTTTTGCCCCAAAATAATGGGAATTTCTGATTTATTACCCTGAAATAAGTGAAATTTCTGCAATTTTCCCCCAAAATAAGTGGAATTTCTGAGTTTTGCCCCAAAATAAGTAGAATTACTGGCTTTTTGCCCCAAAATATAGGGAATTTCTGCCTTTTGGCCCCACAATTTGGGGAATTTCTTCAATTTTGCTCCAAAATACGGGAAATTTTTGCCTTTTTGCCCGAAAATAAGGGGAATGCATACCTTTTTGCCATATATAAGGGAAATTTCTTCATTTTTGCTCCAAAATAAGGGGAATTTCTGCCTTTTTGCCTCTAAATAAGTAGAATTTCTGTCTTTTTCCCCCAAAACAAAAGGAATTTTTGTCTTTTTTGCCCCAATATTAGAGGAATTTCTGACTTATTACCCTGAAACAAGTGAAATTTCTGCAATTTTGCCCCAAAATAATAGATAATTTCTGCATTTTTGCCCCCAAATAAGGGGAATTTCAGGCTTTTTACCTCAAAATAAGGGGAATTTCTGCATTTTTGCCACAAAATATTAGGAATTTCTGCCTTTTTGCTCCAAAATAAGGTAAATTTTT
Organism: Micromys minutus; assembly: GCF_963924665.1. NCBI lineage: Eukaryota > Metazoa > Chordata > Mammalia > Rodentia > Muridae > Micromys > Micromys minutus. Next base: position 563,981 of record NW_027667642.1, on the reverse strand, counting down.
GCCTTTTTTCCCTGAAATAAGTGAAATTTCTGCAATTTTGCCCCAAAATAAGTGGAATTTCTTAGTTTTGCCCCAAAATAAGAAGAATTTCTGTCTTTTTACCCCAAAATATAGGTAATTTCTGGCTTTTTCGCCCACAATTAGGGGGATTTCTGCAATTTTGCTCCAAAATACGGGGAAATTTTGCCTTTTTGCGCAAAAATAAGGGGAATTCATACCTTTTTGCCATATAAAAGGGAAATTTCTTAATTTTTGCTCCAAAATAAGGGGAATTTCTGCCTTTTTGCCTCTAAATAAGTGGAATTTCTGTCTTTTTTCCCCAAAATAAAGGGAATTTCTGTCTTTTTTGCCCCAAAATAAGGGCAATTTCTGACCTATTACCCTGAAATAAGTAAAATTTCTGCAATTTTGCACCAAAATAAGGGAAATTTCTGCCTTTTTGCCCCCAAATAAGGGGAATTTCAACTTTTACCTCAAAATAAGGGGAATTTCTGCATTTTTGCCACATAATATACAGAATTTCTGCTTTTTGGCCCCATAATAAGGAAAATTTCTGCAATTTTGCCCCAAAATAAGGGGAATTTCTCATTTTTGTCCCAAAATACAGGAAATTTCAGCCTTTTTACCTGAAAATAAGTAAAATTACTTCAATTTTGCCCCAAATAAGGGAAATTTCTGGCATTTTGCCCAAAATAAGGTAAATTTCTGCAATTTTGCGCCAAAATAAAGGGAATTTCTGATTTTTGCCCCAAAATAAAATGAATTTCTGCCTTTTTGCCCCAAAATAAGAAAAAATTTGATTTTTTTCTCTGAAATAATTGAAATTTCTGCAATTTTGCCCCAAAATAAGGGAAATTTCTGGAATTTTGCCCCAAAATAATTGGAATTTCTGAGTTTTACCCCAAAATAAGGAGAATTTCTGTTTTTTTGCCCCAACATATAGAGAATTTCTTTTATTTTGCCCCACAAATAGAGAAATTTCTGCAATTTTGCTCCAAAATACGGGGAATTTCTGCCTTTTTGCCCGAAAATAAGGGGAATGCATACCTTTTTGCCATATATAAGGGAAATTTCTTCATTTTTGCTCCAAAATAAGGGGAATTTCTGCCTTTTTGCCTTTAAATAAGTGGAATTTCTGTCTTTTTCCCCCAAAACAAAAGGAATTTCTGTATTTTTTGCCCCAAAATAAGGGGAATTTCTCACTTATTACCCTGAAATAAATGAAATTTTTGCAATTTTGCTCAAAATAATAGAAATTTCTGCCTTTTTGCCCACAAAAAAAGGGGAATTTCAGCCTTTTTACCTCAAAATAAGTGGAATTTCTGCATTTTTGGCACAAAATATACAGAATTTCTGTCTTTTTGCCCCATATGAAAAAAAATTACTGCAATTTTGCCCCAAAATAAGGGGAATTTCTCCTTTTTTGCCGCAAAATAAAGGAAATTTCAGCCTTTTTACCTGAAAATAAGTAAAATTGCTTCAATTTTGCCCCAAATAAGGGAAATTTCTGCAATTTTGCCCAAAATAAAGTAAATTTCTGCAATTTTGCCCCAAAATAAAGGGAATTTCTGATTTTTGCCCCAAAATAAAATGAATTTCTGCCTTTTTCCCCAAAATAAGAAAAATTTTTGCTTTTTTTCTTTGAAATAATTGAAATTTCTGCAATTTTGCCCCAAAATAAGGGAAATTTCTGGAATTTTGCCCCAAAATAATTGGAATTTCTGAGTTTTACCCCAAAATAAGGAGAATTTCTGTTTTTTGCCCCAACATATAGGGAATTTCTGCCTTTTTGCCCCACAAATACAGAAATTTCTGCAATTTTGCTCCAAAATACGGGGAACTTCAGCCTTTTTGCCCGAAAATAAGTGGAATGCATATTTTTTGCCATTAAGAAGGAAAATTTCTTTATTGTTGCTCCAAAATAAGGGAAATTTCTGCTTTTTGCCTCTAAATAAGTGGAATTTCTGTAATTTTTTTCCAAAACAAAGAGAATTTATGTCTTTTTTGCCCCAAGATAAGGAAAATTTCTGACTTATTACCCTGAAATAAGTGAAATTTCTGCAATTTAGCCCTAAAATAGGGAAAATTTCTGCCTTATTGCCCTGAAATATGTGAAATTTCTGCAATTTTACCCCAAAATAAGGTGAATTTCTGAATTTTTGCCCCAAAATAGAGGGAATTTCTGCATTTTTGCCCCAAAATAAGATAAATTTTAGATTTTTTTCTCTGAGATAAGTGAAATTTCTGCAATTTTGCCCTAAAATAAGAGAAATTTCTGCAATTTTTCCCCTTAATAAGCGAAATTTCTGCAAATTTGGCCCAAAATAAAAGGAATTTCTGTTTTTTGCCCCCAAATAAGGGAAATTTCTGCCTTATTCCCCCCAAATAAGGGGAATTTCAGCCTTTTTACCTCAAAATAAGGGGAATTACTGCATTTTTGCCACAAAATATTAGAAATTTCTGCATATTTGACCCCAAAAAAGGAAAATTTCTGCCTTTTTTCCCTGAAATAAGTGAAATTTCTGCAATTTTGCCCCAAAATATGTGGAATTTTTGAGTTTTGCCCCAAATAAGGAGAATTTCTGTCTTTTTGCCCCAACATATAGGGAATTTCTGTCTTTTTGCCCCACAGTTAGGGGAATTTCTGCAATTTTGCTCCAAAATACGAGGAATTTCTGCCTTTTTGCCCGAAAATAAGGGGAATGCATACCTTTTTGCCATATATAAGGGAAATTTCTTCATTTTTGCTCTAAAATAAGGGGAATTTCTGCCTTTTTGCCTCTAAATAAGTGGAATTTCTGTGCTTTTCCCCCAAAACAAAGGAAATTTCTGTCTTTTTTGCCCCAATATAAAGAAAATTTCTGACTTATTACCCTAAAATAATTGAAATTTCTGCAAATTTGCCCCAAAATAAGGGAAATTTCTGCCTTTTGCCCCAAAATATGGGGACTTTCAGCATTTTACTTCAAAATAAGGGAAATTTCTGATTTTTGCACCAAAATATGGAGAATTTCTGCCTTTTTGCCCCAAAATAAAGGGAATTTCTGCATTTTTGCACCAATATTAGGGGAATTTCTGCAATTTTGCTCCAAAATATGGGTCATTTCTGCCTTTTGCCCGAAATTAATTGGAATTTCTGCCTTTTTGTCCCGAAATAAGTGAAATTTCTTCAATTTTAGCCAAAAATTAGGGATTTCATATTTTTGCCTTAAAATAAGAGGAATTTCTTCCATTTTTCCCTGAAATATTTAAAATTTCTGCAATTTTACCCCAAAATAAGGGGAATTTCTGCCTTATTGCCCCTAAATAAGGGGAATTTCAACCTTATTACCTCAAAATAAGGGAAATTTCTGCCTTTTTGCCACAAAATATACAAAATTTCTGCCTTTTTGCCCTAATATACGGAAAATTTCTGCAATTTTGACCCAAAAAAAGGGGAATTTCTCCCTTTTTGCCCCAAAATAAAGGAAATTTCAGCCTTTTTACATGAAAATAAGTGAAATTTCTGCAATTTTGCCCCAAATAAGAGAAATTTCTGCATTTTGCCCCAAAATAAGGTAAATTCCTGCAATTTTGCCCCAAAATAAAGAAAATTTCTGGAATTTTGCCCCAAAATAAGAGGAATTTCTGATTTTTGCCCCAAAATAAAGGAAATTTCTGCATTTGTCCCAAAATTAGGGAAATTTATGCAATTTTGCTCCAAATACGGGAAATTTCTGCCTTTTTGCCCGAAAATAAGAGGAATGCATACCTTTTTGCCATAAAAAAGAGAAATTTCTTCATTTTTGCTCCAAAATAAGGGGAATTTCTGCCTTTTTGCCTCTAAATAAGTGAAATTTCTGTTTTTTCCCCCAAAACAAAGGGAATTTCTGACTTTTTGCCCCAAAATAATGGGAATTTCTGATTTATTACCCTGAAATAAGTGAAATTTCTGCAATTTTCCCCCAAAATAAGTGGAATTTCTGAGTTTTATCCCAAAATAAGTAGAATTAGTGGCTTTTTGCCCCAAAATATAGGGAATTTCTGCCTTTTGGCCCCACAATTAGGGGAATTTCTTCAATTTTGCTCCAAAATACGGGAAATTTTTGCCTTTTTGCCCGAAAATAAGGGGAATGCATACCTTTTTGCCATATATAAGGGAAATTTCTTCATTTTTGCTCCAAAATAAGGGGAATTTCTGCCTTTTTGCCTCTAAATAAGTAGAATTTCTGTCTTTTTCCCCCAAAACAAAAGGAATTTTTGTCTTTTTTGCCCCAATATTAGAGGAATTTCTGACTTATTACCCTGAAACAAGTGAAATTTCTGCAATTTTGCCCCAAAATAATAGATAATTTCTGCATTTTTGCCCCCAAATAAGGGGAATTTCAGGCTTTTTACCTCAAAATAAGGGGAATTTCTGCATTTTTGCCACAAAATATTAGGAATTTCTGCCTTTTTGCTCCAAAATAAGGTAAATTTTTGCCTTTTTTCCCTGAAATAAGTGAAATTTCTGCAATTTTGCCCCAAAATAAGTGGAATTTCTTAGTTTTGCCCCAAAATAAGAAGAATTTCTGTCTTTTTACCCCAAAATATAGGTAATTTCTGGCTTTTTCGCCCACAATTAGGGGGATTTCTGCAATTTTGCTCCAAAATACGGGGAAATTTTGCCTTTTTGCGCAAAAATAAGGGGAATTCATACCTTTTTGCCATATAAAAGGGAAATTTCTTAATTTTTGCTCCAAAATAAGGGGAATTTCTGCCTTTTTGCCTCTAAATAAGTGGAATTTCTGTCTTTTTCCCCCAAAATAAAGGGAATTTCTGTCTTTTTTGCCCCAAAATAAGGGGAATTTCTGACCTATTACCCTGAAATAAGTAAAATTTCTGCAATTTTGCACCAAAATAAGGGAAATTTCTGCCTTTTTGCCCCCAAATAAGGGGAATTTCAACTTTTACCTCAAAATAAGGGGAATTTCTGCATTTTTGCCACATAATATACAGAATTTCTGCTTTTTGGCCCCATAATAAGGAAAATTTCTGCAATTTTGCCCCAAAATAAGGGGAATTTCTCATTTTTGTCCCAAAATACAGGAAATTTCAGCCTTTTTACCTGAAAATAAGTAAAATCACTTCAATTTTACCCCAAATAAGGGAAATTTCTGGCATTTTGCCCAAAATAAGGTAAATTTCTGCAATTTTGCGCCAAAATAAAGGGAATTTCTGATTTTTGCCCCAAAATAAAATGAATTTCTGCCTTTTTGCCCCAAAATAAGAAAAAATTTGATTTTTTTCTCTGAAATAATTGAAATTTCTGCAATTTTGCCCCAAAATAAGGGAAATTTCTGGAATTTTGCCCCAAAATAATTGGAATTTCTGAGTTTTACCGCAAAATAAGGAGAATTTCTGTTTTTTTGCCCCAACATATAGAGAATTTCTTTTATTTTGCCCCACAAATAGAGAAATTTCTGCAATTTTGCTCCAAAATACGGGGAACTTCAGCCTTTTTGCCCGAAAATAAGTGGAATGCATACTTTTTTGCCATAAAAAAAGGGAAATTTCTTCATTGTTGCTCCAAAATAAGGGAAATTTCTGCTTTTTTCCTCTAAATAAGTGGAATTTCTGTATTTTTTCCAAAACAAAGAGAATTTCTGTCTTTTTGCCCCAAAATAAAAAAAATTTCTGACTTATTACCCTGAAATAAGTGAAATTTCTGCAATTTTGCCCCAAAATAAGGAAAATTTCTGCCTTATTGCCCTAAAATATGTCAAATTTCTGCAATTTTACCCCAAAATAAGGTGAATTTCTGAATTTTTGCCACAAAATAAAGGGAATTTCTGCCTTTTTGCCCCAAAATAAGAAAAATTTTAGCTTTTTTTCTCTGAAATAAGTGAAATTTCTGCAATTTTGCCCTAAAATAAGAGAATTTTCTGCAATTTTTCCCCATAATAAGAGAAATTTCTGCAATTTTGCCCCAAAATAAGGGGAATTTCTGTTTTTTGCCCCCAAATAAGAAAAATTTCTGCTTTTTTCCCCCAAATAAGGGGAATTTTAGCCTTTTTACCTCAAAATAAGGGGAATTTCTGCATTTTTGCCACAAAATATTAGGAATTTCTGCCTTTTTGCCCCAAAATAAGGAAAATTTCTGCCTTTTTTCCCTGAAATAAGTGAAATTTCTGCAATATTGCCCCAAAATAAGTGGAATTTCTGAGTTTTGCCCCAAAATAAGGAGAATTTCTGTCTTTTTGCCCCAACATATAGGGAATTTCTGCCTTTTTACCCCACAGTTAGAGGAATTTCTGCAATTTTGCTCCAAAATACGAGGAATTTCTGCCTTTTTGCCCGAAAATAAGGGGAATGCATACCTTTTTGCCATATATAAGGGAAATTTCTTCATTTTTGCTCCAAAATAAGGGGAATTTCTGCCTTTTTGCCTCTAAATAAGTGGAATTTCTGTCTTTTTCCCCCAAAACAAAAAGAATTTCTGTATTTTTTGCCCCAAAATAAGGAGAATTTCTGACTTATTACCCTGAAATAAATGAAATTTTTGCAATTTTGCTCAAAATAATAGAAATTTCTGCCTTTTTGCCCACAAATAAGGGGAATTTCAGCCTTTTTACCTCAAAATAAGTGGAATTTCTGCATTTTTGGCACAAAATATATGGAATTTCTGTCTTTTTTGCCCCAAGATACGGAAAATTACTGCAATTTTGCCCCAAAATAAGGGGAATTTCTCCTTTTTTGCCGCAAAATAAAGGAAATTTGAGCCTTTTTACCTGAAAATAAGTAAAATTACTTCAATTTTGCCCCAAATAAGGTAAATTTCTGCAATTTTGCCCCAAAATAAAGGGAATTTCTGATTTTTGCCCCAAAATAAAATGAATTTCTGCCTTTTTCCCCAAAATAAGAAAAATTTTTGCTTTTTTTCTCTGAAATAATTGAAATTTCTGCAATTTTGCCCCAAAATAAGGGAAATTTCTGGAATTTTGCCCCAAAATAATTGGAATTTCTGAGTTTTACCCCAAAATAAGGAGAATTTCTGTTTTTTTTGCCCCAACATATAGGGAATTTCTGCCTTTTTGCCCCACAAATAGAGGAATTTCTGCAATTTTCCTCCAAAATACGGGGAACTTCAGCCTTTTTGCCCGAAAATAATGGAATGCATATTTTTTGCCATTAAAAAGGAAAATTTCTTCATTTTTGCTCCAAAATAAGGGAAATTTCTGCTTTTTGCCTCTAAATAAGTGGAATTTCTGTATTTTTTTCTAAAACAAAAAGAATTTCTGTCTTTTTTGCCCCAAGATAAGGAAAATTTCTGACTTATTACCTTGAAATAAGTGAAATTTCTGCAATTTTGCCCCAAAATGAGGAAAATTTCTGCCTTATTGCCCTGAAATATGTGAAATTTCTGCATTTTTCCCCAAAATAAGGTGAATTTCTGAATTTTTGCCCCAAAATAAAGGGAATTTCTGCATTTTGCCACAAAATAAGATAAATTTTAGCTTTTTTTCTCTGAAATAAGTGAAATTTCTGCAATTTTGCCCTAAAATAAGAGAAATTTCTGCAATTTTTCCCCATAATAAGCGAAATTTCTGCAAATTTGGCCCAAAATAAGGGGAATTTCTGTTTTTTGCCCCCAAATAAGGGAAATTTCTGCCTTATTCCCCCCAAATAAGGGGAATTTCAGCCTTTTTACCTCAAAATAAAGGGAATTACTGCATTTTTGCCACAAAATATTAGGAATTTCTGCCTATTTGACCCAAAATAAGGAAATTTTCTGCATTTTTTCCCTGAAATAATTGAAATTTCTGCAATTATGCCCCAAAATAAGTGGAATTTCTGAGTTTTGCCCCAAAATAAGGAGAATTTCTGTCTTTTTGCCCCAACATATAGGGAATTTCTGCCTTTTTGCCCCACAGTTAGGGGAATTTCTGCAAATTTGCTCCAAAATACGAGGAATTTCAGCCTTTTTGCCCGAAAATAAGGGGAATGCATACCTTTTTGCCATATATAAGGGAAATTTCTTCATTTTTGCTCCAAAATAAGAGGAATTTCTGCCTTTTTGCCTCTAAATAAGTGGAATTTCTGTGCTTTTCCCCCAAAACAAAGGAAATTTCTGTCTTTTTTGTCCCAATATAAAGAAAATTTTGGACTTATTACCCTGAAATACTTGAAATTTCTGCAAATTTGCCCCAAAATAAGGGAAATTTCTGCCTTTTGCCCCAAAATATGGGGACTTTCAGCATTTTACCTCAAAATAAGGGAAATTTCTGATTTTTGCACCAAAATATGGAGAATTTCTGCCTTTTTGCCATAAAATAAAGGGAATTTCTGCATTTTTGCACCAATATTAGGGGAATTTCTGCAATTTTGCTCCAAAATACGGGTCATTTCTGCCTTGATGCCCGAAATTAATTGGAATTTCTGCCTTTTTGTCCCGAAATAAGTGAAATTTCTTCAATTTTAGCCAAAAATTAGGGATTTCATCTTTTTGCCTTAAACTAAGAGGAATTTCTGCCATTTTGCCCTGAAATATTTGAAATTTCTGCAATTTTACCCCAAAATAAGGGGAATTTCTGCCTTATTGCCCCTAAATAATGGGAATTTCAACCTTATTACCTCAAAATAAGGGAAATTTCTGCCTTTTTGCCACAAAATATACAAAATTTCTGCCTTTTTGCCCCAATATACGGAAAATTTCTGCAATTTTGACCCAAAAAAGGGGAATTTCTCCCTTTTTGCCCCAAAATAAAGGAAATTTCAGCCTTTTTACATGAAATAAGTAAAATTTCTGCAATTTTGCCCCAAATAAGAGAAATTTTTGCATTTTGCCCCAAAATAAGGTAAATTCCTGCAATTTTGTCCCAAAATAAAGAAAATTTCTGGAATTTTGCCCCAAAATAAGAGGAATTTTTGATTTTTGCCCCAAAATAAAGGGAATTTCTGCATTTGTCCCAAAATTAGGGAAATTTATGCAATTTTGCTCCAAAATACGGGGAATTTCTGCCTTTTTGCCCGAAAATAAGGGGAATGCATACCTTTTTGCCATAAAAAAGGGAAATTTCTTCATTTTTGCTCCAAAATAAGGGGAATTTCTGCCTTTTTGCCTCTAAATAAGAGAAATTTCTGTTTTTTCCCCAAAAACAAAGGGAATTTCTGACTTTTTTACTTTAAAATAAGGGGAATTTCTGACTTATTACCCTGAAATAAGTGAAATTACTGCAATTTTTCCCCAGAATAAAGGAAATTTCTGACTTATTACCCTGAAATAAATGAAATTTCTGCCATTTTGCTCCAAAATAAAAGAAATTTCTGCCTTTTTACCCCCAAATAAGGGGAATTTCAACCTTTTTACCTCAAGATAAGAGGAATATCTGCAATTTAGGCACAAAATATACGGAATTTCTGCCTATTTGCCCCATAATAAAAAAATTACTGCAATTTTGCCCCAAAATAAGGGGAATTTCTCTTTTTTTGCTGCAAAATAAAGGAAATTTCAACCTTTTTACCTGAAAATAAGTGAAATTACTGCAATTTTGCCCCAAATAAGGGAAATTTCTGCAATTTTGCCCCAAAATAAGGTAAATTTCTGCAATTTTGCCCCAAAATAAGGGGAATTTCTGATTTTTGCCCCAAAATAAAGGGAATTTCTGCATTTTTGCCCCAAAATAAAAAAAAATTTTGCTTTTTTTCTGTGAAATAATTGAAATTTCTGCAATTTTGCCCCAAAATAACAGAAATTTCTGGAATTTTGCCCCAAAATAAGTGGAATTTCTGAGTTTTACCCCAAAATAAGGAGAATTTCTGTTTTTTTGCCCCAACATATAGAGAATTTCTGCCTTTTTGCCCCACAATTAGAGGAATTTCTGCAATTTTGCTCCAAAATACGGGGAACATCAGCCTTTTTGCCCGAAAATAAGTGGAATGCATACATTTTGCCATAAAAAAGGGAAATTTCTTCATTGTTGCTTTAAAATAAGGGGAATTTCTGCCTTTTTGCCTCTAAATAAGTGGAATTTCTGTATTTTTTTCCAAAAACAAAGAGAATTTCGGTCTTTTTTGCCCCAAAATAAAGAAAATTTCTGACTTATTACCCTGAAATAAGTGAAATTTCTGCAATTTTGCACCAAAATAATGTGAATTTCTGAATTTTTGCCCCAAAATAATGGAAATTTCTGCTTTTTGCCCCAATATAAGAAAGATTTTTGCTTTTTTTCTCTGAAATAAGTGAAATTTCTGCAATTTTGCCCTAAAATAGGAGAAATTTCTGCAATTTTTCCCCATAATAAGAGAAATTTCTGAGATTTTGCCCCATAATAAGGGCAATTTCTGACTTTTTGCCTCTCAATAAGTGGAATTTCTGTCTTTTTCCCCCAAACCAAAGGGAATTTCTGTCTTTTTTGCCCCAAAATAAAGGGAATTTCTGACCTATTACCCTGAAATAAGTAAAATTTCTGCAATTTTGCACCAAAATAAGGGAAATTTCTGACTTTTTGCCCCCAAATAAGGGGAATTTCAACTTTTACCTCAAAATAAGGGGAATTTCTGCATTTTTGCCACATAATTTACGGAATTTCTGCTTTTTTGCCCCATATTAAGGAAAATTTCTGCAATTTTGCCTCAAAATAAGGGGAATTTCTCCTTTTTTGCCCAAAAATAAAGGAAATTTCAGCCTTTTTACCTGAAAATAAGTGAAATTACTGCAATTTTGCCCCAAATAAAGAAATTTCTGCAATTTTGCCCCAAAATAAGGGAAATTTCTGTAATTTTGCCCCAAAATAAAGAAAATTTATGGAATTTTGCCCCAAAATAAGGGATTTTCTGATTTTTGCCCCAAAATAAAGGGAATTTACCTTTTGCCACAAAATTTGGGGAATTTCTGCAATTTTGCTCCAAAATACGGGTAATTTCTGACTTTATGCCCGAAAATAAGAGGAATGCATATCTTTTTGCCATAAAAAAGTGAAATTTCTTCATTTTTGCTCCAAAATAAGGTGAATTTCTGCCTTTTGCCTCTAAATAAGTGGAATTTCTGTCTTTTTCCTCCAAAATAAAGGGAATTTCTGACTTTTTTGCCCCAAAATAAGGGGAATTTCTGATTTATTACCCTGAAATAAGTGAAATTTCTGCAATTTTGCCCCAAAATAAGGGAAATTTCTTCCTTTTTGCCCCCAAATAAGGGGAATTTCAGCCTTTTTACCTCAAAATAAAGGGAATTTCTGCATTTTTGCCACAAAATATTAGGAATTTCTGCCTTTTTGCCCCAAAATAAGAAAAATTTCTGCCTTTTTTCCCCGAAATAAGTGAAATTTCTGCAATTTTGCCCCAAAATAAGTGGAATTTATGAGTTTTGCCCCAAAATAAGGAGATTTTCTGTCTTTTTGCTGCAACATATAGGGAATTTCTGCCTTTTTGCCCCACAGTTAGGGGAATTTCTGCAATTTTGCTCCTAAATACGAGGAATTTCTGCCTTTTTGCCCGAAAATAAGGGGAATGCATACCTTTTTGCCATATATAAGGGAAATTTCTTCATTTTTGCTCCAAAATAAAGGGAATTTCTGCCTTTTTGCCTCTAAATAAGTGAAATTTCTGTCTTTTTCCCCCAAAACAAACGGAATTTTTGTCTATTTGCCCCAAAATAAGGGGAATTTCAGACTTATTACCCTGAAATAAGTGAAATTTCTGCAATTTTGAACCAAAATAATGGATAATTTCTGCATTTTTGCCACCAAATAAGGGGAATTTCAGCCTTTTTACCTCAAAATAAGGGGAATTTCTGCATTTTTCCCACAAAATATCAGGAATTTCTGTCTTTTTGCCCCAAAATAAGGAAAATTTCTGCCTTTTTTCCCTGAAATAAGTGAAATTTCTGCAATTTTGCCCCAAAATAAGTGGAATTTCTGAGTTTTGCCCCAAAATAAGAAGAATTTCTGTCTTTTTACCCCAAAATATAGGGAATTTCTGGCTTTTTGACCCACAATTAGGGGGATTTCTGCAATTTTGCTCTAAAATACGGGGAATTTTTGCCTATTTGCCCAAAAATAAGGGGAATTCATAACTTTTTGCCATATAAAAGGGAAATTTCTTCATTTTTGCTCCAAAATAAGGGGAATTTCTGCCTTTTTGCCTCTAAATAAGTGGAATTTCTGTATTTTTCCCCCAAAACAAAGGGAATTTCTGTCTTTTTTGCCCCAAAATAAGGGGAATTTCTGACCTATTACCCTGAAATAAGTAAAATTTCTGCAATTTTGCACCAAAATAAGGGAAATTTCTGCCTTTTTGCCCCCAAATAAGGGGAATTTCAACTTTTACCTCAAAATAAGGGGATTTTCTGCATTTTTGCCACATAATTTACGGAATTTCTGCTTTTTGGCCCCATAATAAGGAAAATTTCTGCAATTTTGCCCCAAAATAAGGGGAATTTCTCCTTTTTTGCCCAAAAATAAAGGAAATTTCAGCCTTTTTCCTGAAAATAAGTGAAATTACTGCAATTTTGCCCCAAGTAAAGATATTTCTGCAACTTTGCCCCAAAATAAGGTAAATTCTGCAATTTTGCCCCAAAATAAAGGAAATTTATGGAATTTTGCCCCAAAATAAGGGAATTTCTGATTTTTGCCCCAAAATAAATGGAATTTCTACCTTTTGCCCCAAAATTTGGGGAATTTCTGCAATTTTCCTCCAAAATACGGGAATTTCTGCCTTTTTTCACGAAAATAAGAAGAATGCATAACTTTTTGCTATAAAAAAGTGAAATTTCTTCATTTTTGCTCCAAAATAAGAGGAATTTCTGCCATTTGCCTCTAAATAAGAGGAATTTCTGTCTTTTTCCCCCAAAACAAAAAGAATTTCTTACTTTTTTGCCCCAAAATAAGGGGAATTTCTGATTTATTACCCTGAAATAAGTGAAATTTCTGCAATTTTGCCCCAAAATAAGGGAAATTTCTGCATTTTTGCCCCCATATAAGGGGAATTTCAGCCTTTTTACCTCAAAATAAGGGGAATTTCTGCATTTTTGCAACAAAATATTAGGAATTTCTGCCTTTTTGCACCAAAATAAGGAAAATTTCTGCTTTTTCTCCCCGAAATAAGTGAAATTTCTGCAATTTTCCTACCAAAAAAGTGGAATTTCTGACTTTTGCCCCAAAATAAGTAGAATTTCTGGCTTTTTGCCCCAACATATAGGGAATTTCTGCCTTTTGCCCCACAATTAGGGGAATTTCTGCAATTTTGCTCCAAAATACAGGGAATTTCTGCCTTTTTGCCCGAAAATAAGGGGAATGCATACCTTTTTGCCATATATAAGGGAAATTTCTTCATTTTTGCTCCAAAATAAGGGGAATTTCTGCCTTTTTGCCTCTAAATAAGTGGAATTTCTGTCTTTTTCCCCCAAAACAAAAGGAATTTTTTTCTTTTTTGCCCCAATATTAGGGGAATTTCTGACTTATTACCCTGAAATAAGTGAAATTTTTGCATTTCGTCCCCAAAATAATGGATAATTTCTGCATTTTTGCCCCCAAATAAGGGGAATTTCAGGCTTTTTACCTATAATAAAGGGAATTTCTGCATTTTTGCGACAAAATATTAGGAATTTCTGACTTTTTGCCCCAAAATAAGGAAAATTTTTGCCTTTTTTTCCTGAAATAAGTGAAATTTCTGCAATTTTCCCCCAAAATAAGTGGAATTTCTGAGTTTTGCCCCAAAATATGAAGAATTTCTGTCTTTTTACCACAAAATATAGGGAATTTCTGGCTTTTTCGCCCACAATTAGGGGGATTTCTGCAATTTTGCTCCAAAATACGGGGAAATTTTGCCTTTTTGCCCAAAAATAAGGGGAATTCATACCTTTTTGCGATATAAAAAGGAAATTTCTTAATTTTTGCTCCAAAATAAGTGGAATTTCTGCCTTTTTGCCTCTAAATAAGTGGAATTTCTGTCTTTTTCCCCAAAATAAAGGGAATTTCTGTCTTTTTTGCCCCAAAATAATGGGAATTTCTGACCTATTACCCTTAAATAAGTAAAATTTCTGCAATTTTGCACCAAAAAAGGGAAATTTCTGCCTTTTATCCCCAAATAAGGGGAATTTCAAATTTTACCTCAAAATAAGGGGAATTTCTGCATTTTTGCCACATAATTTACTGAATTTCTGCTTTTTGGCCCCATAATAAGGAAAATTTCTGCAATTTTGCCCCAAAATAAGTGGAATTTCTGAGTTTTGCCCCAAAATAAGGGGAATTTCTGACTTATTACCCTGAAATAAATGAAATTTTTGCAATTTTGCTCAAAATAATAGAAATTTCTGCCTTTTTGCCCACAAATAAGGGGAATTTCAGCCTTTTTACCTCAAAATAAGTGGGATTTCTGCATTTTTGGCACAAAATATACGGAATTTCTGACTTTTTGCCCCATATGAAGGAAAATTACTGCAATTTTGCCCCAAAATAAGGGGAATTTCTTTATTTTTGCCGCAAAATAAAGGAAATTTCAGCCTTTTTACCTGAAAATAAGTAAAATTACTTCAATATTGACCCAAATAAGGGAAATTTCTGCAATTTTGCCCAAAATAAGGTAAATTTCTGCAATTTTGCCCCAAAATAAAGGGAATTTCTGATTTTTGCCCCAAAATAAAATGAATTTCTGCCTTTTTGCCCCAAAATAAGAAAAATTTTTGCTTTTTTTCTCTGAAATAATTGAAATTTCTGCAATTTTGCCCCAAAATCAGGGAAATTTCTGGAATTTTGCCCCAAAATAATTGGAATTTCTGAGTTTTACCCCAAAATAAGGAGAATTTCTGTTTTTTTGCCCCAACATATAGGGAATTTCTGCCTTTTTGTCCCACAAATAGAGGAATTCTGCAATTTTGCTCCAAAATACGGGGAACTTCAGCCTTTTTGCCCGAAAATAAGTGGAATGCATATTTTTTGCCATTAAAAAGGAAAATTTCTTCATTGTTGCTCCAAAATAAGGGAAATTTCTGCTTTTTGCCTCTAAATAAGTGGAATTTCTGTATTTTTTTTCCAAAACAAAAAGAATTTCTGTCTTTTTTGCCCCAAAATAATGAAAATTTCTGACTTATTACCCTGAAATAAGTGAAATTTCTGCAATTTTGCCCCAAAATATGGAAAATTTCTGCCTTATTGCCCTGAAATATGTGAAATTTCTGCAATTTTACCCCAAAATAAGGTGAATTTCTGAATTTTTGCCCCAAAATAAAGGGAATTTCTGCCTTTTTGCCCCAAAATAAGATAAATTTTAGCTTTTTTTTCTCTGAAATAAGTGAAATTTCTGCAATTTTGCCCTAAAATACGAGAAATTTCTGCAATTTTTCCCCATAATAAGCGAAATTTCTGCAAATTAGGCCCAAAATAAGGGGAATTTCTGTTTTTTGCCCCCAAATAAGGGAAATTTCTGCCTTATTCCCCCCAAATAAGGGGAATTTCAGCCTTTTTACATCAAAATAAGGGGAATTACTGCATTTTTGCCACAAAATATTAGAAATTTCTGCCTATTTGACCCAAAATAAGGAAAATTTCTGCCTTTTTTCTCTGAAATAAGTGAAATTTCTGCAATTTTGCCCCAAAATAAGTGGAATTTCTGAGTTTTGCCCCAAAATAAGAAGAATTTCTGTCTTTTTGCCCCAACATATAGGGAATTTCTGCCTTTTTGCCCCACAGTTAGGAAAATTTCTGCAATTTTTCTCCAAAATACGAGGAATTTCCACCTTTTTGCCCGAAAATAAGGGGAATGCATACCTTTTTGCCATATATAAGGGAAATTTCTTCATTTTTGCTCCAAAATAAGGGGAATTTCTGCCTTTTTGCCTCTAAATAAGTGGAATTTCTGTGTTTTTCCCCCAAAACAAAGGAAATTTCTGTCTTTTTTGCACCAATATAAAGAAAATTTCTGACTTATTACCCTGAAATAAGTGAAATTTCTGCAAATTTGCCCCAAAATAAGGGAAATTTCTGCCTTTTGCCCCAAAATATGGGGACTTTCAGCATTTTACCTCAAAATAAGAGAAATTTCTGAGTTTTGCACCAAAATATGGAGAATTTCTGCCTTTTTGCCCCAAAATAAAGGGAATTTCTGCATTTTTGCACCAATATTAGGGGAATTTCTGCAATTTTGCTCCAAAATATGGGTCATTTCTGCCTTTTTGCCCGAAATTAATTGGAATTTCTGCCTTTTTGTCCCGAAATAAGTGAAATTTCTTCAATTTTAGCCAAAAATTTTGGATTTCATCTTTTTGCCTTAAAATAAGAGGAATTTCTTCCATTTTGCCCTTAAATATTTGAAATTTCTGCAATTTTACCCCAAAATAAGGGGAATTTCTGCCTTATTGCCCCAAAATAAGGGGAATTTCAACCTTATTACCTCAAAATAAGGGAAATTTCTGCCTTTTTGCCACAAAATATACAAAATTTCTGCCTTTTTGCCCCAAAATACGGAAAATTTCTGCAATTTTGATCCAAAAAAAGGGGAATTTCTCCCTTTTTGCCCCAAAATAAAGGAAATTTCAACCTTTTTACATGAAAATAAGTGAAATTTCTGCAATTTTGCCCCAAATAAGAGAAATTTCTGCATTTTGCCCAAAAATAAGGTAAATTCCTGCAATTTTGCCCCAAAATAAAGAAAATTTCTGGAATTTTGCCCCAAAATAAGAGGAATTTCTGATTTTTGCCACAAAATAAAGGGAATTTTTGCATTTGTCTCAAAATTAGGGAAATTTATGCAATTTTGCTCCAAAATACGGGGAATTTCTGCTTTTTTGCCCGAAAATAAGGGGAATGCATACCTTTTTGCCATAAAAAAGGGAAATTTCTTCATTTTTGCTCCAAATAAGGGGAATTTCTGCCTTTTTGCCTCTAAATAAGTGAAATTTCTGTTTTTTCCCCCAAAACAAAGGGAATTTCTGACTTTTTTGCTCCAAAATAAGGGGAATTTCTGACTTATTACCCTGAAATAAGTGAAATTACTGTAATTTTTTCCCAAAATAAGGGAAATTTCTGTCTTATTACCCTGAAATAAATGAAATTTCTGCCATTTTGCTCCAAAATAAAAGAAATTTCTGCCTTTTTGCCCCCAAATAAGGGGAATTTCAGCCTTTTTACCTCAAGTTAAGGGGAATTTCTGCATTTTTGGCACAAAATATACGGAATTTCTGCCTTTTTGCCCCATAATAAGAAAAATTACTGCAATTTTGCCCCAAAATAAGGGGAATTTCTCTTTTTTTGCTGCAAAATAAAGGAAATTTCAACCTTTTTACCTGAAAATAAGTGAAATTTCTGCAATTTTAGCTCAAAATAAGGAAAATTTCTGCAATTTTGCCCAAAAATAAGGGGAATTTCTGATTTTTGCCCCAAAATCAAAAGAATTTCTGCCTCTTTGCCACAAAATAAGAAAAATTTTTGCTTTTTTTCTCTGAAATAATTGAAATTTCTGCAATTTTGCCCCAAAAGAAGAGAAATTTCTGGAATTTATCCCCAAAATAAGTGGAATTTCTGAGTTTTACCCCAAAATAAGGAGAATTTCTGTTTTTTTTGCCCCAACATATAGGGAATTTCTGCCTTTTTGCCCCAAAATTTGGGGAATTTCTGCAATTTTGCTCCAAAATACGGGGAATTTCTGCCTTTTTGCCCGAAAATAAGAGGAATGCATAACTTTTTGCCATAAAAAAGTGAAATTTCTTCATTTTTCCTCCAAAATAAGGGGAATTTCTGCCTTTTGCCTCTAAATAAGTGGAATTTCTGTCTTTTTCCCCCAAAACAAAGGGAATTTCTGATATTTTTGCCACAAAATAAGGGGAATTTCTGATTTATTACCCTGAAATAAGTGAAATTTCTGCAATTTTGCCCCAAAATAAAGGAAATTTCTGCCTTTTTGCCCCCAAATAACGGGAATTTCAGCCTTTTTACCTCAAAATAAGGGGAATTTCTGCATTTTTACCACAAAATATTAGGAATTTCTGCCTTTTTGCCCCAAAATAAGGAAAATTTCTGCCTTTTTCCCCGAAATAAGTGAAATTTCTTCAATTTTGCCCCAAAATAAGTGGAATTTCTGAGTTTTGCCCCAAAATAAGGAGAATTTCTGGCTTTTTGCCCCAACATATAGGGAATTTCTGCCTTTTTGCCCCACAATTAGGGGAATTTCTGCAATTTTGCTCTAAAATACGGGGAATTTCTGCCCTTTTGCCCGAAAATAAGGGGAATGCATACCTTTCTGCCATATATAAGGGTAATTTCTTTATTTTTGCTCCAAAATAAGGGGAATTTCTGCCTTTTTGCCTCTAAATAAGTGGAATTTCTGTGTTTTTCCCCCAAAACAAAGGAAATTTCTGTCTTTTTTGCACCAATATAAAGAAAATTTCTGACTTATTACCCTGAAATAAGTGAAATTTCTGCAAATTTGCCCCAAAATAAGGGAAATTTCTGCCTTTTGCCCCAAAATATGGGGACTTTCAGCATTTTACCTCAAAATAAGGGAAATTTCTGAGTTTTGCACCAAAATATGGAGAATTTCTGCCTTTTTGCCCAAAAATAAAGGGAATTTCTGCATTTTTGCACAAATATTAGGGGAATTTCTGCAATTTTGCTCCAAAATATGGGTCATTTCTGCCTTTTTGCCCGAAATTAATTGGAATTTCTGCCTTTTTGTCTCGAAATAAGTGAAATTTCTTCAATTTTAGCCAAAAATTTTGGATTTCATCTTTTTGCCTTAAAATAAGAGGAATTTCTTCCATTTTGCCCTGAAATATTTGAAATTTCTGCAATTTTACCCCAAAATAAGGGGAATTTCTGCCTTATTGCCCCAAAATAAGGGGAATTTCAACCTTATTACCTCAAAATAAGGGAAATTTCTGCCTTTTTGCCACAAAATATACAAAATTTCTGCCTTTTTGCCCCAAAATACGGAAAATTTCTGCAATTTTGATCCAAAAAAAGGGGAAGTTCTCCCTTTTTGCCCCAAAATAAAGGAAATTTCAGCCTTTTTACATGAAAATAAGTTAAATTTCTGCAATTTTGCCCCAAATAAGAGAAATTTCTGCATTTTGCCCAAAAATAAGGTAAATTCCTGCAATTTTGCCCCAAAATAAAGAAAATTTCTGGAATTTTGCCCCAAAATAAGAGGAATTTCTGATTTTGCCACAAAATAAAGGGAATTTCTGCATTTGTCTCAAAATTAGGGAAATTTATGCAATTTTGCTCCAAAATACGGGGAATTTCTGCTTTTTTGCCCGAAAATAAGGGGAATGCATACCTTTTTGCCATAAAAAAGGGAAATTTCTTCATTTTTGCTCCAAAATAAGGGGAATTTCTGCCTTTTTGCCTCTAAATAAGTGAAATTTCTGTTTTTTCCCCCAAAACAAAGGGAATTTCTGACTTTTTTGCTCCAAAATAAGGGGAATTTCTGACTTATTACCCTGAAATAAGTGAAATTACTCCAATTTTTTCACAAAATAAGGGAAATTTCTGTCTTATTACCCTGAAATAAATGAAATTTCTGCCATTTTGCTCCAAAATAAAAGAAATTTCTGCCTTTTTGCTCCCAAATAAGGGGAATTTCAGCCTTTTTACCTCAAGATAAGGGGAATTTCTGCATTTTTGGCACAAAATATACAGAATTTCTGCCTTTTTGCCCCATAATAAGAAAAATTACTGCAATTTTGCCCCAAAATAAGGGGAATTTCTCTTTTTTTGCTGCAAAATAAAGGAAATTTCAACCTTTTTACCTGAAAATAAGTGAAATTTCTGCAATTTTGCCTCAAAATAAGGAAAATTTCTGCAATTTTGCCCCAAAATAAGGGGAATTTCTGATTTTTGCCCCAAAATCAAAAGAATTTCTGCCTCTTTGCCCAAAAATTAGAAAAATTTTTGCTTTTTTTCTCTGAAATAATTGAAATTTCTGCAATTTTGCCCCAAAATAAGAGAAATTTCTGGAATTTATCCCCAAAATAAGTGGAATTTCTGAGTTTTACCCCAAAATAAGGAGAATTTCTGTTTTTTTGCCCCAACATATAGGGAATTTCTGCCTTTTTGCCCCAAAATTTGGGGAATTTCTGCAATTTTGCTCCAAAATACGGGGAATTTCTGCCTTTTTGCCCGAAAATAAGAGGAATGCATAACTTTTTGCCATAAAAAAGTGAAATTTCTTCATTTTTGCTCCAAAATAAGAGGAATTTCTGCCTTTTGCCTCTAAATAAGTGGAATTTCTGTCTTTTTCCCCTAAAACAAAGGGAATTTCTGACTTTTTTGCCCCAAAATAAGGGGAATTTCTGATTTATTACCCTGAAATAAGTGAAATTTCTGCAATTTTGCCCCAAAATAAAGGAAATTTCTGCCTTTTTCCCCCAAATAATGGGAATTTCTGCCTTTTTACCTCAAAATAAGGGGAATTTCTGCATTTTTCCCAAAAAATATTAGGAATTTCTGCCTTTTTGCCCCAAAATAAGGAAAATTTCTGCCTTTTTTCCCGAAATAAGTGAAATTTCTGCAATTTTGCCCCAAAGTAAGTGGAATTTCTGAATTTTTCCCCAAAATAAGGAGAATTTCTGGCTTTTTGCCCCAAAATATAGGGAATTTCTGCCTTTTTGCCCCACAATTAGTGGAATTTCTGCAATTTTGCTCCAAAATACGGGGAATTTCTGCCTTTTTGCCCGAAAATAAGGGGAATGCATACCTTTTTGCCATATATAAGGGTAATTTCTTCATTTTTGCTCCAAAATAAGGGGAATTTCTGCCTTTGTGCCTCTAAATAAGTGCAATTTCTGTCTTTTTCCCCCAAACCAAAGGGAATTTCTGTCTTTTTTGCCCCAAAATAAGAGGAATTTCTGACCTATTACCCTGAAATAAGTAAAATTTCTGCAATTTTGCACCAAAATAAGGGAAATTTCTGCCTTTTTGCCCCCAAATAAGGGGAATTTCAACTTTTACCTCAAAATAAGGGGAATTTCTGCATTTTTGCCACATAATACGGAATTTCTGCTTTTTTGCCCCATAATAAGGAAAATTTCTGCAATTTTGCCCCAAAATAAGGGAAATTTCTCCTTTTTTGCCCAAAAATAAAGGAAATTTCAGCCTTTTTACCTGAAAATAAGTGAAATTACTGCAAATTTGCCCCAAATAAAGAAATTTCTGCAATTTTGCCCCAAAATAAGGTAAATTTCTGCAATTTTGCCCCAAAATAAAGGAAATTTATGGAATTTTGCCCCAAAATAAGGGATTTTCTGATTTTTGCCCCAAAATAAGGGATTTTCTGATTTTTGCCCCAAAATAAAGGGAATTTCTACCTTTTGCCCCAAAATTTGGGGAATTTCTGCAATTTTGCTCCAAAATACGGAGAATTTCTGCCTTTTTGCCCGAAAATAAGAGGAATGCATAACTTTTTGCCATAAAAAAGTGAAATTTCTTCATTTTTGCTCCAAAATAAGAGGAATTTCTGTCTTTTGCCTCTAAATAAGTGGAATTTCTGTCTTTTTTGCCCCCAAATAAGGGCAATTTCTGACTTTTTTGCCCCAAAATAAGGGGAATTTCTGATTTATTACCCTTAAATAAGTGAAAATTCTGCAATTTTGCCCCAAAATAAGGGAAATATCTGCCTTTTTGCCCCCAAATAATGGGAATTTCAGCCTTTTTACCTCAAAATAAGGAGAATTTCTGCATTTTTCCCACAAAATATTAGGAATTTCTGCCTTTTTGCCCCAAAATAAGGAAAATTTCTGCCTTTTTCCCCGAAATAAGTGAAATTTCTGCAATTTTGCCCCAAAATAAGTGGAATTTCTGAGTTTTGCCCCAAAATAAGGAGAATTTCTGGCTTTTTGCCCCAACATATAGGGAATTTCTGCCTTTTTGCCCCACAATTAGGGGAATTTCTGCAATTTTGCTCCAAAATACGGGGAATTTCTGCCTTTTTGCCCGAAAATAAGGGGATTGCATACCTTTTTGCCATACATAAGGGTAATTTCTTCATTTTTGCTCCAAAATAAGGGGAATTTCTGCCTTTGTGCCTCTAAATAAGTGCAATTTCTGTCTTTTTCCCCCAAACCAAAGGGAATTTCTGTCTTTTTTGCCCCAAAATAAGAGGAATTTCTGACCTATTACCCTGACATAAGTAAAATTTCTGCAATTTTGCACCAAAATAAGGGAAATTTCTGCCTTTTTGCCCCCAATTAAGGGGAATTTCAACTTTTACCTCAAAATAAGGGGAATTTCTGCATTTTTGCCACATAATATGGAATTTCTGCTTTTTTGCCACATAATAAGGAAAATTTCTCCAATTTTGGCCCAAAATAAGGGAAATTTCTCCTTTTTTGCCCAAAAATAAAGGAAATTTCAGCCTTTTTACCTGAAAATAAGTGAAATTACTGCAAATTTGCCCCAAATAAAGAAATTTCTGCAATTTTGCCCCAAAATAAGGTAAATTTCTGCAATTTGCCCCAAAATAAAGGAAATTTATGGAATTTTGCCCCAAAATAAGGGATTTTCTGATTTTTGCCCCAAAATAAGGGATTTTCTGATTTTTGCCCCAAAATAAAGGGAATTTCTACCTTTTGCCCCCAAATTTGGGGAATTTCTGCAATTTTGCTCCAAAATACGGAGAATTTCTGCTTTTCTGCCCGAAAATAAGAGGAATGCATAACTTTTTGCCATAAAAAAGTGAAATTTCTTCATTTTTGCTCCAAAATAAGAGGAATTTCTGCCTTTTGCCTCTAAATAAGTGGAATTTCTGTCTTTTTCCCCCAAAACAAAGGGAATTTCTGACTTTTTTGCCCCAAAATAAGGGGAATTTCTGATTTATTACCCTGAAATAAGTGAAAATTCTGCAATTTTTCCCCAAAATAAGGGAAATTTCTGCCTTTTTGCCCCCAAATAAGGGGAATTTCAGCCTTTTTACCTCAAAATAAGGGGAATTTCTGCATTTTTCCCACAAAATATTAGGAATTTCTGCCTTTTTGCCCCAAAATAAGGAAAATTTCTGCCTTTTTTCCCGAAATAAGTGAAATTTCTGCAATTTTGCCCCAAAATAAGTGGAATTTCTGAGTTTTTCCCCAAAATAAGGAGAATTTCTGGCTTTTTGCCCCAACATATAGGGAATTTCTGACTTTTTGCCCCACAATTAGGGGAATTTATGCAATTTTGCTCCAAAATACGGGGAATTTCTGCCTTTTTGCCCGAAAATAAGGGGAATGCATACCTTTTTGCCATATATAAGGTAAATTTCTTCATTTTTGCTCCAAAATAAGGGGAATTTCTGCCTTTTTGCCTCTAAATAAGTGGAATTTCTGTCTTTTTCCCCCAAAACAAACGGAATTTTTGTCTTTTTTGCCCCAAAATAAGAGGAATTTCTGACCTATTACCCTGAAATAAGTACAATTTCTGCAATTTTGCCCCCAAATAAGGGAAATTTCTGCCTTTTTGCCCCCAAATAAGGGGAATTTCAACTTTTACCTCAAAATAAGGGGAATTTCTGCATTTTTGCCACATAATACGGAATTTCTGCCTTTTTGCCCCATAATAAGGAAAATTTCTGCAATTTTGCCCCAAAATAAGGGAAATTTCTCTTTTTTTGCCCAAAAATAAGGGAAATTTCAGCCTTTTTACCTGAAAATAAGTGAAATTACTGCAAATTTGCCCCAAATAAAGAAATTTCTGCAATTTTGCCCCAAAATAAGGTAAATTTCTGCAATTTTGCCCCAAAATAAAGGAAATTTATGGAATTTTGCCCCAAAATAAGGGATTTTCTGATTTTTGCCCCAAAATAAGGGATTTTCTGATTTTTGCCCCAAAATAAAGGGAACTTCTACCTTTTGCCCCAAAATTTGGGGAATTTCTGCAATTTTGCTCCAAAATACCGAGAATTTCTGCCTTTTTGCCCGAAAATAACAGGAATGCATAACTTTTTGCCATAAAAAAGTGAAATTTCTTCATTTTTGCTCCAAAATAAGAGGAATTTCTGCCTTTTGCCTCTAAATAAGTGGAATTTCTGTCTTTTTCCCCCAAAACATAGGGAATTTCTGACTTTTTTGCCCCAAAATAAGGGGAATTTCTGATTTATTACCCTGAAATAAGTGAAAATTCTGCAATTTTGCCCCAAAATAAGGGAAATTTCTGCCTTTTTGCCCCCAAATAAGGAGAATTTCAGCCTTTTTACCTCAAAATAAGGGGAATTTCTGCATTTTTCCCACAAAATATTAGGAATTTCTGCCTTTTTGCCCCAAAATAAGGAAAATTTCTGCCTTTTTCCCCGAAATAAGTGAAATTTCTGCAATTTTGCCCCAAAATAAGTGGAATTTCTGAGTTTTGCCCCAAAATAAGGAGAATTTCTGGCTTTTTGCCCCAACATATAGGGAATTTCTGCCTTTTTGCCCCACAATTAGGGGAATTTCTGCAATTTTGCTCCAAAATACGGGGAATTTCTGCCTTTTTGCCCGAAAATAAGGGGAATGCATACCTTTTTGCCATATATAAGGGTAATTTCTTCATTTTTGCTCCAAAATAAGGGGAATTTCTGCCTTTGTGCCTCTAAATAAGTGCAATTTCTGTCTTTTTCCCCCAAACCAAAGGGAATTTCTGTCTTTTTTGCCCCAAAATAAGAGGAATTTCTGACCTATTACCCTGACATAAGTAAAATTTCTGCAATTTTGCACCAAAATAAGGGAAATTTCTGCCTTTTTGCCCCCAATTAAGGGGAATTTCAACTTTTACCTCAAAATAAGGGGAATTTCTGCATTTTTGCCACATAATATGGAATTTCTGCTTTTTTGCCACATAATAAGGAAAATTTCTCCAATTTTGGCCCAAAATAAGGGAAATTTCTCCTTTTTTGCCCAAAAATAAAGGAAATTTCAGCCTTTTTACCTGAAAATAAGTGAAATTACTGCAAATTTACCCCAAATAAAGAAATTTCTGCAATTTTGCCCCAAAATAAGGTAAATTTCTGCAATTTGCCCCAAAATAAAGGAAATTTATGGAATTTTGCCCCAAAATAAGGGATTTTCTGATTTTTGCCCCAAAATAAGGGATTTTCTGATTTTTGCCCCAAAATAAAGGGAATTTCTACCTTTTGCCCCAAAATTTGGGGAATTTCTGCAATTTTGCTCCAAAATACGGAGAATTTCTGCTTTTCTGCCCGAAAATAAGAGGAATGCATAACTTTTTGCCATAAAAAAGTGAAATTTCTTCATTTTTGCTCCAAAATAAGAGGAATTTCTGCCTTTTGCCTCTAAATAAGTGGAATTTCTGTCTTTTTCCCCCAAAACAAAGGGAATTTCTGACTTTTTTGCCCCAAAATAAGGGGAATTTCTGATTTATTACCCTGAAATAAGTGAAAATTCTGCAATTTTTCCCCAAAATAAGGGAAATTTCTGCCTTTTTGCCCCCAAATAAGGGGAATTTCAGCCTTTTTACCTCAAAATAAGGGGAATTTCTGCATTTTTCCCACAAAATATTAGGAATTTCTGCCTTTTTGCCCCAAAATAAGGAAAATTTCTGCCTTTTTCCCCGAAATAAGTGAAATTTCTGCAATTTTGCCCCAAAATAAGTGGAATTTCTGAGTTTTGCCCCAAAATAAGGAGAATTTCTGGCTTTTTGCCCCAACATATAGGGAATTTCTGCCTTTTTGCCCCACAATTAGGGGAATTTCTGCAATTTTGCTCCAAAATACGGGGAATTTCTGCCTTTTTGCCCGAAAATAAGGGGAATGCATACCTTTTTGTCATATATAAGGAAAATTTCTTCATTTTTGCTCCAAAATAAGGGGAATTTCTGCCTTTTTGCCTCTAAATAAGTGGAATTTCTGTCTTTTTCCCCCAAAACAAATGGAATTTTTGTCTTTTTTGCCCCAAAATAAGGGGAATTTCAGACTGATTACCCTGAAATAAGTGAAATTTCTCCAATTTTGCCCCAAAATAATGGATAATTTCTGCATTTTTGTTCCCAAATAAGGGGAATTTCAGCCTTTTTACCTCAAAATAAGGGAAATTTCTTAATTTTTGCCATAAAATATTAGGAATTTCTGCCTTTTTGCCCCAAAATAAGGAAAATTTCAGCTTTTTTTCCTTGAAATAAGTGAAATTTCTGCAATTTTGCCCCAAAATAAGTGGAATTTCTGAGTTTTGCCCCAAAATAAGAAGAATTTCTGTCTTTTAACCCCAAAACATAGGGAATTTCTGGCTTTTTGGCCCACAATTAGGGGGATTTCTGCAATTTTGCTCTAAAATACAGTGAATATTTGCCTATTTGCCCAAAAATAAGGGCAATTCATACCTTTTTGCCATATAAAAGGGAAATTTCTTCATTTTTGCTCCAAAATAAGGGGAATTTCAGCCTTTTTGCCTCTAAATAAGTTGAATTTCTGTCTTTTTCCCCCAAAATAAAGGGAATTTCTGTCTTTTTTGCCCCAAAATAAGGGGAATTTCTGACCTATTACCCTGAAATAAGTAAAATTTCTGTAATTTTACCCCAAAATAAGGGGAATTTCTGCCTTTTTGCCCCCAAATAAGGGGAATTTCAACTTTTTCCTCAAAATAAGGGGAATTTCTGCATTTTTGCCACATAATTTACGGAATTTCTGCTTTTTGGCCCCATAATAATAAAAATTTCTGCAATTTTGCCCCAAAATAAGGGGAATTTCTCATTTTTGTTCCAAAATAAAGGAAATTTCAGCCTTTTTACCTGAAAATAAATGAAATTACTGCAATTTTGCCCCAAATAAAGAAATTTCTGGAATTTTGCCCCAAAATAAGGTAAATTTCTGCAATTTTGCCCCAAAATAAAGGAAATTTATGGAATTTTGCCCCAAAATAAGGGGGATTTCTGATTTTTGCCCCAAAATAAAGGGAATTTCTGCCTTTTTCTTCAAAATTTGGAGAATTTCTGCAATTTTGCTCCAAAATACGGGGAATTTCTGCATTTTTGCCTTAAAATAAGAGGAATGCATACCTTTTTGCCATAAAAAAGGGAAATTTCTTCATTTTTGCTCCAAAATAAGGGGAATTTCTGCCTTTTTGCCTCTAAATAAGTGGAATTTCTGTCTTTTTCCCCCAAAACAAATGGAATTTCTGACTTTTTTTGCCCCAAAATAAGAGGAATTTCTAATTTATTACCCTGAAATAAATGAATTTTCTGCAATTTTGCCCCAAAATAAGGGAAATTTCTGCCTTTTTGCCCCCAAATAAGGGGAATTTCAGCTTTTATACCTCAAAATAAAGGGAATTTCTGCATTTTTGCCACAAAATATTAGGAATTTCTGCCTTTTTGCCCAAAATATGGAAAATTTCTGCCTTTTTTCCCTGAAATAAGTGAAATTTCTGCAATTTTGCCCCAAAATAAGTGAAATTTCTGAGTTTTGCCTCAAATTAATAAGAATTTCTGTCTTTTTACCCCAAAATATAGGGAATTTCTGGCTTTTTGGCCCACAATTAGGGGGATTTCTGCAATTTTGCTCCAAAATACGGGGAATTTTTGCCTATTTGCCAAAAAAAAGGGGGAATTCATACCTTTTTGCCATATAAAAGGGAAATTTCTTCATTTCTGCTCCAAAATAAAAGGAATTTTTGCCTTTTTGCCTCTAAATAAGTGGAATTTCTGTCTTTTTCCCGCAAAATAAAGGGAATTTCTGTCTTTTTTGCCACAAAATAAGGGAAATTTCTGCATTTTTGCCCCCAAATAAGGGGAATTTCAGCCTTTTTACCTAAAAATAAGGGGAATTTCTGAATTTTTGCCACAAAATATTAGGAATTTCTGTCTTTTTGCCCTATATGAAGAAAAATTACTGCAACTTTGCCCCAAAATAAGGGGAATTTCTCCTTTTTTGCCGCAAAATAAAGGAAATTTCAGCCTTTTTACTAGAAAATAAGTGAAATTACTTCAATTTTGCCCCAAATAAAGGAAATTTCTGCAATTTTGCACCAAAATAAGGTAAACTTCTGCAATTTTGCCCCAAAATAATGGGAATTTCTGATTTTTGCCCCAAAATAAAATGAATTTCTGCCTTTTTGCCCCAAAATAAGAAAAATTTTTGCTTTTTTTCTCTGAAATAATTGAAATTTCTGCAATTTTGCCCCAAAATAAGATAAATTTCTGGAATTTTGCCCCAAAATAATTGGAATTTCTGAGTTTTACCCCAAAATATGGAGAATTTCTGTTTTTTTGCCCCAACATATAGGGAATTTCTGCCTTTTTGCCCCACAATTAGGAGAATTTCTGCAATTTTGCTCCAAAATACAGGGAACTTCAGCCTTTTTGCCCGAAAATAAGTGAAATGCATACTTTTTTGCCATAAAAAAGGGAAATTTCTTCATTGTTGCTCCAAAATAAGGGGAATTTCTGCCTTTTTGCCTCTAAATAAGTGGAATTTCTGTATTTTTTTCCAAAACAAAGAGAATTTCTGTCTTTTTGGTTCCGAAATAAGGAAAATTTCTGACTTATTACCCTAAAATAAGTGAAATTTCTGCAATTTTGCCCCAAAATAAGGAAAATTTCTGCCTTTTTACCCTGAAATATGTGAAATTTCTGCAATTTTACCCCAAAATAAGGTGAATTTCTGAATTTTTGCCCCAAAATAATGGGAATTTCTGCTTTTTTGCTCCAAAATAAGAAAAATTTTTGCTTTTTTTCTCTGAAATAAGTGAAATTTCTGCAATTTTGCCCTAAAATAAGAGAAATTTCTGAAATTTTTCCCCATAATAAGAGAAATTTCTGCAATTTTGACCCAAAATAAGGGGAATTTCTGTTTTTTGCCCCCAAATAAGGGAAATTTCTGCCTTTTTCTCCCAAATAAGGGAGATTTCAGCCTTTTTACCTCAAAACAAGAGGAATTTCTGCCTTTTTGCCCCATAATAAGGAAAATTACTGCAATTTTGCCCCAAAATAAGGGGAATTTCTCTTTTTTTTGCTGCAAAATAAAGGAAATTTCAACCTTTTTACCTGAAAATAAGTGAAATTACTGCAATTTTGCCCCAAATAAGGGAAATTTCTGCAATTTTGCCCCAAAATAATGTAAATTTCTGCAATTTTGCCCCAAAATAAGGGGAATTTCTGATTTTTGCCCCAAAATAAAAGAAATTTCTGCCTTTTTGCCCCAAAATAAGAAAAATTTTTGCTTTTTTTCTCTGAAATAATTGAAATTTCTGCAATTTTGCCCCAAAATAAGAGAAATTTCTGGAATTTTGCCTCAAAATAAGTGGAATTTCTGAGTTTTACCCCAAAATAAGGAGAATTTCTGTTTTTTTGCCCCAAAATATAGGGAATTTCTGCCTTTTTGCCCCACAATTAGAAAAATTTCTGCAATTTTGCTCCAAAATACGGGGAACTTCAGCCTTTTTGCCCGAAAATAAGTGGAATGCATACTTTTTTGCCATAAAAAAGGGAAATTTCTTCATTGTTGCTTTAAAATAAGGGGAATTTCTGCCTTTTTGCCTCTAAATAAGTGGAATTTCTGTATTTTTTTCCCAAAACAAAGAGAATTTCTGTCTTTTTTGCCCCAAAATAAGGAAAATTTCTGACTTATTACCCTGAAATAAGTGTAATTTCTGCAGTTTTGCCCCAAAATAAGGTGAATTTCTGAATTTTTGCCCCAAAATAATGGGAATTTCTGCTTTTTGCCCCAAAATATGAAAGATTTTTGCTTTTTTTCTCATAAATAAGTGAAATTTCTGCAATTTTGCCCTAAAATAGGAGAAATTTCTGCAATTTTTCCCCACAATAAGAGAAATTTCTGCAATTTTGCCCCAAAATAAGGGGAATTTCTGCCTTTTTGCCTCTAAATAAGAGGAATTTCTGTCTTTTTCCCCCAAAACAAAGGGAATTTCTGTCTTTTTTGCCCCAAAATAAGCGGAATTTCTGACCTATTACCCTGAAATAAGTAAAATTTCTGCAATTTTGCACCAAAATATAAAAAATTTCTGCCTTTTTTCCCCCAAATAAGGGGAATTTCAACTTTTACTTCAAAATAAGGGGAATTTCTGCATTTTTGACACATAATTTACGGAATTTCTGCTTTTTTGCCCCATAATAAGGAAAATTTCTGCAATTTTGCCCCAAAATAAAGGAAATTTCTCTTTTTTTTGTTGCAAAATAAAGAAAATTTCAACCTTTTTACCTGAAAATAAGTGAAATTACTGCAATTTTGCCCCAAATAAGGGAAATTTCTGCAATTTTGCCCCAAAATAAGGTAAATTTCTGCAATTTTTCCCCAAAATAAGGTAAATTTCTGCAATTTTGCCCCCAAATAAGGGGAATTTCTTCCTTTTTCTCCCAAATAAGGGGAATTTCAGCCTTTTTACCTCAAAATAAGGGGAATTTCTGCCGTTTTGCCCTATACTAAGGAAAATTACTGCAATTTTGCCCCAAAATAAGGGGAATTTCTCTCTTTTTTTGCTGCAAAATAAAGGAAATTTCAACCTTTTTACCTGAAAATAAGTGAAATTACTGCAATTTTGCCCCAAATAAGGGAAATTTCTGCAATTTTGCACCAAAATAAGGTAAATTTCTACAATTTTGCCCCAAAATAAGGGGAATTTCTGATTTTTGCCCCAAAATAAAAGGAATTTTGCCTTTTTGCCCCAAAATAAGAAAATTTTTTGCTTTTTTTCTCTGAAATAATTGAAATTTCTGCAATTTTGCCCCAAAATAAGAGAAATTTCTGGAATTTTGCCCCAAAATAAGTGGAATTTCTGAGTTTTACCCCAAAATAAAAAGAATTTCTGTTTTTTTGCCCCAAAATATAGGGAATTTCTGCCTTTTTGCCCCACAATTTAAAAAATTTCTGCAATTTTGCTCCAAAATACGGGGAACTTCAGCCTTTTTGCTCGAAAATAAGTGGAATGCATACTTTTTTGCCATAAAAATGGGAAATTTCTTCATTGTTGCTTTAAAATAAGGGGAATATCTGCCTTTTTGCCTCTAAATAAGTGGAATTTCTGTATTTTTTTCCGAAAACAAAGAGAATTTCTGTCTTTTTTGCCCCAAAATAAGGAAAATTTCTGACTTATTACCCTGAAATAAGGGTAATTTCTCCAATTTTGGCCCAAAATAAGGTGAATTTCTGAATTTTTGCCCCAAAATAATGGGAATTTCTGCTTTTTGCCCCAAAATAAGAAAGATTTTTGCTTTTTTTCTTTGAAATAAGTGTAATTTCTGCAATTTTGCCCTAAAATAGAAGAAATTTCTGCAATTTTTCCCCATAATAAAAGAAATTTCTGCAATTTTGCCCCAAAATAAGGGGAATTTCTGCCTTTTTGCCTCTAAATAAGTGGAATTTCTGTCTTTTTCTCCCAATACAAAGGGAATTTCTGTCTTTTTTGCCCCAAAATAAGGGGAATTTCTGACCTATTACCCTGAAATAAGTAAAATTTCTGCAATTTTGCACCAAAATAAGGGAAATTTCTGCCTTTTTGCCCCCAAATAAGGGGAATTTCAACTTTTACCCCAAAATAAGGGGAATTTCTGCATTTTTGCCACATAATTTACGGAATTTCTGATTTTTTGCCCCATAATAAGGAAAATTTCTGCAATTTTGCCCCAAAATAAGGGGAATTTCTCCTTTTTTGCCCAAAAATAAAGGAAATTTCAGCCTTTTTACCTGAAAATATGTGAAATTACAGCAATTTTGCCCAAAATAATGAAATTTCTGCAATTATGCCCCAAAATAAGTTAAATTTCTGCAATTTTGCACCAAAATAAAGGAAATTTATGAAATTTTCCCCCAAAATAAGGGAATTTCTGATTTTTGCCCCAAAATAAAGGGAATTTCTACCTTTTGCCACAAAATTTGGGGAATTTCTGCAATTTTGCTCCAAATTATGGGGAATTTCTGCCTTTTTGCCCGAAAATAAGAGGAATGCATAACTTTTTGCCATAAAAAAGTGAAATTTCTTCATTTTTGCTCCAAAATAAGGGGAATTTCTGCCTTTTGCCTCTAAATAAGTGGAATTTCTGTCTTTTTCCCCCAAAACAAAAAGAATTTCTTACTTTTTTGCCCCAAAATAAGGGGAATTTCTGATTTATTACCCTGAAATAAGTGAAATTTCTGCAATTTTGCCCCAAAATAAGGGAAATTTCTGCTTTTTGCCCCCAAATAATAGGAATTTAAGCTTTTTTACCTCAAAATAAAGGGAATTTCTGCATTTTTGCCACAAAATATTAGGAATTTCTTCCTTTTTGCCCCAAAATAAGGAAAATTTCTGCCTTTTTTCCCCGAAATAAGTGAAATTTCTGTAATTTTGCCCCAAAATAAGTGGAATTTCTGAGTTTTGCCCCAAAATGAGGAGAATTTTTGGCTTTTTGCCCCAACATATAGGGAATTTCTGCCTTTTTGCCTCACAACTAGGGGAATTTCTGCAATTTTGCTCCAAAATACGGGGAATTTCTGCCTTTTTGCCCGAAAATAAGGGGAATGCATAACTTTTTGCCATATATAAGGGAAATTTCTTCATTTTTGCTACAAAATAAAGGGAATTTCTGCATTTTTGCCTCTAAATAAGTGGAATTTCTGTATTTTTCCCCCAAAACAAATGGAATTTTTGTCTTTTTTGCCCCAAAATAAGGGGAATTTCAGACTTATTACCCTGAAATAAGTGAAATTTCTGCAATTTTGCCCCAAAATAATGGATAATTTCTGCATTTTTGCCCCCAAATAAGGGGAATTTCAGCCTTTTTACCTCAAAATAAGAAGTATTTCTTCATTTTTGCCACAAAATATTAGGAATTTCTGCCTTTTTGCCCCAAAATAAGGAAAATTTCTGCCTTTTTTCCCTGAAATAAGTGAAATTTCTGCAACTTTACCCCAAAACAAGTGGAATTTCTGAGTTTTGCCCCAAAATAAGAAGAATTTCTGTATTTTTACCCCAAAATATAGGGAATTTCTGGCTTTTTGGCCCACAATTAGGTGGATTTCTGCAATTTTGCTCCAAAATATGGGGAATTTTTGCCTATTTGGCCAAAAATAAGAGGAATGCATAACTTTTTGCCATAAAAAAGTGAAATTTCTTCATTTTTGCTACAAAATAAGAGGAATTTCTGCTTTTGCCTCTAAATAAGTGGAATTTCTGTCTTTTTCCCCCAAAACAAAAAGAATTTCTTACTTTTTTGCTTCAAAATAAGGGGAATTTCTGATTTATTACCCTGACATAAGTGAAATTTCTGCAATTTTGCCCCAAAATAAGGGAAATTTCTGCATTTTTGCCCCCAAATAAGGGGAATTTCAGCCTTTTTACCTCAAAATAAGGGGAATTTCTGCATTTTTGCCACAAAATATTAGGAATTTCTGCCTTTTTGCACCAAAATAAGGAAAATTTCTGCTTTTTTCCCCGAAATAAGTGAAATTTCTGCAATTTTCCCCCAAAAAAAGTGGAATTTCTGAGTTTTGCCCCAAAATAAGTAGAATTTCTGGCTTTTTGCCCCAACATATTGGGAATTTCTGCCTTTTTGCCCCACAATTAAGAGAATTTCTGCAATTTTGCTCCAAAATACAGGGAATTTCTGCCTTTTTGCCCGAAAATAAGGGGAATGCATACCTTTTTTCCATATATAAGGGAAATTTCTTCATTTTTGCTCCAAAATAAGGGGAATTTCTGACTTTTTGCCTCTAAATAAGTGGAATTTCTGTCTTTTTCCCCCCAAAAAAAGGAATTTTTTTCTTTTTTGCCCCAATATTAGGGGAATTTCTGATTTATTACCCTGAAATAAGTGAAATTTTTGCAATTTGGCCCCAAAATAATGGATAATTTCTGCATTTTTGCCCCCAAATAAGGGGAATTTCAGGCTTTTTACCTCAAAATAAAGGGAATTTGTGCATTTTTGCGACAAAATATTAGGAATTTCTGCCTTTTTGCCCCAAAATAAGGAAAATTTTTGCCTTTTTTCCCTGAAATAAGTGAAATTTCTGCAATTTTCCGCCAAAATAAGTGGAATTTCTGAGTTTTGCCCCAAAATAAGAAGAATTTCTGTCTTTTTACCCCAAAATATAGGGAATTTCTGGCTTTTTCGCCCACAATTAGGAGGATTTCTGCAATTTTGCTCCAAAATACGGAGAAATTTTGCCTTTTTGCCCAAAAATAAGGGGAATTCATACCTTTTTGCCATATAAAATGGAAATTTCTTAATTTTTGCTCCAAAATAAGGGGAATTTCTGCCTTTTTGCCTCTAAATAAGTGGAATTTCTGTCTTTTTCCCCCAAAATAAAGGGAATTTCTGTCTTTTTTGCCCCAAAATAATGGGAATTTTTGACCTATTACCCTGAAATAAGTAAAATTTCTGCAATTTTGCATCAAAATAAGGGAAATTTCTGCCTTTTTTCCCCCAAATAAGGGGAATTTCAACTTTTACCTCAAAATAAGGGGAATTTCTGGATTTTTGCCACATAATTTACTGAATTTCTGCTTTATGGCCCCATAATAAGGAAAATTTCTGCAATTTTGCCCCAAAATAAGGGGAATTTCTCATTTTTGTCCCAAAATAAAGGAAATTTCAGCCTTTTTACCTGAAAATAAATAAAATTACTTCAATTTTGCCCCAAATAAGGGAAATTTCTGCAATTTTGCCCAAAATAAGGTAAATTTCTGCAATTTTGCCCCAAAATATAGGGAATTTCTGATTTTTGCCACAAAATAAAATGAATTTCTGCCTTTTTGCCCCAAAATAAGAAAAATTTTTGCTTTTTTTCTCTGAAATAATTGAAATTTCTGCAATTTTGCCCCAAAATAAGGGAAATTTCTGGAATTTTGCCCCAAAATAATTGGAATTTCTGATTTTTAACCCAAAATAAGGAGAATTTCTGTTTTTTTGCCCCAACATATAGGGAATTTCTGCCTTTTTGCCCCACAATTAGGAGAATTTCTGCAATTTTGCTCCAAAATATGGGGAACTTCAGCCTTTTTGCCCGAAAATAAGTGGAATGCATACTTTTTTGCCATAAAAAAGGGAAATTTCTTCATTGTTGCTCCAAAATAAGAGAAATTTCTGCTTTTTGCCTCTAAATAAGTGGAATTTCTGTATTTTTTTCCAAAACAAAGAGAATTTCTGTCTTTTTTGCCCCAAAATAAAGAAAATTTCTGACTTATTACCCTGAAATAAGTGAAATTTCTTCAATTTTGCCCCAAAATAAGGAAAATTTCTGCCTTATTGCCTGAAATATGTGAAATTTCTGCAATTTTACCCCAAAATAAGGTGAATTTCTGAATTTTTGCCCCAAAATAAAGGGAATTTCTGCCTTTTTGTCCCAAAATAAGAAAAATTTTAGCTTTTTTTCTCTGAAATAAGTGAAATTTCTGCAATTTTGCCCTAAAATAAGAGAAATTTCTGCAATTTTACCCCAAAACAAGTGGAATTTCTGAGTTTTGCCCCAAAATAAGAAGAATTTCTGTATTTTTACCACAAAATATAGGGAATTTCTGGCTTTTTGGCCCACAATTAGGTGGATTTCTGCAATTTTGCTCCAAAATACGGGGAATTTTTGCCTATTTGGCCAAAAATAAGGGGAATTCATACCTTTTTGCCATATAAGAGGGAAATTTCTTCATTTTTGCTCCAAAATAAGGGGAATTTCTGCCTTTTTGCCTCTAAATAAGTGGAATTTCTGTATTTTTCCCCCAAAACAAAGGAAATTTCTGTCTTTTTTGCCCCAAAATAATGGGAATTTCTGACCTATTAACCTGAAATAAGTAAAATTTCTGCAATTTTGCACCAAAATAAGGGAAATTTCTGCCTTTTTGCCCCCAAATAAGGGGAATTTCAACTTTTACCTCAAAATAAGGGGAATTTCTGCATTTTTGCCACATAATTTACGGAATTTCTGCTTTTTGACCCCATAATAAGGAAAATTTCTGCAATTTTGCCCCAAAATAAGGGGAATTTCTCCTTTTTTGCCCAAAAATAAAGGAAATTTCAGCCTTTTTCCTGAAAATAAGTGAAATTACTGCAATTTTGCCCCAAATAAAGAAATTTCTGCAATTTTGCCCCCAAATAAGGTAAATTTCTGCAATTTTGCCCCAAAATAAAGGAAATTTATGGAATTTTGCCCCAAAATAAGGGAATTTCTGATTTTTGCCCCAAAATAAAGGGAATTTCTACCTTTTGCCCCAAAATTTGGGGAATTTCTGCAATTTTGCTCCAAAATACGGGGAATTTCTGCCTTTTTGCCCGAAAATAAGAGGAATGCATAACTTTTTGCCATAAAAAAGTGAAATTTCTTCATTTTTGCTACAAAATAAAAGGAATTTCTGCTTTTGCCTCTAAATAAGTGGAATTTCTGTCTTTTTCCCCCAAAACAAAAAGAATTTCTTACTTTTTTGCTTCAAAATAAGGGGAATTTCTGATTTATTACCCTGACATAAGTGAAATTTCTGCAATTTTGCCCCAAAATAAGGGAAATTTCTGCATTTTTGCCCCCAAATAAGGGGAATTTCAGCCTTTTTACCTCAAAATAAGGGGAATTTCTGCATTTTTGCCACAAAATATTAGGAATTTCTGCCTTTTTGCACCAAAATAAAGAAAATTTCTGCTTTTTTCCCCGAAATAAGTGAAATTTCTGCAATTTTCCCCCAAAAAAAGTGGAATTTCTGAGTTTTGCCCCAAAATAAGTAGAATTTCTGGCTTTTTGCCCCAACATATTGGGAATTTCTGCCTTTTTGCCCCACAATTAGGAGAATTTCTGCAATTTTGCTCCAAAATACAGGGAATTTCTGCCTTTTTGCCCGAAAATAAGGGGAATGCATACCTTTTTGCCATATATAAGGGAAATTTCTTCATTTTTGCTCCAAAATAAGGGTAATTTCTGCCTTTTTGCCTCTAAATAAGTGGAATTTCTGTCTTTTTCCCCCCCCAAAAAAGGAATTTTTTTCTTTTTTGCCCCAATATTAGGGGAATTTCTGATTTATTACCCTGAAATAAGTGAAATTTTTGCAATTTGGCCCCAAAATAATGGATAATTTCTGCATTTTTGCCCCCAAATAAGGGGAATTTCAGGCTTTTTACCTCAAAATAAAGGGAATTTGTGCATTTTTGCGACAAAATATTAGGAATTTCTGCCTTTTTGCCCCAAAATAAGGAAAATTTTTGCCTTTTTCCCTGAAATAAGTGAAATTTCTGCAATTTTCCCCCAAAATAAGTGGAATTTCTGAGTTTTGCCCCAAAATAAGAAGAATTTCTGTCTTTTTACCCCAAAATATAGGGAATTTCTGGCTTTTTCGCCCACAATTAGGAGGATTTCTGCAATTTTGCTCCAAAATACGGGGAAATTTTGCCTTTTTGCCCAAAAATAAGGGGAATTCATACCTTTTTGCCATATAAAATGGAAATTTCTTAATTTTTGCTCCAAAATAAGGGGAATTTCTGCCTTTTTGCCTCTAAATAAGTGGAATTTCTGTCTTTTTCCCCCAAAATAAAGGGAATTTCTGTCTTTTTTGCCCCAAAATAATGGGAATTTTTGACCTATTACCCTGAAATAAGTAAAATTTCTGCAATTTTGCACCAAAATAAGGGAAATTTCTGCCTTTTTGCCCCCAAATAAGGGGAATTTCAACTTTTACCTCAAAATAAGGGGAATTTCTGCATTTTTGCCACATAATTTACGGAATTTCTGCTTTTTGGCCCCATAATAAGGAAAATTTCTGCAATTTTGCCCCAAAATAAGGGGAATTTCTCCTTTTTTGCCCAAAAATAAAGGAAATTTCAGCCTTTTTCCTGAAAATAAGTGAAATTACTGCAATTTTGCCCCAAATAAAGAAATTTCTGCAATTTTGCCCCAAAATAAGGTAAATTTCTGCAATTTTGCCCCAAAATAAAGGAAATTTATGGAATTTTGCCCCAAAATAAGGGAATTTCTGATTTTTGCCCCAAAATAAAGGGAATTTCTACCTTTTGCCCCAAAATTTGGGGAATTTCTGCAATTTTGCTCCAAAATACGGGGAATTTCTGCCTTTTTACCCGAAAATAAGAGGAATGCATAACTTTTTGCCATAAAAAAGTGAAATTTCTTCATTTTTGCTACAAAATAAGAGGAATTTCTGCTTTTGCCTCTAAATAAGTGGAATTTCTGTCTTTTTCCCCCAAAACAAAAAGAATTTCTTACTTTTTTGCTTCAAAATAAGGGGAATTTCTGATTTATTACCCTGACATAAGTGAAATTTCTGCAATTTTGCCCCAAAATAAGGGAAATTTCTGCATTTTTGCCCCCAAATAAGGGGAATTTCAGCCTTTTTACCTCAAAATAAGGGGAATTTCTGCATTTTTGCCACAAAATATTAGGAATTTCTGCCTTTTGCACCAAAATAAGGAAAATTTCTGCTTTTTTCCCTGAAATAAGTGAAATTTCTGCAATTTTCCCCCAAAAAAAGTGGAATTTTTGAGTTTTGCCTAAAAATAAGTAGAATTTCTGGCTTATTGCCCCAACATATTGGGAATTTCTGCCTTTTTGCCCCACAATTAGGAGAATTTCTGCAATTTTGCTCCAAATACAGGGAATTTCTGCCTTTTTGCCCGAAAATAAGGGGAATGCATACCTTTTTGCCATATATAAGGGAAATTTCTTCATTTTTGCTCCAAAATAAGGGGAATTTCTGACTTTTTGCCTCTAAATAAGTGGAATTTCTGTCTTTTTCCCCCCAAAAAAGGAATATTTTTCTTTTTTGCCCCAATATTAGGGGAATTTCTGATTTATTACCCTGAAATAAGTGAAATTTTTGCAATTTGGCCCCAAAATAATGGATAATTTCTGCATTTTTCCCCCAAATAAGGGGAATTTCAGGCTTTTTACCTCAAAATAAAGGGAATTTGTGCATTTTTGCGACAAAATATTAGGAATTTCTGCCTTTTTGCCCCAAAATAAGGAAAATTTTTGCCTTTTTTCCCTGAAATAAGTGAAATTTCTGCAATTTTTCCCCAAAATAAGTGGAATTTCTGAGTTTTGCCACAAAATAAGAAGAATTTCTGTCTTTTTACCCCAAAATATAGGGAATTTCTGGCTTTTTCGCCCACAATTAGGAGGATTTCTGCAATTTTGCTCCAAAATACGGGGAAATTTTGCCTTTTTGCCCAAAAATAAGGGGAATTCATACCTTTTTGCCATATAAAATGGAAATTTCTTAATTTTTGCTCCAAAATAAGGGGAATTTCTGCCTTTTTGCCTCTAAATAAGTGGAATTTCTGTCTTTTTCCCCCAAAATAAAGGGAATTTCTATCTTTTTTGCCCCAAAATAATGGGAATTTCTGACCTATTACCCTGAAATAAGTAAAATTTCTGCAATTTTGCACCAAAATAAGGGAAATTTCTGCCTTTTTTCCCCCAAATAAGGGGAATTTCAACTTTTACCTCAAAATAAGGGGAATTTCTGCATTTTTGCCACATAATTTACTTAATTTCTGCTTTTTGGCCCCATAATAAGAAAAATTTCTGCAATTTTGCCCCAAAATAAGGGGAATTTCTCATTTTTGTCCCAAAATAAAGGAAATTTCAGCCTTTTTACCTGAAAATAAATAAAATTACTTCAATTTTGCCCCAAATAAGGGAAATTTCTGCAATTTTGCCCAAAATAAGGTAAATTTCTGCAATTTTGCCCCAAAATATAGGGAATTTCTGATTTTTGCCCCAAAATAAAATGAATTTCTGCCTTTTTGCCCCAAAATAAGAAAAATTTTTGCTTTTTTTCTCTGAAATAATTGAAATTGCTGCAATTTTGCCCCAAAATAAGGGAAATTTCTGGAATTTTGCCCCAAAATAATTGGAATTTCTGAGTTTTACCCCAAAATAAGGAGAATTTCTGTTTTTTTGCCCCAACATATAGGGAATTTCTGCATTTTTGCCCCACAAATAGAGAAATTTCTGCAATTTTGCTCCAAAATACGGGGAACTTCAGCCTTTTTGCCCGAACATAAGTGGAATGCATACTTTTTTGCCATAAAAAAGGGAAATTTCTTCATTGTTGCTTCAAAATAAGAGAAATTTCTGCTTTTTGCCTCTAAATAAGTGGAATTTCTGTATTTTTTTTCCAAAACAAAGAGAATTTCTGTCTTTTTTGCCACAAAATAAAGAAAATTTCTGACTTATTACCCTGAAATAAGTGAAATTTCTTCAATTTTCCCCAAAATAAGGAAAATTTCTGCCTTATTGCCTGAAAAATGTGAAATTTCTGCAATTTTACCCCAAAATAAGGTGAATTTCTGAATTTTTGCCCCAAAATAAAGGGAATTTCTGCCTTTTTGCACCAAAATAAGAAAAATTTTAGCTTTTTTTCTCTGAAATAAGTGAAATTTCTGCAATTTTGCCCTAAAATAAAAGAAATTTCTGCAATTTTTCCCTATAATAAGAGAAATTTCTGCAATTTTGCCCCAAAATAAGGGGAATTTCTGTTTTTTGCCCCCAAATATTGGAAATTTCTGCCTTTTTCCCCCAAATAAGGGGAATTTCAGCCTTTTTACCTCAAAATAAGGGGAATTTCTGCATTTTTGCCACAAAATATTAGGGATTTCTGCCTTTTTGCCCCAAAATAAGGAAAATTTCTGCCTTTTTTTCCTGAAATAAGTGAAATTTCTGCAATTTTGCCCAAAAATAAGTGGAATTTCTGAGTTTTGCCCCAAAATAAGGAGAATTTCTGTCTTTTTGCCCCAAAATAAGCGGAATTTCTGACCTATTACCCTGAAATAAGTAAAATTTCTGCAATTTTGCACCAAAATAAGAAAAATTTCTGCCTTTTTGCCCCCAAATAAGGGGAATTTATACTTTTACTTCAAAATAAGGGGAATTTCTGCATTTTTGCCACATAATTTACGGAATTTCTGGTTTTTTGCCCCATAATAAGGAAAATTTCTGCAATTTTGCCCAAAAATAAGGGGAATTTCTCTTTTTTTGTTGCAAAATAAAGGAAATTTCAAACTTTTTACCTGAAAATAAGTGAAATTACTGCAATTTTGCCCCAAATAAGGGAAATTTCTGCAATTTTGCCCCAAAATAAGGTAAATTTCTGCAATTTTGCCCCAAAATAAGGTAAATTTCTGCAATTTTGCCCCCAAATAAAGGGAATTTCTTGCTTTTTCTCCCAAATAAGGGGAATTTCAGCCTTTTTACCTCAAAATAAGGGGAATTTCTGCCTTTTTGCCCCATAATAAGGAAAGTTACTGCAATTTTGCCCCAAAATAAGGGGAATTTCTCTTTTTTTTTGCTGCAAAATAAAGGAAATTTCAAACTTTTTACCTGAAAATAAGTGAAATTACTGCAATTTTGCCCCAAATAAGGGAAATTTCTGCAATTTTGCCCCAAAATAAGGTAAATTTCTGCAATTTTGCCCCAAAATAAGGGGAATTTCTGATTTTTGCCCCAAAATAAAAGGAATTTCTGCCTTTTTGCCCCAAAATAAGAAAAATTTTTTCTTTTTTTTTCTGAAATAATTGAAATTTCTGCAATTTTGCCCCAAAATAAGAGAAATTTCTGGAATTTTGCCCCAAAATAAGTGGAATTTCTGAGTTTTACCCCAAAATAAAAAGAATTTCTGTTTTTTTGCCCCAAAATATAGGGAATACCTGCCTTTTTGCCCCACAATTAGAAAAATTTCTGCAATTTTGCTCCAAAATACGGGGAACTTCAGCCTTTTTGCCTGAAAATAAGTGGAATGCATACTTTTTTGCCATAAAAAAGGGAAATTTCTTCATTGTTGCTTTAAAATAAGGGGAATTTCTGCCTTTTTGCCTCTAAATAAGTGGAATTTCTGTATTTTTTTCACAAAACAAAGAATTTCTGTCTTTTTTGCCCCAAAATAAGGAAAATTTCTGACTTATTACCCTGAAATAAGTGAAATTTCTGCAATTTTGCACCAAAATAAGGTGAATTTCTGAATTTTTGCCCCAAAATAATGGGAATTTCTGCTTTTTGCCCCAATATAAGAAAGATTTTTGCTTTTTTTTCTCTGAAATAAGTGAAATTTCTGCAATTTTGCCCTAAAATAGGAGAAATTTCTGCAATTTTTCCCCATAATAAGAGAAATTTCTGCAATTTTGCCCCAAAATAAGGGCAATTATTGCCTTTTTGCCTCTAAATAAGTGGAATTTCTGTCTTTTTCCCCCAAACCAAAGGGAATTTCTGTCTTTTTTTGCCCCAAAATAAGAGGAATTTCTGACCTATTACCCTGAAATAAGTAAAATTTCTGCAATTTTGCACCAAAATAAGGGAAATTTCTGCCTTTTTGCCCCCAAATAAGGGGAATTTCAACTTTTACCTCAAAATAAGGGGAATTTCTGCATTTTTGCCACATAATTTACGGAATTTCTGATTTTTTGCCCCATAATAAGGAAAATTTCTGCAATTTTGCCCCAAAATAAGGGGAATTTCTCCTTTTTTGCCCAAAAATAAAGGAAATTTCAGCCTTTTTACCTGAAAATATGTGAAATTACAGCAATTTTGCCCAAAATAATGAAATTTCTGCAATTATGCCCCAAAATAAGTTAAATTTCTGCAATTTTGCGCCAAAATAAAGGAAATTTATGAAATTTTGCCCCAAAATAAGGGAATTTCTGATTTTTGCCCCAAAATAAAGGGAATTTCTACCTTTTGCCCCAAAATTTGGGGAATTTCTGCAATTTTGCTCCAAATTACGGGGAATTTCTGCCTTTTTGCCCGAAAATAAGAGGAATGCATAACTTTTTGCCATAAAAAAGTGAAATTTCTTCATTTTTGCTCCAAAATAAGGGGAATTTCTGTCTTTTGCCTCTAAATAAATGGAATTTCTGTCTTTTTCCCCCAAAACAAAAAGAATTTCTTACTTTTTTTCCCCAAAATAAGGGGAATTTCTGATTTATTACCCTGAAATAAGTGAAATTTCTGCAATTTTGCCCCAAAATAAGGGAAATTTCTGCCTTTTTGCCCCCAAATAAGGGGAATTTCAGCCTTTTTACCTCAAAATAAGGGGAATTTCTGCATTTTTGCCACAAAATATTAGGAATTTCTGACTTTTTGCCCCAAAATAAGGAAAATTTCTGCCTTTTTTCCCCGAAATAAGTGAAATTTCTGTAATTTTGCCCCAAAATAAGTGGAATTTCTGAGTTTTGCCCCAAAATGAGGAGAATTTTTGGCTTTTTGCCCCAACATATAGGGAATTTCTGCCTTTTTGCCTCACCACTGGGAATTTCTGCAATTTTGCTCCAAAATACGGGGAATTTCTGCTTTTTGCCCGAAAATAAGGGGAATGCATACCTTTTTGCCATATATAAGGGAAATTTCTTCATTTTTGCTACAAAATTAAGGGAATTACTGCCTTTTTGCCTCTAAATAAGTGGAATTTCTGTATTTTTTCCCCAAAACAAAA
Source organism: Micromys minutus (assembly GCF_963924665.1). NCBI lineage: Eukaryota > Metazoa > Chordata > Mammalia > Rodentia > Muridae > Micromys > Micromys minutus. Next base: position 520,726 of record NW_027667642.1, on the reverse strand, counting down.
GGAATTTTTGTCTTTTTTGCCCCAAAATAAGGGGAATTTCAGACTTATTACCCTGAAATAAGTGAAATTTCTGCAATTTTGCCCCAAAATAATGGATAATTTCTGCATTTTTGCCCCCAAATAAGGGGAATTTCAGCCTTTTTACCTCAAAATAAGAAGTATTTCTTCATTTTTGCCACAAAATATTAGGAATTTCTGCCTTTTTGCCCCAAAATAAGGAAAATTTCTGCCTTTTTTCCCTGAAATAAGTGAAATTTCTGCAAATTTACCCCAAAACAAGTGCAATTTCTGAGTTTTGCCCCAAAATAAGAAGAATTTCTGTATTTTTACCCCAAAATATAGGGAATTTCTGGCTTTTTGGCCCACAATTAGGTGGATTTCTGCAATTTTGCTCCAAAATACGGAGAATTTTTGCCTATTTGGCCAAAAATAAGGAGAATCCATACCTTTTTGCCATATAAGAGGGAAATTTCTTCATTTTTGCTCCAAAATAAGGGGAATTTCTGCCTTTTTGCCTCTAAATAAGTGGAATTTCTGTATTTTTCCCCCAAAACAAAGGGAATTTCTGTCTTTTTTGCCCCAAAATAAGGGGAATTTCTGACCTATTACCCTGAATTAAGTAAAATTTCTGCAATTTTGCACCAAAATAAGGGAAATTTCTGCTTTTTTGCCCCCAAATAAGGGGAATTTCAACTTTTACCTCAAAATAAGGGGAATTTCTGCATTTTTGCCACATAATTTACGGAATTTCTGCTTTTTGGCCCCATAATAAGGAAAATTTCTGCAATTTTACCCCAAAATAAGGGGAATTTCTCCTTTTTTGCCCAAAAATAAAGGAAATTTCAGCCTTTTTCCTGAAAATAAGTGAAATTACTGCAATTTTGCCCCAAATAAATAAATTTCTGCAATTTTGCCCCAAAATAAGGGAATTTCTGATTTTTGCCCCAAAATAAAGGGAATTTCTACCTTTTGCCCCAAAATTTGGGGAATTTCTGCAATTTTGCTCCAAAATACGGGGAATTTCTGCCTTTTTGCCCGAAAATAAGAGGAATGCATAACTTTTTGCCATAAAAAAGTGAAATTTTTTCATTTTTGCTACAAAATAAGAGGAATTTCTGCTTTTGCCTCTAAATAAGTGGAATTTCTGTCTTTTTCCCCCAAAACAAAAAGAATTTCTTACTTTTTTGCTTCAAAAGAAGGGGAATTTCTGATTTATTACCCTGACATAAGTGAAATTTCTGCAATTTTGCCCCAAAATAAGGGAAATTTCTGCATTTTTGCCCCCAAATAAGGGGAATTTCAGCCTTTTTACCTCAAAATAAGGGGAATTTCTGCATTTTTGCCACAAAATATTAGGAATTTCTGCCTTTTTGCACCAAAATAAGGAAAATTTCTGCTTTTTTCCCCGAAATAAGTGAAATTTCTGCAATTTTCCCCCAAAAAGAGTGGAATTTCTGAGTTTTGCCCCAAAATAAGTAGAATTTCTGGCTTATTGCCCCAACATATTGGGAATTTCTGCCTTTTTGCCCCACAATTAGGAGAATTTCTGCAATTTTGCTCCAAAATACAGGGAATTTCTGCCTTTTTGCCCGAAAATAAGGGGAATGCATACCTTTTTGCCATATATAAGGGAAATTTCTTCATTTTTGCTCCAAAATAAGGGGAATTTCTGACTTTTTGCCTCTAAATAAGTGGAATTTCTGTCTTTTTCCCCCCCAAAAAAGGAATTTTTTTCTTTTTTTGCCCCAATATTAGGGGAATTTCTGATTTATTACCCTGAAATAAGTGAAATTTTTGCAATTTGGCCCCAAAATAATGGATAATTTCTGCATTTTTGCCCCCAAATAAGGGGAATTTCAGGCTTTTGACCTCAAAATAAAGGGAATTTGTGCATTTTTGCCACAAAATATTAGGAATTTCTGCCTTTTTGCCCCAAAATAAGGAAAATTTTTGCCTTTTTTCCCTGAAATAAGTGAAATTTCTGCAATTTTCCCCCAAAATAAGTGGAATTTCTGAGTTTTGCCCCAAAATAAGAAGAATTTCTGTCTTTTTACTCCAAAATATAGGGAATTTTTGGCTTTTTCACCCACAATTAGGAGGATTTCTGCAATTTTGCTCCAAAATATGGGGAAATTTTGCCTTTTTGCCCAAAAATAAGGGGAATTCATACCTTTTTGCCATATAAAATGGAAATTTCTTAATTTTTGCTCCAAAATAAGGGGAATTTCTGCCTTTTTGCCTCTAAATAAGTGGAATTTCTGTCTTTTTCCCCCAAAATAAAGGGAATTTCTCTCTTTTTTGCCCCAAAATAATGGGAATTTCTGACCTATTACCCTGAAATAAGTAAAATTTCTGCAATTTTGCACCAAAATAAGGGAAATTTCTGCCTTTTTGTCCCCAAATAAGGGGAATTTCAACTTTTACCTCAAAATAAGGGGAATTTCTGAATTTTTGCCACATAATTTACTGAATTTCTGCTTTTTGGCCCCATAATAAGGAAAATTTCTGCAATTTTGCCCCAAAATAAGGGGAATTTCTCATTTTTGTCCAAAAATAAAGGAAATTTCAGCCTTTTTACCTGAAAATAAGTAAAATTACTTCAATTTTGCCCCAAATAAGGGAAATTTCTGCAATTTTGCCCAAAATAATGTAAATTTCTGCAATTTTGCCCCAAAATAAAGGGAATTTCTGATTTTTGCCCCAAAATAAAATGAATTTCTGCTATTTTGCCCCAAAATAAGAAAAATTTTTGCTTTTTTTCTCTGAAATAATTGAAATTTCTGCAATTTTGCCCCAAAATAAGGGAAATTTCTGGAATTTTGCCCAAAAATAATTGGAATTTCTGAGTTTTTCCCCAAAATAAGGAGAATTTCTGTTTTTTTGCCCCAACATATAGGGAATTTCTGCATTTTTGCCCCACAAATAGAGAAATTTCTGCAATTTTGCTCCAAAATACGGGGAACTTCAGCCTTTTTGCCCGAAAATAAGTGGAATGCATAATTTTTTGCCATAAAAAAGGGAAATTTCTTCATTGTTGCTCCAAAATAAGAGAAATTTCTGCTTTTTGCCTCTAAATAAGTGGAATTTCTGTATTTTTTTCCAAAACAAAGAGAATTTCTGTCTTTTTTGCCCCAAAATAAAGAAAATTTCTGACTTATTACCCTGAAATAAGTGAAATTATTTCAATTTTGCCCCAAAATAAGGAAAATTTCTGCCTTATTACCTGAAATATGTGAAATTTCTGCAATTTTACCCCAAAATAAGGTGAATTTCTGAATTTTGCCCCAAAATTAAGAGAATTTCTGCCTTTTTGCCCCAAAATAAGAAAAATTTTAGCTTTTTTCTCTGAAATAAGTGAAATTTCTGCAATTTTGCCCTAAAATAAGAGAAATTTCTGCAATTTTTCCCTATAATAAGAGAAATTTCTGCAATTTTGCCCCAAAATAAGGGGAATTTCTGTTTTTTGCCCCAAAATAAGGAAAATTTCTGCCTTTTTCCCCCAAATAAAAGGAATTTCAGCCTTTTTACCTCAAAATAAGGGGAATTTCTGCATTTTTGCCACAAATAGTTAGGAATTTCTGCCTTTTTGCCCCAAAATAAGGAAAATTTCTGCCTTTTTTTCCTGAAATAAGTGAAATTTCTGCAATTTTGCCCAAAAATAAGTTGAATTTTTGAGTTTTGCCCCAAAATAAAGAGAATTTCTGTCTTTTTGCCCCAACATATAGGGAATTTCTGCCTTTTTGCCCCACAGTTAGAGGAATTTCTGCAATTTTGCTTTAAAATACGAGGAATTTCTGCCTTTTATCCGAAAATAAGGGGAATGCATACCTTTTTGCCATATATAAGGGAAATTTCTTCATTTTTGCTCCAAAATAAGGGGAATTTCTGCCTTTTTGCCTTTAAATAAGTGGAATTTCTGTCTTTTTCCCCCAAAACAAAAGGAATTTCTGTATGTTTTGCCCCAAAATAAGGGGAATTTCTGACTTATTACCCTGAAATAAATGAAATTTTTGCAATTTTGCTCAAAACAATAGAAATTTCTGCCTTTTTTCCCGCAAATAAGGGGAATTTCAGCCTTTTTACCTCAAAATAAGTGGAATTTCTGCATTTTTGGCACAAAATATACGGAATTTCTGTCTTTTTGCCCCATATGAGGGAAAATTTCTGCAATTTTGCCCCAAAATAAGGCGAATATCTCCTTTTTTGCCGCAAAATAAAGGAAATTTCAGCCTTTTTACCTGAAAATAAGTAAAATTACTTCAATTTTGCCCCAAATAAGGGAAATTTCTACAATTTTGCCCAAAATAACGTAAATTTCTGCAATTTTGCCACACAATAAAGGGAATTTCTGATTTTTGCCCCAAAATAAAATGAATTTCTGACTTTTTGCCCCAAAATAAGAAAAATTTTTGCTTTTTTTCTCTGAAATAATTGAAATTTCTGAAATTTTGCCCCAAAATAAGGGAAATTTCTGGAATTTTGCCCCAAAATAATTGGAATTTCTGAGTTTTACCCCAACATAAGGAGAATTTCTGTTTTTTTGCCCCAACATATAGGGAATTTCTGCCTCTTTGCCCCACAAATAGAGAAATTTCTGCAATTTTGCTCCAAAATACGGGGAACTTCAGCCTTTTTGCCCGAAAATAAGTGGAATGCATATTTTTTGCCATTAAAGAGGAAAATCTCTTCATTGTTGCTCCAAAATAAGGGAAATTTCTGTTTTTGCCTCTAAATAAGTGGAATTTCTGTATTTTTTTCCAAAACAAAGAGAATTTCTGTCTTTTTTGCCCCAAAATAAGGAAAATTTCTGACATATTACCCTGAAATAAGTGAAATTTCTGCAATTTTGCCCCAAAATAAGGAAAATTTCTGCCTTATTGCCCTGAAATATATGAAATTTCTGCAATTTTACCCCAAAATAAGGTGAATTTCTGAATTTTTGCCCCAAAATAAAGGGAATTTCTGCCTTTTTGCCTTAAAATAAGGTAAATTTTTGCTTTTTTTCTCTGAAATAAGTGAAATTTCTGTAATTTTGCCCTAAAATAAGAGAAATTTCTGCAATTTTTTCCCATAATAAGCGAAATTTCTGCAAATTTGGCCCAAAATAAGGGCGAATTTCTGATTTTGCCCCCAAATAAGGGAAATTTCTGCCTTATTCCCTTCAAATAAGGGGAATTTCAGCCTTTTTACCTCAAAATAAGGGGAATTACTGCATTTTTGCCACAAAATATTAGGAATTTCTGCCTCTTTGACCCAAAATAAGGAAAATTTCTGCCTTTTTTCCCTGAAATAAGTCAAATTTCTGCAAATTTGCCCCAAAATAAGTGGAATTTCTGAGTTTTGCCCCAAAATAAGGAGAATTTCTGTCTTTTTGCCCCAACATATAGGGAATTTCTGCCTTTTTGCCCCACAGTTAGGAAAATTTCTGCAATTTTGCTCCAAAATACGAGGAATTTCTGCCTTTTTGCCCGAAAATAAGGGGAATGCATACCTTTTTGCCATATATAAGGGAAATTTCTTCATTTTTGCTCCAAAATAAGGGGAATTTCTGCCTTTTTGCCTCTAAATAAGTGGAATTTCTGTGTTTTTCCCCCAAAACAAAGGAAATTTCTGTCTTTTTTGCCCCAATATAAAGAAAATTTCTGACTTATTACCCTGAAATAAGTGAAATTTCTGCAAATTTGCCCCAAAATAAGGGAAATTTCTGCCTTTTGCCCCAAAATATGGGGACATTCAGCATTTTACCTCAAAATACGTGAAATTTCTGATTTTTGCACCAAAATATGGAGAATTTCTGCCTTTTTGCCCCAAAATAAAGGGAATTTCTGCATTTTTGCACCAATATTAGGGGAATTTCTGCAATTTTGCTCCAAAATATGGGTCATTTCTGCCTTTTTGCCCGAAATTAATTGGAATTTCTGCCTTTTTGTCCCGAAATAAGTGAAATTTCTTCAATTTTAGCCAAAAATTAGGGATTTCATCTTTTTGCCTTAAACTAAGAGGAATTTCTGCCATTTTGCCCTGAAATATTTGAAATTTCTGCAATTTTACCCCAAAATAAGGGGAATTTCTGCCTTATTGCCCCTAAATAAGGGGAATTTCAACCTTATTACCTCAAAATAAGGGAAATTTCTGCCTTTTTGCCACAAAATATACAAAATTTCTGCCTTTTTGCCCCAAAATACGGAAAATTTCTGCAATTTTGACCCAAAAAAGGGGAATTTCTCGCTTTTTGCCCCAAAATAAAGGAAATTTCAGCTTTTTTACATGAAAATAAGTGAAATTTCTGCAATTTTGCCCCAAATAAGAGAAATTTCTGCATTTTGCACAAAAATAAGGTAAATTCCTGCAATTTTGCCCCAAAATAAAGAAAATTTCTGGAATTTTGCCCCAAAATAAGAGGAATTTCTGATTTTTGCCCCAAAATAAAGGGAATTTCTGCATTTGTCCCAAAATTAGGGAAATTTATGCAATTTTGCTTCAAAATACGGGGAATTTCTGCTTTTTTGCCTGAAAATAAGGGGAATGCATACCTTTTTGCCATAAAAAAGGGAAATTTCTTCATTTTTGCTCCAAAATAAGGGGAATTTCTGCCCTTTTGCCTCTAAATAAGTGAAATTTCTGTTTTTTTAACCCAAAACAAAGGGAATTTCTGACTTTTTTGCTCCAAAATAAGGGAAATTTCTGACTTATTACCCTGAAATAAGTGAAATTACTGCAATTTTTCCCCAAAATAAGGGAAATTTCTGACTTATTACCCTGAAATAAATGAAATTTCTGCCATTTTGCTCCAAAATAAAAGAAATTTCTGCCTTTTTGCCCCCAAATAAGGGGAATTTCAGCCTTTTTACTTCAAGATAAGGGGAATTTCTGCATTTTTGGCACAAAATATACGGAATTTCTGCCTCTTTGCCCCATAATAAAGAAAATTACTGCAATTTTGCCCCAAAATAAGGGGAATTTCTCTTTTTTTGCTGCAAAATAAAGGAAATTTTAACCTTTTTACCTGAAAATAAGTGAAATTACTGCAATTTTGCCCCAAATAAGGGAAATTTCTGCAATTTTGTCCCAAAATAAGGTAAATTTCTGCAATTTTGCCGCAAAATAAGGGGAATTTCTGATTTTTGCCCCAAAATAAAGAGAATTTCTGCCTCTTTGCCCCAAAATAAGAATAATTTTTGCTTTTTTTCTCTGAAATAATTGAAATTTCTGCAATTTTGCCCCAAAATAAGAGAAATTTCTGGAATTTTGCCCCAAAATAAGTGGAATTTCTGAGTTTTACCCCAAAATAAGAAGAATTTCTGTTTTTTTGCCCCAACATATAGGGAATTTCTGCCTTTTTGCCCCACAATTAGAGGAATTTCTGCAATTTTGCTCCAAAATACGGGGAACTTCAGCCTTTTTGCCCGAAAATAAGTGGAATGCATACATTTTGCCATAAAAAAGGGAAATTTCTTCATTGTTGCTTTAAAATAAGGGGAATTTCTGCCTTTTTGCCTCTAAATAAGTGGAATTTCTGTATTTTTTTCCCAAAACAAAGACAATTTCTGACTTTTTTTGCCCCAAAATAAGAAAAATTTCTGACTTATTACCCTGAAATAAGTGAAATTTCTGCAATTTTGCACCAAAATAAGGTGAATTTCTGAATTTTTGCCCCAAAATAATGGGAATTTCTGCTTTTTGCCCCAATATAAGAAAGATTTTTGCTTTTTTTCTCTGAAATAAGTGAAATTTCTGCAATTTTGCCCTAAAATAGGAGAAATTTCTGCAATTTTTCCCCATAATAAGAGAAATTTCTGCAATTTTGCCCCAAAATAAGGGCAATTTCTGCCTTTTTGCCTCTAAATAAGTGGAATTTCTGTCTTTTTCCCCCAAACCAAAGGGAATTTCTGTCTTTTTTGCCCCAAAATAAGAGGAATTTCTGACCTATTACCCTGAAATAAGTAAAATTTCTGCAATTTTGCACCAAAATAAGGGAAATATCTGCCTTTTTGCCTCCAAATAAGGGGAATTTCAACTTTTACCTCAAAATAAGGGGAATTTCTGCTTTTTTGCCCCATAATAAAAAAAATTTCTGCAATTTTGCCCCAAAATAAGGGGAATTTCTCCTTTTTTGCCCAAAAATAAAGGAAATTTCAGCCTTTTTACCTGAAAATAAGTGAAATTACTGCAATTTTGCCCCAAATAAAGAAATTTCTGCAATTTTGCCCCAAAATAAGGTAAATTTCTGCAATTTTGCCCCAAAATAAAGGAAATTTATGGAATTTTGCCCCAAAATAAGGGATTTTCTGATTTTTGCCCCAAAATAAGGGATTTTCTGATTATTGCCCCAAAATAAAGAGAATTTCTACCTTTTGCCCCAAAATTTGGGGAATTTCTGCAATTTTGCTCCAAAATACGGGGAATTTCTGCTTTTTTGCCCGAAAATAAGAGGAATGCATAACTTTTTGCCATAAAAAAGTGAAATTTCTTCATTTTTGCTCCAAAATGAGGGGAATTTCTGCCTTTTGCCTCTAAATAAGTGGAATTTCTGTCTTTTTCCCCCAAAACAAAGAGAATTTCTGACTTTTTTGCCCCAAAATAAGGGGAATTTCTGATTTATTACCCTGAAATAAGTGAAATTTCTGCAATTTTGCCCCAAAATAAGGGAAATTTCTGCCTTTTTGCCCCCAAATAAGGGGAATTTCAGCCTTTTTACTTCAAGATAAGGGGAATTTCTGCATTTTTGGCACAAAATATACGGAATTTCTGCCTCTTTGCCACATAATAAATTAAATTACTGCAATTTTGCCCCAAAATAAGGGGAATTTCTATTTTTTGCTGCAAAATAAAGGAAATTTCAACCTTTTTACCTGAAAATAAGTGAAATTACTGCAATTTTGCCCCAAATAAGGGAAATTTCTGCAATTTTGCCCCAAAATAAGGTAAATTTCTGCAATTTTGCCCCAAAATAAGGGGAATTTATGATTTTTGCCCCAAAATAAAGAGAATTTCTGCCTCTTTGCCCCAAAATAAGAAAAATTTTTGCTTTTTTTCTCTGAAATAATTGAAATTTCTGCAATTTTGCCCCAAAATAAGAGAAATTTCTGGAATTTTGCCCCAAAATAAGTGGAATTTCTGAGTTTTACCCCAAAATAAGGAGAATTTCTGTTTTTTTGCCCCAACATATAGGGAATTTCTGCCTTTTTGCCCCACAATTAGAGGAATTTCTGCAATTTTGCTCCAAAATACGGGGAACTTCAGCCTTTTTGCCCGAAAATAAGTGGAATGCATACATTTTGCCATAAAAAAGGGAAATTTCTTCATTGTTGCTTTAAAATAAGGGGAATTTCTGCCTTTTTGCCTCTAAATAAGTGGAATTTCTGTATTTTTTTCCCAAAACAAAGACAATTTCAGTCTTTTTTGCCCCAAAATAAAAAAAATTTCTGACTTATTACCCTGAAATAAGTGAAATTTCTGCAATTTTGCACCAAAATAAGGTGAATTTCTGAATTTTTGCCCCAAAATAATGGGAATTTCTGCTTTTTGCCCCAATATAAGAAAGATTTTTGCTTTTTTTCTCTGAAATAAGTGAAATTTCTGCAATTTTGCCCTAAAATAGGAGAAATTTCTGCAATTTTTCCCCATAATAAGAGAAATTTCTGCAATTTTGCCCCAAAATAAGGGCAATTTCTGCCTTTTTGCCTCTAAATAAGTGGAATTTCTGTCTTTTTCCCCCAAAATAAAGGGAATTTCTGTCTTTTTTGCCCCAAAATAATGGGAATTTTTGACCTATTACCCTGAAATAAGTAAAATTTCTGCAATTTTGCACCAAAATAAGGGAAATTTCTGCCTTTTTTCCCCCAAATAAGGGGAATTTCAACTTTTACCTCAAAATAAGGGGAATTTCTGCATTTTTGCCACATAATTTACTGAATTTCTGCTTTTTGGCCCCATAATAAGGAAAATTTCTGCAATTTTGCCCCAAAATAAGGGGAATTTCTCCTTTTTTGCCCAAAAATAAAGGAAATTTCAGCCTTTTTACCTGAAAATAAGTGAAATTACTGCAATTTTGCCCCAAATAAAGAAATTTCTGCAATTTTGCCCCAAAATAAGGTAAATTTCTGCAATTTTGCCCCAAAATAAAGGAAATTTATGGAATTTTGCCCCAAAATAAGGGATTTTCTGATTTTTGCCCCAAAATAAGGGATTTTCTGATTATTGCCCCAAAATAAAGGGAATTTCTGCATTTGTCCCAAAATTAGGGGAATTTCTGCAATTTTGCTCCAAAATACGGGGAATTTCTGCCTTTTTGCCCGAAAATAAGGGGAATGCATACCTTTTTGCCATAAAAAAGGGAAATTACTTCATTTTTGCTCCAAAATAAGGGGAATTTCTGCCTTTTTGCCTCTAAATAAGTGAAATTTCTGTTTTTTCCCCCAAAACAAAGGGAATTTCTGACTTTTTTGCTCCAAAATAAGGGAAATTTCTGACTTATTACCATGAAATAAGTGAAATTTCTGCAATTTTTCCCCAAAATAAGGGAAATTTCTGACTTATTACCCTGAAATAAATGAAATTTCTGCCATTTTGCACCAAAATAAAAGAAATTTCTGCCTTTTTGCCCCCAAATAAGGGGAATTTCAGCCTTTTTACTTCAAGATAAGGGGATTTTCTGCATTTTTGGCACAAAATATACGGAATTTCTGCCTCTTTGCCCCATAATAAAGAAAATTACTGCAATTTTGCCCCAAAATAAGTTAAATTTCTGCAATTTTGCCCCAAAATAAGGGAAATTTCTAGAATTTTGCTCCAAAATAAGTGGAATTTCTGAGTTCTGCCCCAAGATAAGAAGAATTTCTGTCTTTTTGCCCCAACATATAGGGAATTTCTGCCTTTTTGCCCCACAATTAGGGGAATTTCTGCAATTTTGCTCGAAAATACAGGGAATTTCTGCCTTTTATCCCGAAAATAAGGGAAATGCATACCTTTTTGCCATAAAAAAGGGAAATTTCTTCATTGTTGCTCCAAAATAAATGGAATTTCTGCCTTTTTGCCTCTAAATAAGTGGAATTTCTGTCTTTTTTTCTCAAAACAAAGAGAATTTCTGTCTTTTTTGCCCCAAAATAAGGAAAATTTCTGACTTATTACCCTTAAATAAGTGAAATTTCTGCAATTTTGCCTCAAAATAAGGAAAATTTCTGCCTTTTTGCCCTGAAATATGTGAAATTTCTGCAATGTTACCCCAAAATAAGGTGAAATTCTGCCTTTTTACCCCAAAATAATGGGAATTTCTGTCTTTTTGCCCCAAAATAAGAAAAATTTTTGCTTTTTTTCTCTGAAATAAGTGAAATTTCTGCAATTTTGCCCTAAAATAAGGGAAATTTCTGCAATTTTTCCTCATAATAAGGGAAATTTCTGCAATTTTTCCTCATAATAAGGGAAATTTCTGCAATTTTGCCCCAAAATAAGGGAAATTTCTGCAATTTTGCCCTAAAATAAGGGGAATTTCTGCCTTTTGCCCCAAAATAAGGAGAATTTCTGCATTTTTGCCTTAAAATAAAGAAAATTACTGTATTTTTTACCTCAAAATTAGATGAATTTCTGCAATTTTGCTCCATAATACGGTTATTTTCTGCCTTTTTGCCGAAAATAAGGGGAATTTCTGCCATTTTGCCACGAAATAAGTGAAATTTCTGCAGTTTTACCCCAAAATAAGGGGAATTTCTGAATTTTTGCCCCAAAATTAGGGGAAATTCTGCAATTTTGCTCCAAAATACGGGGAACTTCAGCCTTTTTGCCCGAAAATAAGTGGAATGCATACATTTTGCCATAAAAAAGGGAAATTTCTTCATTGTTGCTTTAAAATAAGGGGAATTTCTGCCTTTTTGCCTCTAAATAAGTGGAATTTCTGTATTTTTTTCCCAAAACAAAGACAATTTCTGACTTTTTTTGCCCCAAAATAAGAAAAATTTCTGACTTATTACCCTGAAATAAGTGAAATTTCTGCAATTTTGCACCAAAATAAGGTGAATTTCTGAATTTTTGCCCCAAAATAATGGGAATTTCTGCTTTTTGCCCCAATATAAGAAAGATTTTTGCTTTTTTTCCTCTGAAATAAGTGAAATTTCTGCAATTTTGCCCTAAAATAGGAGAAATTTCTGCAATTTTTCCCCATAATAAGAGAAATTTCTGCAATTTTGCCCCAAAATAAGGGCAATTTCTGCCTTTTTGCCTCTAAATAAGTGGAATTTCTGTCTTTTTCCCCCAAACCAAAGGGAATTTCTGTCTTTTTTGCCCCAAAATAAGAGGAATTTCTGACCTATTACCCTGAAATAAGTAAAATTTCTGCAATTTTGCACCAAAATAAGGGAAATTTCTGCCTTTTTGCCTCCAAATAAGGGGAATTTCAACTTTTACCTCAAAATAAGGGGAATTTCTGCTTTTTTGCCCCATAATAAAAAAAATTTCTGCAATTTTGCCCCAAAATAAGGGGAATTTCTCCTTTTTTGCCCAAAAATAAAGGAAATTTCAGCCTTTTTACCTGAAAATAAGTGAAATTACTGCAATTTTGCCCCAAATAAAGAAATTTCTGCAATTTTGCCCCAAAATAAGGTAAATTTCTGCAATTTTGCCCCAAAATAAAGGAAATTTATGGAATTTTGCCCCAAAATAAGGGATTTTCTGATTTTTGCCCCAAAATAAGGGATTTTCTGATTATTGCCCCAAAATAAAGAGAATTTCTACCTTTTGCCCCAAAATTTGGGGAATTTCTGCAATTTTGCTCCAAAATACGGGGAATTTCTGCTTTTTTGCCCGAAAATAAGAGGAATGCATAACTTTTTGCCATAAAAAAGTGAAATTTCTTCATTTTTACTCCAAAATGAGGGGAATTTCTGCCTTTTGCCTCTAAATAAGTGGAATTTCTGTCTTTTTCCCCCAAAACAAAGAGAATTTCTGACTTTTTTGCCCCAAAATAAGGGGAATTTCTGATTTATTACCCTGAAATAAGTGAAATTTCTGCAATTTTGCCCCAAAATAAGGGAAATTTCTGCCTTTTTGCCCCCAAATAAGGGGAATTTCAGCCTTTTTACTTCAAGATAAGGGGAATTTCTGCATTTTTGGCACAAAATATACGGAATTTCTGCCTCTTTGCCACATAATAAATTAAATTACTGCAATTTTGCCCCAAAATAAGGGGAATTTCTATTTTTTGCTGCAAAATAAAGGAAATTTCAACCTTTTTACCTGAAAATAAGTGAAATTACTGCAATTTTGCCCCAAATAAGGGAAATTTCTGCAATTTTGCCCCAAAATAAGGTAAATTTCTATAATTTTGCCCCAAAATAAGGGGAATTTATGATTTTTGCCCCAAAATAAAGAGAATTTCTGCCTCTTTGCCCCAAAATAAGAAAAATTTTTGCTTTTTTTCTCTGAAATAATTGAAATTTCTGCAATTTTGCCCCAAAATAAGAGAAATTTCTGGAATTTTGCCCCAAAATAAGTGGAATTTCTGAGTTTTACCCCAAAATAAGGAGAATTTCTGTTTTTTTGCCCCAACATATAGGGAATTTCTGCCTTTTTGCCCCACAATTAGAGGAATTTCTGCAATTTTGCTCCAAAATACGGGGAACTTCAGCCTTTTTGCCCGAAAATAAGTGGAATGCATACATTTTGCCATAAAAAAGGGAAATTTCTTCATTGTTGCTTTAAAATAAGGGGAATTTCTGCCTTTTTGCCTCTAAATAAGTGGAATTTCTGTATTTTTTTCCCAAAACAAAGACAATTTCTGTCTTTTTTGCCCCAAAATAAAAAAAATTTCTGACTTATTACCCTGAAATAAGTGAAATTTCTGCAATTTTGCACCAAAATAAGGTGAATTTCTGAATTTTTGCCCCAAAATAATGGGAATTTCTGCTTTTTGCCCCAATATAAGAAAGATTTTTGCTTTTTTTCTCTGAAATAAGTGAAATTTCTGCAATTTTGCCCTAAAATAGGAGAAATTTCTGCAATTTTTCCCCATAATAAGAGAAATTTCTGCAATTTTGCCCCAAAATAAGGGCAATTTCTGCCTTTTTGCCTCTAAATAAGTGGAATTTCTGTCTTTTTCCCCCAAAATAAAGGGAATTTCTGTCTTTTTTGCCCCAAAATAATGGGAATTTTTGACCTATTACCCTGAAATAAGTAAAATTTCTGCAATTTTGCACCAAAATAAGGGAAATTTCTGCCTTTTTTCCCCCAAATAAGGGGAATTTCAACTTTTACCTCAAAATAAGGGGAATTTCTGCATTTTTGCCACATAATTTACTGAATTTCTGCTTTTTGGCCCCATAATAAGGAAAATTTCTGCAATTTTGCCCCAAAATAAGGGGAATTTCTCCTTTTTTGCCCAAAAATAAAGGAAATTTCAGCCTTTTTACCTGAAAATAAGTGAAATTACTGCAATTTTGCCCCAAATAAAGAAATTTCTGCAATTTTGCCCCAAAATAAGGTAAATTTCTGCAATTTTGCCCCAAAATAAAGGAAATTTATGGAATTTTGCCCCAAAATAAGGGATTTTCTGATTTTTGCCCCAAAATAAGGGATTTTCTGATTATTGCCCCAAAATAAAGGGAATTTCTGCATTTGTCCCAAAATTAGGGGAATTTCTGCAATTTTGCTCCAAAATACGGGGAATTTCTGCCTTTTTGCCCGAAAATAAGGGGAATGCATACCTTTTTGCCATAAAAAAGGGAAATTACTTCATTTTTGCTCCAAAATAAGGGGAATTTCTGCCTTTTTGCCTCTAAATAAGTGAAATTTCTGTTTTTTCCCCCAAAACAAAGGGAATTTCTGACTTTTTTGCTCCAAAATAAGGGAAATTTCTGACTTATTACCATGAAATAAGTGAAATTTCTGCAATTTTTCCCCAAAATAAGGGAAATTTCTGACTTATTACCCTGAAATAAATGAAATTTCTGCCATTTTGCACCAAAATAAAAGAAATTTCTGCCTTTTTGCCCCCAAATAAGGGGAATTTCAGCCTTTTTACTTCAAGATAAGGGGATTTTCTGCATTTTTGGCACAAAATATACGGAATTTCTGCCTCTTTGCCCCATAATAAAGAAAATTACTGCAATTTTGCCCCAAAATAAGTTAAATTTCTGCAATTTTGCCCCAAAATAAGGGAAATTTCTAGAATTTTGCTCCAAAATAAGTGGAATTTCTGAGTTCTGCCCCAAGATAAGAAGAATTTCTGTCTTTTTGCCCCAACATATAGGGAATTTCTGCCTTTTTGCCCCACAATTAGGGGAATTTCTGCAATTTTGCTCGAAAATACAGGGAATTTCTGCCTTTTATCCCGAAAATAAGGGAAATGCATACCTTTTTGCCATAAAAAAGGGAAATTTCTTCATTGTTGCTCCAAAATAAATGGAATTTCTGCCTTTTTGCCTCTAAATAAGTGGAATTTCTGTCTTTTTTTCTCAAAACAAAGAGAATTTCTGTCTTTTTTGCCCCAAAATAAGGAAAATTTCTGACTTATTACCCTTAAATAAGTGAAATTTCTGCAATTTTGCCTCAAAATAAGGAAAATTTCTGCCTTTTTGCCCTGAAATATGTGAAATTTCTGCAATGTTACCCCAAAATAAGGTGAAATTCTGCCTTTTTACCCCAAAATAATGGGAATTTCTGTCTTTTTGCCCCAAAATAAGAAAAATTTTTGCTTTTTTTCTCTGAAATAAGTGAAATTTCTGCAATTTTGCCCTAAAATAAGGGAAATTTCTGCAATTTTTCCTCATAATAAGGGAAATTTCTGCAATTTTTCCTCATAATAAGGGAAATTTCTGCAATTTTGCCCCAAAATAAGGGAAATTTCTGCAATTTTGCCCTAAAATAAGGGGAATTTCTGCCTTTTGCCCCAAAATAAGGAGAATTTCTGCATTTTTGCCTTAAAATAAAGAAAATTACTGTATTTTTTACCTCAAAATTAGATGAATTTCTGCAATTTTGCTCCATAATACGGTTATTTTCTGCCTTTTTGCCGAAAATAAGGGGAATTTCTGCCATTTTGCCACGAAATAAGTGAAATTTCTGCAGTTTTACCCCAAAATAAGGGGAATTTCTGAATTTTTGCCCCAAAATTAGGGGAAATTCTGCAATTTTGCTCCAAAATACGGGGAACTTCAGCCTTTTTGCCCGAAAATAAGTGGAATGCATACATTTTGC
This sequence comes from Micromys minutus, assembly GCF_963924665.1. Taxonomy (NCBI): domain Eukaryota; kingdom Metazoa; phylum Chordata; class Mammalia; order Rodentia; family Muridae; genus Micromys; species Micromys minutus. The sequence continues at coordinate 504,541 of NW_027667642.1, read as the reverse complement.
CATAAAAAAGGGAAATTTCTTCATTGTTGCTTTAAAATAAGGGGAATTTCTGCCTTTTTGCCTCTAAATAAGTGGAATTTCTGTATTTTTTTCCCAAAACAAAGACAATTTCTGACTTTTTTTGCCCCAAAATAAGAAAAATTTCTGACTTATTACCCTGAAATAAGTGAAATTTCTGCAATTTTGCACCAAAATAAGGTGAATTTCTGAATTTTTGCCCCAAAATAATGGGAATTTCTGCTTTTTGCCCCAATATAAGAAAGATTTTTGCATTTTTTCCTCTGAAATAAGTGAAATTTCTGCAATTTTGCCCTAAAATAGGAGAAATTTCTGCAATTTTTCCCCATAATAAGAGAAATTTCTGCAATTTTGCCCCAAAATAAGGGCAATTTCTGCCTTTTTGCCTCTAAATAAGTGGAATTTCTGTCTTTTTCCCCCAAACCAAAGGGAATTTCTGTCTTTTTTGCCCCAAAATAAGAGGAATTTCTGACCTATTACCCTGAAATAAGTAAAATTTCTGCAATTTTGCACCAAAATAAGGGAAATTTCTGCCTTTTTGCCTCCAAATAAGGGGAATTTCAACTTTTACCTCAAAATAAGGGGAATTTCTGCTTTTTTGCCCCATAATAAAAAAAATTTCTGCAATTTTGCCCCAAAATAAGGGGAATTTCTCCTTTTTTGCCCAAAAATAAAGGAAATTTCAGCCTTTTTACCTGAAAATAAGTGAAATTACTGCAATTTTGCCCCAAATAAAGAAATTTCTGCAATTTTGCCCCAAAATAAGGTAAATTTCTGCAATTTTGCCCCAAAATAAAGGAAATTTATGGAATTTTGCCCCAAAATAAGGGATTTTCTGATTTTTGCCCCAAAATAAGGGATTTTCTGATTATTGCCCCAAAATAAAGAGAATTTCTACCTTTTGCCCCAAAATTTGGGGAATTTCTGCAATTTTGCTCCAAAATACGGGGAATTTCTGCTTTTTTGCCCGAAAATAAGAGGAATGCATAACTTTTTGCCATAAAAAAGTGAAATTTCTTCATTTTTGCTCCAAAATGAGGGGAATTTCTGCCTTTTGCCTCTAAATAAGTGGAATTTCTGTCTTTTTCCCCCAAAACAAAGAGAATTTCTGACTTTTTTGCCCCAAAATAAGGGGAATTTCTGATTTATTACCCTGAAATAAGTGAAATTTCTGCAATTTTGCCCCAAAATAAGGGAAATTTCTGCCTTTTTGCCCCCAAATAAGGGGAATTTCAGCCTTTTTACTTCAAGATAAGGGGAATTTCTGCATTTTTGGCACAAAATATACGGAATTTCTGCCTCTTTGCCACATAATAAATTAAATTACTGCAATTTTGCCCCAAAATAAGGGGAATTTCTATTTTTTGCTGCAAAATAAAGGAAATTTCAACCTTTTTACCTGAAAATAAGTGAAATTACTGCAATTTTGCCCCAAATAAGGGAAATTTCTGCAATTTTGCCCCAAAATAAGGTAAATTTCTGCAATTTTGCCCCAAAATAAGGGGAATTTATGATTTTTGCCCCAAAATAAAGAGAATTTCTGCCTCTTTGCCCCAAAATAAGAAAAATTTTTGCTTTTTTTCTCTGAAATAATTGAAATTTCTGCAATTTTGCCCCAAAATAAGAGAAATTTCTGGAATTTTGCCCCAAAATAAGTGGAATTTCTGAGTTTTACCCCAAAATAAGGAGAATTTCTGTTTTTTTGCCCCAACATATAGGGAATTTCTGCCTTTTTGCCCCACAATTAGAGGAATTTCTGCAATTTTGCTCCAAAATACGGGGAACTTCAGCCTTTTTGCCCGAAAATAAGTGGAATGCATACATTTTGCCATAAAAAAGGGAAATTTCTTCATTGTTGCTTTAAAATAAGGGGAATTTCTGCCTTTTTGCCTCTAAATAAGTGGAATTTCTGTATTTTTTTCCCAAAACAAAGACAATTTCTGTCTTTTTTGCCCCAAAATAAAAAAAATTTCTGACTTATTACCCTGAAATAAGTGAAATTTCTGCAATTTTGCACCAAAATAAGGTGAATTTCTGAATTTTTGCCCCAAAATAATGGGAATTTCTGCTTTTTGCCCCAATATAAGAAAGATTTTTGCTTTTTTTCTCTGAAATAAGTGAAAATTCTGCAATTTTGCCCTAAAATAGGAGAAATTTCTGCAATTTTTCCCCATAATAAGAGAAATTTCTGCAATTTTGCCCCAAAATAAGGGCAATTTCTGCCTTTTTGCCTCTAAATAAGTGGAATTTCTGTCTTTTTCCCCCAAAATAAAGGGAATTTCTGTCTTTTTTGCCCCAAAATAATGGGAATTTTTGACCTATTACCCTGAAATAAGTAAAATTTCTGCAATTTTGCACCAAAATAAGGGAAATTTCTGCCTTTTTTCCCCCAAATAAGGGGAATTTCAACTTTTACCTCAAAATAAGGGGAATTTCTGCATTTTTGCCACATAATTTACTGAATTTCTGCTTTTTGGCCCCATAATAAGGAAAATTTCTGCAATTTTGCCCCAAAATAAGGGGAATTTCTCCTTTTTTGCCCAAAAATAAAGGAAATTTCAGCCTTTTTACCTGAAAATAAGTGAAATTACTGCAATTTTGCCCCAAATAAAGAAATTTCTGCAATTTTGCCCCAAAATAAGGTAAATTTCTGCAATTTTGCCCCAAAATAAAGGAAATTTATGGAATTTTGCCCCAAAATAAGGGATTTTCTGATTTTTGCCCCAAAATAAGGGATTTTCTGATTATTGCCCCAAAATAAAGGGAATTTCTGCATTTGTCCCAAAATTAGGGGAATTTCTGCAATTTTGCTCCAAAATACGGGGAATTTCTGCCTTTTTGCCCGAAAATAAGGGGAATGCATACCTTTTTGCCATAAAAAAGGGAAATTACTTCATTTTTGCTCCAAAATAAGGGGAATTTCTGCCTTTTTGCCTCTAAATAAGTGAAATTTCTGTTTTTTCCCCCAAAACAAAGGGAATTTCTGACTTTTTTGCTCCAAAATAAGGGAAATTTCTGACTTATTACCATGAAATAAGTGAAATTTCTGCAATTTTTCCCCAAAATAAGGGAAATTTCTGACTTATTACCCTGAAATAAATGAAATTTCTGCCATTTTGCACCAAAATAAAAGAAATTTCTGCCTTTTTGCCCCCAAATAAGGGGAATTTCAGCCTTTTTACTTCAAGATAAGGGGATTTTCTGCATTTTTGGCACAAAATATACGGAATTTCTGCCTCTTTGCCCCATAATAAAGAAAATTACTGCAATTTTGCCCCAAAATAAGGGGAATTTCTCTTTTTTTGCTGCAAAATAAAGGAAATTTCAACCTTTTTACCTGAAAATAAGTGAAATTACTGATATTTTGCCCCAAATAAGGGAAATTTCTGCAATTTTGCCCCAAAATAAGGTAAATTTCTGCAATTTTGCCCCAAAATAAGGGGAATTTCTGATTTTTGCCCCAAAATAAAGGGAATTTCTGACTCTTTGCCCCAAAATAAGAAAAATTTTTGCTTTTTTTCTCTGAAATAATTGAAATTTCTGCAATTTTGCCCCAAAATAAGAGAAATTTCTGGAATTTTGCCTCAAAATAAGTGGAATTTCTGAGTTTTACCCCAAAATAAAGAGAATTTCTGTTTTTTTGCCCCAACATATAGGGAATATCTGCCTTTTTGCCCCACAATTAGAGGAATTTCTGCAATTTTGCTCCAAAATACGGGGAACTTCAGCCTTTTTGCCCGAAAATAAGTGGAATGCATACATTTTGCCATAAAAAAGGGAAATTTCTTCATTGTTGCTTTAAAATAAGGGGAATTTCTGCCTTTTTGCCTCTAAATAAGTGGAATTTCTGTATTTTTTTCCCAAAACAAAGAAAATTTCTGTCTTTTTTGCCCCAAAATAAGGAAAATTTCTGACTTATTACCCTGAAATAAGTGAAATTTCTGCAATTTTGCACCAAAATAAGGTGAATTTCTGAATTTTTGCCCCAAAATAATGGGAATTTCTGCTTTTTGCCCCAATATTAGAAAGATTTTTGCTTTTTTTCTCTGAAATAAGTGAAATTTCTGCAATTTTGCCCTAAAATAGGAGAAATTTCTGCAATTTTTCCCCATAATAAGAGAAATTTCTGCAATTTTGCCCCAAAATAAGGGCAATTTCTGCCTTTTTGCCTCTAAATAAGTGGAATTTCTGTCTTTTTCCCCCAAACCAAAGGGAATTTCTGTCTTTTTTTGCCCCAAAATAAGAGGAATTTCTGACCTATTACCCTGAAATAAGTAAAATTTCTGCAATTTTGCACCAAAATAAGGGAAATTTCTGCCTTTTTGCCTCCAAATAAGGGGAATTTCAACTTTTACCTCAAAATAAGGGGAATTTCTGCATTTTTGCCACATAATACGGAATTTCTGCTTTTTTCCCCATAATAAAAAAAATTTCTGCAATTTTGCCCCAAAATAAGGGGAATTTCTCCTTTTTTGCCCAAAAATAAAGGAAATTTCAGCCTTTTTACCTGAAAATAAGTGAAATTACTGCAATTTTGCCCCAAATAAAGAAATTTCTGCAATTTTGCCCCAAAATAAGGTAAATTTCTGCAATTTTGCCCCAAAATAAAGGAAATTTATGGAATTTTGCCCCAAAATAAGGGATTTTCTGATTTTTGCCCCAAAATAAGGGATTTTCTGATTATTGCCCCAAAATAAAGGGAATGTCTCCATTTGTCCCAAAATTAGGGGAATTTCTGCAATTTTGCTCCAAAATACGGGGAATTTCTGCCTTTTTGCCCGAAAATAAGGGGAATGCATACCTTTTTGCCATAAAAAAGGGAAATTACTTCATTTTTGCTCCAAAATAAGGGGAATTTCTGCCTTTTTGCCTCTAAATAAGTGAAATTTCTGTTTTTTCCCCCAAAACAAAGGGAATTTCTGACTTTTTTGCTCCAAAATAAGGGAAATTTCTGACTTATTACCATGAAATAAGTGAAATTTCTGCAATTTTTCCCCAAAATAAGGAAAATTTCTGACTTATTACCCTGAAATAAAAGAAATTTCTGCCATTTTGCTCCAAAATAAAAGAAATTTCTGCCTTTTTGCCCCCAAATAAGGGGAATTTCAGCCTTTTTACTTCAAGATAAGGGGATTTTCTGCATTTTTGGCACAAAATATACGGAATTTCTGCCTCTTTGCCCCATAATAAAGAAAATTACTGCAATTTTGCCCCAAAATAAGGGGAATTTCTCTTTTTTTGCTGCAAAATAAAGGAAATTTCAACCTTTTTACCTGAAAATAAGTGAAATTACTGATATTTTGCCCCAAATAAGGGAAATTTCTGCAATTTTGCCCCAAAATAAGGTAAATTTCTGCAATTTTGCCCCAAAATAAGGGGAATTTCTGATTTTTGCCCCAAAATAAAGGGAATTTCTGCCTCTTTGCCCCAAAATAAGAAAAATTTTTGCTTTTTTTCTCTGAAATAATTGAAATTTCTGCAATTTTGCCCCAAAATAAGAGAAATTTCTGGAATTTTGCCTCAAAATAAGTGGAATTTCTGAGTTTTACCCCAAAATAAAGAGAATTTCTGTTTTTTTGCCCCAACATATAGGGAATATCTGCCTTTTTGCCCCACAATTAGAGGAATTTCTGCAATTTTGTTCCAAAATACGGGGAACTTCAGCCTTTTTGCCCGAAAATAAGTGGAATGCATACATTTTGCCATAAAAAAGGGAAATTTCTTCATTGTTGCTTTAAAATAAGGGGAATTTCTGCCTTTTTGCCTCTAAATAAGTGGAATTTCTGTATTTTTTTCCCAAAACAAAGAAAATTTCTGTCTTTTTTGCCCCAAAATAAGGAAAATTTCTGACTTATTACCCTGAAATAAGTGAAATTTCTGCAATTTTGCACCAAAATAAGGTGAATTTCTGAATTTTTGCCCCAAAATAATGGGAATTTCTGCTTTTTGCCCCAATATAAGAAAGATTTTTGCTTTTTTTCTCTGAAATAAGTGAAATTTCTGCAATTTTGCCCTAAAATAGGAGAAATTTCTGCAATTTTTCCCCATAATAAGAGAAATTTCTGCAATTTTGCCCCAAAATAAGGGCAATTTCTGCCTTTTTGCCTCTAAATAAGTGGAATTTCTGTCGTTTTCCCCCAAACCAAAGGGAATTTCTGTCTTTTTTGCCCCAAAATAAGAGGAATTTCTGACCTATTACCCTGAAATAAGTAAAATTTCTACAATTTTGCACCAAAATAAGGGAAATTTCTGCCTTTTTGCCTCCAAATAAGGGGAATTTCAACTTTTACCTCAAAATAAGGGGAATTTCTGCATTTTTGCCACATAATACGGAATTTCTGCTTTTTTGCCCCATAATAAGGAAAATTTCTGCAATTTTGCCCCAAAATAAGGGGAATTTCTCCTTTTTTGCCCAAAAAATAAAGGAAATTTCAGCCTTTTTACCTGAAAATAAGTGAAATTACTGCAATTTTGCCCCAAATAAAGAAATTTCTGCAATTTTGCCCCAAAATAAGGTAAATTTCTGCAATTTTGCCCCAAAATAAAGGAAATTTATGGAATTTTGCCCCAAAATAAGGGATTTTCTGATTCTTGCCCCAAAATAAGGGATTTTCTGATTATTGCCCCAAAATAAAGGGAATTTCTACCTTTTGCCCCCAAATTTGGGGAATTTCTGCAATTTTGCTCCAAAATACGGGGAATTTCTGCCTTTTTGCACGAAAATAAGAGGAATGCATAACTTTTTGCCATAAAAAATGAAATTTCTTCATTTTTGCTCCAAAATGAGGGGAATTTCTGCCTTTTGCCTCTAAATAAGTGGAATTTCTGTCTTTTTCCCCAAAAACAAAGAGAATTTCTGACTTTTTTGCCCCAAAATAAGGGGAATTTCTGATTTATTACCCTGAAATAAGTGAAATTTCTGCAATTTTGCCCCAAAATAAGGGAAATTTCTGCCTTTTTGCCCCCAAATAAGGGGAATTTCACCTTTTTACCTCAAAATAAAGGGAATTTCTGCATTTTTCCCACAAAATATTAGGAATTTCTGCCTTTTTGCCCCAAAATAACGAAAATTTCTGCCTTTTTTCCCCGAAATAAGTGAAATTTCTGCAATTTTGCCCCAAAATAAGTGGAATTTCTGAGTTTTGCCCCAAAATAAGGAGAATTTCTGGCTTTTTGCCCCAACATATAGGGAATTTCTGCATTTTTGCCCCACAATTAGGGGAATTTCTGCAATTTTGCTCCAAAATACGGGGAATTTCTGCCTTTTTGCCCGAAAATAAGGGGAATGCATACCTTTTTGCCATATATAAGGGAAATTTCTTCATTTTTGCTCCAAAATAAGGGGAATTTCTGCCTTTTTGCCTCTAAATAAGTGGAATTTCTGTCTTTTTCCCCCAAAACAAACGGAATTTTTGTCTTTTTTGCCCCAAAATAAGGGGAATTTCAGACTGATTACCCTGAAATAAGTGAAATTTCTCCAATTTTGCCCCAAAATAATGGATAATTTCTGCATTTTTGTTCCCAAATAAGGGGAATTTCAGCCTTTTTACCTCAAAATAAGGGGAATTTCTGCATTTTTGCCACATAATACGGAATTTCTGCTTTTTTGCCCCATAATAAGGAAAATTTCTGCAATTTTGCCCCAAAATAAGGGGAATTTCTCCTTTTTTGCCCAAAAAATAAAGGAAATTTCAGCCTTTTTACCTGAAAATAAGTGAAATTACTGCAATTTTGCCCCAAATAAAGAAATTTCTGCAATTTTGCCCCAAAATAAGGTAAATTTCTGCAATTTTGCCCCAAAATAAAGGAAATTTATGGAATTTTGCCCCAAAATAAGGGATTTTCTGATTCTTGCCCCAAAATAAGGGATTTTCTGATTATTGCCCCAAAATAAAGGGAATTTCTACCTTTTGCCCCCAAATTTGGGGAATTTCTGCAATTTTGCTCCAAAATACGGGGAATTTCTGCCTTTTTGCACGAAAATAAGAGGAATGCATAACTTTTTGCCATAAAAAATGAAATTTCTTCATTTTTGCTCCAAAATGAGGGGAATTTCTGCCTTTTGCCTCTAAATAAGTGGAATTTCTGTCTTTTTTCCCAAAAACAAAGAGAATTTCTGACTTTTTTGCCCCAAAATAAGGGGAATTTCTGATTTATTACCCTGAAATAAGTGAAATTTCTGCAATTTTGCCCCAAAATAAGGGAAATTTCTGCCTTTTTGCCCCCAAATAAGGGGAATTTCACCTTTTTACCTCAAAATAAAGGGAATTTCTGCATTTTTCCCACAAAATATTAGGAATTTCTGCCTTTTTGCCCCAAAATAACGAAAATTTCTGCCTTTTTTCCCCGAAATAAGTGAAATTTCTGCAATTTTGCCCCAAAATAAGTGGAATTTCTGAGTTTTGCCCCAAAATAAGGAGAATTTCTGGCTTTTTGCCCCAACATATAGGGAATTTCTGCATTTTTGCCCCACAATTAGGGGAATTTCTGCAATTTTGCTCCAAAATACGGGGAATTTCTGCCTTTTTGCCCGAAAATAAGGGGAATGCATACCTTTTTGCCATATATAAGGGAAATTTCTTCATTTTTGCTCCAAAATAAGGGGAATTTCTGCCTTTTTGCCTCTAAATAAGTGGAATTTCTGTCTTTTTCCCCCAAAACAAACGGAATTTTTGTCTTTTTTGCCCCAAAATAAGGGGAATTTCAGACTGATTACCCTGAAATAAGTGAAATTTCTCCAATTTTGCCCCAAAATAATGGATAATTTCTGCATTTTTGTTCCCAAATAAGGGGAATTTCAGCCTTTTTACCTCAAAATAAGGGGAATTTCTGCATTTTTGCCACATAATACGGAATTTCTGCTTTTTTGCCCCATAATAAGGAAAATTTCTGCAATTTTGCCCCAAAATAAGGGGAATTTCTCCTTTTTTGCCCAAAAAATAAAGGAAATTTCAGCCTTTTTACCTGAAAATAAGTGAAATTACTGCAATTTTGCCCCAAATAAAGAAATTTCTGCAATTTTGCCCCAAAATAAGGTAAATTTCTGCAATTTTGCCCGAAAATAAAGGAAATTTATGGAATTTTGCCCCAAAATAAGGGATTTTCTGATTCTTGCCCCAAAATAAGGGATTTTCTGATTATTGCCCCAAAATAAAAGGAATTTCTACCTTTTGCCCCCAAATTTGGGGAATTTCTGCAATTTTGCTCCAAAATACGGGGAATTTCTGCCTTTTTGCACGAAAATAAGAGGAATGCATAACTTTTTGCCATAAAAAATGAAATTTCTTCATTTTTGCTCCAAAATGAGGGGAATTTCTGCCTTTTGCCTCTAAATAAGTGGAATTTCTGTCTTTTTCCCCAAAAACAAAGAGAATTTCTGACTTTTTTGCCCCAAAATAAGGGGAATTTCTGATTTATTACCCTGAAATAAGTGAAATTTCTGCAATTTTGCCCCAAAATAAGGGAAATTTCTGCCTTTTTGCCCCCAAATAAGGGGAATTTCAGCCTTTTTACCTCAAAATAAGGGGAATTTCTGCATTTTTCCCACAAAATATTAGGAATTTCTGCCTTTTTGCCCCAAAATAACGAAAATTTCTGCCTTTTTTCCCCGAAATAAGTGAAATTTCTGCAATTTTGCCCCAAAATAAGTGGAATTTCTGAGTTTTGCCCCAAAATAAGGAGAATTTCTGGCTTTTTGCCCCAACATATAGGGAATTTCTGCATTTTTGCCCCACAATTAGGGGAATTTCTGCAATTTTGCTCCAAAATACGGGGAATTTCTGCCTTTTTGCCCGAAAATAAGGGGAATGCATACCTTTTTGCCATATATAAGGGAAATTTCTTCATTTTTGCTCCAAAATAAGGGGAATTTCTGCCTTTTTGCCTCTAAATAAGTGGAATTTCTGTCTTTTTCCCCCAAAACAAACGGAATTTTTGTCTTTTTTGCCCCAAAATAAGGGGAATTTCAGACTGATTACCCTGAAATAAGTGAAATTTCTCCAATTTTGCCCCAAAATAATGGATAATTTCTGCATTTTTGTTCCCAAATAAGGGGAATTTCAGCCTTTTTACCTCAAAATAAGGGGAATTTCTGCATTTTTGCCACATAATACGGAATTTCTGCCTTTTTGCCCCAAAATAAGGGGAATTTCAACCTTATTACCTCAAAATAAAGAAAATTTCTGCCTTTTTGCCACAAAATATACAAAATTTCTGCCTTTTTGCCCCAAAATACGGAAAATTTCTGCAATTTTGACCCAAAAAAAGGGGAATTTCTCCCTTTTTGCCCCAAAATAAAGGAAATTTCAGCCTTTTTACATGAAAATAAGTGAAATTTCTGCAATTTTGCCCCAAATAAGAGAAATTTCTGCATTTTGCCCAAAAATAAGGTAAATTCCTGCAATTTTGCCCCAAAATAAAGAAAATTTCTGGAATTTTGCCCCAAAATAAGAGGAATTTCTGATTTTTGCCCCAAAATAAAGGGAATTTCTGCATTTGTCCAAAAATTAGGGAAATTTATGCAATTTTGCTCCAAAATACGGGGAATTTCTGCCTTTTTGCCCGAAAATAAGGGGAATGCATACCTTTTTGCCATAAAAAAGGGAAATTTCTTCATTTTTGCTCCAAAATAAGGGGAATTTCTGCCTTTTTGCCTCTAAATAAGTGAAATTTCTGTTTTTTCCCCCAAAACAAAGGGAATTTCTGACTTTTTTGCTCCAAAATAAGGGAAATTTCTGACTTATTACCCTGAAATAAGTGAAATTACTGCAATTTTTCCCCAAAATAAGGGAAATTTCTGACTTATTACCCTGAAATAAATGAAATTTCTGCCATTTTGCTCCAAAATAAAAGAAATTTCTGCCTTTTTGCCCCCAAATAAGGGGAATTTCAGCCTTTTTACTTCAAGATAAGGGGATTTTCTGCATTTTTGGCACAAAATATACGGAATTTCTGTCTTTTTGCCCCATAATAAAGAAAATTACTGCAATTTTGCCCCAAAATAAGGGGAATTTCTCTTTTTTTGCTGCAAAATAAAGGAAATTTCAACCTTTTTACCTGAAAATAAGTGAAATTACTGCAATTTTGCCCCAAATAAGGGAAATTTCTGCAATTTTGCCCCAAAATAAGGTAAATTTCTGCAATTTTGCCCCAAAATAAGGGGAATTTCTGATTTTTGCCCCAAAATAAAGGGAATTTCTGCCTCTTTGCCCCAAAAGAAGAAAAATTTTTGCTTTTTTTCTCTGAAATAATTGAAATTTCTGCAATTTTGCCCCAAAATAAGAGAAATTTCTGGAATTTTGCCTCAAAATAAGTGGAATTTCTGAGTTTTACCCCAAAATAAAGAGAATTTCTGTTTTTTTGCCTCAACATATAGGGAATATCTGCCTTTTTGCCCCACAATTAGAGGAATTTCTGCAATTTTGCTCCAAAATACGGGGAACTTCAGCCTTTTTGCCCGAAAATAAGTGGAATGCATACATTTTGCCATAAAAAAGGGAAATTTCTTCATTGTTGCTTTAAAATAAGGGGAATTTCTGCCTTTTTGCCTCTAAATAAGTGGAATTTCTGTATTTTTTTCCCAAAACAAAGAAAATTTCTGTCTTTTTTGCCCCAAAATAAGGAAAATTTCTGACTTATTACCCTGAAATAAGTGAAATTTCTGCAATTTTGCACCAAAATAAGGTGAATTTCTGAATTTTTGCCCCAAAATAATGGGAATTTCTGCTTTTTGCCCCAATATAAGAAAGATTTTTGCTTTTTTTCTCTGAAATAAGTGAAATTTCTGCAATTTTTCCCCATAATAAGAGAAATTTCTGCAATTTTGCCCCAAAATAAGGGCAATTTCTGCCTTTTTGCCTCTAAATAAGTGGAATTTCTGTCTTTTTCCCCCAAACCAAAGGGAATTTCTGTCTTTTTTGCCCCAAAATAAGAGGAATTTCTGACCTATTACCCTGAAATAAGTAAAATTTCTACAATTTTGCACCAAAATAAGGGAAATTTCTGCCTTTTTGCCCCCAAATAAGGGGAATTTCAACTTTTACCTCAAAATAAGGGGAATTTCTGCATTTTTGCCACATAATACGGAATTTCTGCTTTTTTGCCCCATAATAAGGAAAATTTCTGCAATTTTGCCCCAAAATAAGGGGAATTTCTCCTTTTTTGCCCAAAAAATAAAGGAAATTTCAGCCTTTTTACCTGAAAATAAGTGAAATTACTGCAATTTTGCCCCAAATAAAGAAATTTCTGCAATTTTGCCCCAAAATAAGGTAAATTTCTGCAATTTTGCCCCAAAATAAAGGAAATTTATGGAATTTTGCCCCAAAATAAGGGATTTTCTGATTTTTGCCCCAAAATAAGGGATTTTCTGATTATTGCCGCAAAATAAAGGGAATTTCTACCTTTTGCCCCAAAATTTGGGGAATTTCTGCAATTTTGCTCCAAAATACGGGGAATTTCTGCCTTTTTGCACGAAAATAAGCGGAATGCATAACTTTTTGCCATAAAAAAGTGAAATTTCTTCATTTTTGCTCCAAAATGAGGGGAATTTCTGCCTTTTGCCTCTAAATAAGTGGAATTTCTGTCTTTTTCCCCCAAAACAAAGAGAATTTCTGACTTTTTTGCCCCAAAATAAGGGGAATTTCTGATTTATTACCCTGAAATAAGTGAAATTTCTGCAATTTTGCCCCAAAATAAGGGAAATTTCTGCCTTTTTGCCCCCAAATAAGGGGAATTTCAGCCTTTTTACCTCAAAATAAGGGGAATTTCTGCATTTTTCCCACAAAATATTAGGAATTTCTGCCTTTTTGCCCCAAAATAAGGAAAATTTCTGCCTTTTTTCCCCGAAATAATTGAAATTTCTGCAATTTTGCCCCAAAAGAAGTGGAATTTCTGAGTTTTGCCCCAAAATAAGGAGAATTTCTGGCTTTTTGCCCCAACATATAGGGAATTTCTGACTTTTTGCCCCACAATTAGGGGAATTTATGCAATTTTGCTCCAAAATACGGGGAATTTCTGCCTTTTTGCCCGAAAATAAGGGGAATGCATACCTTTTTGCCATATATAAGGGAAATTTCTTCATTTTTGCTCCAAAATAAGGGGAATTTCTGCCTTTATGCCTCTAAATAAGTGGAATTTCTGTCTTTTTCCCCCAAAACAAACGGAATTTTTGTCTTTTTTGCCCCAAAATAAAAGGAATTTCAGACTGATTACCCTGAAATAAGTGAAATTTCTCCAATTTTGCCCCAAAATAATGGATAATTTCTGCATTTTTCTTCCCAAATAAGGGGAATTTCAGCCTTTTTACCTCAAAATAAGGGAAATTTCTTCATTTTTGCCATAAAATATTAGGAATTTCTGCCTTTTTGCCCCAAAATAAGGGGAATTTCAACCTTATTACCTCAAAATAAAGAAAATTTCTGCCTTTTTGCCACAAAATATACAAAATTTCTGCCTTTTTGCCCCAAAATACGGAAAATTTCTGCAATTTTGACCCAAAAAAAGGGGAATTTCTCCCTTTTTGCCCCAAAATAAAGGAAATTTCAGCCTTTTTACATGAAAATAAGTGAAATTTCTGCAATTTTGCCCAAAATAAGAGAAATTTCTGCATTTTGCCCAAAAATAAGGTAAATTCCTGCAATTTTGCCCCAAAATAAAGAAAATTTCTGGAATTTTGCCCCAAAATAAGAGGAATTTCTGATTTTTGCCCCAAAATAAAGGGAATTTCTGCATTTGTCCCAAAATTAGGGAAATTTATGCAATTTTGCTCCAAAATACGGGGAATTTCTGCCTTTTTGCCCGAAAATAAGGGGAATGCATACCTTTTTGCCATAAAAAAGGGAAATTTCTTCATTTTTGCTCCAAAATAAGGGGAATTTCTGCCTTTTTGCCTCTAAATAAGTGAAATTTCTGTTTTTTCCCCCAAAACAAAGGGAATTTCTGACTTTTTTGCTCCAAAATAAGGGAAATTTCTGACTTATTACCCTGAAATAAGTGAAATTACTGCAATTTTTCCCCAAAATAAGGGAAATTTCTGACTTATTACCCTGAAATAAATGAAATTTCTGCCATTTTGCTCCAAAATAAAAGAAATTTCTGCCTTTTTGCCCCCAAATAAGGGGAATTTCAGCCTTTTTACTTCAAGATAAGGGGATTTTCTGCATTTTTGGCACAAAATATACGGAATTTCTGTCTTTTTGCCCCATAATAAAGAAAATTACTGCAATTTTGCCCCAAAATAAGGGGAATTTCTCTTTTTTTGCTGCAAAATAAAGGAAATTTCAACCTTTTTACCTGAAAATAAGTGAAATTACTGCAATTTTGCCCCAAATAAGGTAAATTTCTGCAATTTTGCCCCAAAATAAGGTAAATTTCTGCAATTTTGCCCCAAAATAAGGGGAATTTCTGATTTTTGCCCCAAAATAAAGGGAATTTCTGCCTCTTTGCCCCAAAAGAAGAAAAATTTTTGCTTTTTTTCTCTGAAATAATTGAAATTTCTGCAATTTTGCCCCAAAATAAGAGAAATTTCTGGAATTTTGCCTCAAAATAAGTGGAATTTCTGAGTTTTACCCCAAAATAAAGAGAATTTCTGTTTTTTTGCCTCAACATATAGGGAATATCTGCCTTTTTGCCCCACAATTAGAGGAATTTCTGCAATTTTGCTCCAAAATACGGGGAACTTCAGCCTTTTTGCCCGAAAATAAGTGGAATGCAGACATTTTGCCATAAAAAAGGGAAATTTCTTCATTGTTGCTTTAAAATAAGGGGAATTTCTGCCTATTTGCCTCTAAATAAGTGGAATTTCTGTATTTTTTTCCCAAAACAAAGAAAATTTCTGTCTTTTTTGCCCCAAAATAAGGAAAATTTCTGACTTATTACCCTGAAATAAGTGAAATTTCTGCAATTTTGCACCAAAATAAGGTGAATTTCTGAATTTTTGCCCCAAAATAATGGGAATTTCTGCTTTTTGCCCCAATATAAGAAAGATTTTTGCTTTTTTTCTCTGAAATAAGTGAAATTTCTGCAATTTTTCCCCATAATAAGAGAAATTTCTGCAATTTTGCCCCAAAATAAGGGCAATTTCTGCCTTTTTGCCTCTAAATAAGTGGAATTTCTGTCTTTTTCCCCCAAACCAAAGGGAATTTCTGTCTTTTTTGCCCCAAAATAAGAGGAATTTCTGACCTATTACCCTGAAATAAGTAAAATTTCTACAATTTTGCACCAAAATAAGGGAAATTTCTGCCTTTTTGCCCCCAAATAAGGGGAATTTCAACTTTTACCTCAAAATAAGGGGAATTTCTGCATTTTTGCCACATAATACGGAATTTCTGCTTTTTTGCCCCATAATAAGGAAAATTTCTGCAATTTTGCCCCAAAATAAGGGGAATTTCTCCTTTTTTGCCCAAAAATAAAGGAAATTTCAGCCTTTTTACCTGAAAATAAGTAAAATTACTGCAATTTTGCCCCAAATAAAGAAATTTCTGCAATTTTGCCCCAAAATAAGGTAAATTTCTGCAATTTTGCCCCAAAATAAAGGAAATTTATGGAATTTTGCCCCAAAATAAGGGATTTTCTGATTTTTGCCCCAAAATAAGGGATTTTCTGATTATTGCCCAAAAATAAAGGGAATTTCTACCTTTTGCCCCCAAATTTGAAAAATTTCTGCAATTTTGCTCCAAAATTGGGGATTTTCTGCCTTTTTGCCCGAAAATAAGAGGAATGCATAACTTTTTGCCATAAAAAAAGTGAAATTTTTTCATTTTTGCTCCAAAATAAGGGGAATTTCTGCCTTTTGCTTCTAAATAAGTGGAATTTCTGTCTTTTTCCCCCAAAACAAAGGGAATTTCTGACTTTTTTGCCCCAAAATAAGGGGAATTTCTGATTTATTACCCTGAAATAAGTGAAATTTCTGAAATTTTGCCCCAAAATAAGGGAAATTTCTGCCTTTTTGCCCCCAAATAAGGGGAATTTCAGCCTTTTTACCTCAAAATAAGAGTAATTTCTGCATTATTCCCACAAAATATTAGGAATTTCTGCCTTTTTGCCCCAAAATAAGGAAAATTTCTGCCTTTTTTCCCTGAAATAAGTGAAATTTCTGCAATTTTGCCCCAAAAGAAGTGGAATTTCTGAGTTTTGCCCCAAAATAAGGAGAATTTCTGGCTTTTTGCCCCAACATATAGGGAATTTCTGCCTTTTTGCCCCACAATTAGGAGAATTTCTGCAGTTTTGCTCCAAAATACGGGGAATTTCTGCCTTTTTGCCCGAAAATAAGGGGAATGCATACCTTTTTGCCATATATAAGGGAAATTTCTTCATTTTTGCTCCAAAATAAGGGGAATTTCTGCCTTTTTGCCTCTAAATAAGTGGAATTTCTGTCTTTTTCCCCCAAAACAAACGGAATTTTTGTCTTTTTTGCCCCAAAATAAGGGGAATTTCAGACTGATTACCCTGAAATAAGTGAAATTTCTCCAATTTTGCCCCAAAATAATGGATAATTTCTGCATTTTTGTTCCCAAATAAGGGGAATTTCAGCCTTTTTACCTCAAAATAAAGGAAATTTCTTCATTTTTGCCATAAAATATTAGGAATTTCTGCCTTTTTGCCCCAAAATAAGGGGAATTTCAAACTTATTACCTCAAAATAAGGGAAATTTCTGCCTTTTTGCCACAAAATATAAAAAATTTCTGCCTTTTTGCCCCAAAATACGGAAAATTTCTGCAATTTTGACCCAAAAAAGGGGAATTTCTCCCTTTTTGCCCCAAAATAAAGGAAATTTCAGCCTCTTTACATGAAAATAAGTGAAATTTCTGCAATTTTGCCCCAAATAAGAGAAATTTCTGCATTTTGCCCAAAAATAAGGTAAATTCCTGCAATTTTGCCCCAAAATAAAGAAAATTTCTGGAATTTTGCCCCAAAATAAGAGGAATTTCTGATTTTTGCCCCAAAATAAAGGGAATTTCTGCATTTGTCCCAAAATTAGGGAAATTTATGCAATTTTGCTCCAAAATACGGGGAATTTCTGCTTTTTTGCCCGAAAATAAGGGGAATGCATACCTTTTTGCCATAAAAAAGGGAAATTTCTTCATTTTTGCTCCAAAATAAGGGGAATTTCTGCCTTTTTGCCTCTAAATAAGTGAAATTTCTGTTTTTTCCCCCAAAACAAAGGGAATTTCTGACTTTTTTGCTCCAAACTAAGGGGAATTTCTGACTTATTACCCTGAAATAAGTGAAATTACTGCAATTTTTCCCCAAAATAAGGGAAATTTCTGACTTATTACCCTGAAATAAATGAAATTTCTGCTATTTTGCTACAAAATAAGAGAAATTTCTGCCTTTTTGCCCCCAAATAAGGGGAATTTCAGCCTTTTTACCTCAAGATAAGGGGAAAATCTGCATTTTTGGCACAAAATATACGGAATTTCTGACTTTTTGCCCCATAATAAGGAAAATTACTGCAATTTTGCCCCAAAATAAGGGGAATTTCTCTTTTTTTGCTGCAAAATAAAGGAAATTTCAACCTTTTTACGTGAAAATAAGTGAAATTACTGCAATTTTGCCCCAAATAAGGGAAATTTCTGCAATTTTGCCCCAAAATAAGGTAAATTTCTGCAATTTTGCCCCAAAATAAGGGGAATTTCTGATTTTTGCCCCAAAATAAAGAGAATTTCTGCCTCTTTGCCCCAAAATAAGAAAAATTTTTGCTTTTTTTCTCTGAAATAATTGAAATTTCTGCAATTTTGCCCCAAAATAAGAGAAATTTCTGGAATTTTGCCCCAAAATAAATGGAATTTCTGAGTTTTACCCCAAAATAAGGAGAATTTCTGTTTTTTTGCCCCAACATATAGGGAATTTCTGCCTTTTTGCCCCACAATTAGAGGAATTTCTGCAATTTGCTCCAAAATACAGGGAACTTCAGCCTTTTTGCCCGAAAATAAGTGGAATGCATACATTTTGCCATAAAAAATGGAAATTTCTTCATTGTTGCTTTAAAATAAGGGGAATTTCTGCCTATTTGCCTCTAAATAAGTGGAATTTCTGTATTTTTTTCCCAAAACAAAGACAATTTCTGTCTTTTTTTGCCCCAAAATAAGAAAAATTTCTGACTTATTACCCTGAAATAAGTGAAATTTCTGCAATTTTGCACCAAAATAAGGTGAATTTCTGAATTTTTGCCCCAAAATAATGGGAATTTCTGCTTTTTGCCCCAATATAAGAAAGATTTTGCTTTTTTCCTCTGAAATAAGTGAAATTTCTGCAATTTTGCCCTAAAATAGGAGAAATTTCTGCAATTTTTCCCCATAATAAGAGAAATTTCTGCAATTTTGCCCCAAAATAAGGGCAATTTCTGCCTTTTTGCCTCTAAATAAGTGGAATTTCTGTCTTTTTCCCCCAAACCAAAGGGAATTTCTGTTTTTTTTTGCCCCAAAATAAGAGGAATTTCTGACCTATTACCCTGAAATAAGTAAAATTTCTGCAATTTTGCACCAAAATAAGGGAAATTTCTGCCTTTTTGCCTCCAAATAAGGGGAATTTCAACTTTTACCTCAAAATAAGGGGAATTTCTGCATTTTTGCCACATAATACGGAATTTCTGCTTTTTTGCCCCATAATAAAAAAAATTTCTGCAATTTTGCCCCAAAATAAGGGGAATTTCTCCTTTTTTGCCCAAAAATAAAGGAAATTTCAGCCTTTTTACCTGATAATAAGTGAAATTACTGCAATTTTGCCCCAAATAAAGAAATTTCTGCAATTTTGCCCCAAAATAAGGTAAATTTCTGCAATTTTGCCCCAAAATAAAGGAAATTTATGGAATTTTGCCCCAAAATAAGGGATTTTCTGATTTTTGCCCCAAAATAAGGGATTTTCTGATTATTGCCCCAAAATAAAGGGAATTTCTACCTTTTGCCCCAAAATAAAGGGAATTTCTGCAATTTTGCTCCAAAATACGGGGAATTTCTGCCTTTTTGCCCGAAAATAAGGGGAATGCATACCTTTTTGCCATAAAAAAGGGAAATTTCTTCATTTTTGCTCCAAAAGAAGGGGAATTTCTGCCTTTTTGCCTCTAAATAAGTGAAATTTCTGTTTTTTCCCCCAAAACAAAGGGAATTTCTGACTTTTTTGCTCCAAACTAAGGGGAATTTCTGACTTATTACCCTGAAATAAGTGAAATTACTGCAATTTTTCCCCAAAATAAGGGAAATTTCTGACTTATTACCCTGAAATAAATGAAATTTCTGCTATTTTGCTACAAAATAAGAGAAATTTCTGCCTTTTTGCCCCCAAATGAGGGGAATTTCAGCCTTTTTACCTCAAGATAAGGGGAATTTCTGCATTTTTGGCACAAAATATACGGAATTTCTGCCTTTTTGCCCCATAATAAGGAAAATTACTGCAATTTTGCCCCAAAATAAGGGGAATTTCTCTTTTTTTGCTGCAAAATAAAGGAAATTTCAACCTTTTTACGTGAAAATAAGTGAAATTACTGCAATTTTGCCCCAAATAAGGGAAATTTCTGCAATTTTGCCCCAAAATAAGGTAAATTTCTGCAATTTTGCCCCAAAATAAGGGGAATTTCTGATTTTTGCCCCAAAATAAAGGGAATTTCTGCCTCTTTGCCCCAAAATAAGAAAAATTTTTGCTTTTTTTCTCTGAAATAATTGAAATTTCTGCAATTTTGCCCCAAAATAAGAGAAATTTCTGGAATTTTGCCTCAAAATAAGTGGAATTTCTGAGTTTTACCCCAAAATAAAGAGAATTTCTGTTTTTTTGCCCCAACATATAGGGAATTTCTGCCTTTTTGCCCCACAATTAGAGGAATTTCTGCAATTTGCTCCAAAATACAGGGAACTTCAGCCTTTTTGCCCGAAAATAAGTGGAATGCATACATTTTGCCATAAAAAATGGAAATTTCTTCATTGTTGCTTTAAAATAAGGGGAATTTCTGCCTATTTGCCTCTAAATAAGTGGAATTTCTGTATTTTTTTCCCAAAACAAAGACAATTTCTGTCTTTTTTTGCCCCAAAATAAGAAAAATTTCTGACTTATTACCCTGAAATAAGTGAAATTTCTGCAATTTTGCACCAAAATAAGGTGAATTTCTGAATTTTTGCCCCAAAATAATGGGAATTTCTGCTTTTTGCCCCAATATAAGAAAGATTTTGCTTTTTTCCTCTGAAATAAGTGAAATTTCTGCAATTTTGCCCTAAAATAGGAGAAATTTCTGCAATTTTTCCCCATAATAAGAGAAATTTCTGCAATTTTGCCCCAAAATAAGGGCAATTTCTGCCTTTTTGCCTCTAAATAAGTGGAATTTCTGTCTTTTTCCCCCAAACCAAAGGGAATTTCTGTTTTTTTTGCCCCAAAATAAGAGGAATTTCTGACCTATTACCCTGAAATAAGTAAAATTTCTGCAATTTTGCACCAAAATAAGGGAAATTTCTGCCTTTTTGCCTCCAAATAAGGGGAATTTCAACTTTTACCTCAAAATAAGGGGAATTTCTGCATTTTTGCCACATAATACGGAATTTCTGCTTTTTTGCCCCATAATAAAAAAAATTTCTGCAATTTTGCCCCAAAATAAGGGGAATATCTCCTTTTTTGCCCAAAAATAAAGGAAATTTCAGCCTTTTTACCTGATAATAAGTGAAATTACTGCAATTTTGCCCCAAATAAAGAAATTTCTGCAATTTTGCCCCAAAATAAGGTAAATTTCTGCAATTTTGCCCCAAAATAAAGGAAATTTATGGAATTTTGCCCCAAAATAAGGGATTTTCTGATTTTTGCCCCAAAATAAGGGATTTTCTGATTATTGCCCCAAAATAAAGGGAATTTCTACCTTTTGCCCCAAAATTTGGGGAATTTCTGCAATTTTGCTCCAAAATACGGGGAATTTCTGCCTTTTTGCCCGAAAATAAGAGGAATGCATAACTTTTTGCCATAAAAAAGTGAAATTTCTTCATTTTTGCTCCAAAAGAAGGGGAATTTCTGCCTTTTTGCCTCTAAATAAGTGGAATTTCTGTCTTTTTCCCCAAAAACAAAGGGAATTTCTGACTTTTTTGCCCCAAAATAAGGGGAATTTCTGATTTATTACCCTGAAATAAGTGAAATTTCTGCAATTTTGCCCCAAAATAAGGGAAATTTCTGCCTTTTTGCCCCCAAATAAGGGGAATTTCAGCCTTTTTACCTCAAAATAAGGGGAATTTCTGCATTTTTCCCACAAAATATTAGGAATTTCTGGTTTTTTGCCCCAAAATAAGGAAAATTTCTGCCTTTTTTCCCCGAAATAAGTGAAATTTCTGCAATTTTGCCCCAAAAGAAGTGGAATTTCTGAGTTTTGCCCAAAAATAAGGAGAATTTCTGGCTTTTTGCCCCAACATATAGGGAATTTCTGCCTTTTTGCCCCACAATTAGGAGAATTTCTGCAATTTTGCTCCAAAATACGGGGAATTTCTGCCTTTTTGCCCGAAAATAAGGGGAATGCATACCTTTTTGCCATATATAAGGGAAATTTCTTCATTTTTGCTCCAAAATAAGGGGAATTTCTGCCTTTTTGCCTCTAAATAAGTGGAATTTATGTCTTTTTCCCCCAAAACAAATGGAATTTTTGTCTTTTTTGCCCCAAAATAAGGGGAATTTCAGACTGATTACCCTGAAATAAGTGAAATTTCTCCAATTATGCCCCAAAATAATGGATAATTTCTGCATTTTTGTTCTCAAATATGGGGAATTTCAGCCTTTTTACCTCAAAATAAGGGAAATTTCTTCATTTTTGCCATAAAATATTAGGAATTTCTGCCTTTTTGCCCCAAAATAAGGGGAATTTCAAACTTATTACCTCAAAATAAGGGAAATTTCTGCCTTTTTGCCACAAAATATACAAAATTTCTGCCTTTTTGCCCCAAAATACGGAAAATTTCTGCAATTTTGACCCAAAAAAAGGGGAATTTCTCCCTTTTTGCCCCAAAATAAAGGAAATTTTAGCCTTTTTACATGAAAATAAGTGAAATTTCTGCAATTTTGCCCCAAAAGAAGTGGACTTTCTGAGTTTTGCCACAAAATAAGGAGAATTTCTGGCTTTTTGCCCCAACATATATGGAATTTCTGCCTTTTTGCCCCACAATTAGGGGAATTTCTGCAATTTTGCTCCAAAATACGGGGAATTTCTGCCTTTTTGCCCGAAAATAAGGGGAATGCATACCTTTTTGCCATATATAAGGGAAATTTCTTCATTTTTGCTCCAAAATAAGGGGAATTTCTGCCTTTTTGCCTCTAAATAAGTGGAATTTCTGTCTTTTTCCCCCAAAATAAACGGAATTTTTGTCTTTTTTGCCCCAAAATAAGGGGAATTTCAGACTGATTACCCTGAAATAAGTGAAATTTCTCCAATTTTGCCCCAAAATAATGGATAATTTCTGCATTTTTGTTCCCAAATATGGGGAATTTCAGCCTTTTTACCTCAAAATAAGGGAAATTTCTTCATTTTTGCCATAAAATATTAGGAATTTCTGCCTTTTTGCCCCAAAATAAGGAAAATTTCAGCTTTTTTCCCTGAAATAACTGAAATTTCTGCAATTTTGCCCCAAAATATGTGGAATTTCTGAGTTTTGCCCCAAAATAAGAAGAATTTCTGTCTTTTTACCCCAAAACATAGGGAATTTCTGGCTTTTGGGCCCACAATTAGGGGGATTTCTGCAATTTTGCTCTAAAATACGGGGAATATTTGCCTATTTTCCCAAAAATAAGGGGAATTCATACCTTTTTGCCATATGAAAGGGAAATTCCTTCATTTTTGCTCTAAAATAAGGGGAATTTCTGCCTTTTTGCCTCTAAATAAGTGGAATTTCTGTCTTTTTCCCCCAAAATAAAGGGAATTTCTGTCTTTTTTGCCCCAAAATAAAAGGAATTTCTGACCTATTACCCTGAAAAAAGTAAAATTTCTGTAATTTTGCACCAAAATAAGGGAAATTTCTGCCTTTTTGCCCCCAAATAAGGGGAATTTCAACTTTTTCCTCAAAATAAGGGGAATTTCTGCATTTTTGCCACATAATTTACGGAATTTCTGCTTTTTGGCCCCATAATAAGGAAAATTTCTGCAATTTTTCCCCAAAATAAGGGGAATTTCTCATTTTTGTCCCAAAATAAAGGAAATTTCAGCCTTTTTACCTGAAAATAAGTGAAATTACTGCAATTTTGCCCCAAATAAAGAAATTTCTGGAATTTTGCCCCAAAATAAGGTAAATTTCTTCAATTTTGCCCCAAAATAAAGGAAATTTATGGAATTTTGCCCCAAAATAAGGGGGATTTCTGATTTTTGCCCCAAAATAAAGGGAATTTCTGCCTTTTTCTTCAAAATTTGGAGAATTTCTGCAATTTTGCTCCAAAATACGGGGAATTTCTGCCTTTTTGCCTTAAATTAAGAGGAATGCATAACTTTTTGCCATAAAAAATGTGAAATTTCTTCATTTTTGCTCCAAAATAAGGGGAATTTCTGCCTTTTGCCTCTAAATAAGTGGAATTTCTGTCTTTTTCCCCCAAAACAAATGGAATTTCTGACTTTTTTGCCCCAAAATAAGAGGAATTTCTGATTTATTACCCTGAAATAAGTGAAATTTCTGCAATTTTTCCCCAAAATAAGGGAAATTTCTCCCTTTTTGCCCCCAAATAAGGGGAATTTCAGCCTTTATACCTCAAAATAAGGGGAATTTCTGCATTTTTGCCACAATATATTAGGAATTTCTGCCTTTTTGCCCCAAAATAAGGAAAATTTCTGCCTTTTTCCCTGAAATAAGTGAAATTTCTGCAATTTTGCCCCAAAATAAGTGGAATTTCTGAGTTTTGCCCCAAATTAATAAGAATTTCTGTCTTTTTACCCCAAAATATAGGGAATTTCTGGCTTTTTGGCCCACAATTAGGGGGATTTCTGCAATTTTGCTCCAAAATACAGGGAATTTTTGCCTATTTGCCAAAAAAAGGGGGAATTCATACATTTTTGCCATATAAAAGGGAAATTTCTTCATTTCTGCTCTAAAATAAGTGGAATTTTTGCCTTTTTGCCTCTAAATAAGTGGAATTTCTGTCTTTTTCCCGCAAAATAAAGGGAATTTCTGTCTTTTTTGCCCCAAAATAAGGAAAATTTCTGCATTTTTGCCCCCAAATAAGGGGAATTTCAGGCTTTTTAGATCAAAAAAGGGGAATTTCTGCATTTTTGCCACAAAATATTAGGAATTTCTGTCTTTTTGCCCCATATGAAGAAAAATTACTGCAATTTTGCCCCAAAATAAAAGGAATTTCTCCTTTTTTGCCGCATAATAAAGGAAATTTCAGCCTTTTTACGTGAAAATAAGTGAAATTACTTCAATTTTGCCCCAAATAAGGGAAATTTCTGCAATTTTGCCCCAAAATAAGGTAAACTTCTGCAATTCTGCCCCCAAATAAAGGGAATTTCTGATTTTTGCCCCAAAATAAAATGAATTTCTGCCTCTTTGCCCCAAAATAAGAAAAATTTTTGCTTTTTTTCTCTGAAATAATTGAAATTTCTGCAATTTTGCCCCAAAATAGAGGAAATTTCTGGAATTTTGCCCCAAAATAATTGGAATTTCTGAGATTTACCCCAAAATAAGGAGAATTTCTGTTTTTTTGCCCCAACATATAGGGAATTTCTGCCTTTTTGCCTCACAATTAGGGGAATTTCTGCAATTTTGCTCTAAAATAAAGGGAACTTCAGCCTTTTTGCCCGAAAATAAGTGAAATGCATAGTTTTTTGCCATAAAAAAGGGAAATTTCTTCATTGTTGCTCCAAAATAAGGGGAATTGCTGCCTTTTTGCCTCTTAATAAGTGGAATTTCTGTATTTTTTTCCAAAACAAAGAGAATTTCTGTCTTTTTTGCACCGAAATAAGGAAAATTTCTGACTTATTACCCTGAAATAAGTGAAATTTCTGCTATTTTGCCCCAAAATAAGGAAAATTTCTGCCTTTCTGCCCTGAAATATGTGAAATTTCTGCAATTTTACCCCAAAATAAGGTGAATTTCTGAATTTTTGCCCCAAAATAATGGGAATTTCTGCTTTTTGCCCCAATATAAGAAAGATTTTTGCTTTTTTTCTCTGAAATAAGTGAAATTTCTGCAATTTTGCCCTAAAATAGGAGAAATTTCTGCAATTTTTCCCCATAATAAGAGAAATTTCTGCAATTTTGCCCCAAAATAAGGGCAATTTCTGCCTTTTTGCCTCTAAATAAGTGGAATTTCTGTCTTTTTCCCCCAAACCAAAGGGAATTTCTGTCTTTTTTGCCCCAAAATAAGAGGAATTTCTGACCTATTACCCTGAAATAAGTAAAATTTCTGCAATTTTGCACCAAAATAAGGGAAATTTCTGCCTTTTTGCCTCCAAATAAGGGGAATTTCAACTTTTACCTCAAAATAAGGGGAATTTCTGCATTTTTGCCACATAATACGGAATTTCTGCTTTTTTGCCCCATAATAAAAAAAATTTCTGCAATTTTGCCCCAAAATAAGGGGAATTTCTCCTTTTTTGCCCAAAAATAAAGGAAATTTCAGCCTTTTTACCTGAAAATAAGTGAAATTACTGCAATTTTGCCCCAAATAAAGAAATTTCTGCAATTTTGCCCCAAAATAAGGTAAATTTCTGCAATTTTGCCCCAAAATAAAGGAAATTTATGGAATTTTGCCCCAAAATAAGGGATTTTCTGATTTTTGCCCCAAAATAAGGGATTTTCTGATTATTGCCCCAAAATAAAGGGAATTTCTGCATTTGTCCCAAAATTAGGGGAATTTCTGCAATTTTGCTCCAAAATACGGGGAATTTCTGCCTTTTTGCCCGAAAATAAGGGGAATGCATACCTTTTTGCCATAAAAAAGGGAAATTACTTCATTTTTGCTCCAAAATAAGGGGAATTTCTGCCTTTTTGCCTCTAAATAAGTGAAATTTCTGTTTTTTCCCCCAAAACAAAGGGAATTTCTGACTTTTTTGCTCCAAAATAAGGGAAATTTCTGACTTATTACCATGAAATAAGTGAAATTTCTGCAATTTTTCCCCAAAATAAGGGAAATTTCTGACTTATTACCCTGAAATAAATGAAATTTCTGCCATTTTGCACCAAAATAAAAGAAATTTCTGCCTTTTTGCCCCCAAATAAGGGGAATTTCAGCCTTTTTACTTCAAGATAAGGGGATTTTCTGCATTTTTGGCACAAAATATACGGAATTTCTGCCTCTTTGCCCCATAATAAAGAAAATTACTGCAATTTTGCCCCAAAATAAGGGGAATTTCTCTTTTTTTGCTGCAAAATAAAGGAAATTTCAACCTTTTTACCTGAAAATAAGTGAAATTACTGATATTTTGCCCCAAATAAGGGAAATTTCTGCAATTTTGCCCCAAAATAAGGTAAATTTCTGCAATTTTGCCCCAAAATAAGGGGAATTTCTGATTTTTGCCCCAAAATAAAGGGAATTTCTGCCTCTTTGCCCCAAAATAAGAAAAATTTTTGCTTTTTTTCTCTGAAATAATTGAAATTTCTGCAATTTTGCCCCAAAATAAGAGAAATTTCTGGAATTTTGCCTCAAAATAAGTGGAATTTCTGAGTTTTACCCCAAAATAAAGAGATTTTCTGTTTTTTTGCCCCAACATATAGGGAATATCTGCCTTTTTGCCCCACAATTAGAGGAATTTCTGCAATTTTGCTCCAAAATACGGGGAACTTCAGCCTTTTTGCCCGAAAATAAGTGGAATGCATACATTTTGCCATAAAAAAGGGAAATTTCTTCATTGTTGCTTTAAAATAAGGGGAATTTCTGCCTTTTTGCCTCTAAATAAGTGGAATTTCTGTATTTTTTTCCCAAAACAAAGAAAATTTCTGTCTTTTTTGCCCCAAAATAAGGAAAATTTCTGACTTATTACCCTGAAATAAGTGAAATTTCTGCAATTTTGCACCAAAATAAGGTGAATTTCTGAATTTTTGCCCCAAAATAATGGGAATTTCTGCTTTTTGCCCCAATATAAGAAAGATTTTTGCTTTTTTTCTCTGAAATAAGTGAAATTTCTGCAATTTTGCCCTAAAATAGGAGAA
Organism: Micromys minutus; assembly: GCF_963924665.1. NCBI lineage: Eukaryota > Metazoa > Chordata > Mammalia > Rodentia > Muridae > Micromys > Micromys minutus. The sequence goes on along the minus strand of NW_027667642.1, from coordinate 477,444 downwards.
ATTTCTGCAATTTTTCCCCATAATAAGAGAAATTTCTGCAATTTTGCCCCAAAATAAGGGCAATTTCTGCCTTTTTGCCTCTAAATAAGTGGAATTTCTGTCTTTTTCCCCCAAACCAAAGGGAATTTCTGTCTTTTTTGCCCCAAAATAAGAGGAATTTCTGACCTATTACCCTGAAATAAGTAAAATTTCTGCAATTTTGCACCAAAATAAGGGAAATTTCTGCCTTTTTGCCTCCAAATAAGGGGAATTTCAACTTTTACCTCAAAATAAGGGGAATTTCTGCATTTTTGCCACATAATACGGAATTTCTGCTTTTTTGCCCCATAATAAAAAAAATTTCTGCAATTTTGCCCCAAAATAAGGGGAATTTCTCCTTTTTTGCCCAAAAATAAAGGAAATTTCAGCCTTTTTACCTGAAAATAAGTGAAATTACTGCAATTTTGCCCCAAATAAAGAAATTTCTGCAATTTTGCCCCAAAATAAGGTAAATTTCTGCAATTTTGCCCCAAAATAAAGGAAATTTATGGAATTTTGCCCCAAAATAAGGGATTTTCTGATTTTTGCCCCAAAATAAGGGATTTTCTGATTATTGCCCCAAAATAAAGGGAATTTCTGCATTTGTCCCAAAATTAGGGGAATTTCTGCAATTTTGCTCCAAAATACGGGGAATTTCTGCCTTTTTGCCCGAAAATAAGGGGAATGCATACCTTTTTGCCATAAAAAAGGGAAATTACTTCATTTTTGCTCCAAAATAAGGGGAATTTCTGCCTTTTTGCCTCTAAATAAGTGAAATTTCTGTTTTTTCCCCCAAAACAAAGGGAATTTCTGACTTTTTTGCTCCAAAATAAGGGAAATTTCTGACTTATTACCATGAAATAAGTGAAATTTCTGCAATTTTTCCCCAAAATAAGGGAAATTTCTGACTTATTACCCTGAAATAAATGAAATTTCTGCCATTTTGCACCAAAATAAAAGAAATTTCTGCCTTTTTGCCCCCAAATAAGGGGAATTTCAGCCTTTTTACTTCAAGATAAGGGGATTTTCTGCATTTTTGGCACAAAATATACGGAATTTCTGCCTCTTTGCCCCATAATAAAGAAAATTACTGCAATTTTGCCCCAAAATAAGGGGAATTTCTCTTTTTTTGCTGCAAAATAAAGGAAATTTCAACCTTTTTACCTGAAAATAAGTGAAATTACTGATATTTTGCCCCAAATAAGGGAAATTTCTGCAATTTTGCCCCAAAATAAGGTAAATTTCTGCAATTTTGCCCCAAAATAAGGGGAATTTCTGATTTTTGCCCCAAAATAAAGGGAATTTCTGCCTCTTTGCCCCAAAATAAGAAAAATTTTTGCTTTTTTTCTCTGAAATAATTGAAATTTCTGCAATTTTGCCCCAAAATAAGAGAAATTTCTGGAATTTTGCCTCAAAATAAGTGGAATTTCTGAGTTTTACCCCAAAATAAAGAGATTTTCTGTTTTTTTGCCCCAACATATAGGGAATATCTGCCTTTTTGCCCCACAATTAGAGGAATTTCTGCAATTTTGCTCCAAAATACGGGGAACTTCAGCCTTTTTGCCCGAAAATAAGTGGAATGCATACATTTTGCCATAAAAAAGGGAAATTTCTTCATTGTTGCTTTAAAATAAGGGGAATTTCTGCCTTTTTGCCTCTAAATAAGTGGAATTTCTGTATTTTTTTCCCAAAACAAAGAAAATTTCTGTCTTTTTTGCCCCAAAATAAGGAAAATTTCTGACTTATTACCCTGAAATAAGTGAAATTTCTGCAATTTTGCACCAAAATAAGGTGAATTTCTGAATTTTTGCCCCAAAATAATGGGAATTTCTGCTTTTTGCCCCAATATAAGAAAGATTTTTGCTTTTTTTCTCTGAAATAAGTGAAATTTCTGCAATTTTGCCCTAAAATAGGAGAAATTTCTGCAATTTTTCCCCATAATAAGAGAAATTTCTGCAATTTTGCCCCAAAATAAGGGCAATTTCTGCCTTTTTGCCTCTAAATAAGTGGAATTTCTGTCTTTTTCCCCCAAACCAAAGGGAATTTCTGTCTTTTTTGCCCCAAAATAAGAGGAATTTCTGACCTATTACCCTGAAATAAGTAAAATTTCTGCAATTTTGCACCAAAATAAGGGAAATTTCTGCCGTTTTGCCTCCAAATAAGGGGAATTTCAACTTTTACCTCAAAATAAGGGGAATTTCTGCATTTTTGCCACATAATACGGAATTTCTGCTTTTTTGCCCCATAATAAAAAAAATTTCTGCAATTTTGCCCCAAAATAAGGGGAATTTCTCCTTTTTTGCCCAAAAATAAAGGAAATTTCAGCCTTTTTACCTGAAAATAAGTGAAATTACTGCAATTTTGCCCCAAATAAAGAAATTTCTGTAATTTTGCCCCAAAATAAGGTAAATTTCTGCAATTTTGCCCCAAAATAAAGGAAATTTATGGAATTTTGCCCCAAAATAAGGGATTTTCTGATTCTTGCCCCAAAATAAGGGATTTTCTGATTATTGCCCCAAAATAAACAGAATTTCTACCTTTTGCCCCAAAATTTGGGGAATTTCTGCAATTTTGCTCCAAAATACGGGGAATTTCTGCCTTTTTGCCCGAAAATAAGAGGAATGCATAACTTTTTGCCATAAAAAAGTGAAATTTCTTCATTTTTGCTCCAAAATGAGGGGAATTTCTGCCTTTTGCCTCTAAATAAGTGGAATTTCTGTCTTTTCCCCCCAAATCAAAGAGAATTTCTGACTTTTTTGCCCCAAAATAAGGGGAATTTCTGATTTATTACCCTGAAATAAGTGAAATTTCTGCAATTTTGCCCCAAAATAAGGGAAATTTCTGCCTTTTTGCCCCCAAATAAGGGGAATTTCAGCCTTTTTACTTCAAGATAAGGGGAATTTCTGCATTTTTGGCACAAAATATACGGAATTTCTGCCTCTTTGCGCCATAATAAATTAAATTACTGCAATTTTGCCCCAAAATAAGGGGAATTTCTATTTTTTGCTGCAAAATAAAGGAAATTTCAACCTTTTTACCTGAAAATAAGTGAAATTACTGCAATTTTGCCCCAAATAAGGGAAATTTCTGCAATTTTGCCCCAAAATAAGGTAAATTTCTGCAATTTTGCCCCAAAATAAGGGGAATTTCTGATTTTTGCCCCAAAATAAAGAGAATTTCTGCCTCTTTGCCCCAAAATAAGAAAAATTTTTGCTTTTTTTCTCTGAAATAATTGAAATTTCTGCAATTTTGCCCCAAAATAAGAGAAATTTCTGGAATTTTGCCCCAAAATAAGTGGAATTTCTGAGTTTTACCCCAAAATAAGGAGAATTTCTGTTTTTTTGCCCCAACATATAGGGAATTTCTGCCTTTTTGCCCCACAATTAAAGGAATTTCTGCAATTTTGCTCCAAAATACGGGGAACTTCAGCCTTTTTGCCCGAAAATAAGTGGAATGCATACATTTTGCCATAAAAAAGGGAAATTTCTTCATTGTTGCTTTAAAATAAGGGGAATTTCTGCCTTTTTGCCTCTAAATAAGTGGAATTTCTGTATTTTTTTCCCAAAACAAAGACAATTTCTGTCTTTTTTGCCCCAAAATAAGAAAAATTTCTGACTTATTACCCTGAAATAAGTGAAATTTCTGCAATTTTGCACCAAAATAAGGTGAATTTCTGAATTTTTGCCCCAAAATAATGGGAATTTCTGCTTTTTGCCCCAATATTAGAAAGATTTTTGCTTTTTTTCTCTGAAATAAGTGAAATTTCTGCAATTTTGCCCTAAAATAGGAGAAATTTCCGCAATTTTTCCCCATAATAAGAGAAATTTCTGCAATTTTGCCCCAAAATAAGGGCAATTTCTGCCTTTTTGCCTCTAAATAAGTGGAATTTCTGTCTTTTTCCCCCAAACCAAAGGGAATTTCTGTCTTTTTTTGCCCCAAAATAAGAGGAATTTCTGACCTATTACCCTGAAATAAGTAAAATTTCTGCAATTTTGCACCAAAATAAGGGAAATTTCTGCCTTTTTGCCTCCAAATAAGGGGAATTTCAACTTTTACCTCAAAATAAGGGGAATTTCTGCATTTTTGCCACATAATACGGAATTTCTGCTTTTTTGCCCCATAATAAAAAAAATTTCTGCAATTTTGCCCCAAAATAAGGGGAATTTCTCCTTTTTTGCCCAAAAATAAAGGAAATTTCAGCCTTTTTACCTGAAAATAAGTGAAATTACTGCAATTTTGCCCCAAATAAAGAAATTTCTGCAATTTTGCCCCAAAATAAGGTAAATTTCTGCAATTTTGCCCCAAAATAAAGGAAATTTATGGAATTTTGCCCCAAAATAAGGGATTTTCTGATTTTTGCCCCAAAATAAGGGATTTTCTGATTATTGCCCCAAAATAAAGGGAATGTCTGCATTTGTCCCAAAATTAGGGGAATTTCTGCAATTTTGCTCCAAAATACGGGGAATTTCTGCCTTTTTGCCCGAAAATAAGGGGAATGCATACCTTTTTGCCATAAAAAAGGGAAATTACTTCATTTTTGCTCCAAAATAAGGGGAATTTCTGCCTTTTTGCCTCTAAATAAGTGAAATTTCTGTTTTTTCCCCCAAAACAAAGGGAATTTCTGACTTTTTTGCTCCAAAATAAGGGAAATTTCTGACTTATTACCATGAAATAAGTGAAATTTCTGCAATTTTTCCCCAAAATAAGGAAAATTTCTGACTTATTACCCTGAAATAAAAGAAATTTCTGCCATTTTGCTCCAAAATAAAAGAAATTTCTGCCTTTTTGCCCCCAAATAAGGGGAATTTCAGCCTTTTTACTTCAAGATAAGGGGATTTTCTGCATTTTTGGCACAAAATATACGGAATTTCTGCCTCTTTGCCCCATAATAAAGAAAATTACTGCAATTTTGCCCCAAAATAAGGGGAATTTCTCTTTTTTTGCTGCAAAATAAAGGAAATTTCAAACTTTTTACCTGAAAATAAGTGAAATTACTGATATTTTGCCCCAAATAAGGGAAATTTCTGCAATTTTGCCCCAAAATAAGGTAAATTTCTGCAATTTTGCCCCAAAATAAGGGGAATTTCTGATTTTTGCCCCAAAATAAAGGGAATTTCTGCCTCTTTGCCCCAAAATAAGAAAAATTTTTGCTTTTTTTCTCTGAAATAATTGAAATTTCTGCAATTTTGCCCCAAAATAAGAGAAATTTCTGGAATTTTGCCTCAAAATAAGTGGAATTTCTGAGTTTTACCCCAAAATAAAGAGAATTTCTGTTTTTTTTGCCCCAACATATAGGGAATATCTGCCTTTTTGCCCCACAATTAGAGGAATTTCTGCAATTTTGCTCCAAAATACGGGGAACTTCAGCCTTTTTGCCCGAAAATAAGTGGAATGCATACATTTTGCCATAAAAAAGGGAAATTTCTTCATTGTTGCTTTAAAATAAGGGGAATTTCTGCCTTTTTGCCTCTAAATAAGTGGAATTTCTGTATTTTTTTCCCAAAACAAAGAAAATTTCTGTCTTTTTTGCCCCAAAATAAGGAAAATTTCTGACTTATTACCCTGAAATAAGTGAAATTTCTGCAATTTTGCACCAAAATAAGGTGAATTTCTGAATTTTTGCCCCAAAATAATGGGAATTTCTGCTTTTTGCCCCAATATAAGAAAGATTTTTGCTTTTTTTCTCTGAAATAAGTGAAATTTCTGCAATTTTGCCCTAAAATAGGAGAAATTTCTGCAATTTTTCCCCATAATAAGAGAAATTTCTGCAATTTTGCCCCAAAATAAGGGCAATTTCTGCCTTTTTGCCTCTAAATAAGTGGAATTTCTGTCGTTTTCCCCCAAACCAAAGGGAATTTCTGTCTTTTTTGCCCCAAAATAAAAGGAATTTCTGACCTATTACCCTGAAATAAGTAAAATTTCTACAATTTTGCACCAAAATAAGGGAAATTTCTGCCTTTTTGCCTCCAAATAAGGGGAATTTCAACTTTTACCTCAAAATAAGGGGAATTTCTGCATTTTTGCCACATAATACGGAATTTCTGCTTTTTTGCCCCATAATAAGGAAAATTTCTGCAATTTTGCCCCAAAATAAGGGGAATTTCTCCTTTTTTGCCCAAAAAATAAAGGAAATTTCAGCCTTTTTACCTGAAAATAAGTGAAATTACTGCAATTTTGCCCCAAATAAAGAAATTTCTGCAATTTTGCCCCAAAATAAGGTAAATTTCTGCAATTTTGCCCCAAAATAAAGGAAATTTATGGAATTTTGCCCCAAAATAAGGGATTTTCTGATTCTTGCCCCAAAATAAGGGATTTTCTGATTATTGCCCCAAAATAAAGGGAATTTCTACCTTTTGCCCCCAAATTTGGGGAATTTCTGCAATTTTGCTCCAAAATACGGGGAATTTCTGCCTTTTTGCACGAAAATAAGAGGAATGCATAACTTTTTGCCATAAAAAAGTAAATTTCTTCATTTTTGCTCCAAAATGAGGGGAATTTCTGCCTTTTGCCTCTAAATAAGTGGAATTTCTGTCTTTTTCCCCAAAAACAAAGAGAATTTCTGACTTTTTTGCCCCAAAATAAGGGGAATTTCTGATTTATTACCCTGAAATAAGTGAAATTTCTGCAATTTTGCCCCAAAATAAGGGAAATTTCTGCCTTTTTGCCCCCAAATAAGGGGAATTTCAGCCTTTTTACCTCAAAATAAGGGGAATTTCTGCATTTTTCCCACAAAATATTAGGAATTTCTGCCTTTTTGCCCCAAAATAACGAAAATTTCTGCCTTTTTTCCCCGAAATAAGTGAAATTTCTGCAATTTTGCCCCAAAATAAGTGGAATTTCTGAGTTTTGCCCCAAAATAAGGAGAATTTCTGGCTTTTTGCCTTAACATATAGGGAATTTCTGCATTTTTGCCCCACAATTAGGGGAATTTCTGCAATTTTGCTCCAAAATACGGGGAATTTCTGCCTTTTTGCCCGAAAATAAGGGGAATGCATACCTTTTTGCCATATATAAGGGAAATTTCTTCATTTTTGCTCCAAAATAAGGGGAATTTCTGCCTTTTTGCCTCTAAATAAGTGGAATTTCTGTCTTTTTCCCCCAAAACAAACGGAATTTTTGTCTTTTTTGCCCCAAAATAAGGGGAATTTCAGACTGATTACCCTGAAATAAGTGAAATTTCTCCAATTTTGCCCCAAAATAATGGATAATTTCTGCATTTTTGTTCCCAAATAAGGGGAATTTCAGCCTTTTTACCTCAAAATAAGGGGAATTTCTGCATTTTTGCCACATAATACGGAATTTCTGCTTTTTTGCCCCATAATAAGGAAAATTTCTGCAATTTTGCCCCAAAATAAGGGGAATTTCTTCTTTTTTGCCCAAAAAATAAAGGAAATTTCAGCCTTTTTACCTGAAAATAAGTGAAATTACTGCAATTTTGCCCCAAATAAAGAAATTTCTGCAATTTTGCCCCAAAATAAGGTAAATTTCTGCAATTTTGCCCCAAAATAAAGGAAATTTATGGAATTTTGCCCCAAAATAAGGGATTTTCTGATTCTTGCCCCAAAATAAGGGATTTTCTGATTATTGCCCCAAAATAAAGGGAATTTCTACCTTTTGCCCCCAAATTTGGGGAATTTCTGCAATTTTGCTCCAAAATACGGTGAATTTCTGCCTTTTTGCACGAAAATAAGAGGAATGCATAACTTTTTGCCATAAAAAATGAAATTTCTTCATTTTTGCTCCAAAATGAGGGGAATTTCTGCCTTTTGCCTCTAAATAAGTGGAATTTCTGTCTTTTTCCCCAAAAACAAAGAGAATTTCTGACTTTTTTGCCCCAAAATAAGGGGAATTTCTGATTTATTACCCTGAAATAAGTGAAATTTCTGCAATTTTGCCCCAAAATAAGGGAAATTTCTGCCTTTTTGCCCCCAAATAAGGGGAATTTCAGCCTTTTTACCTCAAAATAAGGGGAATTTCTGCATTTTTCCCACAAAATATTAGGAATTTCTGCCTTTTTGCCCCAAAATAACGAAAATTTCTGCCTTTTTTCCCCGAAATAAGTGAAATTTCTGCAATTTTGCCCCAAAATAAGTGGAATTTCTGAGTTTTGCCCCAAAATAAGGAGAATTTCTGGCTTTTTGCCCCAACATATAGGGAATTTCTGCATTTTTGCCCCACAATTAGGGGAATTTCTGCAATTTTGCTCCAAAATACGGGGAATTTCTGCCTTTTTGCCCGAAAATAAGGGGAATGCATACCTTTTTGCCATATATAAGGGAAATTTCTTCATTTTTGCTCCAAAATAAGGGGAATTTCTGCCTTTTTGCCTCTAAATAAGTGGAATTTCTGTCTTTTTCCCCCAAAACAAACGGAATTTTTGTCTTTTTTGCCCCAAAATAAGGGGAATTTCAGACTGATTACCCTGAAATAAGTGAAATTTCTCCAATTTTGCCCCAAAATAATGGATAATTTCTGCATTTTTGTTCCCAAATAAGGGGAATTTCAGCCTTTTTACCTCAAAATAAGGGAAATTTCTTCATTTTTGCCATAAAATATTAGGAATTTCTGCCTTTTTGCCCCAAAATAAGGGGAATTTCAACCTTATTACCTCAAAATAAAGGAAATTTCTGCCTTTTTGCCACAAAATATACAAAATTTCTGCCTTTTTGCCCCAAAATACGGAAAATTTCTGCAATTTTGACCCAAAAAAAGGGGAATTTCTCCCTTTTTGCCCCAAAATAAAGGAAATTTCAGCCTTTTTACATGAAAATAAGTGAAATTTCTGCAATTTTGCCCAAAATAAGAGAAATTTCTGCATTTTGCCCAAAAATAAGGTAAATTCCTGCAATTTTGCCCCAAAATAAAGAAAATTTCTGGAATTTTGCCCCAAAATAAGAGGAATTTCTGATTTTTGCCCCAAAATAAAGGGAATTTCTGCATTTGTCCCAAAATTAGGGAAATTTATGCAATTTTGCTCCAAAATACGGGGAATTTCTGCCTTTTTGCCCGAAAATAAGGGGAATGCATACCTTTTTGCCATAAAAAAGGGAAATTTCTTCATTTTTGCTCCAAAATAAGGGGAATTTCTGCCTTTTTGCCTCTAAATAAGTGAAATTTCTGTTTTTTCCCCCAAAACAAAGGGAATTTCTGACTTTTTTGCTCCAAAATAAGGGAAATTTCTGACTTATTACCCTGAAATAAGTGAAATTACTGCAATTTTTTCCCAAAATAAGGGAAATTTCTGACTTATTACCCTGAAATAAATGAAATTTCTGCCATTTTGCTCCAAAATAAAAGAAATTTCTGCCTTTTTGCCCCCAAATAAGGGGAATTTCAGCCTTTTTACTTCAAGATAAGGGGATTTTCTGCATTTTTGGCACAAAATATACGGAATTTCTGTCTTTTTGCCCCATAATAAAGAAAATTACTGCAATTTTGCCCCAAAATAAGGGGAATTTCTCTTTTTTTGCTGCAAAATAAAGGAAATTTCAACCTTTTTACGTGAAAATAAGTGAAATTACTGCAATTTTGCCCCAAATAAGGGAAATTTCTGCAATTTTGCCCCAAAATAAGGTAAATTTCTGCAATTTTGCCCCAAAATAAGGGGAATTTCTGATTTTTGCCCCAAAATAAAGGGAATTTCTGCCTCTTTGCCCCAAAATAAGAAAAATTTTTGCTTTTTTTCTCTGAAATAATTGAAATTTCTGCAATTTTGCCCCAAAATAAGAGAAATTTCTGGAATTTTGCCTCAAAATAAGTGGAATTTCTGAGTTTTACCCCAAAATAAAGAGAATTTCTGTTTTTTTGCCCCAACATATATGGAATATCTGCCTTTTTGCCCCACAATTAGAGGAATTTCTGCAATTTTGCTCCAAAATACGGGGAACTTCAGCCTTTTTGCCCGAAAATAAGTGGAATGCATACATTTTGCCATAAAAAAGGGAAATTTCTTCATTGTTGCTTTAAAATAAGGGGAATTTCTGCCTTTTTGCCTCTAAATAAGTGGAATTTCTGTATTTTTTTTCCAAAACAAAGAAAATTTCTGTCTTTTTTGCCCCAAAATAAGGAAAATTTCTGACTTATTACCCTGAAAAAAGTGAAATTTCTGCAATTTTGCACCAAAATAAGGTGAATTTCTGAATTTTTGCCCCAAAATAATGGGAATTTCTGCTTTTTGCCCCAATATAAGAAAGATTTTTGCTTTTTTTCTCTGAAATAAGTGAAATTTCTGCAATTTTGCCCTAAAATAGGAGAAATTTCTGCAATTTTTCCCCATAATAAGAGAAATTTCTGCAATTTTGCCCCAAAATAAGGGCAATTTCTGCCTTTTTGCCTCTAAATAAGTGGAATTTCTGTCTTTTTCCCCCAAACCAAAGGGAATTTCTGTCTTTTTTGCCCCAAAATAAGAGGAATTTCTGACCTATTACCCTGAAATAAGTAAAATTTCTACAATTTTGCACCAAAATAAGGGAAATTTCTGCCTTTTTGCCCCCAAATAAGGGGAATTTCAACTTTTACCTCAAAATAAGGGGAATTTCTGCATTTTTGCCACATAATACGGAATTTCTGCTTTTTTGCCCCATAATAAGGAAAATTTCTGCAATTTTGCCCCAAAATAAGGGGAATTTCTCCTTTTTTGCCCAAAAAATAAAGGAAATTTCAGCCTTTTTACCTGAAAATAAGTGAAATTACTGCAATTTTGCCCCAAATAAAGAAATTTCTGCAATTTTGCCCCAAAATAAGGTAAATTTCTGCAATTTTGCCCCAAAATAAAGGAAATTTATGGAATTTTGCCCCAAAATAAGGGATTTTCTGATTTTTGCCCCAAATTAAGGGATTTTCTGATTATTGCCCCAAAATAAAGGGAATTTCTACCTTTTGCCCCAAAATTTGGGGAATTTCTGCAATTTTGCTCCAAAATACGGGGAATTTCTGCCTTTTTGCACGAAAATAAGCGGAATGCATAACTTTTTGCCATAAAAAAGTGAAATTTCTTCATTTTTGCTCCAAAATGAGGGGAATTTCTGCCTTTTGCCTCTAAATAAGTGGAATTTCTGTCTTTTTCCCCCAAAACAAAGAATTTCTGACTTTTTTGCCCCAAAATAAGGGGAATTTCTGATTTATTACCCTGAAATAAGTGAAATTTCTGCAATTTTGCCCCAAAATAAGGGAAATTTCTGCCTTTTTGCCCCCAAATAAGGGGAATTTCAGCCTTTTTACCTCAAAATAAGGGGAATTTCTGCATTTTTCCCACAAAATATTAGGAATTTCTGCCTTTTTGCCCCAAAATAAGGAAAATTTCTGCCTTTTTTCCCCGAAATAATTGAAATTTCTGCAATTTTGCCCCAAAAGAAGTGGAATTTCTGAGTTTTGCCCCAAAATAAGGAGAATTTCTGGCTTTTTGCCCCAACATATAGGGAATTTCTGACTTTTTGCCCCACAATTAGGGGAATTTATGCAATTTTGCTCCAAAATACGGGGAATTTCTGCCTTTTTGCCCGAAAATAAGGGGAATGCATACCTTTTTGCCATATATAAGGGAAATTTCTTCATTTTTGCTCCAAAATAAGGGGAATTTCTGCCTTTTTGCCTCTAAATAAGTGGAATTTCTGTCTTTTTCCCCCAAAACAAACGGAATTTTTGTCTTTTTTGCCCCAAAATAAGGGGAATTTCAGACTGATTACCCTGAAATAAGTGAAATTTCTCCAATTTTGCCCCAAAATAATGGATAATTTCTGCATTTTTCTTCCCAAATAAGGGGAATTTCAGCCTTTTTACCTCAAAATAAGGGAAATTTCTTCATTTTTGCCATAAAATATTAGGAATTTCTGCCTTTTTGCCCCAAAATAAGGGGAATTTCAACCTTATTACCTCAAAATAAAGAAAATTTCTGCCTTTTTGCCACAAAATATACAAAATTTCTGCCTTTTTGCCCCAAAATACGGAAAATTTCTGCAATTTTGACCCAAAAAAAGGGGAATTTCTCCCTTTTTGCCCCAAAATAAAGGAAATTTCAGCCTTTTTACATGAAAATAAGTGAAATTTCTGCAATTTTGCCCCAAATAAGAGAAATTTCTGCATTTTGCCCAAAAATAAGGTAAATTCCTGCAATTTTGCCCCAAAATAAAGAAAATTTCTGGAATTTTGCTTCAAAATAAGAGGAATTTCTGATTTTTGCCCCAAAATAAAGGGAATTTCTGCATTTGTCCCAAAATTAGGGAAATTTATGCAATTTTGCTCCAAAATACGGGGAATTTCTGCCTTTTTGCCCGAAAATAAGGGGAATGCATACCTTTTTGCCATAAAAAAGGGAAATTTCTTCATTTTTGCTCCAAAATAAAGGGAATTTCTGCCTTTTTGCCTCTAAATAAGTGAAATTTCTGTTTTTTCCCCCAAAACAAAGGGAATTTCTGACTTTTTTGCTCCAAAATAAGGGAAATTTCTGACTTATTACCCTGAAATAAGTGAAATTACTGCAATTTTTCCCCAAAATAAGGGAAATTTCTGACTTATTACCCTGAAATAAATGAAATTTCTGCCATTTTGCTCCAAAATAAAAGAAATTTCTGCCTTTTTGCCCCCAAATAAGGGGAATTTCAGCCTTTTTACTTCAAGATAAGGGGATTTTCTGCATTTTTGGCACAAAATATACGGAATTTCTGTCTTTTTGCCCCATAATAAAGAAAATTACTGCAATTTTGCCCCAAAATAAGGGGAATTTCTCTTTTTTTGCTGCAAAATAAAGGAAATTTCAACCTTTTTACCTGAAAATAAGTGAAATTACTGCAATTTTGCCCCAAATAAGGTAAATTTCTGCAATTTTGCCCCAAAATAAGGTAAATTTCTGCAATTTTGCCCCAAAATAAGGGGAATTTCTGATTTTTGCCCCAAAATAAAGGGAATTTCTGCCTCTTTGCCCCAAAAGAAGAAAAATTTTTGCTTTTTTTCTCTGAAATAATTGAAATTTCTGCAATTTTGCCCCAAAATAAGAGAAATTTCTGGAATTTTGCCTCAAAATAAGTGGAATTTCTGAGTTTTACCCCAAAATAAAGAGAATTTCTGTTTTTTTGCCTCAACATATAGGGAATATCTGCCTTTTTGCCCCACAATTAGAGGAATTTCTGCAATTTTGCTCCAAAATACGGGGAACTTCAGCCTTTTTGCCCGAAAATAAGTGGAATGCATACATTTTGCCATAAAAAAGGGAAATTTCTTCATTGTTGCTTTAAAATAAGGGGAATTTCTGCCTATTTGCCTCTAAATAAGTGGAATTTCTGTATTTTTTTCCCAAAACAAAGAAAATTTCTGTCTTTTTTGCCCCAAAATAAGGAAAATTTCTGACTTATTACCCTGAAATAAGTGAAATTTCTGCAATTTTGCACCAAAATAAGGTGAATTTCTGAATTTTTGCCCCAAAATAATGGGAATTTCTGCTTTTTGCCCCAATATAAGAAAGATTTTTGCTTTTTTTCTCTGAAATAAGTGAAATTTCTGCAATTTTTCCCCATAATAAGAGAAATTTCTGCAATTTTGCCCCAAAATAAGGGCAATTTCTGCCTTTTTGCCTCTAAATAAGTGGAATTTCTGTCTTTTTCCCCCAAACCAAAGGGAATTTCTGTCTTTTTTGCCCCAAAATAAGAGGAATTTCTGACCTATTACCCTGAAATAAGTAAAATTTCTACAATTTTGCACCAAAATAAGGGAAATTTCTGCCTTTTTGCCCCCAAATAAGGGGAATTTCAACTTTTACCTCAAAATAAGGGGAATTTCTGCATTTTTGCCACATAATACGGAATTTCTGCTTTTTTGCCCCATAATAAGGAAAATTTCTGCAATTTTGCCCCAAAATAAGGGGAATTTCTCCTTTTTTGCCCAAAAATAAAGGAAATTTCAGCCTTTTTACCTGAAAATAAGTGAAATTACTGCAATTTTGCCCCAAATAAAGAAATTTCTGCAATTTTGCCCCAAAATAAGGTAAATTTCTGCAATTTTGCCCCAAAATAAAGGAAATTTATGGAATTTTGCCCCAAAATAAGGGATTTTCTGATTTTTGCCCCAAAATAAGGGATTTTCTGATTATTGCCCAAAAATAAAGGGAATTTCTACCTTTTGCCCCCAAATTTGAAAAATTTCTGCAATTTTGCTCCAAAATTGGGGATTTTCTGCATTTTTGCCCGAAAATAAGAGGAATGCATAACTTTTTGCCATAAAAAAAGTGAAATTTCTTCATTTTTGCTCCAAAATAAGGGGAATTTCTGCCTTTTGCTTCTAAATAAGTGGAATTTCTGTCTTTTTCCCCCAAAACAAAGGGAATTTCTGACTTTTTTGCCCCAAAATAAGGGGAATTTCTGATTTATTACCCTGAAATAAGTGAAATTTCTGAAATTTTGCCCCAAAATAAGGGAAATTTCTGCCTTTTTGCCCCCAAATAAGGGGAATTTCAGCCTTTTTACCTCAAAATAAGAGTAATTTCTGCATTATTCCCACAAAATATTAGGAATTTCTGCTTTTTTGCCACAAAATAAGGAAAATTTCTGCCTTTTTTCCCCGAAATAAGTGAAATTTCTGCAATTTTGCCCCAAAAGAAGTGGAATTTCTGAGTTTTGCCCATAAATAAGGAGAATTTCTGGCTTTTTGCCCCAACATATAGGGAATTTCTGCCTTTTTGCCCCACAATTAGGAGAATTTCTGCAATTTTGCTCCAAAATACGGGGAATTTCTGCCTTTTTGCCCGAAAATAAGGGGAATGCATACCTTTTTGCCATATATAAGGGAAATTTCTTCATTTTTGCTCCAAAATAAGGGGAATTTCTGCCTTTTTGCCTCTAAATAAGTGGAATTTCTGTCTTTTTCCCCCAAAACAAACGGAATTTTTGTCTTTTTTGCCCCAAAATAAGGGGAATTTCAGACTGATTACCCTGAAATAAGTGAAATTTCTCCAATTATGCCCCAAAATAATGGATAATTTCTGCATTTTTGTTCTCAAATATGGGGAATTTCAGCCTTTTTACCTCAAAATAAAGGAAATTTCTTCATTTTTGCCATAAAATATTAGGAATTTCTGCCTTTTTGCCCCAAAATAAGGGGAATTTCAAACTTATTACCTCAAAATAAGGGAAATTTCTGCCTTTTTGCCACAAAATATACAAAATTTCTGCCTTTTTGCCCCAAAATACGGAAAATTTCTGCAATTTTGACCCAAAAAAAGGGGAATTTCTCCCTTTTTGCCCCAAAATAAAGGAAATTTTAGCCTTTTTACATGAAAATAAGTGAAATTTCTGCAATTTTGCCCCAAAAGAAGTGGACTTTCTGAGTTTTGCCACAAAATAAGGAGAATTTCTGGCTTTTTGCCCCAACATATATGGAATTTCTGCCTTTTTGCCCCACAATTAGGGGAATTTCTGCAATTTTGCTCCAAAATACGGGGAATTTATGCCTTTTTGCCCGAAAATAAGGGGAATGCATACCTTTTTGCCATATATAAGGGAAATTTCTTCATTTTTGCTCCAAAATAAGGGGAATTTCTGCCTTTTTGCCTCTAAATAAGTGGAATTTCTGTCTTTTTCCCCCAAAATAAACGGAATTTTTGTCTTTTTTGCCCCAAAATAAGGGGAATTTCAGACTGATTACCCTGAAATAAGTGAAATTTCTCCAATTTTGCCCCAAAATAATGGATAATTTCTGCATTTTTGTTCCCAAATATGGGGAATTTCAGCCTTTTTACCTCAAAATAAGGGAAATTTCTTCATTTTTGCCATAAAATATTAGGAATTTCTGCCTTTTTGCCCCAAAATAAGGAAAATTTCAGCTTTTTTCCCTGAAATAACTGAAATTTCTGCAATTTTGCCCCAAAATATGTGGAATTTCTGAGTTTTGCCCCAAAATAAGAAGAATTTCTGTCTTTTTACCCCAAAACATAGGGAATTTCTGGCTTTTTGGCCCACAATTAGGGGGATTTCTGCAATTTTGCTCTAAAATACGGGGAATATTTGCCTATTTTCCCAAAAATAAGGGGAATTCATACCTTTTTGCCATATAAAAGGGAAATTCCTTCATTTTTGCTCTAAAATAAGGGGAATTTCTGCCTTTTTGCCTCTAAATAAGTGGAATTTCTGTCTTTTTCCCCCAAAATAAAGGGAATTTCTGTCTTTTTTGCCCCAAAATAAAAGGAATTTCTGACCTATTACCCTGAAAAAAGTAAAATTTCTGTAATTTTGCACCAACATAAGGGAAATTTCTGCCTTTTTGCCCCCAAATAAGGGGAATTTCAACTTTTTCCTCAAAATAAGGGGAATTTCTGCATTTTTGCCACATAATTTACGGAATTTCTGCTTTTTGGCCCCATAATAAGGAAAATTTCTGCAATTTTTCCCCAAAATAAGGGGAATTTCTCATTTTTGTCCCAAAATAAAGGAAATTTCAGCCTTTTTACCTGAAAATAAGTGAAATTACTGCAATTTTGCCCCAAATAAAGAAATTTCTGGAATTTTGCCCCAAAATAAGGTAAATTTCTTCAATTTTGCCCCAAAATAAAGGAAATTTATGGAATTTTGCCCCAAAATAAGGGGGATTTCTGATTTTTGCCCCAAAATAAAGGGAATTTCTGCCTTTTTCTTCAAAATTTGGAGAATTTCTGCAATTTTGCTCCAAAATACGGGGAATTTCTGCCTTTTTGCCTTAAATTAAGAGGAATGCATAACTTTTTGCCATAAAAAAAGTGAAATTTCTTCATTTTTGCTCCAAAATAAGGGGAATTTCTGCCTTTTGCCTCTAAATAAGTGGAATTTCTGTCTTTTTCCCCCAAAACAAATGGAATTTCTGACTTTTTTGCCCCAAAATAAGAGGAATTTCTGATTTATTACCCTGAAATAAGTGAAATTTCTGCAATTTTTCCCCAAAATAAGGGAAATTTCTCCCTTTTTGCCCCCAAATAAGGGGAATTTCAGCCTTTATACCTCAAAATAAGGGGAATTTCTGCATTTTTGCCACAATATATTAGGAATTTCTGCCTTTTTGCCCCAAAATAAGGAAAATTTCTGCCTTTTTCCCTGAAATAAGTGAAATTTCTGCAATTTTGCCCCAAAATAAGTGGAATTTCTGAGTTTTGCCCCAAATTAATAAGAATTTCTGTCTTTTTACCCCAAAATATAGGGAATTTCTGGCTTTTTGGCCCACAATTAGGGGGATTTCTGCAATTTTGCTCCAAAATACAGGGAATTTTTGCCTATTTGCCAAAAAAAGGGGGAATTCATACATTTTTGCCATATAAAAGGGAAATTTCTTCATTTCTGCTCTAAAATAAGTGGAATTTTTGCCTTTTTGCCTCTAAATAAGTGGAATTTCTGTCTTTTTCCCGCAAAATAAAGGGAATTTCTGTCTTTTTTGCCCCAAAATAAGGAAAATTTCTGCATTTTTGCCCCCAAATAAGGGGAATTTCAGGCTTTTTACATCAAAAAAGGGGAATTTCTGCATTTTTGCCACAAAATATTAGGAATTTCTGTCTTTTTGCCCCATATGAAGAAAAATTACTGCAATTTTGCCCCAAAATAAAAGGAATTTCTCCTTTTTTGCCGCATAATAAAGGAAATTTCAGCCTTTTTACGTGAAAATAAGTGAAATTACTTCAATTTTGCCCCAAATAAGGGAAATTTCTGCAATTTTGCCCCAAAATAAGGTAAACTTCTGCAATTCTGCCCCCAAATAAAGGGAATTTCTGATTTTTGCCCCAAAATAAAATGAATTTCTGACTTTTTGCCCCAAAATAAGAAAAATTTTTGCTTTTTTTCTCTGAAATAATTGAAATTTCTGCAATTTTGCCCCAAAATAGAGGAAATTTCTGGAATTTTGCCCCAAAATAATTGGAATTTCTGAGTTTTACCCCAAAATAAGGAGAATTTCTGTTTTTTTGCCCCAACATATAGGGAATTTCTGCCTTTTTGCCTCACAATTAGGGGAATTTCTGCAATTTTGCTCTAAAATAAAGGGAACTTCAGCCTTTTTGCCCGAAAATAAGTGAAATGCATAGTTTTTTGCCATAAAAAAGGGAAATTTCTTCATTGTTGCTCCAAAATAAGGGGAATTGCTGCCTTTTTGCCTCTTAATAAGTGGAATTTCTGTATTTTTTTCCAAAACAAAGAGAATTTCTGTCTTTTTTGCACCGA
Organism: Micromys minutus; assembly: GCF_963924665.1. Classification (NCBI taxonomy): domain Eukaryota; kingdom Metazoa; phylum Chordata; class Mammalia; order Rodentia; family Muridae; genus Micromys; species Micromys minutus. The sequence continues at coordinate 459,265 of NW_027667642.1, read as the reverse complement.
AATTAGGAAAATTTCTGACTTATTACCCTGAAATAAGTGAAATTTCTGCTATTTTGCCCCAAAATAAGGAAAATTTCTGCCTTTCTGCCCTGAAATATGTGAAATTTCTGCAATTTTACCCCAAAATAAGGTGAATTTCTGAATTTTTGCCCCAAAATAATGGGAATTTCTGCTTTTTTGCTCCAACATAAGAAAAATTTTTGCTTTATTCTCTGAAATAAGTGAAATTTCTGCAATTTTGCCCCATAATAAGAGAAATTTCTGCAATTTTGCCCCAAAATAAGGGGAATTTCTGTCTTTTACCCCCAAATAAGGGAAATTTCTGCCTTTTTCTCCCAAATAAGGGGAATTTCAGCCTTTTAACCTCAAAATAAGGGGAATTTCTGCCTTTTGCCCCATAATAAGAAAAGTTACTGCAATTTTGCCCCAAAATAAGGGGAATTTCTTTTTTTTTTTGCTGCAAAATAAAGGAAATTTCAACCTTTTTACCTGAAAATAAGTGATATTACTGCAATTTTGCCCTAAATAAGGGAAATTTCTGCAATTTTGCCCCATAATAAGGTAAATTTCTGCAATTTTGCCCCAAAATAAGGGGAATTTCTGATTTTTGCCCCAAAATAAAAGGAATTTCTGACTTTTTGCCCCAAAATAAGAAAAATTTTTGCTTTTTTTCTCTGAAATAATTGAAATTTCTGCAATTTTGCCCCAAAATAAGAGAAATTTCTGGAATTTTGCCCCAAAATAAGTGGAATTTCTGAGTTTTACCCCAAAATAAGGAGAATTTCTGTTTTTTTGCCCCAAAATATAGGGAATTTCTGCCTTTTTGCCCCACAATTAGAAAAATTTCTGCAATTTTGCTCCAAAATACGGGGAACTTCAGCCTTTTTGGCCGAAAATAAGTGGAATGCATACTTTTTTGCCATAAAAAAGGGAAATTTCTTCATTGTTGCTTTAAAATAAGGGGAATTTCTGCCTTTTTGCCTCTAAATAAGTGGAATTTCTGTATTTTTTTCGAAAACAAAAAGAATTTCTGTCTTTTTTGCCCCAAAATAAGGAAAATTTCTGACTTATTACCCTGAAATAAGTGTAATTTCTGCAATTTTGCCCCAAAATAAGGTGAATTTCTGAATTTTTGCCCCAAAATAATGGGAATTTCTGCTTTTTGCCCCAAAATAAGAAAGATTTTTGCTTTTTTTCTCTGAAATAAGTGAAATTTCTGCAATTTTGCACTAAAATAGGAGAAATTTCTGCAATTTTTCCCCATAATAAGAGAAATTTCTGCAATTTTGCCCCAAAATAAAGGGAATTTCTGCCTTTTTGCTCTAAATAAGTGGAATTTCTGTCTTTTTCCCCCAAAACAAAGGGAATTTCTGTCTTTTTTGCCCCAAAATAAGAGGAATTTCTGACCTATTACCCTGAAATAAGTAAAATTTCTGCAATTTTGCACCTAAATAAGAAATATTTCTGCCTTTTTGCCCCCAAATAAGGGGAATTTCAACTTTTACTTCAAAATAAGAGGAATTTCTGCATTTTTGCCACATAATTTACGGAATTTCTGCTTTTTTGCCCCATAATAAAGAAAATTTCTGCAATTTTGCCCCAAAATAAGGGGAATTTCTCTATTTTGTTGCAAAATAAAGGAAATTTCAACCTTTTTACCTGAAAATAAGTGAAATTACTGCAATTTTGCCCCAAATAAGGGAAATTTCTGCAATTTTGCCCCCAAATAAGGTAAATTTCTCCAATTTTGCACCAAAATAAGGTAAATTTCTGCAATTTTGCCCCAAAATAAGGGGAATTTCTGATTTTTGCCCCAAAATAAAGAGAATTTCTGCCTCTTTGCCCCAAAATAAGAAAACTTTTTGCTTTTTTTCTCTGAAATAATTGAAATTTCTGCAATTTTGCCCCAAAATAAGAGAAATTTCTGGAATTTTGCCCCCAAATAAGGTAAATTTCTCCAATTTTGCACCAAAATAAGGTAAATTTCTGCAATTTTGCCCCAAAATAAGGGGAATTTCTGATTTTTGCCCCAAAATAAAGAGAATTTCTGCCTCTTTGCCCCAAAATAAGAAAAATTTTTGCTTTTTTTCTCTGAAATAATTGAAATTTCTGCAATTTTGCCCCAAAATAAGAGAAATTTCTGGAATTTTGCCCCAAAATAAGTGGAATTTCTGAGTTTTACCCCAAAATAAGAAGAATTTCTGTTTTTTTGCCCCAACATATAGGGAATTTCTGCCTTTTTGCCCCACAATTAGAGGAATTTCTGCAATTTTGCTCCAAAATACGGGGAACTTCAGCCTTTTTGCCCGAAAATAAGTGGAATGCATACATTTTGCCATAAAAAAGGGAAATTTCTTCATTGTTGCTTTAAAATAAGGGGAATTTCTGCCTTTTTGCCTCTAAATAAGTGGAATTTCTGTATTTTTTTCCCAAAACAAAGACAATTTCTGACTTTTTTTGCCCCAAAATAAGAAAAATTTCTGATTTATTACCCTGAAATAAGTGAAATTTCTGCAATTTTGCACCAAAATAAGGTGAATTTCTGAATTTTTGCCCCAAAATAATGGGAATTTCTGCTTTTTGCCCCAATATAAGAAAGATTTTTGCTTTTTTTCTCTGAAATAAGTGAAATTATTGCAATTTTGCCCTAAAATAGGAGAAATTTCTGCAATTTTTCCCCATAATAAGAGAAATTTCTGCAATTTTGCCCCAAAATAAGGGCAATTTCTGCCTTTTTGCCTCTAAATAAGTGGAATTTCTGTCTTTTTCCCCCAAACCAAAGGGAATTTCTGTCTTTTTTGCCCCAAAATAAGAGGAATTTCTGACCTATTACCCTGAAATAAGTAAAATTTCTGCAATTTTGCACCAAAATAAGGGAAATTTCTGCCTTTTTGCCTCCAAATAAGGGGAATTTCAACTTTTACCTCAAAATAAGGGGAATTTCTGCTTTTTTGCCCCATAATAAAAAAAATTTCTGCAATTTTGCCCCAAAATAAGGGGAATTTCTCCTTTTTTGCCCAAAAATAAAGGAAATTTCAGCCTTTTTACCTGAAAATAAGTGAAATTACTGCAATTTTGCCCCAAATAAAGAAATTTCTGCAATTTTGCCCCAAAATAAGGTAAATTTCTGCAATTTTGCCCCAAAATAAAGGAAATTTATGGAATTTTGCCCCAAAATAAGGGATTTTCTGATTTTTGCCCCAAAATAAGGGATTTTCTGATTATTGCCCCAAAATAAAGAGAATTTCTACCTTTTGCCCCAAAATTTGGGGAATTTCTGCAATTTTGCTCCAAAATACGGGGAATTTCTGCTTTTTTGCCCGAAAATAAGAGGAATGCATAACTTTTTGCCATAAAAAAGTGAAATTTCTTCATTTTTGCTCCAAAATGAGGGGAATTTCTGCCTTTTGCCTCTAAATAAGTGGAATTTCTGTCTTTTTCCCCCAAAACAAAGAGAATTTCTGACTTTTTTGCCCCAAAATAAGGGGAATTTCTGATTTATTACCCTGAAATAAGTGAAATTTCTGCAATTTTGCCCCAAAATAAGGGAAATTTCTGCCTTTTTGCCCCCAAATAAGGGGAATTTCAGCCTTTTTACTTCAAGATAAGGGGAATTTCTGCATTTTTGGCACAAAATATACGGAATTTCTGCCTCTTTGCCCCATAATAAATTAAATTACTGCAATTTTGCCCCAAAATAAGGGGAATTTCTATTTTTTGCTGCAAAATAAAGGAAATTTCAACCTTTTTACCTGAAAATAAGTGAAATTACTGCAATTTTGCCCCAAATAAGGGAAATTTCTGCAATTTTGCACCAAAATAAGGTAAATTTCTGCAATTTTGCCCCAAAATAAGGGGAATTTATGATTTTTGCCCCAAAATAAAGAGAATTTCTGCCTCTTTGCCCCAAAATAAGAAAAATTTTTGCTTTTTTTCTCTGAAATAATTGAAATTTCTGCAATTTTGCCCCAAAATAAGAGAAATTTCTGGAATTTTGCCCCAAAATAAGTGGAATTTCTGAGTTTTACCCCAAAATAAGGAGAATTTCTGTTTTTTTGCCCCAACATATAGGGAATTTCTGCCTTTTTGCCCCACAATTAGAGGAATTTCTGCAATTTTGCTCCAAAATACGGGGAACTTCAGCCTTTTTGCCCGAAAATAAGTGGAATGCATACATTTTGCCATAAAAAAGGGAAATTTCTTCATTGTTGCTTTAAAATAAGGGGAATTTCTGCCTTTTTGCCTCTAAATAAGTGGAATTTCTGTATTTTTTCCCAAAACAAAGACAATTTCTGTCTTTTTTTGCCCCAAAATAAAAAAAATTTCTGACTTATTACCCTGAAATAAGTGAAATTTCTGCAATTTTGCACCAAAATAAGGTGAATTTCTGAATTTTTGCCCCAAAATAATGGGAATTTCTGCTTTTTGCCCCAATATAAGAAAGATTTTTGCTTTTTTTCTCTGAAATGAGTGAAATTTCTGCAATTTTGCCCTAAAATAGGAGAAATTTCTGCAATTTTTCCCCATAATAAGAGAAATTTCTGCAATTTTGCCCCAAAATAAGGGCAATTTCTGCCTTTTTGCCTCTAAATAAGTGGAATTTCTGTCTTTTTCCCCCAAACCAAAGGGAATTTCTGTCTTTTTTGCCCCAAAATAAGAGGAATTTCTGACCTATTACCCTGAAATAAGTAAAATTTCTGCAATTTTGCACCAAAATAAGGGAAATTTCTGCCTTTTTGCCTCCAAATAAGGGGAATTTCAACTTTTACCTCAAAATAAGGGGAATTTCTGCATTTTTGCCACATAATACGGAATTTCTGCTTTTTTGCCCCATAATAAAAAAAATTTCTGCAATTTTGCCCCAAAATAAGGGGAATTTCTCCTTTTTTGCCCAAAAATAAAGGAAATTTCAGCCCTTTTACCTGAAAATAAGTGAAATTACTGCAATTTTGCCCCAAATAAAGAAATTTCTGCAATTTTGCCCCAAAATAAGGTAAATTTCTGCAATTTTGCCCCAAAATAAAGGAAATTTATGGAATTTTGCCCCAAAATAAGGGATTTTCTGATTTTTGCCCCAAAATAAGGGATTTTCTGATTATTGCCCCAAAATAAAGGGAATTTCTGCATTTGTCCCAAAATTAGGGGAATTTCTGCAATTTTGCTCCAAAATACGGGGAATTTCTGCCTTTTTGCCCGAAAATAAGGGGAATGCATACCTTTTTGCCATAAAAAAGGGAAATTACTTCATTTTTGCTCCAAAATAAAGGGAATTTCTGCCTTTTTGCCTCTAAATAAGTGAAATTTCTGTTTTTTCCCCCAAAACAAAGGGAATTTCTGACTTTTTTGCTCCAAAATAAGGGAAATTTCTGACTTATTACCATGAAATAAGTGAAATTTCTGCAATTTTTCCCCAAAATAAGGGAAATTTCTGACTTATTACCCTGAAATAAATGAAATTTCTGCCATTTTGCACCAAAATAAAAGAAATTTCTGCCTTTTTGCCCCCAAATAAGGGGAATTTCAGCCTTTTTACTTCAAGATAAGGGGATTTTCTGCATTTTTGGCACAAAATATACGGAATTTCTGCCTCTTTGCCCCATAATAAAGAAAATTACTGCAATTTTGCCCCAAAATAAGGGGAATTTCTCTTTTTTTGCTGCAAAATAAAGGAAATTTCAACCTTTTTACCTGAAAATAAGTGAAATTACTGATATTTTGCCCCAAATAAGGGAAATTTCTGCAATTTTGCCCCAAAATAAGGTAAATTTCTGCAATTTTGCCCCAAAATAAGGGGAATTTCTGATTTTTGCCCCAAAATAAAGGGAATTTCTGCCTCTTTGCCCCAAAATAAGAAAAATTTTTGCTTTTTTTCTCTGAAATAATTGAAATTTCTGCAATTTTGCCCCAAAATAAGAGAAATTTCTGGAATTTTGCCTCAAAATAAGTGGAATTTCTGAGTTTTACCCCAAAATAAAGAGAATTTCTGTTTTTTTGCCCCAACATATAGGGAATATCTGCCTTTTTGCCCCACAATTAGAGGAATTTCTGCAATTTTGCTCCAAAATACGGGGAACTTCAGCCTTTTTGCCCGAAAATAAGTGGAATGCATACATTTTGCCATAAAAAAGGGAAATTTCTTCATTGTTGCTTTAAAATAAGGGGAATTTCTGCCTTTTTGCCTCTAAATAAGTGGAATTTCTGTATTTTTTTCCCAAAACAAAGAAAATTTCTGTCTTTTTTGCCCCAAAATAAGGAAAATTTCTGACTTATTACCCTGAAATAAGTGAAATTTCTGCAATTTTGCACCAAAATAAGGTGAATTTCTGAATTTTTGCCCCAAAATAATGGGAATTTCTGCTTTTTGCCCCAATATAAGAAAGATTTTTGCTTTTTTTCTCTGAAATAAGTGAAATTTCTGCAATTTTGCCCTAAAATAGGAGAAATTTCTGCAATTTTTCCCCATAATAAGAGAAATTTCTGCAATTTTGCCCCAAAATAAGGGCAATTTCTGCCTTTTTGCCTCTAAATAAGTGGAATTTCTGTCTTTTTCCCCCAAACCAAAGGGAATTTCTGTCTTTTTTGCCCCAAAATAAGAGGAATTTCTGACCTATTACCCTGAAATAAGTAAAATTTCTGCAATTTTGCACCAAAATAAGGGAAATTTCTGCCTTTTTGCCTCCAAATAAGGGGAATTTCAACTTTTACCTCAAAATAAGGGGAATTTCTGCATTTTTGCCACATAATACGGAATTTCTGCTTTTTTGCCCCATAATAAAAAAAATTTCTGCAATTTTGCCCCAAAATAAGGGGAATTTCTCCTTTTTTGCCCAAAAATAAAGGAAATTTCAGCCTTTTTACCTGAAAATAAGTGAAATTACTGCAATTTTGCCCCAAATAAAGAAATTTCTGCAATTTTGCCCCAAAATAAGGTAAATTTCTGCAATTTTGCCCCAAAATAAAGGAAATTTATGGAATTTTGCCCCAAAATAAGGGATTTTCTGATTCTTGCCCCAAAATAAGGGATTTTCTGATTATTGCCCCAAAATAAACAGAATTTCTACCTTTTGCCCCAAAATTTGGGGAATTTCTGCAATTTTGCTCCAAAATACGGGGAATTTCTGCCTTTTTGCCCGAAAATAAGAGGAATGCATAACTTTTTGCCATAAAAAAGTGAAATTTCTTCATTTTTGCTCCAAAATGAGGGGAATTTCTGCCTTTTGCCTCTAAATAAGTGGAATTTCTGTCTTTTCCCCCCAAAACAAAGAGAATTTCTGACTTTTTTGCCCCAAAATAAGGGGAATTTCTGATTTATTACCCTGAAATAAGTGAAATTTCTGCAATTTTGCCCCAAAATAAGGGAAATTTCTGCCTTTTTGCCCCCAAATAAGGGGAATTTCAGCCTTTTTACTTCAAGATAAGGGGAATTTCTGCATTTTTGGCACAAAATATACGGAATTTCTGCCTCTTTGCGCCATAATAAATTAAATTACTGCAATTTTGCCCCAAAATAAGGGGAATTTCTATTTTTTGCTGCAAAATAAAGGAAATTTCAACCTTTTTACCTGAAAATAAGTGAAATTACTGCAATTTTGCCCCAAATAAGGGAAATTTCTGCAATTTTGCCCCAAAATAAGGTAAATTTCTGCAATTTTGCCCCAAAATAAGGGGAATTTCTGATTTTTGCCCCAAAATAAAGAGAATTTCTGCCTCTTTGCCCCAAAATAAGAAAAATTTTTGCTTTTTTTCTCTGAAATAATTGAAATTTCTGCAATTTTGCCCCAAAATAAGAGAAATTTCTGGAATTTTGCCCCAAAATAAGTGGAATTTCTGAGTTTTACCCCAAAATAAGGAGAATTTCTGTTTTTTTGCCCCAACATATAGGGAATTTCTGCCTTTTTGCCCCACAATTAGAGGAATTTCTGCAATTTTGCTCCAAAATACGGGGAACTTCAGCCTTTTTGCCCGAAAATAAGTGGAATGCATACATTTTGCCATAAAAAAGGGAAATTTCTTCATTGTTGCTTTAAAATAAGGGGAATTTCTGCCTTTTTGCCTCTAAATAAGTGGAATTTCTGTATTTTTTTCCCAAAACAAAGACAATTTCTGTCTTTTTTGCCCCAAAATAAGAAAAATTTCTGACTTATTACCCTGAAATAAGTGAAATTTCTGCAATTTTGCACCAAAATAAGGTGAATTTCTGAATTTTTGCCCCAAAATAATGGGAATTTCTGCTTTTTGCCCCAATATTAGAAAGATTTTTGCTCTTTTTCTCTGAAATAAGTGAAATTTCTGCAATTTTGCCCTAAAATAGGAGAAATTTCTGCAATTTTTCCCCATAATAAGAGAAATTTCTGCAATTTTGCCCCAAAATAAGGGCAATTTCTGCCTTTTTGCCTCTAAATAAGTGGAATTTCTGTCTTTTTCCCCCAAACCAAAGGGAATTTCTGTCTTTTTTTGCCCCAAAATAAGAGGAATTTCTGACCTATTACCCTGAAATAAGTAAAATTTCTGCAATTTTGCACCAAAATAAGGGAAATTTCTGCCTTTTTGCCTCCAAATAAGGGGAATTTCAACTTTTACCTCAAAATAAGGGGAATTTCTGCATTTTTGCCACATAATACGGAATTTCTGCTTTTTTGCCCCATAATAAAAAAAATTTCTGCAATTTTGCCCCAAAATAAGGGGAATTTCTCCTTTTTTGCCCAAAAATAAAGGAAATTTCAGCCTTTTTACCTGAAAATAAGTGAAATTACTGCAATTTTGCCCCAAATAAAGAAATTTCTGCAATTTTGCCCCAAAATAAGGTAAATTTCTGCAATTTTGCCCCAAAATAAAGGAAATTTATGGAATTTTGCCCCAAAATAAGGGATTTTCTGATTTTTGCCCCAAAATAAGGGATTTTCTGATTATTGCCCCAAAATAAAGGGAATTTCTACCTTTTGCCCCAAAATTTGGGGAATTTCTGCAATTTTGCTCCAAAATACGGGGAATTTCTGCCTTTTTGCACGAAAATAAGCGGAATGCATAACTTTTTGCCATAAAAAAGTGAAATTTCTTCATTTTTGCTCCAAAATGAGGGGAATTTCTGCCTTTTGCCTCTAAATAAGTGGAATTTCTGTCTTTTTCCCCCAAAACAAAGAGAATTTCTGACTTTTTTGCCCCAAAATAAGGGGAATTTCTGATTTATTACCCTGAAATAAGTGAAATTTCTGCAATTTTGCCCCAAAATAAGGGAAATTTCTGCCTTTTTGCCCCCAAATAAGGGGAATTTCAGCCTTTTTACCTCAAAATAAGGGGAATTTCTGCATTTTTCCCACAAAATATTAGGAATTTCTGCCTTTTTGCCCCAAAATAAGGAAAATTTCTGCCTTTTTTCCCCGAAATAATTGAAATTTCTGCAATTTTGCCCCAAAAGAAGTGGAATTTCTGAGTTTTGCCCCAAAATAAGGAGAATTTCTGGCTTTTTGCCCCAACATATAGGGAATTTCTGACTTTTTGCCCCACAATTAGGGGAATTTATGCAATTTTGCTCCAAAATACGGGGAATTTCTGCCTTTTTGCCCGAAAATAAGGGGAATGCATACCTTTTTGCCATATATAAGGGAAATTTCTTCATTTTTGCTCCAAAATAAGGGGAATTTCTGCCTTTTTGCCTCTAAATAAGTGGAATTTCTGTCTTTTTCCCCCAAAACAAACGGAATTTTTGTCTTTTTTGCCCCAAAATAAGGGGAATTTCAGACTGATTACCCTGAAATAAGTGAAATTTCTCCAATTTTGCCCCAAAATAATGGATAATTTCTGCATTTTTGTTCCCAAATAAGGGGAATTTCAGCCTTTTTACCTCAAAATAAGGGAAATTTCTTCATTTTTGCCATAAAATATTAGGAATTTCTGCCTTTTTGCCCCAAAATAAGGGGAATTTCAACCTTATTACCTCAAAATAAAGAAAATTTCTGCCTTTTTGCCACAAAATATAAAAAATTTCTGCCTTTTTGCCCCAAAATACGGAAAATTTCTGCAATTTTGACCCAAAAAAAGGGGAATTTCTCCCTTTTTGCCCCAAAATAAAGGAAATTTCAGCCTTTTTACATGAAAATAAGTGAAATTTCTGCAATTTTGCCCCAAATAAGAGAAATTTCTGCATTTTGCCCAAAAATAAGGTAAATTCCTGCAATTTTGCCCCAAAATAAAGAAAATTTCTGGAATTTTGCCCCAAAATAAGAGGAATTTCTGATTTTTGCCCCAAAATAAAGGGAATTTCTGCATTTGTCCAAAAATTAGGGAAATTTATGCAATTTTGCTCCAAAATACGGGGAATTTCTGCCTTTTTGCCCGAAAATAAGGGGAATGCATACCTTTTTGCCATAAAAAAGGGAAATTTCTTCATTTTTGCTCCAAAATAAGGGGAATTTCTGCCTTTTTGCCTCTAAATAAGTGAAATTTCTGTTTTTTCCCCCAAAACAAAGGGAATTTCTGACTTTTTTGCTCCAAAATAAGGGAAATTTCTGACTTATTACCCTGAAATAAGTGAAATTACTGCAATTTTTCCCCAAAATAAGGGAAATTTCTGACTTATTACCCTGAAATAAATGAAATTTCTGCCATTTTGCTCCAAAATAAAAGAAATTTCTGCCTTTTTGCCCCCAAATAAGGGGAATTTCAGCCTTTTTACTTCAAGATAAGGGGATTTTCTGCATTTTTGGCACAAAATATACGGAATTTCTGTCTTTTTGCACCATAATAAAGAAAATTACTGCAATTTTGCCCCAAAATAAGGGGAATTTCTCTTTTTTTGCTGCAAAATAAAGGAAATTTCAACCTTTTTACCTGAAAATAAGTGAAATTACTGCAATTTTGCCCCAAATAAGGGAAATTTCTGCAATTTTGCCCCAAAATAAGGTAAATTTCTGCAATTTTGCCCCAAAATAAGGGGAATTTCTGATTTTTGCCCCAAAATAAAGGGAATTTCTGCCTCTTTGCCCCAAAAGAAGAAAAATTTTTGCTTTTTTTCTCTGAAATAATTGAAATTTCTGCAATTTTGCCCCAAAATAAGAGAAATTTCTGGAATTTTGCCTCAAAATAAGTGGAATTTCTGAGTTTTACCCCAAAATAAAGAGAATTTCTGTTTTTTTGCCTCAACATATAGGGAATATCTGCCTTTTTGCCCCACAATTAGAGGAATTTCTGCAATTTTGCTCCAAAATACGGGGAACTTCAGCCTTTTTGCCCGAAAATAAGTGGAATGCATACATTTTGCCATAAAAAAGGGAAATTTCTTCATTGTTGCTTTAAAATAAGGGGAATTTCTGCCTTTTTGCCTCTAAATAAGTGGAATTTCTGTATTTTTTTCCCAAAACAAAGAAAATTTCTGTCTTTTTTGCCCCAAAATAAGGAAAATTTCTGACTTATTACCCTGAAATAAGTGAAATTTCTGCAATTTTGCACCAAAATAAGGTGAATTTCTGAATTTTTGCCCCAAAATAATGGGAATTTCTGCTTTTTGCCCCAATATAAGAAAGATTTTTGCTTTTTTTCTCTGAAATAAGTGAAATTTCTGCAATTTTTCCCCATAATAAGAGAAATTTCTGCAATTTTGCCCCAAAATAAGGGCAATTTCTGCCTTTTTGCCTCTAAATAAGTGGAATTTCTGTCTTTTTCCCCCAAACCAAAGGGAATTTCTGTCTTTTTTGCCCCAAAATAAGAGGAATTTCTGACCTATTACCCTGAAATAAGTAAAATTTCTACAATTTTGCACCAAAATAAGGGAAATTTCTGCCTTTTTGCCCCCAAATAAGGGGAATTTCAACTTTTACCTCAAAATAAGGGGAATTTCTGCATTTTTGCCACATAATACGGAATTTCTGCTTTTTTGCCCCAAATAAGGAAAATTTCTGCAATTTTGCCCCAAAATAAGGGGAATTTCTCCTTTTTTGCCCAAAAAATAAAGGAAATTTCAGCCTTTTTACCTGAAAATAAGTGAAATTACTGCAATTTTGCCCCAAATAAAGAAATTTCTGCAATTTTGCCCCAAAATAAGGTAAATTTCTGCAATTTTGCCCCAAAATAAAGGAAATTTATGGAATTTTGCCCCAAAATAAGGGATTTTCTGATTTTTGCCCCAAAATAAGGGATTTTCTGATTATTGCCCCAAAATAAAGGGAATTTCTACCTTTTGCCCCAAAATTTGGGGAATTTCTGCAATTTTGCTCCAAAATACAGGGAATTTCTGCCTTTTTGCACGAAAATAAGCGGAATGCATAACTTTTTGCCATAAAAAAGTGAAATTTCTTCATTTTTGCTCCAAAATGAGGGGAATTTCTGCCTTTTGCCTCTAAATAAGTGGAATTTCTGTCTTTTTCCCCCAAAACAAAGAGAATTTCTGACTTTTTTGCCCCAAAATAAGGGGAATTTCTGATTTATTACCCTGAAATAAGTGAAATTTCTGCAATTTTGCCCCAAAATAAGGGAAATTTCTGCCTTTTTGCCCCCAAATAAGGGGAATTTCAGCCTTTTTACCTCAAAATAAGGGGAATTTCTGCATTTTTCCCACAAAATATTAGGAATTTCTGCCTTTTTGCCCCAAAATAAGGAAAATTTCTGCCTTTTTTCCCCGAAATAATTGAAATTTCTGCAATTTTGCCCCAAAAGAAGTGGAATTTCTGAGTTTTGCCCCAAAATAAGGAGAATTTCTGGCTTTTTGCCCCAACATATAGGGAATTTCTGACTTTTTGCCCCACAATTAGGGGAATTTATGCAATTTTGCTCCAAAATACGGGGAATTTCTGCCTTTTTGCCCGAAAATAAGGGGAATGCATACCTTTTTGCCATATATAAGGGAAATTTCTTCATTTTTGCTCCAAAATAAGGGGAATTTCTGCCTTTTTGCCTCTAAATAAGTGGAATTTCTGTCTTTTTCCCCCAAAACAAACGGAATTTTTGTCTTTTTTGCCCCAAAATAAGGGGAATTTCAGACTGATTACCCTGAAATAAGTGAAATTTCTCCAATTTTGCCCCAAAATAATGGATAATTTCTGCATTTTTGTTCCCAAATAAGGGGAATTTCAGCCTTTTTACCTCAAAATAAGGGAAATTTCTTCATTTTTGCCATAAAATATTAGGAATTTCTGCCTTTTTGCCCCAAAATAAGGGGAATTTCAACCTTATTACCTCAAAATAAAGAAAATTTCTGCCTTTTTGCCACAAAATATAAAAAATTTCTGCCTTTTTGCCCCAAAATACGGAAAATTTCTGCAATTTTGACCCAAAAAAAGGGGAATTTCTCCCTTTTTGCCCCAAAATAAAGGAAATTTCAGCCTTTTTACATGAAAATAAGTGAAATTTCTGCAATTTTGCCCCAAATAAGAGAAATTTCTGCATTTTGCCCAAAAATAAGGTAAATTCCTGCAATTTTGCCCCAAAATAAAGAAAATTTCTGGAATTTTGCCCCAAAATAAGAGGAATTTCTGATTTTTGCCCCAAAATAAAGGGAATTTCTGCATTTGTCCAAAAATTAGGGAAATTTATGCAATTTTGCTCCAAAATACGGGGAATTTCTGCCTTTTTGCCCGAAAATAAGGGGAATGCATACCTTTTTGCCATAAAAAAGGGAAATTTCTTCATTTTTGCTCCAAAATAAGGGGAATTTCTGCCTTTTTGCCTCTAAATAAGTGAAATTTCTGTTTTTTCCCCCAAAACAAAGGGAATTTCTGACTTTTTTGCTCCAAAATAAGGGAAATTTCTGACTTATTACCCTGAAATAAGTGAAATTACTGCAATTTTTCCCCAAAATAAGGGAAATTTCTGACTTATTACCCTGAAATAAATGAAATTTCTGCCATTTTGCTCCAAAATAAAAGAAATTTCTGCCTTTTTGCCCCCAAATAAGGGGAATTTCAGCCTTTTTACTTCAAGATAAGGGGATTTTCTGCATTTTTGGCACAAAATATACGGAATTTCTGTCTTTTTGCACCATAATAAAGAAAATTACTGCAATTTTGCCCCAAAATAAGGGGAATTTCTCTTTTTTTGCTGCAAAATAAAGGAAATTTCAACCTTTTTACCTGAAAATAAGTGAAATTACTGCAATTTTGCCCCAAATAAGGGAAATTTCTGCAATTTTGCCCCAAAATAAGGTAAATTTCTGCAATTTTGCCCCAAAATAAGGGGAATTTCTGATTTTTGCCCCAAAATAAAGGGAATTTCTGCCTCTTTGCCCCAAAAGAAGAAAAATTTTTGCTTTTTTTCTCTGAAATAATTGAAATTTCTGCAATTTTGCCCCAAAATAAGAGAAATTTCTGGAATTTTGCCTCAAAATAAGTGGAATTTCTGAGTTTTACCCCAAAATAAAGAGAATTTCTGTTTTTTTGCCTCAACATATAGGGAATATCTGCCTTTTTGCCCCACAATTAGAGGAATTTCTGCAATTTTGCTCCAAAATACGGGGAACTTCAGCCTTTTTGCCCGAAAATAAGTGGAATGCATACATTTTGCCATTAAAAAGGGAAATTTCTTCATTGTTGCTTTAAAATAAGGGGAATTTCTGCCTTTTTGCCTCTAAATAAGTGGAATTTCTGTATTTTTTTCCCAAAACAAAGAAAATTTCTGTCTTTTTTGCCCCAAAATAAGGAAAATTTCTGACTTATTACCCTGAAATAAGTGAAATTTCTGCAATTTTGCACCAAAATAAGGTGAATTTCTGAATTTTTGCCCCAAAATAATGGGAATTTCTGCTTTTTGCCCCAATATAAGAAAGATTTTTGCTTTTTTTCTCTGAAATAAGTGAAATTTCTGCAATTTTTCCCCATAATAAGAGAAATTTCTGCAATTTTGCCCCAAAATAAGGGCAATTTCTGCCTTTTTGCCTCTAAATAAGTGGAATTTCTGTCTTTTTCCCCCAAACCAAAGGGAATTTCTGTCTTTTTTGCCCCAAAATAAGAGGAATTTCTGACCTATTACCCTGAAATAAGTAAAATTTCTACAATTTTGCACCAAAATAAGGGAAATTTCTGCCTTTTTGCCCCCAAATAAGGGGAATTTCAACTTTTACCTCAAAATAAGGGGAATTTCTGCATTTTTGCCACATAATACGGAATTTCTGCTTTTTTGCCCCATAATAAGGAAAATTTCTGCAATTTTGCCCCAAAATAAGGGGAATTTCTCCTTTTTTGCCCAAAAAATAAAGGAAATTTCAGCCTTTTTACCTGAAAATAAGTGAAATTACTGCAATTTTGCCCCAAATAAAGAAATTTCTGCAATTTTGCCCCAAAATAAGGTAAATTTCTGCAATTTTGCCCCAAAATAAAGGAAATTTATGGAATTTTGCCCCAAAATAAGGGATTTTCTGATTTTTGCCCCAAAATAAGGGATTTTCTGATTATTGCCCCAAAATAAAGGGAATTTCTACCTTTTGCCCCAAAATTTGGGGAATTTCTGCAATTTTGCTCCAAAATACAGGGAATTTCTGCCTTTTTGCACGAAAATAAGCGGAATGCATAACTTTTTGCCATAAAAAAGTGAAATTTCTTCATTTTTGCTCCAAAATGAGGGGAATTTCTGCCTTTTGCCTCTAAATAAGTGGAATTTCTGTCTTTTTCCCCCAAAACAAAGAGAATTTCTGACTTTTTTGCCCCAAAATAAGGGGAATTTCTGATTTATTACCCTGAAATAAGTGAAATTTCTGCAATTTTGCCCCAAAATAAGGGAAATTTCTGCCTTTTTGCCCCCAAATAAGGGGAATTTCAGCCTTTTTACCTCAAAATAAGGGGAATTTCTGCATTTTTCCCACAAAATATTAGGAATTTCTGCCTTTTTGCCCCAAAATAAGGAAAATTTCTGCCTTTTTTCCCCGAAATAATTGAAATTTCTGCAATTTTGCCCCAAAAGAAGTGGAATTTCTGAGTTTTGCCCCAAAATAAGGAGAATTTCTGGCTTTTTGCCCCAACATATAGGGAATTTCTGACTTTTTGCCCCACAATTAGGGGAATTTATGCAATTTTGCTCCAAAATACGGGGAATTTCTGCCTTTTTGCCCGAAAATAAGGGGAATGCATACCTTTTTGCCATATATAAGGGAAATTTCTTCATTTTTGCTCCAAAATAAGGGGAATTTCTGCCTTTTTGCCTCTAAATAAGTGGAATTTCTGTCTTTTTCCCCCAAAACAAACGGAATTTTTGTCTTTTTTGCCCCAAAATAAGGGGAATTTCAGACTGATTACCCTGAAATAAGTGAAATTTCTCCAATTTTGCCCCAAAATAATGGATAATTTCTGCATTTTTGTTCCCAAATAAGGGGAATTTCAGCCTTTTTACCTCAAAATAAGGGAAATTTCTTCATTTTTGCCATAAAATATTAGGAATTTCTGCCTTTTTGCCCCAAAATAAGGGGAATTTCAACCTTATTACCTCAAAATAAAGAAAATTTCTGCCTTTTTGCCACAAAATATAAAAAATTTCTGCCTTTTTGCCCCAAAATACGGAAAATTTCTGCAATTTTGACCCAAAAAAAGGGGAATTTCTCCCTTTTTGCCCCAAAATAAAGGAAATTTCAGCCTTTTTACATGAAAATAAGTGAAATTTCTGCAATTTTGCCCCAAATAAGAGAAATTTCTGCATTTTGCCCAAAAATAAGGTAAATTCCTGCAATTTTGCCCCAAAATAAAGAAAATTTCTGGAATTTTGCCCCAAAATAAGAGGAATTTGTGATTTTTGCCCCAAAATAAAGGGAATTTCTGCATTTGTCCAAAAATTAGGGAAATTTATGCAATTTTGCTCCAAAATACGGGGAATTTCTGCCTTTTTGCCCGAAAATAAGGGGAATGCATACCTTTTTGCCATAAAAAAGGGAAATTTCTTCATTTTTGCTCCAAAATAAGGGGAATTTCTGCCTTTTTGCCTCTAAATAAGTGAAATTTCTGTTTTTTCCCCCAAAACAAAGGGAATTTCTGACTTTTTTGCTCCAAAATAAGGGAAATTTCTGACTTATTACCCTGAAATAAGTGAAATTACTGCAATTTTTCCCCAAAATAAGGGAAATTTCTGACTTATTACCCTGAAATAAATGAAATTTCTGCCATTTTGCTCCAAAATAAAAGAAATTTCTGCCTTTTTGCTCCCAAATAAGGGGAATTTCAGCCTTTTTACTTCAAGATAAGGGGATTTTCTGCATTTTTGGCACAAAATATACGGAATTTCTGTCTTTTTGCCCCATAATAAAGAAAATTACTGCAATTTTGCCCCAAAATAAGGGGAATTTCTCTTTTTTGCTGCAAAATAAAGGAAATTTCAACCTTTTTACCTGAAAATAAGTGAAATTACTGCAATTTTGCCCCAAATAAGGGAAATTTCTGCAATTTTGCCCCAAAATAAGGTAAATTTCTGCAATTTTGCCCCAAAAAAGGGGAATTTCTGATTTTTGCCCCAAAATAAGGGAATTTCTGCCTCTTTGCCCCAAAAGAAGAAAAATTTTTGCTTTTTTTCTCTGAAATAATTGAAATTTCTGCAATTTTGCCCCAAAATAAGAGAAATTTCTGGAATTTTGCCTCAAAATAAGTGGAATTTCTGAGTTTTACCCCAAAATAAAGAGAATTTCTGTTTTTTTGCCTCAACATATAGGGAATATCTGCATTTTTGCCCCACAATTAGAGGAATTTCTGCAATTTTGCTCCAAAATACGGGGAACTTCAGCCTTTTTGCCCGAAAATAAGTGGAATGCATACATTTTGCCATAAAAAAGGGAAATTTCTTCATTGTTGCTTTAAAATAAGGGGAATTTCTGCCTATTTGCCTCTAAATAAGTGGAATTTCTGTATTTTTTTCCCAAAACAAAGAAAATTTCTGTCTTTTTTGCCCCAAAATAAGGAAAATTTCTGACTTATTACCCTGAAATAAGTGAAATTTCTGCAATTTTGCACCAAAATAAGGTGAATTTCTGAATTTTTGCCCCAAAATAATGGGAATTTCTGCTTTTTGCCCCAATATAAGAAAGATTTTTGCTTTTTTTCTCTGAAATAAGTGAAATTTCTGCAATTTTTCCCCATAATAAGAGAAATTTCTGCAATTTTGCCCCAAAATAAGGGCAATTTCTGCCTTTTTGCCTCTAAATAAGTGGAATTTCTGTCTTTTTCCCCCAAACCAAAGGGAATTTCTGTCTTTTTTGCCCCAAAATAAGAGGAATTTCTGACCTATTACCCTGAAATAAGTAAAATTTCTACAATTTTGCACCAAAATAAGGGAAATTTCTGCCTTTTTGCCCCCAAATAAGGGGAATTTCAACTTTTACCTCAAAATAAGGGGAATTTCTGCATTTTTGCCACATAATACGGAATTTCTGCTTTTTTGCCCCATAATAAGGAAAATTTCTGCAATTTTGCCCCAAAATAAGGGGAATTTCTCCTTTTTTGCCCAAAAATAAAGGAAATTTCAGCCTTTTTACCTGAAAATAAGTGAAATTACTGCAATTTTGCCCCAAATAAAGAAATTTCTGCAATTTTGCCCCAAAATAAGGTAAATTTCTGCAATTTTGCCCCAAAATAAAGGAAATTTATGGAATTTTGCCCCAAAATAAGGGATTTTCTGATTTTTGCCCCAAAATAAGGGATTTTCTGATTATTGCCCCAAAATAAAGGGAATTTCTACCTTTTGCCCCCAAATTTGAAAAATTTCTGCAATTTTGCTCCAAAATTGGGGATTTTCTGCCTTTTTGCCCGAAAATAAGAGGAATGCATAACTTTTTGCCATAAAAAAAGTGAAATTTCTTCATTTTTGTTCCAAAATAAGGGGAATTTCTGCCTTTTGCTTCTAAATAAGTGGAATTTCTGTCTTTTTCCCCCAAAACAAAGGGAATTTCTGACTTTTTTGCCCCAAAATAAGGGGAATTTCTGATTTATTACCCTGAAATAAGTGAAATTTCTGAAATTTTGCCCCAAAATAAGGGAAATTTCTGCCTTTTTGCCCCCAAATAAGGGGAATTTCAGCCTTTTTACCTCAAAATAAGAGTAATTTCTGCATTATTCCCACAAAATATTAGGAATTTCTGCCTTTTTGCCCCAAAATAAGGAAAATTTCTGCCTTTTTTCCCTGAAAAAAGTGAAATTTCTGCACTTTTGCCCCAAAAGAAGTGGAATTTCTGAGTTTTGCCCCAAAATAAGGAGAATTTCTGGCTTTTTGCCCCAACATATAGGGAATTTCTGCCTTTTTGCCCCACAATTAGGAGAATTTCTGCAATTTTGCTCCAAAATACGGGGAATTTCTGCCTTTTTGCCCGAAAATAAGGGGAATGCATACCTTTTTGCCATATATAAGGGAAATTTCTTCATTTTTGCTCCAAAATAAGGGGAATTTCTGCCTTTTTGCCTCTAAATAAGTGGAATTTCTGTCTTTTTCCCCCAAAACAAACGGAATTTTTGTCTTTTTTGCCCCAAAATAAGGGGAATTTCAGACTGATTACCCTGAAATAAGTGAAATTTCTCCAATTTTGCCCCAAAATAATGGATAATTTCTGCATTTTTGTTCCCAAATAAGGGGAATTTCAGCCTTTTTACCTCAAAATAAAGGAAATTTCTTCATTTTTGCCATAAAATATTAGGAATTTCTGCCTTTTTGCCCCAAAATAAGGGGAATTTCAAACTTATTACCTCAAAATAAGGGAAATTTCTGCCTTTTTGCCACAAAATATAAAAAATTTCTGCCTTTTTGCCCCAAAATACGGAAAATTTCTGCAATTTTGACCCAAAAAAGGGGAATTTCTCCCTTTTTGCCCCAAAATAAAGGAAATTTCAGCCTTTTTACATGAAAATAAGTGAAATTTCTGCAATTTTGCCCCAAATAAGAGAAATTTCTGCATTTTGCCCAAAAATAAGGTAAATTCCTGCAATTTTGCCCCAAAATAAAGAAAATTTCTGGAATTTTGCCCCAAAATAAGAGGAATTTCTGATTTTTGCCCCAAAATAAAGGGAATTTCTGCATTTGTCCCAAAATTAGGGAAATTTATGCAATTTTGCTCCAAAATACGGGGAATTTCTGCTTTTTTGCCCGAAAATAAGGGGAATGCATACCTTTTTGCCATAAAAAAGGGAAATTTCTTCATTTTTGCTCCAAAATAAGGGGAATTTCTGCCTTTTTGCCTCTAAATAAGTGAAATTTCTGTTTTTTCCCCCAAAACAAAGGGAATTTCTGACTTTTTGCTCCAAACTAAGGGGAATTTCTGACTTATTACCCTGAAATAAGTGAAATTACTGCAATTTTTCCCCAAAATAAGGGAAATTTCTGACTTATTACCCTGAAATAAATGAAATTTCTGCTATTTTGCTACAAAATAAGAGAAATTTCTGCCTTTTTGCCCCCAAATAAGGGGAATTTCAGCCTTTTTACCTCAAGATAAGGGGAATTTCTGCATTTTTGGCACAAAATATACGGAATTTCTGCCTTTTTGCCCCATAATAAGGAAAATTACTGCAATTTTGCCCCAAAATAAGGGGAATTTCTCTTTTTTTGCTGCAAAATAAAGGAAATTTCAACCTTTTTACGTGAAAATAAGTGAAATTACTGCAATTTTGCCCCAAATAAGGGAAATTTCTGCAATTTTGCCCCAAAATAAGGTAAATTTCTGCAATTTTGCCCCAAAATAAGGGGAATTTCTGATTTTTGCCCCAA
Organism: Micromys minutus; assembly: GCF_963924665.1. Taxonomy (NCBI): domain Eukaryota; kingdom Metazoa; phylum Chordata; class Mammalia; order Rodentia; family Muridae; genus Micromys; species Micromys minutus. The sequence goes on along the minus strand of NW_027667642.1, from coordinate 438,616 downwards.
AATAAAGAGAATTTCTGCCTCTTTGCCCCAAAATAAGAAAAATTTTTGCTTTTTTTCTCTGAAATAATTGAAATTTCTGCAATTTTGCCCCAAAATAAGAGAAATTTCTGGAATTTTGCCCCAAAATAAATGGAATTTCTGAGTTTTACCCCAAAATAAGGAGAATTTCTGTTTTTTTGCCCCAACATATAGGGAATTTCTGCCTTTTTGCCCCACAATTAGAGGAATTTCTGCAATTTGCTCCAAAATACAGGGAACTTCAGCCTTTTTGCCCGAAAATAAGTGGAATGCATACATTTTGCCATAAAAAATGGAAATTTCTTCATTGTTGCTTTAAAATAAGGGGAATTTCTGCCTATTTGCCTCTAAATAAGTGGAATTTCTGTATTTTTTTCCCAAAACAAAGACAATTTCTGTCTTTTTTTGCCCCAAAATAAGAAAAATTTCTGACTTATTACCCTGAAATAAGTGAAATTTCTGCAATTTTGCACCAAAATAAGGTGAATTTCTGAATTTTTGCCCCAAAATAATGGGAATTTCTGCTTTTTGCCCCAATATAAGAAAGATTTTGCTTTTTTCCTCTGAAATAAGTGAAATTTCTGCAATTTTGCCCTAAAATAGGAGAAATTTCTGCAACTTTTCCCCATAATAAGAGAAATTTCTGCAATTTTGCCCCAAAATAAGGGCAATTTCTGCCTTTTTGCCTCTAAATAAGTGGAATTTCTGTCTTTTTCCCCCAAACCAAATGGAATTTCTGTTTTTTTTTGCCCCAAAATAATAGGAATTTCTGACCTATTACCCTGAAATAAGTAAAATTTCTGCAATTTTGCACCAAAATAAGGGAAATTTCTGCCTTTTTGCCTCCAAATAAGGGGAATTTCAACTTTTACCTCAAAATAAGGGGAATTTCTGCATTTTTGCCACATAATACGGAATTTCTGCTTTTTTGCCCCATAATAAAAAAAATTTCTGCAATTTTGCCCCAAAATAAGGGGAATATCTCCTTTTTTGCCCAAAAATAAAGGAAATTTCAGCCTTTTTACCTGATAATAAGTGAAATTACTGCAATTTTGCCCCAAATAAAGAAATTTCTGCAATTTTGCCCCAAAATAAGGTAAATTTCTGCAATTTTGCCCCAAAATAAAGGAAATTTATGGAATTTTGCCCCAAAATAAGGGATTTTCTGATTTTTGCCCCAAAATAAGGGATTTTCTGATTATTGCCCCAAAATAAAGGGAATTTCTACCTTTTGCCCCAAAATTTGGGGAATTTCTGCAATTTTGCTCCAAAATACGGGGAATTTCTGCCTTTTTGCCCGAAAATAAGAGGAATGCATAACTTTTTGCCATAAAAAAGTGAAATTTCTTCATTTTTGCTCCAAAAGAAGGGGAATTTCTGCCTTTTTGCCTCTAAATAAGTGGAATTTCTGTCTTTTTCCCCAAAAACAAAGGGAATTTTCTGACTCTTTTGCCCCAAAATAAGGGGAATTTCTGATTTATTACCCTGAAATAAGTGAAATTTCTGCAATTTTGCCCCAAAATAAGGGAAATTTCTGCCTTTTTGCCCCCAAATAAGGGGAATTTCAGCCTTTTTACCTCAAAATAAGGGGAATTTCTGCATTTTTCCCACAAAATATTAGGAATTTCTGCTTTTTTGCCCCAAAATAAGGAAAATTTCTGCCTTTTTTCCCCGAAATAAGTGAAATTTCTGCAATTTTGCCCCAAAAGAAGTGGAATTTCTGAGTTTTGCCCAAAAATAAAGATAATTTCTGGCTTTTTGCCCCAACATATAGGGAATTTCTGCCTTTTTGCCCCACAATTAGGAGAATTTCTGCAATTTTGCTCCAAAATACGGGGAATTTCTGCCTTTTTGCCCGAAAATAAGGGGAATGCATACCTTTTTGCCATATATAAGGGAAATTTCTTCATTTTTGCTCCAAAATAAGGGGAATTTCTGCCTTTTTGCCTCTAAATAAGTGGAATTTATGTCTTTTTCCCCCAAAACAAATGGAATTTTTGTCTTTTTTGCCCCAAAATAAGGGGAATTTCAGACTGATTACCCTGAAATAAGTGAAATTTCTCCAATTATGCCCCAAAATAATGGATAATTTCTGCATTTTTGTTCTCAAATATGGGGAATTTCAGCCTTTTTACCTCAAAATAAGGGAAATTTCTTCATTTTTGCCATAAAATATTAGGAATTTCTGCCTTTTTGCCCCAAAATAAGGGGAATTTCAAACTTATTACCTCAAAATAAGGGAAATTTCTGCCTTTTTGCCACAAAATATACAAAATTTCTGCCTTTTTGCCCCAAAATACGGAAAATTTCTGCAATTTTGACCCAAAAAAGGGGAATTTCTCCCTTTTTGCCCCAAAATAAAGGAAATTTTAGCCTTTTTACATGAAAATAAGTGAAATTTCTGCAATTTTGCCCCAAAAGAAGTGGACTTTCTGAGTTTTGCCACAAAATAAGGAGAATTTCTGGCTTTTTGCCCCAACATATATGGAATTTCTGCCTTTTTGCCCCACAATTAGGGGAATTTCTGCAATTTTGCTCCAAAATACGGGGAATTTCTGCCTTTTTGCCCGAAAATAAGGGGAATGCATACCTTTTTGCCATATATAAGGGAAATTTCTTCATTTTTGCTCCAAAATAAGGGGAATTTCTGCCTTTTTGCCTCTAAATAAGTGGAATTTCTGTCTTTTTCCCCCAAAATAAACGGAATTTTTGTCTTTTTTGCCCCAAAATAAGGGGAATTTCAGACTGATTACCCTGAAATAAGTGAAATTTCTCCAATTTTGCCCCAAAATAATGGATAATTTCTGCATTTTTGTTCCCAAATATGGGGAATTTCAGCCTTTTTACCTCAAAATAAGGGAAATTTCTTCATTTTTGCCATAAAATATTAGGAATTTCTGCCTTTTTGCCCCAAAATAAGGAAAATTTCAGCTTTTTTCCCTGAAATAACTGAAATTTCTGCAATTTTGCCCCAAAATATGTGGAATTTCTGAGTTTTGCCCCAAAATAAGAAGAATTTCTGTCTTTTTACCCCAAAACATAGGGAATTTCTGGCTTTTTGGCCCACAATTAGGGGGATTTCTGCAATTTTGCTCTAAAATACGGGGAATATTTGCCTATTTTCCCAAAAATAAGGGGAATTCATACCTTTTTGCCATATAAAAGGGAAATTCCTTCATTTTTGCTCTAAAATAAGGGGAATTTCTGCCTTTTTGCCTCTAAATAAGTGGAATTTCTGTCTTTTTCCCCCAAAATAAAGGGAATTTCTGTCTTTTTTGCCCCAAAATAAAAGGAATTTCTGACCTATTACCCTGAAAAAAGTAAAATTTCTGTAATTTTGCACCAAAATAAGGGAAATTTCTGCCTTTTTGCCCCCAAATAAGGGGAATTTCAACTTTTTCCTCAAAATAAGGGGAATTTCTGCATTTTTGCCACATAATTTACGGAATTTCTGCTTTTTGGCCCCATAATAAGGAAAATTTCTGCAATTTTTCCCCAAAATAAGGGGAATTTCTCATTTTTGTCCCAAAATAAAGGAAATTTCAGCCTTTTTACCTGAAAATAAGTGAAATTACTGCAATTTTGCCCCAAATAAAGAAATTTCTGGAATTTTGCCCCAAAATAAGGTAAATTTCTTCAATTTTGCCCCAAAATAAAGGAAATTTATGGAATTTTGCCCCAAAATAAGGGGGATTTCTGATTTTTGCCCCAAAATAAAGGGAATTTCTGCCTTTTTCTTCAAAATTTGGAGAATTTCTGCAATTTTGCTCCAAAATACGGGGAATTTCTGCCTTTTTGCCTTAAATTAAGAGGAATGCATAACTTTTTGCCATAAAAAAGTGAAATTTCTTCATTTTTGCTCCAAAATAAGGGGAATTTCTGCCTTTTGCCTCTAAATAAGTGGAATTTCTGTCTTTTTCCCCCAAAACAAATGGAATTTCTGACTTTTTTGCCCCAAAATAAGAGGAATTTCTGATTTATTACCCTGAAATAAGTGAAATTTCTGCAATTTTTCCCCAAAATAAGGGAAATTTCTCCCTTTTTGCCCCCAAATAAGGGGAATTTCAGCCTTTATACCTCAAAATAAGGGGAATTTCTGCATTTTTGCCACAATATATTAGGAATTTCTGCCTTTTTGCCCCAAAATAAGGAAAATTTCTGCCTTTTTCCCTGAAATAAGTGAAATTTCTGCAATTTTGCCCCAAAATAAGTGGAATTTCTGAGTTTTGCCCCAAATTAATAAGAATTTCTGTCTTTTTACCCCAAAATATAGGGAATTTCTGGCTTTTTGGCCCACAATTAGGGGGATTTCTGCAATTTTGCTCCAAAATACAGGGAATTTTTGCCTATTTGCCAAAAAAAGGGGGAATTCATACATTTTTGCCATATAAAAGGGAAATTTCTTCATTTCTGCTCTAAAATAAGTGGAATTTTTGCCTTTTTGCCTCTAAATAAGTGGAATTTCTGTCTTTTTCCCGCAAAATAAAGGGAATTTCTGTCTTTTTTGCCCCAAAATAAGGAAAATTTCTGCATTTTTGCCCCCAAATAAGGGGAATTTCAGGCTTTTTACATCAAAAAAGGGGAATTTCTGCATTTTTGCCACAAAATATTAGGAATTTCTGTCTTTTTGCCCCATATGAAGAAAAATTACTGCAATTTTGCCCCAAAATAAAAGGAATTTCTCCTTTTTTGCCGCATAATAAAGGAAATTTCAGCCTTTTTACGTGAAAATAAGTGAAATTACTTCAATTTTGCCCCAAATAAGGGAAATTTCTGCAATTTTGCCCCAAAATAAGGTAAACTTCTGCAATTCTGCCCCCAAATAAAGGGAATTTCTGATTTTTGCCCCAAAATAAAATGAATTTCTGACTTTTTGCCCCAAAATAAGAAAAATTTTTGCTTTTTTTCTCTGAAATAATTGAAATTTCTGCAATTTTGCCCCAAAATAGAGGAAATTTCTGGAATTTTGCCCCAAAATAATTGGAATTTCTGAGTTTTACCCCAAAATAAGGAGAATTTCTGTTTTTTTGCCCCAACATATAGGGAATTTCTGCCTTTTTGCCTCACAATTAGGGGAATTTCTGCAATTTTGCTCTAAAATAAAGGGAACTTCAGCCTTTTTGCCCGAAAATAAGTGAAATGCATAGTTTTTTGCCATAAAAAAGGGAAATTTCTTCATTGTTGCTCCAAAATAAGGGGAATTGCTGCCTTTTTGCCTCTTAATAAGTGGAATTTCTGTATTTTTTTCCAAAACAAAGAGAATTTCTGTCTTTTTTGCACCGAAATAAGGAAAATTTCTGACTTATTACCCTGAAATAAGTGAAATTTCTGCTATTTTGCCCCAAAATAAGGAAAATTTCTGCCTTTCTGCCCTGAAATATGTGAAATTTCTGCAATTTTACCCCAAAATAAGGTGAATTTCTGAATTTTTGCCCCAAAATAATGGGAATTTCTGCTTTTTTGCTCCAACATAAGAAAAATTTTTGCTTTTTTCTCTGAAATAAGTGAAATTTCTGCAATTTTGCCCTAAAATAAGAGAAATTTCTGCAATTTTTCCCCATAATAAGAGAAATTTCTGCAATTTTGCCCCAAAATAAGGGGAATTTCTGTCTTTTACCCCCAAATAAGGGAAATTTCTGCCTTTTTCTCCCAAATAAGGGGAATTTCAGCCTTTTAACCTCAAAATAAGGGGAATTTCTGCCTTTTGCCCCATAATAAGGAAAGTTACTGCAATTTTGCCCCAAAATAAGGGGAATTTCTTTTTTTTTTTGCTGCAAAATAAAGGAAATTTCAACCTTTTTACCTGAAAATAAGTGATATTACTGCAATTTTGCCCTAAATAAGGGAAATTTCTGCAATTTTGCCCCATAATAAGGTAAATTTCTGCAATTTTGCCCCAAAATAAGGGGAATTTCTGATTTTTGCCCCAAAATAAAAGGAATTTCTGACTTTTTGCCCCAAAATAAGAAAAATTTTTGCTTTTTTTCTCTGAAATAATTGAAATTTCTGCAATTTTGCCCCAAAATAAGAGAAATTTCTGGAATTTTGCCCCAAAATAAGTGGAATTTCTGAGTTTTACCCCAAAATAAGGAGAATTTCTGTTTTTTTGCCCCAAAATATAGGGAATTTCTGCCTTTTTGCCCCACAATTAGAAAAATTTCTGCAATTTTGCTCCAAAATACGGGGAACTTCAGCCTTTTTGGCCGAAAATAAGTGGAATGCATACTTTTTTGCCATAAAAAAGGGAAATTTCTTCATTGTTGCTTTAAAATAAGGGGAATTTCTGCCTTTTTGCCTCTAAATAAGTGGAATTTCTGTATTTTTTTCGAAAACAAAAAGAATTTCTGTCTTTTTTGCCCCAAAATAAGGAAAATTTCTGACTTATTACCCTGAAATAAGTGTAATTTCTGCAATTTTGCCCCAAAATAAGGTGAATTTCTGAATTTTTGCCCCAAAATAATGGGAATTTCTGCTTTTTGCCCCAAAATAAGAAAGATTTTTGCTTTTTTTCTCTGAAATAAGTGAAATTTCTGCAATTTTGCACTAAAATAGGAGAAATTTCTGCAATTTTTCCCCATAATAAGAGAAATTTCTGCAATTTTGCCCCAAAATAAAGGGAATTTCTGCCTTTTTGCTCTAAATAAGTGGAATTTCTGTCTTTTTCCCCCAAAACAAAGGGAATTTCTGTCTTTTTTGCCCCAAAATAAGAGGAATTTCTGACCTATTACCCTGAAATAAGTAAAATTTCTGCAATTTTGCACCTAAATAAGAAATATTTCTGCCTTTTTGCCCCCAAATAAGGGGAATTTCAACTTTTACTTCAAAATAAGAGGAATTTCTGCATTTTTGCCACATAATTTACGGAATTTCTGCTTTTTTGCCCCATAATAAAGAAAATTTCTGCAATTTTGCCCCAAAATAAGGGGAATTTCTCTTTTTTTTGTTGCAAAATAAAGGAAATTTCAACCTTTTTACCTGAAAATAAGTGAAATTACTGCAATTTTGCGCCAAATAAGGGAAATTTCTGCAATTTTGCCCCCAAATAAGGTAAATTTCTCCAATTTTGCACCAAAATAAGGTAAATTTCTGCAATTTTGCCCCCAAATAAGGGGAATTTCTGCCTTTTTCTCCCAAATAAGGGGAATTTCAGCCTTTTTACCTCAAAATAAGGGGAATTTCTGCCTTTTTGCCCCATAATAAGGAAAATTACTGCAATTTTGCCCCAAAATAAAAGGAATTTCTCTTTTTTTGATGCAAAATAAAGGAAATTTCAACCTTTTTACCTGAAAATAAGTGAAATTACTGCAATTTTGCCCCAAATAAGAGAAATTTCTGCAATTTTGCCCCAAAATAAGGTAAATTTCTGCAATTTTGCCCCAAAATAAGGGGATTTTCTGATTTTTGCCCCAAAATAAAAGGAATATCTGCCTTTTTGCCCCAAAATAAGAAAAATTTTTGCTTTTTTTCTCTGAAATAATTGAAATTTCTGCAATTTTGCCCCAAAATAAGAGAAATTTCTGGAATTTTGCCCCAAAATAAGTGGAATTTCTGAGTTTTACCCCAAAATAATGAGAATTTCTGTTTTTTTGCCCCAACATATAAGGAATTTCTGCCTTTTTGCCCCACAATTAGAAGTATTTCTGCAATTTTGCTCCAAAATACAGGGAACTTCAGCCTTTTTGCCCGAAAATAAGTGGAATGCATAGTTTTTTGCCATAAAAAAGGGAAATTTCTTCATTATTGCTCCAAAATAAGGAGAATTTCTGCCTTTTTGCCTCTAAATAAGTGGAATTTCTGTCTTTTTTCCCAAAACAAAGAGAATTTCTGTCTTTTTTGCCCCAAAATAAGGAAAATTTCTGACTTATTACCCTGAAATAAGTGAAATTTCTGCAATTTTGCCCCTAAATTAGGAAAATTTCTGCCTTTTTGCCCTGAAATATGTGAAATTTCTGCAATTTTACCCCAAAATAAGGTGAATTTCTGCCTTTTTGCCCTAAAATTATGGGAATTTCTGCCTTTTTTCCCCAAAATAAGAAAAATTTTTGCTTTTTTTCTCTGAAATAAGTGAAATTTCTTCAATTATGCCCTAAAATAAGAGAAATTTCTGCATTTTTTCCCCATAATAAGAGAAATTTCTGCAATTTTGCCCCAAAATAAGGGGAATTTCTGTTTTTTGCCCCCAAATAACGGAAATTTCTGCCTTTTTGCCCCCAAATAAAGGGAATTTCAGCCTTTTTACCTCAAAATAAGGGAAATTTCAGCATTTTTGCCACAAAATATACGGAATTTCTGCCTTTTTGCCACATAATAAGGAAAATAACTGCAATTTTGCCCCAAAATAAGGGGAATTGCTCTTTTTGCCGCAAAATAAAGAAAATTTTAGCCTTTTTACATGAAAATAAGTGAAATTACTGCAATTTTGCCCCAAATAAAAATAATTTCTGCAATTTTGCCCCAAAATATGGTAAATTTCTGCAATTTTGCCCCAAAATAAAGTAAATTTCTGGAATTTTACCCCAAAATAAAGAAAAGTTCTGGAATTTTGCCCCAAAATAAAGAAAATTTCTGGAATTTTGCTACAAAATAAAGAAAATTTCTGGAAGTTTGCCCCAAAATAAGGGGAATTTCTGATTTTTGCCCCAAAATAAAGGGAATTTCTTCATTTTCCCCAAAATTAGGGGAATTTATGCAATTTTGCTCCAAAATACGGGGAATTTCTGCCTTTTTGCCTGAAAATAAGGGGAATGCATACCTTTTTGCCATAAAAAGGAAATTTCTTCATTTTTGCTCCAAAATAACGGGAATTTATGCCTTTTTGCCTCTAAATAAGTGGAATTTCTGTCTTTTTCCCCCAAAACAAAGGGAATTTCTGACTTTTTTGCTCCAAAATAAGGAGAATTTCTGACTTATTACCCTGAAATAAGTGAAATTACTGCAATTTTGCCCCAAAATAAGGGGAATTTCTGCCACTTTGCCCTGAAATATTTGAAATTTCTGCAATTTTACCCCAAAATAAGGGGAATTTCTGCCTTTTTGCCCCAAATAAGAGGAATTTCAGCCTTTTAACCTCAAGAGAAGAGGAATTTCTGCATTTTTGCCACAAAATTTACGGAATTTCTGCCTTTTTGTCCCATAATAAGGAAAATTTCTGCAATTTTGCCCCAAAATAAGGGGAATTTCTCCTTTTTTGCCCCAAAATATAGGAAATTTCAGCCTCTTTACCTGAAAATAAGTAAAATTATTGCAATTTTGCACCAAATAAGGGAAATTTCTGTAATTTTGCCCCAAAATAAAGGAAATTTCTGAAATTTTGCCCCAAAATAAGGGGAATTTCTGTATTTGCCTCAAAATAAATGGAATTTCTGCATTTTTGCCCCAAAATAAGAAAAATTTTTGCTTTTTTTCTCTGAAATAAGTGAAATTTCTGCAATTTTGCCCCAAAATAAGGGAAATTTCTGGAATTTTTTCCCAAAATATGTGTTATTGCTGAGTTTTACCTCAAAATAAGGAGAATTTCTGTTTTTTTGCCCCAACATATAGGGAATTTCTGCCTTTTTGCCCCACAATTAGGGGAATTTCTGCAATTTTGCTCCAAAATACAGGAAACTTCAACCTTTTTTTCCGAAAATAAGTGGAATGCATACTTTTTTGCCGTAAAAAAGGGAAATTTTTTCATTATTGCTCCAAAATAAGGAGAATTTCTGCCTTTTTGCCTCTAAATAAGTGGAATTTCTGTCTTTTTTTTCCGAAAACAAAGAGAATTTCTGTCTTTTTTGCCCCAAAATAAGGAAAATTTCTGACTTATTACTCTGAAATAAGTGAAATTTTTGCAATTTTGCCCCAAAATAAGGAAAATTTCTGCCTTTCTGCCCTGAAATATGTGAAATTTCTGCAATTTTACCCCAAAATAAGGTGAATTTCTGCCTTTTTGCCCCAAAATTATGGGAATTTCTGCCTTTTTTCCCCAAAATAAGAAAAATTTTTGCTTTTTTTCTCTGAAATAAGTGAAATTTCTGCAATTATGCCCTAAAATAAGAGAAATTTCGGGAATTTTTCCCCATATTAATAGAAATTTCTGCAATTTTGCCCCAAAATAAGGGGAATTTCTGTTTTTTGCCCCCAAATAAGGGAAATTTCTGCCTTTTTACCCCCAAATAAAGGGAATTTCAGCCTTTTTACCTCAAAATAAGGGGAATTTCTGCATTTTTGCCTCAAAATATACGAAATTTCTGCCTTTTTGCCCCATAATAAGGAAAATTACTGCAATTTTGCCCGAAAATAAGGGGAATTTCTCCTTTTGCCGCAAAATAAAGGAAATTTCAGCCTTTTTACATGAAAATAAGTGAAATTACTGCAATTTTGCCCCAAATAAGGGAAATTTCTGCAATTTTGCCCCAAAATATGGTAAATTTCTGCAATTTTGCCCCAAAATAAAGTAAATTTCTGGAATTTTGCCCCAAAATAAGGAAAATTTCTGGAATTTAGCCCCAAAATAAAGAAAATTTCTGGAATTTTGCCACAAAATAAAGAAAATTTCTGGAATTTTTCCCCAAAATAAGGGGAATTTCTGATTTTTGCCCCAAAGTAAAGGGAATTTCTTCATTTGCCCCAAAATTAGGGGAATTTATGCAATTTTGCCCTAAAATACAGGGAATTTCTGCCTTTTTGACTGAAAATAAGGGGAATGCATACCTTTTTGCCATAAAAAAGGGAAATTTCTTCATTTTTGCTCCAAAATAAGGGGAATTTCTGCCTTTTTGCCTCTAAATAAGTGAAATTTCTGTTTTTTCCCCCAAAACAAAGGGAATTTCTGACTTTTTTGCTCCAAAATAAGGGAAATTTCTGACTTATTACCCTGAAATAAGTGAAATTACTGCAATTTTTCCCCAAAATAAGGGAAATTTCTGACTTATTACCCTGAAATAAATGAAATTTCTGCCATTTTGCTCCAAAATAAAAGAAATTTCTGCCTTTTTGCTCCCAAATAAGGGGAATTTCAGCCTTTTTACTTCAAGATAAGGGGATTTTCTGCATTTTTGGCACAAAATATACGGAATTTCTGTCTTTCTGCCCCATAATAAAGAAAATTACTGCAATTTTGCCCCAAAATAAGGGGAATTTCTCTTTTTTGCTGCAAAATAAAGGAAATTTCAACCTTTTTACCTGAAAATAAGTGAAATTACTGCAATTTTGCCCCAAATAAGGGAAATTTCTGCAATTTTGCCCCAAAATAAGGTAAATTTCTGCAATTTTGCCCCAAAAAAGGGGAATTTCTGATTTTTGCCCCAAAATAAGGGAATTTCTGCCTCTTTGCCCCAAAAGAAGAAAAATTTTTGCTTTTTTTCTCTGAAATAATTGAAATTTCTGCAATTTTGCCCCAAAATAAGAGAAATTTCTGGAATTTTGCCTCAAAATAAGTGGAATTTCTGAGTTTTACCCCAAAATAAAGAGAATTTCTGTTTTTTTGCCTCAACATATAGGGAATATCTGCATTTTTGCCCCACAATTAGAGGAATTTCTGCAATTTTGCTCCAAAATACGGGGAACTTCAGCCTTTTTGCCCGAAAATAAGTGGAATGCATACATTTTGCCATAAAAAAGGGAAATTTCTTCATTGTTGCTTTAAAATAAGGGGAATTTCTGCCTATTTGCCTCTAAATAAGTGGAATTTCTGTATTTTTTTCCCAAAACAAAGAAAATTTCTGTCTTTTTTGCCCCAAAATAAGGAAAATTTCTGACTTATTACCCTGAAATAAGTGAAATTTCTGCAATTTTGCACCAAAATAAGGTGAATTTCTGAATTTTTGCCCCAAAATAATGGGAATTTCTGCTTTTTGCCCCAATATAAGAAAGATTTTTGCTTTTTTTCTCTGAAATAAGTGAAATTTCTGCAATTTTTCCCCATAATAAGAGAAATTTCTGCAATTTTGCCCCAAAATAAGGGCAATTTCTGCCTTTTTGCCTCTAAATAAGTGGAATTTCTGTCTTTTTCCCCCAAACCAAAGGGAATTTCTGTCTTTTTTGCCCCAAAATAAGAGGAATTTCTGACCTATTACCCTGAAATAAGTAAAATTTCTACAATTTTGCACCAAAATAAGGGAAATTTCTGCCTTTTTGCCCCCAAATAAGGGGAATTTCAACTTTTACCTCAAAATAAGGGGAATTTCTGCATTTTTGCCACATAATACGGAATTTCTGCTTTTTTGCCCCATAATAAAAAAAATTTCTGCAATTTTGCCCCAAAATAAGGGGAATTTCTCCTTTTTTGCCCAAAAATAAAGGAAATTTCAGCCTTTTTACCTGAAAATAAGTGAAATTACTGCAATTTTGCCCCAAATAAAGAAATTTCTGCAATTTTGCCCCAAAATAAGGTAAATTTCTGCAATTTTGCCCCAAAATAAAGGAAATTTATGGAATTTTGCCCCAAAATAAGGGATTTTCTGATTTTTGCCCCAAAATAAGGGATTTTCTGATTATTGCCCCAAAATAAAGGGAATTTCTACCTTTTGCCCCCAAATTTGAAAAATTTCTGCAATTTTGCTCCAAAATTGGGGATTTTCTGCCTTTTTGCCCGAAAATAAGAGGAATGCATAACTTTTTGCCATAAAAAAAGTGAAATTTCTTCATTTTTGTTCCAAAATAAGGGGAATTTCTGCCTTTTGCTTCTAAATAAGTGGAATTTCTGTCTTTTTCCCCCAAAACAAAGGGAATTTCTGACTTTTTTGCCCCAAAATAAGGGGAATTTCTGATTTATTACCCTGAAATAAGTGAAATTTCTGAAATTTTGCCCCAAAATAAGGGAAATTTCTGCCTTTTTGCCCCCAAATAAGGGGAATTTCAGCCTTTTTACCTCAAAATAAGAGTAATTTCTGCATTATTCCCACAAAATATTAGGAATTTCTGCCTTTTTGCCCCAAAATAAGGAAAATTTCTGCCTTTTTTCCCTGAAATAAGTGAAATTTCTGCAATTTTGCCCCAAAAGAAGTGGAATTTCTGAGTTTTGCCCCAAAATAAGGAGAATTTCTGGCTTTTTGCCCCAACATATAGGGAATTTCTGCCTTTTTGCCCCACAATTAGGAGAATTTCTGCAATTTTGCTCCAAAATACGGGGAATTTCTGCCTTTTTGCCCGAAAATAAGGGGAATGCATACCTTTTTGCCATATATAAGGGAAATTTCTTCATTTTTGCTCCAAAATAAGGGGAATTTCTGCCTTTTTGCCTCTAAATAAGTGGAATTTCTGTCTTTTTCCCCCAAAACAAACGGAATTTTTGTCTTTTTTGCCCCAAAATAAGGGGAATTTCAGACTGATTACCCTGAAATAAGTGAAATTTCTCCAATTTTGCCCCAAAATAATGGATAATTTCTGCATTTTTGTTCCCAAATAAGGGGAATTTCAGCCTTTTTACCTCAAAATAAAGGAAATTTCTTCATTTTTGCCATAAAATATTAGGAATTTCTGCCTTTTTGCCCCAAAATAAGGGGAATTTCAAACTTATTACCTCAAAATAAGGGAAATTTCTGCCTTTTTGCCACAAAATATAAAAAATTTCTGCCTTTTTGCCCCAAAATACGGAAAATTTCTGCAATTTTGACCCAAAAAAGGGGAATTTCTCCCTTTTTGCCCCAAAATAAAGGAAATTTCAGCCTTTTTACATGAAAATAAGTGAAATTTCTGCAATTTTGCCCCAAATAAGAGAAATTTCTGCATTTTGCCCAAAAATAAGGTAAATTCCTGCAATTTTGCCCCAAAATAAAGAAAATTTCTGGAATTTTGCCCCAAAATAAGAGGAATTTCTGATTTTTGCCCCAAAATAAAGTGAATTTCTGCATTTGTCCCAAAATTAGGGAAATTTATGCAATTTTGCTCCAAAATACGGGGAATTTCTGCTTTTTTGCCCGAAAATAAGGGGAATGCATACCTTTTTGCCATAAAAAAGGGAAATTTCTTCATTTTTGCTCCAAAATAAGGGGAATTTCTGCCTTTTTGCCTCTAAATAAGTGAAATTTCTGTTTTTTCCCCCAAAACAAAGGGAATTTCTGACTTTTTGCTCCAAACTAAGGGGAATTTCTGACTTATTACCCTGAAATAAGTGAAATTACTGCAATTTTTCCCCAAAATAAGGGAAATTTCTGACTTATTACCCTGAAATAAATGAAATTTCTGCTATTTTGCTACAAAATAAGAGAAATTTCTGCCTTTTTGCCCCCAAATAAGGGGAATTTCAGCCTTTTTACCTCAAGATAAGGGGAATTTCTGCATTTTTGGCACAAAATATACGGAATTTCTGCCTTTTTGCCCCATAATAAGGAAAATTACTGCAATTTTGCCCCAAAATAAGGGGAATTTCTCTTTTTTTGCTGCAAAATAAAGGAAATTTCAACCTTTTTACGTGAAAATAAGTGAAATTACTGCAATTTTGCCCCAAATAAGGGAAATTTCTGCAATTTTGCCCCAAAATAAGGTAAATTTCTGCAATTTTGCCCCAAAATAAGGGGAATTTCTGATTTTTGCCCCAAAATAAAGAGAATTTCTGCCTCTTTGCCCCAAAATAAGAAAAATTTTTGCTTTTTTTCTCTGAAATAATTGAAATTTCTGCAATTTTGCCCCAAAATAAGAGAAATTTCTGGAATTTTGCCCCAAAATAAATGGAATTTCTGAGTTTTACCCCAAAATAAGGAGAATTTCTGTTTTTTTGCCCCAACATATAGGGAATTTCTGCCTTTTTGCCCCACAATTAGAGGAATTTCTGCAATTTGCTCCAAAATACAGGGAACTTCAGCCTTTTTGCCCGAAAATAAGTGGAATGCATACATTTTGCCATAAAAAATGGAAATTTCTTCATTGTTGCTTTAAAATAAGGGGAATTTCTGCCTATTTGCCTCTAAATAAGTGGAATTTCTGTATTTTTTTCCCAAAACAAAGACAATTTCTGTCTTTTTTTGCCCCAAAATAAGAAAAATTTCTGACTTATTACCCTGAAATAAGTGAAATTTCTGCAATTTTGCACCAAAATAAGGTGAATTTCTGAATTTTTGCCCCAAAATAATGGGAATTTCTGCTTTTTGCCCCAATATAAGAAAGATTTTGCTTTTTTCCTCTGAAATAAGTGAAATTTCTGCAATTTTGCCCTAAAATAGGAGAAATTTCTGCAACTTTTCCCCATAATAAGAGAAATTTCTGCAATTTTGCCCCAAAATAAGGGCAATTTCTGCCTTTTTGCCTCTAAATAAGTGGAATTTCTGTCTTTTTCCCCCAAACCAAATGGAATTTCTGTTTTTTTTTGCCCCAAAATAATAGGAATTTCTGACCTATTACCCTGAAATAAGTAAAATTTCTGCAATTTTGCACCAAAATAAGGGAAATTTCTGCCTTTTTGCCTCCAAATAAGGGGAATTTCAACTTTTACCTCAAAATAAGGGGAATTTCTGCATTTTTGCCACATAATACGGAATTTCTGCTTTTTTGCCCCATAATAAAAAAAATTTCTGCAATTTTGCCCCAAAATAAGGGGAATATCTCCTTTTTTGCCCAAAAATAAAGGAAATTTCAGCCTTTTTACCTGATAATAAGTGAAATTACTGCAATTTTGCCCCAAATAAAGAAATTTCTGCAATTTTGCCCCAAAATAAGGTAAATTTCTGCAATTTTGCCCCAAAATAAAGGAAATTTATGGAATTTTGCCCCAAAATAAGGGATTTTCTGATTTTTGCCCCAAAATAAGGGATTTTCTGATTATTGCCCCAAAATAAAGGGAATTTCTACCTTTTGCCCCAAAATTTGGGGAATTTCTGCAATTTTGCTCCAAAATACGGGGAATTTCTGCCTTTTTGCCCGAAAATAAGAGGAATGCATAACTTTTTGCCATAAAAAAGTGAAATTTCTTCATTTTTGCTCCAAAAGAAGGGGAATTTCTGCCTTTTTGCCTCTAAATAAGTGGAATTTCTGTCTTTTTCCCCAAAAACAAAGGGAATTTTCTGCCTTTTTTGCCCCAAAATAAGGGAAATTTCTGCCTTTTTGCCCCAAAATAAGGGGAATTTCTGCCTTTTGCCCCTAAATATGAGGAATTTCTGCCTTTTTGTCTGAAAATAAAAAGAATGCATACCTTTTTGCCATATGAAAGGGAAATTTCTTCATTTTTTGCTCCAAAATAAAGGGAATTTATGCCTTTTTGCACTCAAATAAGGGGAATTTCAGCCGTTTTACCTAAAAATAAGGGGAATTTCTGATTTTTGCCTCAAAATAAAGGGAATTTCTGCCTTTTTACCCCAAACTAAGAAAAATTTTTGCTTTTTTTCTCTGAAATAAGTGAAATTTCTGCAATTTTGCCCCAAAAAAAGGGAAATTTCTGGAATTTTGCTCCAAAATATGTGGAATTTCTGAGTTTTACCCCAAATAAGGAGAATTTCTGTTTTTTTTCCCCAACATATAGGGAATTTCTGCCTTTTTGCCCCACAATTAGGGGAATTTCTGCAATTTTGCTCCAAAATACGGGGAACTTCAGCCTTTTTGCCCGAAAATAACTGGAATGCATACTTTTTTGCCATAAAAAAGGGAAATTATTGCTCCAAAATAAGGAGAATTTCTTCCTTTTTTCCTCTAAATAAGTGGAATTTCTGTCTTTTTTTTCCAAAACAAAGAGAATTTCTGTCTTTTTTCCCCAAAATAAGGAAAATTTCTGACTTATTACCCTGAAATAAGTGAAATTTCTGGAATTTTGCCCCAAAATAAGGAAAATTTCTGCCTTTTTGCCCTGAAATATGTGAAATTTCTGCAATTTTACCCCAAAATAAGGTGAATTTCTGCCTTTTTGCCTCAAAATTATGGGAATTTCTGCCTTTTTGCCCCAAAATAAGAAAAATTTTTGCTTTTTTTCTCTGAAATAAGTGAAATTTCTTCAATTATGTCCTAAAATAAAGGAAATTTCTGCAATATTTCCCCATAAGAGAAATTTCTGCAATTTTGCCCCAAAATAAGGGGAATTTCTGTTTTTTGCCCCCAAATAACGGAAATTTCTGCCTTTTTGCCCCCAAATAAAGGGAATTTCAGACTTTTTACCTCAAAATAAGGGGAATTTCTGCATTTTTGCCACAAAATATACGGAGTTTCTGCCTTTTTGCCCCATAATAAGGAAAATTACTGCAATTTTGCCCCAAAATAAGGGGAATTTCTCCTTTTTGCCACAAAATAAAGGAAATTTCAGCGTTTTTACATGAAAATAAGTGAAATTACTGCAATTTTGCCCCAAATAAGGGAAATTTCTGCAATTTTGCCACAAAATATGGTAAATTTCTGCAATTTTGCCCCAAAATAAAGAAAGTTTCTGGAATTTTGCCCCAAAATAAGGAAAATTTCTGGAATTTTGCCACAAAATAAAGAAAATTTCTGGAATTTTGCCCCAAAATAAGGGGAATTTCTGATTTTTACCCCAAAGTAAAGGGAATTTCTTCATTTGCACCAAAATTAGGGGAATTTATGCAATTTTGCTCCAAAATACGGGGAATTTCTGCCTTTTTGCCTGAAAATAAGGGGAATGCATACCTTTTTGCCATAAAAAAGAAATTTCTTCATTTTTGCTCCAAAATAACGGGAATTTCTGCCTTTTTGCCTCTAAATAAGTGGAATTTCTGTCTTTTTCCCCCTAAACAAAGGGAATTTCTGACTTTTTTGCTCCAAAATAAGGGGAATTTCTGACTTATTACCCTGAAATAAGTGAAATTACTGCAATTTTGCCCCAAAATAAGGGGAATTTCTCCAATTTTTCCCCATAATAAGAGAAATTTCTGCAATTTTGCCCCAAAATAAGGGGAATTTCTGTTTTTTGCCCCAAATAAGGGAAATTTCTGCCTTTTTGCCCCCAAATAAAGGGAATTTTAGCCTTTTTACCTCAAAATAAGGGGAATTTCTGCATTTTTGTCACAAAATATACGGAATTTCTGCCTTTTTGCCCCATAATAAAAAAAATTACTGCAATTTTGCCCAAAAATAAGGGGAATTTCTTCTTTTTGCCGCAAAATAAAGGAAATTTCAGCCTTTTTACATGAAAATAAGTGAAATTACTGCAATTTTGCCCCAAATAAAGGAAATTTCTGCAATTTTGTCCCAAAATATGGTAAATTTCTGCAATTTTGCCCCAAAATAAAGTAAATTTCTTGAATTTTGGCCCAAAATAAGGGGAATTTCTTATTTTTGCCCAAAAATAATAAAAATTTTTGCTTTTTTTCTCTGAAATAAGTGAAATTTCTGCAATTTTGCCCCAAAAAAAGGGAAATTTCTGGAATTTTGCTCCAAAATATGTGGAATTTCTGAGTTTTACCCCAAATAAGGAGAATTTCTGTTTTTTTTCCCCAACATATAGGGAATTTCTCCCTTTTTGCCCCACAATTAGGGGAATTTCTGCAATTTTGCTCCAAAATACGGGGAATTTCTGCCTTTTTGCCCGAAAATAAGGGGAATGCATACCTTTTTGCCATAAAAAAGGGAAATTTCTTCATTTTTGCTCCAAAATAAGGGGAATTTCTGCCTTTTTGCCTCTAAATAAGTGAAATTTCTGTTTTTTCCCCCAAAACAAAGGGAATTTCTGACTTTTTTGCTCCAAAATAAGGGAAATTTCTGACTTATTACCCTGAAATAAGTGAAATTACTGCAATTTTTCCCCAAAATAAGGGAAATTTCTGACTTATTACCCTGAAATAAATGAAATTTCTGCCATTTTGCTCCAAAATAAAAGAAATTTCTGCCTTTTTGCTCCCAAATAAGGGGAATTTCAGCCTTTTTACTTCAAGATAAGGGGATTTTCTGCATTTTTGGCACAAAATATACGGAATTTCTGTCTTTTTGCCCCATAATAAAGAAAATTACTGCAATTTTGCCCCAAAATAAGGGGAATTTCTCTTTTTTGCTGCAAAATAAAGGAAATTTCAACCTTTTTACCTGAAAATAAGTGAAATTACTGCAATTTTGCCCCAAATAAGGGAAATTTCTGCAATTTTGCCCCAAAATAAGGTAAATTTCTGCAATTTTGCCCCAAAAAAGGGGAATTTCTGATTTTTGCCCCAAAATAAGGGAATTTCTGCCTCTTTGCCCCAAAAGAAGAAAAATTTTTGCTTTTTTTCTCTGAAATAATTGAAATTTCTGCAATTTTGCCCCAAAATAAGAGAAATTTCTGGAATTTTGCCTCAAAATAAGTGGAATTTCTGAGTTTTACCCCAAAATAAAGAGAATTTCTGTTTTTTTGCCTCAACATATAGGGAATATCTGCATTTTTGCCCCACAATTAGAGGAATTTCTGCAATTTTGCTCCAAAATACGGGGAACTTCAGCCTTTTTGCCCGAAAATAAGTGGAATGCATACATTTTGCCATAAAAAAGGGAAATTTCTTCATTGTTGCTTTAAAATAAGGGGAATTTCTGCCTATTTGCCTCTAAATAAGTGGAATTTCTGTATTTTTTTCCCAAAACAAAGAAAATTTCTGTCTTTTTTGCCCCAAAATAAGGAAAATTTCTGACTTATTACCCTGAAATAAGTGAAATTTCTGCAATTTTGCACCAAAATAAGGTGAATTTCTGAATTTTTGCCCCAAAATAATGGGAATTTCTGCTTTTTGCCCCAATATAAGAAAGATTTTTGCTTTTTTTCTCTGAAATAAGTGAAATTTCTGCAATTTTTCCCCATAATAAGAGAAATTTCTGCAATTTTGCCCCAAAATAAGGGCAATTTCTGCCTTTTTGCCTCTAAATAAGTGGAATTTCTGTCTTTTTCCCCCAAACCAAAGGGAATTTCTGTCTTTTTTGCCCCAAAATAAGAGGAATTTCTGACCTATTACCCTGAAATAAGTAAAATTTCTACAATTTTGCACCAAAATAAGGGAAATTTCTGCCTTTTTGCCCCCAAATAAGGGGAATTTCAACTTTTACCTCAAAATAAGGGGAATTTCTGCATTTTTGCCACATAATACGGAATTTCTGCTTTTTTGCCCCATAATAAGGAAAATTTCTGCAATTTTGCCCCAAAATAAGGGGAATTTCTCCTTTTTTGCCCAAAAATAAAGGAAATTTCAGCCTTTTTACCTGAAAATAAGTGAAATTACTGCAATTTTGCCCCAAATAAAGAAATTTCTGCAATTTTGCCCCAAAATAAGGTAAATTTCTGCAATTTTGCCCCAAAATAAAGGAAATTTATGGAATTTTGCCCCAAAATAAGGGATTTTCTGATTTTTGCCCCAAAATAAGGGATTTTCTGATTATTGCCCCAAAATAAAGGGAATTTCTACCTTTTGCCCCCAAATTTGAAAAATTTCTGCAATTTTGCTCCAAAATTGGGGATTTTCTGCCTTTTTGCCCGAAAATAAGAGGAATGCATAACTTTTTGCCATAAAAAAAGTGAAATTTCTTCATTTTTGTTCCAAAATAAGGGGAATTTCTGCCTTTTGCTTCTAAATAAGTGGAATTTCTGTCTTTTTCCCCCAAAACAAAGGGAATTTCTGACTTTTTTGCCCCAAAATAAGGGGAATTTCTGATTTATTACCCTGAAATAAGTGAAATTTCTGAAATTTTGCCCCAAAATAAGGGAAATTTCTGCCTTTTTGCCCCCAAATAAGGGGAATTTCAGCCTTTTTACCTCAAAATAAGAGTAATTTCTGCATTATTCCCACAAAATATTAGGAATTTCTGCCTTTTTGCCCCAAAATAAGGAAAATTTCTGCCTTTTTTCCCTGAAAAAAGTGAAATTTCTGCACTTTTGCCCCAAAAGAAGTGGAATTTCTGAGTTTTGCCCCAAAATAAGGAGAATTTCTGGCTTTTTGCCCCAACATATAGGGAATTTCTGCCTTTTTGCCCCACAATTAGGAGAATTTCTGCAATTTTGCTCCAAAATACGGGGAATTTCTGCCTTTTTGCCCGAAAATAAGGGGAATGCATACCTTTTTGCCATATATAAGGGAAATTTCTTCATTTTTGCTCCAAAATAAGGGGAATTTCTGCCTTTTTGCCTCTAAATAAGTGGAATTTCTGTCTTTTTCCCCCAAAACAAACGGAATTTTTGTCTTTTTTGCCCCAAAATAAGGGGAATTTCAGACTGATTACCCTGAAATAAGTGAAATTTCTCCAATTTTGCCCCAAAATAATGGATAATTTCTGCATTTTTGTTCCCAAATAAGGGGAATTTCAGCCTTTTTACCTCAAAATAAAGGAAATTTCTTCATTTTTGCCATAAAATATTAGGAATTTCTGCCTTTTTGCCCCAAAATAAGGGGAATTTCAAACTTATTACCTCAAAATAAGGGAAATTTCTGCCTTTTTGCCACAAAATATAAAAAATTTCTGCCTTTTTGCCCCAAAATACGGAAAATTTCTGCAATTTTGACCCAAAAAAGGGGAATTTCTCCCTTTTTGCCCCAAAATAAAGGAAATTTCAGCCTTTTTACATGAAAATAAGTGAAATTTCTGCAATTTTGCCCCAAATAAGAGAAATTTCTGCATTTTGCCCAAAAATAAGGTAAATTCCTGCAATTTTGCCCCAAAATAAAGAAAATTTCTGGAATTTTGCCCCAAAATAAGAGGAATTTCTGATTTTTGCCCCAAAATAAAGGGAATTTCTGCATTTGTCCCAAAATTAGGGAAATTTATGCAATTTTGCTCCAAAATACGGGGAATTTCTGCTTTTTTGCCCGAAAATAAGGGGAATGCATACCTTTTTGCCATAAAAAAGGGAAATTTCTTCATTTTTGCTCCAAAATAAGGGGAATTTCTGCCTTTTTGCCTCTAAATAAGTGAAATTTCTGTTTTTTCCCCCAAAACAAAGGGAATTTCTGACTTTTTGCTCCAAACTAAGGGGAATTTCTGACTTATTACCCTGAAATAAGTGAAATTACTGCAATTTTTCCCCAAAATAAGGGAAATTTCTGACTTATTACCCTGAAATAAATGAAATTTCTGCTATTTTGCTACAAAATAAGAGAAATTTCTGCCTTTTTGCCCCCAAATAAGGGGAATTTCAGCCTTTTTACCTCAAGATAAGGGGAATTTCTGCATTTTTGGCACAAAATATACGGAATTTCTGCCTTTTTGCCCCATAATAAGGAAAATTACTGCAATTTTGCCCCAAAATAAGGGGAATTTCTCTTTTTTTGCTGCAAAATAAAGGAAATTTCAACCTTTTTACGTGAAAATAAGTGAAATTACTGCAATTTTGCCCCAAATAAGGGAAATTTCTGCAATTTTGCCCCAAAATAAGGTAAATTTCTGCAATTTTGCCCCAAAATAAGGGGAATTTCTGATTTTTGCCCCAAAATAAAGAGAATTTCTGCCTCTTTGCCCCAAAATAAGAAAAATTTTTGCTTTTTTTCTCTGAAATAATTGAAATTTCTGCAATTTTGCCCCAAAATAAGAGAAATTTCTGGAATTTTGCCCCAAAATAAATGGAATTTCTGAGTTTTACCCCAAAATAAGGAGAATTTCTGTTTTTTTGCCCCAACATATAGGGAATTTCTGCCTTTTTGCCCCACAATTAGAGGAATTTCTGCAATTTGCTCCAAAATACAGGGAACTTCAGCCTTTTTGCCCGAAAATAAGTGGAATGCATACATTTTGCCATAAAAAATGGAAATTTCTTCATTGTTGCTTTAAAATAAGGGGAATTTCTGCCTATTTGCCTCTAAATAAGTGGAATTTCTGTATTTTTTTCCCAAAACAAAGACAATTTCTGTCTTTTTTTGCCCCAAAATAAGAAAAATTTCTGACTTATTACCCTGAAATAAGTGAAATTTCTGCAATTTTGCACCAAAATAAGGTGAATTTCTGAATTTTTGCCCCAAAATAATGGGAATTTCTGCTTTTTGCCCCAATATAAGAAAGATTTTGCTTTTTTCCTCTGAAATAAGTGAAATTTCTGCAATTTTGCCCTAAAATAGGAGAAATTTCTGCAACTTTTCCCCATAATAAGAGAAATTTCTGCAATTTTGCCCCAAAATAAGGGCAATTTCTGCCTTTTTGCCTCTAAATAAGTGGAATTTCTGTCTTTTTCCCCCAAACCAAATGGAATTTCTGTTTTTTTTTGCCCCAAAATAATAGGAATTTCTGACCTATTACCCTGAAATAAGTAAAATTTCTGCAATTTTGCACCAAAATAAGGGAAATTTCTGCCTTTTTGCCTCCAAATAAGGGGAATTTCAACTTTTACCTCAAAATAAGGGGAATTTCTGCATTTTTGCCACATAATACGGAATTTCTGCTTTTTTGCCCCATAATAAAAAAAATTTCTGCAATTTTGCCCCAAAATAAGGGGAATATCTCCTTTTTTGCCCAAAAATAAAGGAAATTTCAGCCTTTTTACCTGATAATAAGTGAAATTACTGCAATTTTGCCCCAAATAAAGAAATTTCTGCAATTTTGCCCCAAAATAAGGTAAATTTCTGCAATTTTGCCCCAAAATAAAGGAAATTTATGGAATTTTGCCCCAAAATAAGGGATTTTCTGATTTTTGCCCCAAAATAAGGGATTTTCTGATTATTGCCCCAAAATAAAGGGAATTTCTACCTTTTGCCCCAAAATTTGGGGAATTTCTGCAATTTTGCTCCAAAATACGGGGAATTTCTGCCTTTTTGCCCGAAAATAAGAGGAATGCATAACTTTTTGCCATAAAAAAGTGAAATTTCTTCATTTTTGCTCCAAAAGAAGGGGAATTTCTGCCTTTTTGCCTCTAAATAAGTGGAATTTCTGTCTTTTTCCCCAAAAACAAAGGGAATTTTCTGCCTTTTTTGCCCCAAAATAAGGGAAATTTCTGCCTTTTTGCCCCAAAATAAGGGGAATTTCTGCCTTTTGCCCCTAAATATGAGGAATTTCTGCCTTTTTGTCTGAAAATAAAAAGAATGCATACCTTTTTGCCATATGAAAGGGAAATTTCTTCATTTTTTGCTCCAAAATAAAGGGAATTTATGCCTTTTTGCACTCAAATAAGGGGAATTTCAGCCGTTTTACCTAAAAATAAGGGGAATTTCTGATTTTTGCCTCAAAATAAAGGGAATTTCTGCCTTTTTACCCCAAACTAAGAAAAATTTTTGCTTTTTTTCTCTGAAATAAGTGAAATTTCTGCAATTTTGCCCCAAAAAAAGGGAAATTTCTGGAATTTTGCTCCAAAATATGTGGAATTTCTGAGTTTTACCCCAAATAAGGAGAATTTCTGTTTTTTTTCCCCAACATATAGGGAATTTCTGCCTTTTTGCCCCACAATTAGGGGAATTTCTGCAATTTTGCTCCAAAATACGGGGAACTTCAGCCTTTTTGCCCGAAAATAACTGGAATGCATACTTTTTTGCCATAAAAAAGGGAAATTATTGCTCCAAAATAAGGAGAATTTCTTCCTTTTTTCCTCTAAATAAGTGGAATTTCTGTCTTTTTTTTCCAAAACAAAGAGAATTTCTGTCTTTTTTCCCCAAAATAAGGAAAATTTCTGACTTATTACCCTGAAATAAGTGAAATTTCTGGAATTTTGCCCCAAAATAAGGAAAATTTCTGCCTTTTTGCCCTGAAATATGTGAAATTTCTGCAATTTTACCCCAAAATAAGGTGAATTTCTGCCTTTTTGCCTCAAAATTATGGGAATTTCTGCCTTTTTGCCCCAAAATAAGAAAAATTTTTGCTTTTTTTCTCTGAAATAAGTGAAATTTCTTCAATTATGTCCTAAAATAAAGGAAATTTCTGCAATATTTCCCCATAAGAGAAATTTCTGCAATTTTGCCCCAAAATAAGGGGAATTTCTGTTTTTTGCCCCCAAATAACGGAAATTTCTGCCTTTTTGCCCCCAAATAAAGGGAATTTCAGACTTTTTACCTCAAAATAAGGGGAATTTCTGCATTTTTGCCACAAAATATACGGAGTTTCTGCCTTTTTGCCCCATAATAAGGAAAATTACTGCAATTTTGCCCCAAAATAAGGGGAATTTCTCCTTTTTGCCACAAAATAAAGGAAATTTCAGCGTTTTTACATGAAAATAAGTGAAATTACTGCAATTTTGCCCCAAATAAGGGAAATTTCTGCAATTTTGCCACAAAATATGGTAAATTTCTGCAATTTTGCCCCAAAATAAAGAAAGTTTCTGGAATTTTGCCCCAAAATAAGGAAAATTTCTGGAATTTTGCCACAAAATAAAGAAAATTTCTGGAATTTTGCCCCAAAATAAGGGGAATTTCTGATTTTTACCCCAAAGTAAAGGGAATTTCTTCATTTGCACCAAAATTAGGGGAATTTATGCAATTTTGCTCCAAAATACGGGGAATTTCTGCCTTTTTGCCTGAAAATAAGGGGAATGCATACCTTTTTGCCATAAAAAAGAAATTTCTTCATTTTTGCTCCAAAATAACGGGAATTTCTGCCTTTTTGCCTCTAAATAAGTGGAATTTCTGTCTTTTTCCCCCTAAACAAAGGGAATTTCTGACTTTTTTGCTCCAAAATAAGGGGAATTTCTGACTTATTACCCTGAAATAAGTGAAATTACTGCAATTTTGCCCCAAAATAAGGGGAATTTCTCCAATTTTTCCCCATAATAAGAGAAATTTCTGCAATTTTGCCCCAAAATAAGGGGAATTTCTGTTTTTTGCCCCAAATAAGGGAAATTTCTGCCTTTTTGCCCCCAAATAAAGGGAATTTTAGCCTTTTTACCTCAAAATAAGGGGAATTTCTGCATTTTTGTCACAAAATATACGGAATTTCTGCCTTTTTGCCCCATAATAAAAAAAATTACTGCAATTTTGCCCAAAAATAAGGGGAATTTCTTCTTTTTGCCGCAAAATAAAGGAAATTTCAGCCTTTTTACATGAAAATAAGTGAAATTACTGCAATTTTGCCCCAAATAAAGGAAATTTCTGCAATTTTGTCCCAAAATATGGTAAATTTCTGCAATTTTGCCCCAAAATAAAGTAAATTTCTTGAATTTTGGCCCAAAATAAGGGGAATTTCTTATTTTTGCCCAAAAATAATAAAAATTTTTGCTTTTTTTCTCTGAAATAAGTGAAATTTCTGCAATTTTGCCCCAAAAAAAGGGAAATTTCTGGAATTTTGCTCCAAAATATGTGGAATTTCTGAGTTTTACCCCAAATAAGGAGAATTTCTGTTTTTTTTCCCCAACATATAGGGAATTTCTCCCTTTTTGCCCCACAATTAGGGGAATTTCTGCAATTTTGCTCCAAGATATGGGGAATTTCTGCCTTTTTGCCTGAAAATAAGGGGAATGCATACCTTTTTGCCATAAAAAAGTAAAATTTCTTCATTATTGCTCCAAAAGAAGGGGAATTTCTGCCTTTTAGCCTCTAAATAAGTGGAATTTCTGTCATTTTCCCCAATAACAAAGGTAATTTCTGACTTTTTTGCCCCAAAATAAGGGGAATTTCTGACTTATTACCCTGAAATAAGTGAAATTTCTGCAATTTTGCCCCAAAATAATGGATAATTTCTGCATTTTTGTTCTCAAATATGGGGAATTTCAGCCTTTTTACCTCAAAATAAGGGAAATTTCTTCATTTTTGCCATAAAATATTAGGAATTTCTGCCTTTTTGCCCCAAAATAAGGGGAATTTCAAACTTATTACCTCAAAATAAGGGAAATTTCTGCCTTTTTGCCACAAAATATACAAAATTTCTGCCTTTTTGCCCCAAAATACGGAAAATTTCTGCAATTTTGACCCAAAAAAGGGGAATTTCTCCCTTTTTGCCCCAAAATAAAGGAAATTTTAGCCTTTTTACATGAAAATAAGTGAAATTTCTGCAATTTTGCCCCAAAAGAAGTGGACTTTCTGAGTTTTGCCACAAAATAAGGAGAATTTCTGGCTTTTTGCCCCAACATATATGGAATTTCTGCCTTTTTGCCCCACAATTAGGGGAATTTCTGCAATTTTGCTCCAAAATACGGGGAATTTCTGCCTTTTTGCCCGAAAATAAGGGGAATGCATACCTTTTTGCCATATATAAGGGAAATTTCTTCATTTTTGCTCCAAAATAAGGGGAATTTCTGCCTTTTTGCCTCTAAATAAGTGGAATTTCTGTCTTTTTCCCCCAAAATAAACGGAATTTTTGTCTTTTTTGCCCCAAAATAAGGGGAATTTCAGACTGATTACCCTGAAATAAGTGAAATTTCTCCAATTTTGCCCCAAAATAATGGATAATTTCTGCATTTTTGTTCCCAAATATGGGGAATTTCAGCCTTTTTACCTCAAAATAAGGGAAATTTCTTCATTTTTGCCATAAAATATTAGGAATTTCTGCCTTTTTGCCCCAAAATAAGGAAAATTTCAGCTTTTTTCCCTGAAATAACTGAAATTTCTGCAATTTTGCCCCAAAATATGTGGAATTTCTGAGTTTTGCCCCAAAATAAGAAGAATTTCTGTCTTTTTACCCCAAAACATAGGGAATTTCTGGCTTTTTGGCCCACAATTAGGGGGATTTCTGCAATTTTGCTCTAAAATACGGGGAATATTTGCCTATTTTCCCAAAAATAAGGGGAATTCATACCTTTTTGCCATATAAAAGGGAAATTCCTTCATTTTTGCTCTAAAATAAGGGGAATTTCTGCCTTTTTGCCTCTAAATAAGTGGAATTTCTGTCTTTTTCCCCCAAAATAAAGGGAATTTCTGTCTTTTTTGCCCCAAAATAAAAGGAATTTCTGACCTATTACCCTGAAAAAAGTAAAATTTCTGTAATTTTGCACCAAAATAAGGGAAATTTCTGCCTTTTTGCCCCCAAATAAGGGGAATTTCAACTTTTTCCTCAAAATAAGGGGAATTTCTGCATTTTTGCCACATAATTTACGGAATTTCTGCTTTTTGGCCCCATAATAAGGAAAATTTCTGCAATTTTTCCCCAAAATAAGGGGAATTTCTCATTTTTGTCCCAAAATAAAGGAAATTTCAGCCTTTTTACCTGAAAATAAGTGAAATTACTGCAATTTTGCCCCAAATAAAGAAATTTCTGGAATTTTGCCCCAAAATAAGGTAAATTTCTTCAATTTTGCCCCAAAATAAAGGAAATTTATGGAATTTTGCCCCAAAATAAGGGGGATTTCTGATTTTTGCCCCAAAATAAAGGGAATTTCTGCCTTTTTCTTCAAAATTTGGAGAATTTCTGCAATTTTGCTCCAAAATACGGGGAATTTCTGCCTTTTTGCCTTAAATTAAGAGGAATGCATAACTTTTTGCCATAAAAAAGTGAAATTTCTTCATTTTTGCTCCAAAATAAGGGGAATTTCTGCCTTTTGCCTCTAAATAAGTGGAATTTCTGTCTTTTTCCCCCAAAACAAATGGAATTTCTGACTTTTTTGCCCCAAAATAAGAGGAATTTCTGATTTATTACCCTGAAATAAGTGAAATTTCTGCAATTTTTCCCCAAAATAAGGGAAATTTCTCCCTTTTTGCCCCCAAATAAGGGGAATTTCAGCCTTTATACCTCAAAATAAGGGGAATTTCTGCATTTTTGCCACAATATATTAGGAATTTCTGCCTTTTTGCCCCAAAATAAGGAAAATTTCTGCCTTTTTCCCTGAAATAAGTGAAATTTCTGCAATTTTGCCCCAAAATAAGTGGAATTTCTGAGTTTTGCCCCAAATTAATAAGAATTTCTGTCTTTTTACCCCAAAATATAGGGAATTTCTGGCTTTTTGGCCCACAATTAGGGGGATTTCTGCAATTTTGCTCCAAAATACAGGGAATTTTTGCCTATTTGCCAAAAAAAGGGGGAATTCATACATTTTTGCCATATAAAAGGGAAATTTCTTCATTTCTGCTCTAAAATAAGTGGAATTTTTGCCTTTTTGCCTCTAAATAAGTGGAATTTCTGTCTTTTTCCCGCAAAATAAAGGGAATTTCTGTCTTTTTTGCCCCAAAATAAGGAAAATTTCTGCATTTTTGCCCCCAAATAAGGGGAATTTCAGGCTTTTTACATCAAAAAAGGGGAATTTCTGCATTTTTGCCACAAAATATTAGGAATTTCTGTCTTTTTGCCCCATATGAAGAAAAATTACTGCAATTTTGCCCCAAAATAAAAGGAATTTCTCCTTTTTTGCCGCATAATAAAGGAAATTTCAGCCTTTTTACGTGAAAATAAGTGAAATTACTTCAATTTTGCCCCAAATAAGGGAAATTTCTGCAATTTTGCCCCAAAATAAGGTAAACTTCTGCAATTCTGCCCCCAAATAAAGGGAATTTCTGATTTTTGCCCCAAAATAAAATGAATTTCTGACTTTTTGCCCCAAAATAAGAAAAATTTTTGCTTTTTTTCTCTGAAATAATTGAAATTTCTGCAATTTTGCCCCAAAATAGAGGAAATTTCTGGAATTTTGCCCCAAAATAATTGGAATTTCTGAGTTTTACCCCAAAATAAGGAGAATTTCTGTTTTTTTGCCCCAACATATAGGGAATTTCTGCCTTTTTGCCTCACAATTAGGGGAATTTCTGCAATTTTGCTCTAAAATAAAGGGAACTTCAGCCTTTTTGCCCGAAAATAAGTGAAATGCATAGTTTTTTGCCATAAAAAAGGGAAATTTCTTCATTGTTGCTCCAAAATAAGGGGAATTGCTGCCTTTTTGCCTCTTAATAAGTGGAATTTCTGTATTTTTTTCCAAAACAAAGAGAATTTCTGTCTTTTTTGCACCGAAATAAGGAAAATTTCTGACTTATTACCCTGAAATAAGTGAAATTTCTGCTATTTTGCCCCAAAATAAGGAAAATTTCTGCCTTTCTGCCCTGAAATATGTGAAATTTCTGCAATTTTACCCCAAAATAAGGTGAATTTCTGAATTTTTGCCCCAAAATAATGGGAATTTCTGCTTTTTTGCTCCAACATAAGAAAAATTTTTGCTTTTTTCTCTGAAATAAGTGAAATTTCTGCAATTTTGCCCTAAAATAAGAGAAATTTCTGCAATTTTTCCCCATAATAAGAGAAATTTCTGCAATTTTGCCCCAAAATAAGGGGAATTTCTGTCTTTTACCCCCAAATAAGGGAAATTTCTGCCTTTTTCTCCCAAATAAGGGGAATTTCAGCCTTTTAACCTCAAAATAAGGGGAATTTCTGCCTTTTGCCCCATAATAAGGAAAGTTACTGCAATTTTGCCCCAAAATAAGGGGAATTTCTTTTTTTTTTTGCTGCAAAATAAAGGAAATTTCAACCTTTTTACCTGAAAATAAGTGATATTACTGCAATTTTGCCCTAAATAAGGGAAATTTCTGCAATTTTGCCCCATAATAAGGTAAATTTCTGCAATTTTGCCCCAAAATAAGGGGAATTTCTGATTTTTGCCCCAAAATAAAAGGAATTTCTGACTTTTTGCCCCAAAATAAGAAAAATTTTTGCTTTTTTTCTCTGAAATAATTGAAATTTCTGCAATTTTGCCCCAAAATAAGAGAAATTTCTGGAATTTTGCCCCAAAATAAGTGGAATTTCTGAGTTTTACCCCAAAATAAGGAGAATTTCTGTTTTTTTGCCCCAAAATATAGGGAATTTCTGCCTTTTTGCCCCACAATTAGAAAAATTTCTGCAATTTTGCTCCAAAATACGGGGAACTTCAGCCTTTTTGGCCGAAAATAAGTGGAATGCATACTTTTTTGCCATAAAAAAGGGAAATTTCTTCATTGTTGCTTTAAAATAAGGGGAATTTCTGCCTTTTTGCCTCTAAATAAGTGGAATTTCTGTATTTTTTTCGAAAACAAAAAGAATTTCTGTCTTTTTTGCCCCAAAATAAGGAAAATTTCTGACTTATTACCCTGAAATAAGTGTAATTTCTGCAATTTTGCCCCAAAATAAGGTGAATTTCTGAATTTTTGCCCCAAAATAATGGGAATTTCTGCTTTTTGCCCCAAAATAAGAAAGATTTTTGCTTTTTTTCTCTGAAATAAGTGAAATTTCTGCAATTTTGCACTAAAATAGGAGAAATTTCTGCAATTTTTCCCCATAATAAGAGAAATTTCTGCAATTTTGCCCCAAAATAAAGGGAATTTCTGCCTTTTTGCTCTAAATAAGTGGAATTTCTGTCTTTTTCCCCCAAAACAAAGGGAATTTCTGTCTTTTTTGCCCCAAAATAAGAGGAATTTCTGACCTATTACCCTGAAATAAGTAAAATTTCTGCAATTTTGCACCTAAATAAGAAATATTTCTGCCTTTTTGCCCCCAAATAAGGGGAATTTCAACTTTTACTTCAAAATAAGAGGAATTTCTGCATTTTTGCCACATAATTTACGGAATTTCTGCTTTTTTGCCCCATAATAAAGAAAATTTCTGCAATTTTGCCCCAAAATAAGGGGAATTTCTCTTTTTTTTGTTGCAAAATAAAGGAAATTTCAACCTTTTTACCTGAAAATAAGTGAAATTACTGCAATTTTGCGCCAAATAAGGGAAATTTCTGCAATTTTGCCCCCAAATAAGGTAAATTTCTCCAATTTTGCACCAAAATAAGGTAAATTTCTGCAATTTTGCCCCCAAATAAGGGGAATTTCTGCCTTTTTCTCCCAAATAAGGGGAATTTCAGCCTTTTTACCTCAAAATAAGGGGAATTTCTGCCTTTTTGCCCCATAATAAGGAAAATTACTGCAATTTTGCCCCAAAATAAAAGGAATTTCTCTTTTTTTGATGCAAAATAAAGGAAATTTCAACCTTTTTACCTGAAAATAAGTGAAATTACTGCAATTTTGCCCCAAATAAGAGAAATTTCTGCAATTTTGCCCCAAAATAAGGTAAATTTCTGCAATTTTGCCCCAAAATAAGGGGATTTTCTGATTTTTGCCCCAAAATAAAAGGAATATCTGCCTTTTTGCCCCAAAATAAGAAAAATTTTTGCTTTTTTTCTCTGAAATAATTG
The DNA here is from genome assembly GCF_963924665.1 of Micromys minutus. Lineage (NCBI taxonomy): Eukaryota > Metazoa > Chordata > Mammalia > Rodentia > Muridae > Micromys > Micromys minutus. The sequence goes on along the minus strand of NW_027667642.1, from coordinate 406,764 downwards.
AAATTTCTGCAATTTTGCCCCAAAATAAGAGAAATTTCTGGAATTTTGCCCCAAAATAAGTGGAATTTCTGAGTTTTACCCCAAAATCAGGAGAATTTCTGTTTTTTTGCCCCAAAATATAGGGAATTTCTGCCTTTTTGCCCCACAATTAGAAAAATTTCTGCAATTTTGCTCCAAATACGGGGAACTTCAGCCTTTTTGCCCGAAAATAAGTGGAATGCATACTTTTTTGCCATAAAAAAAAGAAATTTCTTCATTGTTGCTTTAAAATAAGGGGAATTTCTGCCTTTTTGCCTCTAAATAAGTGGAATTTCTGTATTTTTTTCCCAAAACAAAGAGAATTTCTGTCTTTTTCCCCCAAAATAAGGAAAATTTCTGAATTATTACCCTGAAATAAGGGTAATTTCTGCAATTTTGCCCCAAAATAAGGTGAATTTCTAAATTTTTGCCCCAAAATAATGGGAATTTCTGCTTTTTGCCCCAAAATAAGAAAGATTTTTGCTTTTTTTCTCTGAAATAAGTGAAATTTCTGCAATTTTGCCCTAAAATAGGAGAAATTTCTGCAATTTTTCCCCATAATAAAAGAAATTTCTGCAATTTTGCCCCAAAATAAGGGGAATTTCTGCCTTTTTGCCTCTAAATAAGTGGAATTTCTGTCTTTTTCCCCCAAAACAAAGAGAATTTCTGTCATTTTTGCCCCAAAATAAGGGGAATATCTGACCTATTACCCTGAAATAAGTAAAATTTCTGCAATTTTGCACCAAAATAAGGGAAATTTCTGCCTTTTTGCCCCCAAATAAGGGGAATTTCAACTTTTACCTCAAAATAAGGGGAATTTCTGCATTTTTGCCACATAATTTACGGAATTTCTGTTTTTTTGCCCCATAATAAGGAAAATTTCTGCAATTTTGCCCCAAAATAAGGGGAATTTCTCCTTTTTTGCCCAAAAATAAAGGAAATTTCAGCCTTTTTACCTGAAAATATGTGAAATTACTGCAATTTTGCCCCAAATAAAGAAATTTCTTCAATTATGCCCCAAAATAAGTTAAATTTCTGCAATTTTGCCGCAAAATAAAGGAAATTTATGAAATTTTGCCCCAAAATAAGGGAATTTCTGATTTTTGCCCCAAAATAAAGGGAATTTCTACCTTTTGCCGCAAAATTTGGGGAATTTCTGCAATTTTGCTCCAAAATACGGGGAATTTCTGCCTATTTGCCCGAAAATAAGAGGAATGCATAACTTTTTGCCATAAAAAAGTGAAATTTCTTCATTTTTGCTCCAAAATAAGAGGAATTTCTGCCTTTTGCCTCTAAATAAGTGGAATTTCTGTCTTTTTCCTCCAAAACAAAGGGAATTTCTGACTTTTTTGCCCCAAAATAAGGGGAATTTCTGATTTATTACCCTGAAATAAGTGAAATTTCTGCAATTTTGCCCCAAAATAAGGGAAATTTCTGCCTTTTTGCACCCAAATAAGAGGAATTTCAGCCTTTTTACCTCAAAATAAGGGGAATTTCTGCATTTTTGCCACAAAATATTAGGAATTTCTGCCTTTTTGCCCCAAAATAAGGAAAATTTCTGCCTTTTTTCCCAGAAATAAGTGAAATTTCTGCAATTTTGCCCCAAAATAAGTGGAATTTCTGAGTTTTGCCCCAAAATAAGGAGAATTTCTGTCTTTTTACCCCAAAATATAAGGAATGTCTGGCTTTTTGGCCCACAATTAGGGGGATTTCTGCAATTTTGCTCCAAAATACGGGGAATTTTTGCTTATGTGCCCAAAAATAAGGGGAATTCATACCTTTTTGCCATATAAAAGGTAAATTTCTTCATTTTTGCTCCAAAATAAGGGGAATTTCTGCCTTTTTGCCTCTAAATAAGTGGAATTTCTGTCTTTTTCCTCCAAAACAAAGGGAATTTCTGTCTTTTTTGCCCCAAAATAAGAGGAATTTCTGACCTATTACCCTGAAATAAGTAAAATTTCTGCAATTTTGCACCTAAATAAGAAATATTTCTGCCTTTTTGCCCCCAAATAAGGGGAATTTCAACTTTTACTTCAAAATAAGGGGAATTTCTGCATTTTTCCACATAATTTACAGAATTTCTGCTTTTTTGCCCCATAATAAAGAAAATTTCTGCAATTTTGCCCCAAAATAAGGGGAATTTCTCTTTTATTTTTGTTGCAAAATAAAGGAAATTTCAACCTTTTTACCTGAAAATAAGTGAAATTACTGCAATTTTGCCCCAAATAAGGGAAATTTCTGCAATTTTGCCCCCAAATAAGGTAAATTTCTCCAATTTTGCACCAAAATAAGGTAAATTTCTGCAATTTTGCCCCCAAATAAGGTGAATTTCTGCCTTTTTCTCCCAAATAAGGGGAATTTCAGCCTTTTTACCTCAAAATAAGGGGAATTTCTGCCTTTTTGCCCCATAATAAGGAAAATTACTGCAATTTTGCCCCAAAATAAAAGGAATTTCTCTTTTTTTGATGCAAAATAAAGGAAATTTCAACCTTTTTACCTGAAAATAAGTGAAATTACTGCAATTTTGCCCCAAATAAGAGAAATTTCTGCAATTTTGCCCCAAAATAAGGTAAATTTCTGCAATTTTGCCCCAAAATAAGGGGATTTTCTGATTTTTGCCCCAAAATAAAAGGAATTTCTGCCTTTTTGCCCCAAAATAAGAAAAATTTTTGCTTTTTTTCTCTGAAATAATTGAAATTTCTGCAATTTTGCCCCAAAATAAGAGAAATTTCTGGAATTTTGCCCCAAAATAAGTGGAATTTCTGAGTTTTACCCCAAAATCAGGAGAATTTCTGTTTTTTTGCCCCAAAATATAGGGAATTTCTGCCTTTTTGCCCCACAATTAGAAAAATTTCTGCAATTTTGCTCCAAATACGGGGAACTTCAGCCTTTTTGCCCGAAAATAAGTGGAATGCATACTTTTTTGCCATAAAAAAAAGAAATTTCTTCATTGTTGCTTTAAAATAAGGGGAATTTCTGCCTTTTTGCCTCTAAATAAGTGGAATTTCTGTATTTTTTTCCCAAAACAAAGAGAATTTCTGTCTTTTTCCCCCAAAATAAGGAAAATTTCTGATTTATTACCCTGAAATAAGGGTAATTTCTGCAATTTTGCCCCAAAATAAGGTGAATTTCTGAATTTTTGCCCCAAAATAATGGGAATTTCTGCTTTTTGCCCCAAATTAAGAAAGATTTTTGCTTTTTTTCTCTGAAATAAGTGAAATTTCTGCAATTTTGCCCTAAAATAGGAGAAATTTCTGCAATTTTTCCCCATAATAAAAGAAATTTCTGCAATTTTGCCCCAAAATAAGGGGAATTTCTGCCTTTTTGCCTCTAAATAAGTGGAATTTCTGTCTTTTTCCCCCAAAACAAAGAGAATTTCTGTCATTTTTGCCCCAAAATAAGGGGAATATCTGACCTATTACCCTGAAATAAGTAAAATTTCTGCAATTTTGCACCAAAATAAGGGAAATTTCTGCCTTTTTTCCCCCAAATAAGGGGAATTTCAACTTTTACCTCAAAATAAGGGGAATTTCTGCATTTTTGCCACATAATTTACGGAATTTCTGTTTTTTTGCCCCATAATAAGGAAAATTTCTGCAATTTTGCCCCAAAATAAGGGGAATTTCTCCTTTTTTGCCCAAAAATAAAGGAAATTTCAGCCTCTTTACCTGAAAATATGTGAAATTACTGCAATTTTGCCCCAAATAAAGAAATTTCTTCAATTATGCCCCAAAATAAGTTAAATTTCTGCAATTTTGCCGCAAAATAAAGGAAATTTATGAAATTTTGCCCCAAAATAAGGGAATTTCTGATTTTTGCCCCAAAATAAAGGGAATTTCTACCTTTTGCCGCAAAATTTGGGGAATTTCTGCAATTTTGCTCCAAAATACGGGGAATTTCTGCCTATTTGCCCGAAAATAAGAGGAATGCATAACTTTTTGCCATAAAAAAGTGAAATTTCTTCATTTTTGCTCCAAAATAAGAGGAATTTCTGCCTTTTGCCTCTAAATAAGTGGAATTTCTGTCTTTTTCCTCCAAAACAAAGGGAATTTCTGACTTTTTTGCCCCAAAATAAGGGGAATTTCTGATTTATTACCCTGAAATAAGTGAAATTTCTGCAATTTTGCCCCAAAATAAGGGAAATTTCTGCCTTTTTGCACCCAAATAAGAGGAATTTCAGCCTTTTTACCTCAAAATAAGGGGAATTTCTGCATTTTTGCCACAAAATATTAGGAATTTCTGCCTTTTTGCCCCAAAATAAGGAAAATTTCTGCCTTTTTTCCCAGAAATAAGTGAAATTTCTGCAATTTTGCCCCAAAATAAGTGGAATTTCTGAGTTTTGCCCCAAAATAAGGAGAATTTCTGTCTTTTTACCCCAAAATATAAGGAATGTCTGGCTTTTTGGCCCACAATTAGGGGGATTTCTGCAATTTTGCTCCAAAATACGGGGAATTTTTGCTTATGTGCCCAAAAATAAGGGGAATTCATACCTTTTTGCCATATAAAAGGTAAATTTCTTCATTTTTGCTCCAAAATAAGGGGAATTTCTGCCTTTTTGCCTCTAAATAAGTGGAATTTCTGTCTTTTTCCCCCAAAACAAAGGGAATTTCTGTCTTTTTTGCCCCAAAATAAGAGGAATTTCTGACCTATTACCCTGAAATAAGTAAAATTTCTGCAATTTTGCACCTAAATAAGAAATATTTCTGCCTTTTTGCCCCCAAATAAGGGGAATTTCAACTTTTACTTCAAAATAAGGGGAATTTCTGCATTTTTCCACATAATTTACGGAATTTCTGCTTTTTTGCCCCATAATAAAGAAAATTTCTGCAATTTTGCCCCAAAATAAGGGGAATTTCTCTTTTATTTTTGTTGCAAAATAAAGGAAATTTCAACCTTTTTACCTGAAAATAAGTGAAATTACTGCAATTTTGCCCCAAATAAGGGAAATTTCTGCAATTTTGCCCCCAAATAAGGTAAATTTCTCCAATTTTGCACCAAAATAAGGTAAATTTCTGCAATTTTGCCCCCAAATAAGGGGAATTTCTGCCTTTTTCTCCCAAATAAGGGGAATTTCAGCCTTTTTACCTCAAAATAAGGGGAATTTCTGCCTTTTTGCCCCATAATAAGGAAAATTACTGCAATTTTGCCCCAAAATAAAAGGAATTTCTCTTTTTTTGATGCAAAATAAAGGAAATTTCAACCTTTTTACCTGAAAATAAGTGAAATTACTGCAATTTTGCCCCAAATAAGAGAAATTTCTGCAATTTTGCCCCAAAATAAGGTAAATTTCTGCAATTTTGCCCCAAAATAAGGGGATTTTCTGATTTTTGCCCCAAAATAAAAGGAATTTCTGCCTTTTTGCCCCAAAATAAGAAAAATTTTTGCTTTTTTTCTCTGAAATAATTGAAATTTCTGCAATTTTGCCCCAAAATAAGAGAAATTTCTGGAATTTTGCCCCAAAATAAGTGGAATTTCTGAGTTTTACCCCAAAATCAGGAGAATTTCTGTTTTTTTGCCCCAAAATATAGGGAATTTCTGACTTTTTGCGCCACAATTAGAAAAATTTCTGCAATTTTGCTCCAAATACGGGGAACTTCAGCCTTTTTGCCCGAAAATAAGTGGAATGCATACTTTTTTGCCATAAAAAAAAGAAATTTCTTCATTGTTGCTTTAAAATAAGGGGAATTTCTGCCTTTTTGCCACTAAATAAGTGGAATTTCTGTATTTTTTTCCCAAAACAAAGAGAATTTCTGTCTTTTTCCCCCAAAATAAGGAAAATTTCTGATTTATTACCCTGAAATAAGGGTAATTTCTGCAATTTTGCCCCAAAATAAGGTGAATTTCTGAATTTTTGCCCCAAAATAATGGGAATTTCTGCTTTTTGCCCCAAATTAAGAAAGATTTTTGCTTTTTTTCTCTGAAATAAGTGAAATTTCTGCAATTTTGCCCTAAAATAGGAGAAATTTCTGCAATTTTTCCCCATAATAAAAGAAATTTCTGCAATTTTGCCCCAAAATAAGGGGAATTTCTGCCTTTTTGCCTCTAAATAAGTGGAATTTCTGTCTTTTTCCCCCAAAACAAAGAGAATTTCTGTCATTTTTGCCCCAAAATACGGGGAATATCTGACCTATTACCCTGAAATAAGTAAAATTTCTGCAATTTTGCACCAAAATAAGGGAAATTTCTGCCTTTTTGCCCCCAAATAAGGGGAATTTCAACTTTTACCTCAAAATAAGGGGAATTTCTGCATTTTTGCCACATAATTTACGGAATTTCTGTTTTTTTGCCCCATAATAAGGAAAATTTCTGCAATTTTGCCCCAAAATAAGGGGAATTTCTCCTTTTTTGCCCAAAAATAAAGAAAATTTCAGCCTCTTTACCTGAAAATATGTGAAATTACTGCAATTTTGCCCCAAATAAAGAAATTTCTTCAATTATGCCCCAAAATAAGTTAAATTTCTGCAATTTTGCCGCAAAATAAAGGAAATTTATGAAATTTTGCCCCAAAATAAGGGAATTTCTGATTTTTGCCCCAAAATAAAGGGAATTTCTACCTTTTGCCGCAAAATTTGGGGAATTTCTGCAATTTTGCTCCAAAATACGGGGAATTTCTGCCTATTTGCCCGAAAATAAGAGGAATGCATAACTTTTTGCCATAAAAAAGTGAAATTTCTTCATTTTTGCTCCAAAATAAGAGGAATTTCTGCCTTTTGCCTCTAAATAAGTGGAATTTCTGTCTTTTTCCTCCAAAACAAAGGGAATTTCTGACTTTTTTGCCCCAAAATAAGGGGAATTTCTGATTTATTACCCTGAAATAAGTGAAATTTCTGCAATTTTGCCCCAAAATAAGGGAAATTTCTGCCTTTTTGCACCCAAATAAGAGGAATTTCAGCCTTTTTACCTCAAAATAAGGGGAATTTCTGCATTTTTGCCACAAAATATTAGGAATTTCTGCCTTTTTGCCCCAAAATAAGGAAAATTTCTGCCTTTTTTCCCAGAAATAAGTGAAATTTCTGCAATTTTGCCCCAAAATAAGTGGAATTTCTGAGTTTTGCCCCAAAATAAGGAGAATTTCTGTCTTTTTACCCCAAAATATAAGGAATGTCTGGCTTTTTGGCCCACAATTAGGGGGATTTCTGCAATTTTGCTCCAAAATACGGGGAATTTTTGCTTATTTGCCCAAAAATAAGGGGAATTCATACCTTTTTGCCATATAAAAGGTAAATTTCTTCATTTTTGCTCCAAAATAAGGGGAATTTATGCCTTTTTGCCTCTAAATAAGTGGAATTTCTGTATTGTTCCCCCAAAACAAAGGGAATTTCTGTCTTTTTTGCCCAAAAATAAGGGGAATTTCTGACCTATTACCCTGAAATAAGTAAAATTTTTGCAATTTTGCACCAAAATAAGGGAAATTTCTGCCTTTTTGCCCCAAAATAAGGGGAATTTCAACTTTTACCTCAAAATAAGGGGAATTTCTGCATTTTTGCCACATAATATATGGATTTTCTGCTTTTTGGCCCCATAATAAGGAAAATTTCTGCAATTTTGCCCCAAAATAAGGGGAATTTCTCCTTTTTTGCCCAAAAATAAAGGAAATTTCAGCCTTTTTACCTGAAAATATGTGAAATTACTGCAATTATGCCCCAAGTAAAGAAATTTCTGCAATTTTGCCCCAAAATAAGGTAAAATTCTGCAATTTTGCCCCAAAATATAGGAAATTTATGGAATTTTGCCCCAAAATAAGGGAATTAATGATTTTTGCCCCAAAATAAAGGGAATTTCTACCTTTTGCCGCAAAATTTGGGGAATTTCTGCAATTTTGCTCCAAAATACGGGGAATTTCTGCCTATTTGCCCGAAAATAAGAGGAATGCATAACTTTTTGCCATAAAAAAGTGAAATTTCTTCATTTTTGCTCCAAAATAAGAGGAATTTCTGCCTTTTGCCTCTAAATAAGTGGAATTTCTGTCTTTTTCCTCCAAAACAAAGGGAATTTCTGACTTTTTTGCCCCAAAATAAGGGGAATTTCTGATTTATTACCCTGAAATAAGTGAAATTTCTGCAATTTTGCCCCAAAATAAGGGAAATTTCTGCCTTTTTGCACCCAAATAAGAGTAATTTCAGCCTTTTTACCTCAAAATAAGGGGAATTTCTGCATTTTTGCCACAAAATATTAGGAATTTCTGCCTTTTTGCCCCAAAATAAGGAAAATTTCTGCCTTTTTTCCCAGAAATAAGTGAAATTTCTGCAATTTTGCCCCAAAATAAGTGGAATTTCTGAGTTTTGCCCCAAAATAAGGAGAATTTCTGTCTTTTTACCCCAAAATATAAGGAATGTCTGGCTTTTTGGCCCACAATTAGGGGGATTTCTGCAATTTTGCTCCAAAATACGGGGAATTTTTGCTTATTTGCCCAAAAATAAGGGGAATTCATACCTTTTTGCCATATAAAAGGTAAATTTCTTCATTTTTGCTCCAAAATAAGGGGAATTTCTGCCTTTTTGCCTCTAAATAAGTGGAATTTCTGTATTGTTCCCCCAAAACAAAGGGAATTTCTGTCTTTTTTTCCCAAAAATAAGGGGAATTTCTGACCTATTACCCTGAAATAAGTAAAATTTCTGCAATTTTGCACCAAAATAAGGAAAATTTCTGCCTTTTTGCCCCAAAATAAGGGGAATTTCAACTTTTACCTCAAAATAAGGGGAATTTCTGCATTTTTGCCACATAATATACGGATTTTCTGCTTTTTGGCCCCATAATAAGGAAAATTTCTGCAATTTTTCCCCAAAATAAGGGGAATTTCTCCTTTTTTGCCCAAAAATAAAGGAAATTTCAGCCTTTTTCCTGAAAATAAGTGAAATTACTGCAATTATGCCCCAAGTAAAGAAATTTCTGCAATTTTGCCCCAAAATAAGGTAAAATTCTGCAATTTTGCCCCAAAATAAAGGAAATTTATGGAATTTTGCCCCAAAATAAGGGAATTTCTGATTTTTGCCCCAAAATAAAGGGAATTTCTACCTTTTGCCCCAAAATTTGGGGAATTTCTGCAATTTTGCTCCAAAATACGAGGAATTTCTGCCTTTTTGCCCGAAAATAAGAGGAATGCATAACTTTTTGCCATAAAAAAGTGAAATTTCTTCATTTTGGCTCCAAAATAAGAGGAATTTCTGCCTTTTGCCTCTAAATAAGTGGAATTTCTGTCTTTTTCCCCCAAAACAAAAAGAATTTACTTTTTTGCCCCAAAATAAAGAAAATTTCTGACTTATTACCCTGAAATAAGTGAAATTTCTGCAATTTTGCCCCAAAATAAGGGAAATTTCTGCATTTTTGCACCCAAATAATGGGAATTTCAGCCTTTTTACCTCAAAATAAGGGGAATTTCTGCATTTTTGCCACAAAATATTAGGAATTTCTGCCTTTTTGCACCAAAATAAGGAGAATTTCTGCCTTTTTTCCCCAAAATAAGTGAAATTTCTGCAATTTTCCCCCAAAAAAAGTGGAATTTCTGAGTTTTGCCCCAAAATAAGTAGAATTTCTGGCTTTTTGCCCCAACATATAGGGAATTTCTGCCTTTTTGCCCCACAATTAGGAGAATTTCTGCAATTTTGCTCCAAAATACAGGGAATTTCTGCCTTTTTGCCTGAAAATAAGGGGAATGCATACCTTTTTGCCATATATAAGGGAAATTTCTTCATTTTTGCTCAAAAATAAGGGGAATTTCTGCCTTTTTGCTTCTAAAGAAGTGGAATTTCTGTCTTTTTCCCCCAAAACAAACGGAATTTCTGTCTTTTTTGCCCCAAAATAAGGGGAATTTCTGACTTATTACCCTGAAATAAATGAAATTTCTGCAATTTTGCTCAAAAATAAAAGAAATTTCTGCCTTTTTGCCCCCAAATAAGGGGAATTTCAGCCTTTTTACCTCAAAATAAGGGGAATTACTGCATTTTTGGAACAAAATATACGGAATTTCTGTCTTTATGCCCCATATGAAGGAAAATTACTGCAAATTTGCCCCAAAATAAGGGGAATTTCTCATTTTTTGCCGCAAAATAAAGGAAATTTCAGCATTTTACCTGAAAATAAATGAAATTACTTCAATTTTGCCCAAATAAAGGAAATTTCTGCAATTTTGCCCCAAAATAAGGTAAATTTCTGCAATTTTGCCCCAAAATAAAGGGACTTTCTGATTTTTGCCCCAAAATAAAGTGCATTTCTGCCTTTTGGCCCCAAAATAAGAAAAATTTTTGCTTTTTTTCTCTGAAATAATTGAAATTTCTGCAATTTTGCCCCAAAATAGGGGAAATTTCTGGAATTTTGCCCCAAAATAACTGGAATTTCTGAGTTTTACCCCAAAATAAGGAGAATTTCTGTTTTTTTGCTACAACATATAGGGAATTTCTGCCTTTTTGCCCCACAATTAGGGGAATTTCTGAAATTTTGCTCCAAAATACGGAAAACTTCAGCCTTTTTGCCCGAAAATATGTTAAATGCATACTTTTTTGCCATAAAAAAGGGAAATTTCTTCATTGTTGCTCCAAAATAAGGGGAATTTCTGCCTTTTTGCCTCTAAATAAGTGGAATTTCTGTATTTTTTTTCCAAAACAAGGAGAATTTCTATTTTTTTTGACCCAAAATAAGAAAAATTTCTGACTTATTACCCTGAAATAAGTGAAATTTCTGCAATTTTGCCCCAAAATAAGGAAAATTTCTGCCTTTTTGCCCTGAAATATGTGAAATTTCTGCAATTTTACCCCAAAATAAGGTGAATTTCTGAATTTTTGCCCAAAAATAATGGGAATTTCTGGATTTTTGCCCCAAAATAAGAAAAATTTTAGCTTTTTTTCTCTGAAATAAGTGAAATTTCTGCAATTTTGCCCTAAAATAAGAGAAATTTCTGCAATTTTTCCCCATAATAAGAGAAATTTCTGCAATTTTGCCCCAAAATAAGGGGAATTTCTGTTTTTTGCCCGCAAATAAGGGAAATTTCTGCCTTTTTCTCCCAAATAAGTGGAATTTCAGCATTTTTACCTCAAAATAAGGGGAATTTCTGCATTTTTGCCACAAAATATTAGGAATTTCTGCCTTTTTGCCCCAAAATAGGAAAATTTCTGCCTTTTTTCCCTGAAATAAGTGAAATTTCTGCAATTTTGCCCCAAAATAAGTGGAATTTCTGAGTTTTGCCCCAAAATAAGGAGAATTTCTGTCTTTTTGCCACAACATATAGGGAATTTCTGCCTTTTTGCCCCACAATTAGAGGAATTTCTGCCATTTTGCTCCAAAATACAGGGAACTTCAGCCTTTTTGCCCGAAAATAAGTGGAATGCATACTTTTTTGCCATAAAAAATGGAAATTTCTTCATTGTTGCTCCAAAATAAGGAGAATTTCTACCTTTTTGCCTCTAAATAAGTGGAATTTCTGTGTTTTTCCCCCAAAACAAAGGAAATATCTGTCATTTTTGCCCCGATATAAAGAAAATTTCTTACTTATTCCCATGATATAAGTGAAATTTCTGCAAATTTACCCCAAAATAAGAGAAATTTCTGCATTTTGCCCCAAAATATGGGGACTTTCAGCATTTTACCTCAAAATAAGGGAAATTTCTGATTTTTGCACCAAAATATGGAGAATTTCTGCATTTTTGCCTCAAAATAAAGGGAATTTCTGCATTTTTGCACCAATATTAGGGGAATTTCTGCAATTTTGCTCCAAAATACGGGTCATTTCTACCTTTTTTGCCCAAATTAATTGGAATTTCTGACTTTTTGTCCCGAAATAAGTGAAATTTCTTCAATTTTAGCCAAAAATTAGGGATTTCATCATTTTCCCTTAAAATAAGAGGAATTTCTGCAATTTTGCCCTGAAATATTTGAAATTTCTGCAATTTTACCCCAAAATAAGGGGAATTTCTGCCTTATTGCCCCAAAATAAGGGGAATTTCAACCTTATTACCTCAAAATAAGGGAAATTTCTGCATTTTTGCCACAAAATATACAGAATTTCTGCCTTTTTGCCCCAAAATACAGAAAATTTCTGCAATTTTGACCAAAAAAAGGGGAATTTCTCCCTTTTTGCCCCAAAATAAAGGAAATTTCAAACTTTTTACATGAAAATAAGTGAAATTTCTGCAATTTTGCCCCAAATAAGAGAAATTTCGGCAATTTTGCCCCAAAATAAGGTAAATTCCTGCAATTTTGCCTCAAAATAAAGAAAATTTCTGGAATTTTGCCCCAAAATAAGAGGAATTTCTGATTTTTGCCCCAAAATAAATGGAATGTCTGCATTTGTCCCAAAATTAGAGAAAATTTATGCAATTTTGCTCCAAAATACAGGGAATTTCTGCCTTTTTGCCCGAAAATAAAGGGAATGCATACCTTTTTGCCATAAAAAAGGGAAATTTCTTCATTTTTGCTTCAAAATAAGGGGAATTTCTGCCTTTTTGCCTCTAAATAAGTGAAATTTCTGTTTTTTCCCCCAAAACAAAGGGAATTTCTGATTTTTTGCTCCAAAATAAGGGGAATTTCTGACTTATTACCCTGAAATAAGTGAAATTACTGCAATTTTTCCCCAAAATAAGGGAAATTTCTGACTTATTACCCTGAAATAAATGAAATTTCTGCCATTTTGCTCCAAAATAAAAGAAATTTCTGCATTTTTGCCCCCAAATAAGGGGAATTTCAGCCTTTTTACCCCAAGATAAGGGGAATTTCTGAATTTTTGGCACAAAATATACAGAATTTCTGCCTTTTTGCCCCATAATAAGGAAAATTACTGCAATTTTGCCCCAAAATAAAGGGAATTCCTCTATTTTTGCTGCAAAATAAAGGAAATTTCAACCTTTTTACCTGAAAATAAGTGAAAATATTGCAATTTTGCATCAAATAATGGAAATTTCTGCATTTTTGCCACAAAATAAGAAGAATTTTTGCTTTTTTTCTCTAAAATAATTGAAATTTCTGCAATTTTGCCCCAAAATAAGAGAAATTTCTGGAATTTTGCCCCAAAATAAGCTGAATTTCTGAGTTTTACCACAAAATAAGGAGAATTTCTTTTTTTTTGCCCCAACATATAGGGAATTTCTGCCTTTTTGCCCCACAATTAGGGGAATTTCTGCAATTTTGCTCCAAAATACTGGGAACTTCAGCCTTTTTGCCCGAAAATAAGTGGAATGCATACTTTTTTGCCATAAAAAAGGGAAATTTCTTCATTGTTGCTCCAAAATAAGGGGAATTTCTTCCTTTTTGCCTCTAATAAGTGGAATTTCTGTATTTTTTTCCAAAACAAAGAGAATTTCTGTCTTTTTTGCCCCAAAATAAGGAAAATTTCTGACTTATTACCCTGAAATAAGTGAAATTTCTGCAATTTGGCCCCAAAATAAGGAAAATTTCTGCCTTTTTGCCCTGAAATATGTGAAATATCTGCAATTTTACCCCAAAATAAGGTGAATTTCTGAATTTTTGCCACAAACTAATGGGAATTTCTGCCTTTTTGCCCCAAAATAAGAAAAATTTTAGCTTTTTTTCTCTGAAATAAGTGAAATTTCTGCAATTTTGCCCTAAAATAAGAAAAATTTCTGCAATTTTTCCCCATAATAAGAGAAATTTCTGCAATTTTGCCCCAAAATAAGGGGAATTTCTGTTTTTTGCCCTTAAATAAGGGAAATTTCTGCTTTTTTCTCCCAAATAAGAAGAATTTCAACCTTTTTACCTCAAAATAAGGGTAATTTCTGCATTTTTGCCAGAAAATATTAGGAATTTCTGCCTTTTTGCCCCAAAATAGGAAAATTTCTGCCTTTTTTCCCTGAAATAAGTGAAATTTCTGCAATTTTGCCCCAAAATAAGGAGAATTTCTGTCTTTTTGCCACAACATATAGGGAATTTCTGCCTTTTTGCCCCACAATTAGGGGAATTTCTGCAATTTTGCTCCAAAATACGGGGAACTTCAGCCTTTTTGCCCGAAAATAAGTGGAATGCATACTTTTTTGCCATATAAAAGGGAAATTTCTTCATTGTTGCTCCAAAATAAAGAGAATTTCTGCCTTTTTGCCTCTAAATAAGTGGAATTTCTGTGTTTTTCCCCAAAAACAAAGGAAATTTCTGTTTTTTTTGCCCCGATGTAAAGAAAATTTCTGACTTATTACCCTGAAATAAGTGAAATTTCTGCAAATTTGCCCCAAAATAAGAGAAATTTCTGCCTTTTGCCCCAAAATATGGGGACTTTCAGCATTTTACCTCAAAATAAGGGAAATTTCTGATTTTTGCACCAAAATATGGAGAATTTCTGCATTTTTGCCTCAAAATAAAGGGAATTTCTGCATTTTTGCACCAATATTAGGGGAATTTCTCCAATTTTGCTCCAAAATACGGGTCATTTCTGCCTTTTTGCCCAAATTAATTGGAATTTCTGCCTTTTTGTCCCGAAATAAGTGAAATTTCTTCAATTTTAGCCAAAAATTAGGGATTTCATCATTTTCCCTTAAAATAAGAGGAATTTCTGCCATTTTGCCCTGAAATATTTGAAATTTCTGCAATTTTACCCCAAAATAAGGGGAATTTCTGCCTTATTGCCCCAAAATAAGGGGAATTTCAACCTTATTACTTCAAAATAAGGGAAATTTCTGCATTTTTGCCACAAAATATACAGAATTTCTGCCTTTTTGCCCCAAATTACGGAAAATTTCTGCAATTTTGACCAAAAAAAGGAATTTCTCCCTTTTTGCCCAAAAATAAAGAAAATTTCAGCCTTATTACATGAAAATAAGTGAAATTTCTGCAATTTTCCCCAAATAAGAGAAATTTCTGCAATTTTGCCCCAAAATAAGGTAAATTCCTGCAATTTTGCCCCAAAATAAAGAAAATTTCTGGAATTTTGCCCCAAAATAAGAGGAATTTCTGATTTTTGCCCCAAAATAAAGGGAATGTCTGCATTTGTCCCAAAATTAGAGAAAATTTATGCAATTTTGCTCCAAAATACGGGGATTTTCTGCCTTTTTGCCCGAAAATAAAGGGAATGCATAACTTTTTGCCATAAAAAAAGGAAATTTCTTCATTTTTGCTTCAAAATAAGGGGAATTTCTGCCTTTTTGCGTCTAAATAAGTGAAATTTCTTTTTTTTTCCCCAAAACAAAGGGAATTTCTGACTTTTTTGCTCCAAAATAAGGGGAATTTCTGACTTATAACCCTGAAATAAGTGAAATTACTTCAATTTTTTCCAAAATAAGGGAAATTAATGACTTATTACCCTGAAATAAATGAAATTTCTGCCATTTTGCTCCAAAATAAAAGAAATTTCTGCATTTTTGCCCCCAAATAATGGGAATTTCAGCCTTTTTACCTCAAGATAAGGGGAATTTCTGAATTTTTGGCACAAAATATATGGAATTTCTGCCTTTTTGCCCTATAATAAGGAAAATTAGTGCAATTTTGCCCCAAAATAAGGGGAATTTCTCTTTTTTTGCTGCAAAATAAAAGAAATTTCAACCTTTTTACCTGAAAATAAGTGAAATTACTGCAATTTTACCTCAAATAAGGGAAATTTCTGCAATTTTGCCCCAAAATAAGGTAAATTTCTGCAATTTTGCCCCAAAATAAGGGGAATTTCTGATTTTTGCCCCAAAATAAAGGGAATTTCTGCCTTTTTGCCCCAAAATAAGAAGAATTTTTGCTTTTTTTCTCTGAAATAATTGAAATTTCTGCAATTTTGCCCCAAAATAAGAGAAATTTCTGGAATTTTGCCCCAAAATAAGTGGAATTTCTGAGTTTTACCACAAAATAAGGAGAATTTCTTTTTTTTTTTTTGCTCCAACATATAGGGAATTTCTGCCTTTTTGCCCCACAATTAGGGGAATTTCTGCAATTTTGCTCCAAAATACTGGGAACTTCAGCCTTTTTGCCCGAAAATAAGTGGAATGCATACTTTTTTGCCATTAAAAAAAGGAAATTTTCTCATTGTTGCTCCAAAATAAGGGGAATTTCTGCCTTTTTGCCTCTAAATAAGTGGAATTTCTGTATTTTTTTTCCAAAACAAAGAGAATTTCTGTCTTTTTTGCCCCAAAATAAGGAAAATTTCTGACTTATTACCCTGAAATAAGTGAAATTTCTGCAATTTTGCCCCAAAATAAGGAAAATTTCTGCATTTTTGCCCTGAAATATGTGAAATTTCTGCAATTTTACCCCAAAATAAGGTGAATTTCTGAATTTTTGCCCCAAACTAACGGGAATTTCTGCCTTTTTCCCCCAAAATAAGAAAAATTTTAGCTTTTTTTCTCTGAAATAAGTGAAATTTCTGCAATTTTGCCCTAAAAAAAGAGAAATTTCTGCAATTTTTCCCCATAATAAGGGAAATTTCTGCAATTTTGCCCCAAAATAAAGGGAATTTCTGTTTTTTGCCCTCAAATAAGGGAAATTTCTGCTTTTTTCTCCCAAATAAGAAGAATTTCAGCCTTTTTACCTCAAAATAAGGGGAATTTCTGCATTTTTGCCACAAAATATTAGGAATTTCTGCCTTTTTGCCCCAAAATAAGAAAATTTCTGCCTTTTTTCCCTGAAATAAGTGAAATTTCTGTAATTTTGCCCCAAAATAAGTGGAATTTCTGAGTTTTTCCCCAAAATAAGGAGAATTTCTGTCTTTTTGCCCCAACATATAGGGAATTTCTGCCTTTTTGCCCCACAATTAGGGGAATTTCTGCAATTTTGCTCCAAAATACGGGGAACTTCAGCCTTTTTGCCCGAAAATAAGTGGAATGCATACTTTTTTGCCATAAAAAAGGGAAATTTCTTCATTGTTGCTTTAAAATAAGGGGAATTTCTGCCTTTTTGCCTCTAAATAAGTGGAATTTCTGTATTTTTTTCCCAAAACAAGAGAATTTCTGTCTTTTTTGCCCCAAAATAAGGAAAATTTCTGACTTATTACCCTGAAATAAGTGTTATTTCTGCAATTTTGCCCCAAAATAAGGTGAATTTCTGAATTTTTGCCGCAAAATAATGGGAATTTCTGCTTTTTGCCCCAAAATAAGAAAGATTTTTGCTTTTTTTCTCTGAAATAAGTGAAATTTCTGCAATTTTGCACTAAAATAGGAGAAATTTCTGCAATTTTTCCCCATAATAAGAGAAATTTCTGAAATTTTGCCCCAAAATAAAGGGAATTTCTGCCTTTTTGCCTCTAAATAAGTGGAATTTCTGTCTTTTTCCCCCAAAACAAAGGGAATTTCTGTCTTTTTTGCCCCAAAATAAGAGGAATTTCTGACCTATTACCCTGAAATAAGTAAAATTTCTGCAATTTTGCACCTAAATAAGAAATATTTCTGCCTTTTTGCCCCCAAATAAGGGGAATTTCAACTTTTACTTCAAAATAAGGGGAATTTCTGCATTTTTGCCACATAATTTACGGAATTTCTGCTTTTTTGCCCCATAATAAAGAAAATTTCTGCAATTTTGTCCCAAAATAAGGGGAATTTCTCTTTTTTTTTTGTTGCAAAATAAAGGAAATTTCAACCTTTTTACCTGAAAATAAGTGAAATTACTGCAATTTTGCCCCAAATAAGGGAAATTTCTGCAATTTTGCCCCCAAATAAGGTAAATTTCACCAATTTTGCACCAAAATAAGGTAAATTTCTGCAATTTTGCCCCCAAATAAGGGGAATTTCTGCCTTTTTCTCCCAAATAAGGGGAATTTCAGCCTTTTTACCTCAAAATAAGGGGAATTTCTGCCTTTTGGCCCCATAATAAGGAAAATTACTGCAATTTTGCCCCAAAATAAAAGGAATTTCTCTTTTTTTGATGCAAAATAAAGGAAATTTCAACCTTTTTACCTGAAAATAAGTGAAATTACTGCAATTTTGCCCCAAATAAGAGAAATTTCTGCAATTTTGCCCCAAAATAAGGTAAATTTCTGCAATTTTGCCCCAAAATAAGGGGATTTTCTGATTTTTGCCCCAAAATAAAAGGAATTTCTGCCTTTTTGCCCCAAAATAAGAAAAATTTTTGCTTTTTTTCTCTGAAATAATTGAAATTTCTGCAATTTTGCCCCAAAATAAGAGAAATTTCTGGAATTTTGCCCCAAAATAAGTGGAATTTCTGAGTTTTACCCCAAAATCAGGAGAATTTCTGTTTTTTTGCCCCAAAATATAGGGAATTTCTGCCTTTTTGCCCCACAATTAGAAAAATTTCTGCAATTTTGCTCCAAATACGGGGAACTTCAGCCTTTTTGCCCGAAAATAAGTGGAATGCATACTTTTTTGCCATAAAAAAAAGAAATTTCTTCATTGTTGCTTTAAAATAAAGGGAATTTCTGCCTTTTTGCCTCTAAATAAGTGGAATTTCTGTATTTTTTTCCCAAAACAAAGAGAATTTCTGTCTTTTTCCCCCAAAATAAGGAAAATTTCTGAATTATTACCCTGAAATAAGGGTAATTTCTGCAATTTTGCCCCAAAATAAGGTGAATTTCTGAATTTTTGCCCCAAAATAATGGGAATTTCTGCTTTTTGCCCCAAATTAAGAAAGATTTTTGCTTTTTTTCTCTGAAATAAGTGAAATTTCTGCAATTTTGCCCTAAAATAGAAGAAATTTCTGCAATTTTTCCCCATAATATAAGAAATTTCTGCAATTTTGCCCCAAAATAAGGGGAATTTCTGCCTTTTTGCCTCTAAATAAGTGGAATTTCTGTCTTTTTCCCCCAAAACAAAGAGAATTTCTGTCTTTTTTGCCCCAAAATAAGGGGAATATCTGACCTATTACCCTGAAATAAGTAAAATTTCTGCAATTTTGCACCAAAATAAGGGAAATTTCTGCCTTTTTGCCCCCAAATAAGGGGAATTTCAACTTTTACCTCAAAATAAGGGGAATTTCTGCATTTTTGCCACATAATTTACGGAATTTCTGTTTTTTTGCCCAATAATAAGGAAAATTTCAGCCTTTTTACCTGAAAATATGTGAAATTACTGCAATTTTGCCCCAAATAAAGAAATTTCTTCAATTATGCCCCAAAATAAGTCAAATTTCTGCAATTTTGCCGCAAAATAAAGGAAATTTATGAAATTTTGCCACAAAATAAGGGAATTTCTGATTTTTGCCCCAAAATAAAGGGAATTTCTACCTTTTGCCGCAAAATTTGGGGAATTTCTGCAATTTTGCTCCAAAATACGGGGAATTTCTGCCTATTTGCCCGAAAATAAGAGGAATGCATAACTTTTTGCCATAAAAAAGTGAAATTTCTTCATTTTTGCTCCAAAATAAGAGGAATTTCTGCCTTTTGCCTCTAAATAAGTGGAATTTCTGTCTTTTTCCTCCAAAACAAAGGGAATTTCTGACTTTTTTGCCCCAAAATAAGGGGAATTTCTGATTTATTACCCTGAAATAAGTGAAATTTCTGCAATTTTGCCCCAAAATAAGGGAAATTTCTGCCTTTTTGCACCCAAATAAGAGGAATTTCAGCCTTTTTACCTCAAAATAAGGGGAATTTCTGCATTTTTGCCACAAAATATTAGGAATTTCTGCCTTTTTGCCCCAAAATAAGGAAAATTTCTGCCTTTTTCCCAGAAATAAGTGAAATTTCTGCAATTTTGCCCCAAAATAAGTGGAATTTCTGAGTTTTGCCCCAAAATAAGGAGAATTTCTGTCTTTTTACCCCAAAATATAAGGAATGTCTGGCTTTTTGGCCCACAATTAGGGGGATTTCTGCAATTTTGCTCCAAAATACGGGGAATTTTTGCTTATTTGCCCAAAAATAAGGGGAATTCATACCTTTTTGCCATATAAAAGGTAAATTTCTTCATTTTTGCTCCAAAATAAGGGGAATTTCTGCCTTTTTGCCTCTAAATAAGTGGAATTTCTGTATTGTTCCCCCAAAACAAAGGGAATTTCTGTCTTTTTTTCCCAAAAATAAGGGGAATTTCTGACCTATTACCCTGAAATAAGTAAAATTTCTGCAATTTTGCACCAAAATAAGGAAAATTTCTGCCTTTTTGCCCCAAAATAAGGGGAATTTCAACTTTTACCTCAAAATAAGGGGAATTTCTGCATTTTTGCCACATAATATACGGATTTTCTGCTTTTTGGCCCCATAATAAGGAAAATTTCTGCAATTTTTCCCCAAAATAAGGGGAATTTCTCCTTTTTTGCCCAAAAATAAAGGAAATTTCAGCCTTTTTCCTGAAAATAGGTGAAATTACTGCAATTATGCCCCAAGTAAAGAAATTTCTGCAATTTTGCCCCAAAATAAGGTAAAATTCTGCAATTTTGCCCCAAAATAAAGGAAATTTATGGAATTTTGCCCCAAAATAAGGGAATTTCTGATTTTTGCCCCAAAATAAAGGGAATTTCTACCTTTTGCCCCAAAATTTGGGGAATTTCTGCAATTTTGCTCCAAAATACGAGGAATTTCTGCCTTTTTGCCCGAAAATAAGAGGAATGCATAACTTTTTGCCATAAAAAAGTGAAATTTCTTCATTTTGGCTCCAAAATAAGAGGAATTTCTGCCTTTTGCCTCTAAATAAGTGGAATTTCTGTCTTTTTCCCCCAAAACAAAAAGAATTTACTTTTTTGCCCCAAAATAAAGAAAATTTCTGACTTATTACCCTGAAATAAGTGAAATTTCTGCAATTTTGCCCCAAAATAAGGGAAATTTCTGCATTTTTGCACCCAAATAATGGGAATTTCAGCCTTTTTACCTCAAAATAAGGGGAATTTCTGCATTTTTGCCACAAAATATTAGGAATTTCTGCCTTTTTGCACCAAAATAAGGAGAATTTCTGCCTTTTTTCCCCAAAATAAGTGAAATTTCTGCAATTTTCCCCCAAAAAAAGTGGAATTTCTGAGTTTTGCCCCAAAATAAGTAGAATTTCTGGCTTTTTGCCCCAACATATAGGGAATTTCTGCCTTTTTGCCCCACAATTAGGAGAATTTCTGCAATTTTGCTCCAAAATACAGGGAATTTCTGCCTTTTTGCCTGAAAATAAGGGGAATGCATACCTTTTTGCCATATATAAGGGAAATTTCTTCATTTTTGCTCAAAAATAAGGGGAATTTCTGCCTTTTTGCTTCTAAAGAAGTGGAATTTCTGTCTTTTTCCCCCAAAACAAACGGAATTTCTGTCTTTTTTGCCCCAAAATAAGGGGAATTTCTGACTTATTACCCTGAAATAAATGAAATTTCTGCAATTTTGCTCAAAAATAAAAGAAATTTCTGCCTTTTTGCCCCCAAATAAGGGGAATTTCAGCCTTTTTACCTCAAAATAAGGGGAATTACTGCATTTTTGGAACAAAATATACGGAATTTCTGTCTTTATGCCCCATATGAAGGAAAATTACTGCAAATTTGCCCCAAAATAAGGGGAATTTCTCATTTTTTGCCGCAAAATAAAGGAAATTTCAGCATTTTACCTGAAAATAAATGAAATTACTTCAATTTTGCCCAAATAAAGGAAATTTCTGCAATTTTGCCCCAAAATAAGGTAAATTTCTGCAATTTTGCCCCAAAATAAAGGGACTTTCTGATTTTTGCCCCAAAATAAAGTGCATTTCTGCCTTTTGGCCCCAAAATAAGAAAAATTTTTGCTTTTTTTCTCTGAAATAATTGAAATTTCTGCAATTTTGCCCCAAAATAGGGGAAATTTCTGGAATTTTGCCCCAAAATAACTGGAATTTCTGAGTTTTACCCCAAAATAAGGAGAATTTCTGTTTTTTTGCTACAACATATAGGGAATTTCTGCCTTTTTGCCCCACAATTAGGGGAATTTCTGAAATTTTGCTCCAAAATACGGAAAACTTCAGCCTTTTTGCCCGAAAATATGTTAAATGCATACTTTTTTGCCATAAAAAAGGGAAATTTCTTCATTGTTGCTCCAAAATAAGGGGAATTTCTGCCTTTTTGCCTCTAAATAAGTGGAATTTCTGTATTTTTTTTTCCAAAACAATGAGAATTTCTATTTTTTTTGACCCAAAATAAGAAAAATTTCTGACTTATTACCCTGAAATAAGTGAAATTTCTGCAATTTTGCCCCAAAATAAGGAAAATTTCTGCCTTTTTGCCCTGAAATATGTGAAATTTCTGCAATTTTACCCCAAAATAAGGTGAATTTCTGAATTTTTGCCCAAAAATAATGGGAATTTCTGCATTTTTGCCCCAAAATAAGAAAAATTTTAGCTTTTTTTCTCTGAAATAAGTGAAATTTCTGCAATTTTGCCCTAAAATAAGAGAAATTTCTGCAATTTTTCCCCATAATAAGAGAAATTTCTGCAATTTTGCCCCAAAATAAGGGGAATTTCTGTTTTTTGCCCGCAAATAAGGGAAATTTCTGCCTTTTTCTCCCAAATAAGTGGAATTTCAGCATTTTTACCTCAAAATAAGGGGAATTTCTGCATTTTTGCCACAAAATATTAGGAATTTCTGCCTTTTTGCCCCAAAATAGGAAAATTTCTGCCTTTTTTCCCTGAAATAAGTGAAATTTCTGCAATTTTGCCCCAAAATAAGTGGAATTTCTGAGTTTTGCCCCAAAATAAGGAGAATTTCTGTCTTTTTGCCACAACATATAGGGAATTTCTGCCTTTTTGCCCCACAATTAGAGGAATTTCTGCCATTTTGCTCCAAAATACAGGGAACTTCAGCCTTTTTGCCCGAAAATAAGTGGAATGCATACTTTTTTGCCATAAAAAATGGAAATTTCTTCATTGTTGCTCCAAAATAAGGAGAATTTCTACCTTTTTGCCTCTAAATAAGTGGAATTTCTGTGTTTTTCCCCCAAAACAAAGGAAATATCTGTCTTTTTTGCCCCGATATAAAGAAAATTTCTTACTTATTCCCATGATATAAGTGAAATTTCTGCAAATTTACCCCAAAATAAGAGAAATTTCTGCATTTTGCCCCAAAATATGGGGACTTTCAGCATTTTACCTCAAAATAAGGGAAATTTCTGATTTTTGCACCAAAATATGGAGAATTTCTGCATTTTTGCCTCAAAATAAAGGGAATTTCTGCATTTTTGCACCAATATTAGGGGAATTTCTGCAATTTTGCTCCAAAATACGGGTCATTTCTACCTTTTTTGCCCAAATTAATTGGAATTTCTGACTTTTTGTCCCGAAATAAGTGAAATTTCTTCAATTTTAGCCAAAAATTAGGGATTTCATCATTTTCCCTTAAAATAAGAGGAATTTCTGCAATTTTGCCCTGAAATATTTGAAATTTCTGCAATTTTACCCCAAAATAAGGGGAATTTCTGCCTTATTGCCCCAAAATAAGGGGAATTTCAACCTTATTACCTCAAAATAAGGGAAATTTCTGCATTTTTGCCACAAAATATACAGAATTTCTGCCTTTTTGCCCCAAAATACAGAAAATTTCTGCAATTTTGACCAAAAAAAGGGGAATTTCTCCCTTTTTGCCCCAAAATAAAGGAAATTTCAAACTTTTTACATGAAAATAAGTGAAATTTCTGCAATTTTGCCCCAAATAAGAGAAATTTCGGCAATTTTGCCCCAAAATAAGGTAAATTCCTGCAATTTTGCCTCAAAATAAAGAAAATTTCTGGAATTTTGCCCCAAAATAAGAGGAATTTCTGATTTTTGCCCCAAAATAAATGGAATGTCTGCATTTGTCCCAAAATTAGAGAAAATTTATGCAATTTTGCTCCAAAATACAGGGAATTTCTGCCTTTTTGCCCGAAAATAAAGGGAATGCATACCTTTTTGCCATAAAAAAGGGAAATTTCTTCATTTTTGCTTCAAAATAAGGGGAATTTCTGCCTTTTTGCCTCTAAATAAGTGAAATTTCTGTTTTTTCCCCCAAAACAAAGGGAATTTCTGATTTTTTGCTCCAAAATAAGGGGAATTTCTGACTTATTACCCTGAAATAAGTGAAATTACTGCAATTTTTCCCCAAAATAAGGGAAATTTCTGACTTATTACCCTGAAATAAATGAAATTTCTGCCATTTTGCTCCAAAATAAAAGAAATTTCTGCATTTTTGCCCCCAAATAAGGGGAATTTCAGCCTTTTTACCCCAAGATAAGGGGAATTTCTGAATTTTTGGCACAAAATATACAGAATTTCTGCCTTTTTGCCCCATAATAAGGAAAATTACTGCAATTTTGCCCCAAAATAAAGGGAATTCCTCTATTTTTGCTGCAAAATAAAGGAAATTTCAACCTTTTTACCTGAAAATAAGTGAAATTACTGCAATTTTGCCTCAAATAATGGAAATTTCTGCATTTTTGCCACAAAATAAGAAGAATTTTTGCTTTTTTTCTCTAAAATAATTGAAATTTCTGCAATTTTGCCCCAAAATAAGAGAAATTTCTGGAATTTTGCCCCAAAATAAGCTGAATTTCTGAGTTTTACCACAAAATAAGGAGAATTTCTTTTTTTTTGCCCCAACATATAGGGAATTTCTGCCTTTTTGCCCCACAATTAGGGGAATTTCTGCAATTTTGCTCCAAAATACTGGGAACTTCAGCCTTTTTGCCCGAAAATAAGTGGAATGCATACTTTTTTGCCATAAAAAAGGGAAATTTCTTCATTGTTGCTCCAAAATAAGGGGAATTTCTTCCTTTTTGCCTCTAATAAGTGGAATTTCTGTATTTTTTTCCAAAACAAAGAGAATTTCTGTCTTTTTTGCCCCAAAATAAGGAAAATTTCTGACTTATTACCCTGAAATAAGTGAAATTTCTGCAATTTGGCCCCAAAATAAGGAAAATTTCTGCCTTTTTGCCCTGAAATATGTGAAATATCTGCAATTTTACCCCAAAATAAGGTGAATTTCTGAATTTTTGCCACAAACTAATGGGAATTTCTGCCTTTTTGCCCCAAAATAAGAAAAATTTTAGCTTTTTTTCTCTGAAATAAGTGAAATTTCTGCAATTTTGCCCTAAAATAAGAAAAATTTCTGCAATTTTTCCCCATAATAAGAGAAATTTCTGCAATTTTGCCCCAAAATAAGGGGAATTTCTGTTTTTTGCCCTTAAATAAGGGAAATTTCTGCTTTTTTCTCCCAAATAAGAAGAATTTCAACCTTTTTACCTCAAAATAAGGGTAATTTCTGCATTTTTGCCAGAAAATATTAGGAATTTCTGCCTTTTTGCCCCAAAATAGGAAAATTTCTGCCTTTTTTCCCTGAAATAAGTGAAATTTCTGCAATTATGCCCCAAAATAAGGAGAATTTCTGTCTTTTTGCCACAACATATAGGGAATTTCTGCCTTTTTGCCCCACAATTAGGGGAATTTCTGCAATTTTGCTCCAAAATACGGGGAACTTCAGCCTTTTTGCCCGAAAATAAGTGGAATGCATACTTTTTTGCCATATAAAAGGGAAATTTCTTCATTGTTGCTCCAAAATAAAGAGAATTTCTGCCTTTTTGCCTCTAAATAAGTGGAATTTCTGTGTTTTTCCCCAAAAACAAAGGAAATTTCTGTTTTTTTTTGCCCCGATGTAAAGAAAATTTCTGACTTATTACCCTGAAATAAGTGAAATTTCTGCAAATTTGCCCCAAAATAAGAGAAATTTCTGCCTTTTGCCCCAAAATATGGGGACTTTCAGCATTTTACCTCAAAATAAGGGAAATTTCTGATTTTTGCACCAAAATATGGAGAATTTCTGCATTTTTGCCTCAAAATAAAGGGAATTTCTGCATTTTTGCACCAATATTAGGGGAATTTCTCCAATTTTGCTCCAAAATACGGGTCATTTCTGCCTTTTTGCCCAAATTAATTGGAATTTCTGCCTTTTTGTCCCGAAATAAGTGAAATTTCTTCAATTTTAGCCAAAAATTAGGGATTTCATCATTTTCCCTTAAAATAAGAGGAATTTCTGCCATTTTGCCCTGAAATATTTGAAATTTCTGCAATTTTACCCCAAAATAAGGGGAATTTCTGCCTTATTGCCCCAAAATAAGGGGAATTTCAACCTTATTACTTCAAAATAAGGGAAATTTCTGCATTTTTGCCACAAAATATACAGAATTTCTGCCTTTTTGCCCCAAATTACGGAAAATTTCTGCAATTTTGACCAAAAAAAGGAATTTCTCCCTTTTTGCCCAAAAATAAAGAAAATTTCAGCCTTATTACATGAAAATAAGTGAAATTTCTGCAATTTTCCCCAAATAAGAGAAATTTCTGCAATTTTGCCCCAAAATAAGGTAAATTCCTGCAATTTTGCCCCAAAATAAAGAAAATTTCTGGAATTTTGCCCCAAAATAAGAGGAATTTCTGATTTTTGCCCCAAAATAAAGGGAATGTCTGCATTTGTCCCAAAATTAGAGAAAATTTATGCAATTTTGCTCCAAAATACGGGGATTTTCTGCCTTTTTGCCCGAAAATAAAGGGAATGCATAACTTTTTGCCATAAAAAAAGGAAATTTCTTCATTTTTGCTTCAAAATAAGGGGAATTTCTGCCTTTTTGCGTCTAAATAAGTGAAATTTCTTTTTTTTTCCCCAAAACAAAGGGAATTTCTGACTTTTTTGCTCCAAAATAAGGGGAATTTCTGACTTATAACCCTGAAATAAGTGAAATTACTGCAATTTTTTCCAAAATAAGGGAAATTAATGACTTATTACCCTGAAATAAATGAAATTTCTGCCATTTTGCTCCAAAATAAAAGAAATTTCTGCATTTTTGCCCCCAAATAATGGGAATTTCAGCCTTTTTACCTCAAGATAAGGGGAATTTCTGAATTTTTGGCACAAAATATATGGAATTTCTGCCTTTTTGCCCTATAATAAGGAAAATTAGTGCAATTTTGCCCCAAAATAAGGGGAATTTCTCTTTTTTTGCTGCAAAATAAAAGAAATTTCAACCTTTTTACCTGAAAATAAGTGAAATTACTGCAATTTTACCTCAAATAAGGGAAATTTCTGCAATTTTGCCCCAAAATAAGGTAAATTTCTGCAATTTTGCCCCAAAATAAGGGGAATTTCTGATTTTTGCCCCAAAATAAAGGGAATTTCTGCCTTTTTGCCCCAAAATAAGAAGAATTTTTGCTTTTTTTCTCTGAAATAATTGAAATTTCTGCAATTTTGCCCCAAAATAAGAGAAATTTCTGGAATTTTGCCCCAAAATAAGTGGAATTTCTGAGTTTTACCACAAAATAAGGAGAATTTCTTTTTTTTTTTTTGCTCCAACATATAGGGAATTTCTGCCTTTTTGCCCCACAATTAGGGGAATTTCTGCAATTTTGCTCCAAAATACTGGGAACTTCAGCCTTTTTGCCCGAAAATAAGTGGAATGCATACTTTTTTGCCATTAAAAAAAGGAAATTTTCTCATTGTTGCTCCAAAATAAGGGGAATTTCTGCCTTTTTGCCTCTAAATAAGTGGAATTTCTGTATTTTTTTTCCAAAACAAAGAGAATTTCTGTCTTTTTTGCCCCAAAATAAGGAAAATTTCTGACTTATTACCCTGAAATAAGTGAAATTTCTGCAATTTTGCCCCAAAATAAGGAAAATTTCTGCATTTTTGCCCTGAAATATGTGAAATTTCTGCAATTTTACCCCAAAATAAGGTGAATTTCTGAATTTTTGCCCCAAACTAACGGGAATTTCTGCCTTTTTCCCCCAAAATAAGAAAAATTTTAGCTTTTTTTCTCTGAAATAAGTGAAATTTCTGCAATTTTGCCCTAAAAAAAGAGAAATTTCTGCAATTTTTCCCCATAATAAGGGAAATTTCTGCAATTTTGCCCCAAAATAAAGGGAATTTCTGTTTTTTGCCCTCAAATAAGGGAAATTTCTGCTTTTTTCTCCCAAATAAGAAGAATTTCAGCCTTTTTACCTCAAAATAAGGGGAATTTCTGCATTTTTGCCACAAAATATTAGGAATTTCTGCCTTTTTGCCCCAAAATAAGAAAATTTCTGCCTTTTTTCCCTGAAATAAGTGAAATTTCTGTAATTTTGCCCCAAAATAAGTGGAATTTCTGAGTTTTTCCCCAAAATAAGGAGAATTTCTGTCTTTTTGCCCCAACATATAGGGAATTTCTGCCTTTTTGCCCCACAATTAGGGGAATTTCTGCAATTTTGCTCCAAAATACGGGGAACTTCAGCCTTTTTGCCCGAAAATAAGTGGAATGCATACTTTTTTGCCATAAAAAAGGGAAATTTCTTCATTGTTGCTCCAAAATAAGGAGAATTTCTGCCTTTTTGCCTCTAAATAAGTGGAATTTCTGTTTCTTTCGCCCAAAACAAAGGGAATTTCTGTCTTTTTGCCCCAAAATAAGGAAAATATCTGACTTATTACTCTGAAATAAGTGAAATTTCTGCAAATTTGCCCCAAAATAAGGGAAATTTCTGCCTTTTGCTCCAAAATATGGGGACTTTCAGCATTTTACCTCAAAATAAGGGAAATTTCTGATTTTTGCACCAAAATATGGAGAATTTCTGCATTTTTGCCCCAAAATAAAGGGAATTTCTGCCTTTTTGCCTCTAAATAAGTGGAATTTCTGTTTTTTTCGCCCAAAACAAAGGGAATTTCTGTCATTTTTGCCCCAATATAAGGAAAATATCTGACTTATTACCCTGAAATAAGTGAAATTTCTGCAATTTTGCCCCAAAATAAGGAAAATTTCTGCCTTTTTGCCCTGAAATATGTGAAATTTCTCCAATTTTACCCAAAAATAAGGTGAATTTCTGAATTTTTGCCCCAAACTAATGGGAATTTCTGCCTTTTTCCCCCCAAATAAGAAAAATTTTAGCTTTTTTTTCTCAGAAAAAAGTGAAATTTCTGCAATTTTGCCCTAAAATAAGAGAAATTTCTGCAATTTTTCCCCATAATAAGAGAAATTTCTGCAATTTTGCCCCAAAATAAGGGGATTTTCTGTTTTTTGCCCCCAAATAAGGGAAATTTCTGCCTTTTCCTCCCAAATAAGTTGAATTTCAGCCTTTTTACCTCAAAATAAGGGTAATTTCTGCATTTTTGCCACAAAATATTAGGAATTTCTGCCTTTTTGCCCCAAAATAGGAAAATTTCTGCCTTTTTTTCCTGAAATAAGTGAAATTTCTGCAATTTTGCCCCAAAATAAGGAGAATTTCTGTCTTTTTGCCACAACATATAGGGAATTTCTGCCTTTTTGCCCCACAATTAGGGGAATTTCTGCAATTTTGCTCCAAAATACGGGGAACTTCAGCCTTTTTGCCCGAAAATAAGTAGAATGCATACTTTTTTGCCATAAAAAAGGGAAATTTCTTCATTGTTGCTCCAAAATAAAGAGAATTTCTGCCTTTTTGCCTCTAAATAAGTGGAATTTCTGTGTTTTTCCCCCAAAACAAAGGAAATTTCTGTCTTTTTTACCCCGATGTAAAGAAAATTTCTGACTTATTACCCTGAAATAAGTGAAATTTCTTCAAATTTGCCCCAAAATAAGAGAAATTTCTGCCTTTTGCCCCAAAATATGGGGACTTTCAGCATTTTACCTCAAAATAAGGGAAATTTCTGATTTTTGCACCAAAATATGGAGAATTTCTGCATTTTTGCCTCAAAATAAAGGGAATTTCTGCATTTTTGCACCAATATTTGGGGAATTTCTGCAATTTTGCTCCAAAATACGGGTCATTTCTGCCTTTTTGCCCAAATTAATTGGAATTTCTGCCTTTTTGTCCCGAAATAAGTGAAATTTCTTCAATTTTAGCCAAAAATTAGGGATTTCATCATTTTCCCTTAAAATAAGAGGAATTTCTGCCATTTTGCCCTGAAATATTTGAAATTTCTGCAATTTTACCCCAAAATAAGGGGAATTTCTGCCTTATTGCCCCAAAATAAGGGGAATTTCAACCTTATTACCTCAAAATAAGGGAAGTTTCTGCATTTTTGCCACAAAATATACAGAATTTCTGCCTTTTTGCCCAAATTATGGAAAATTTCTGCAATTTTGACCAAAAAAAAGGAATTTCTCCCTTTTTGCCCCAAAATAAAGAAAATTTCAGCCTTTTTACATGAAAATAAGTGAAATTTCTGCAATTTTGCCCCAAATAAAAGAAATTTCTGCAATTTTGCCCCAAAATAAGGTAAATTCCTGCAATTTTGCCCCAAAATAAAGAAAATTTCTGGAATTTTGCCCCAAAATAAGAGGAATTTCTGATTTTTGCCCCAAAATAAAGGGAATGTCTGTATTTGTCCTATAATTAGAGAAAATTTATGCAATTTTGCTCCAAAATACGGGGATTTTCTGCCTTTTTGCCCGAAAATAAAGGGAATGCATACCTTTTTGCCATAAAAAAGGGAAATTTCTTCATTTTTTCTTCAAAATAAGGGGAATTTCTGCCTTTTTGCCTCTAAATAAGTGAAATTTCTGTTTTTTCCCCCAAAACAAAGGGAATTTCTGACTTTTTTGCTCCAAAATAAGGGGAATTTCTGACTTATAACCCTGAAATAAGTGAAATTACTGCAATTTTTTTTCCAAAATAAGGGAAATGTCTGACTTATTACCCTGAAATAAATGAAATTTCTGCCATTTTGCTCCAAAATAAAAGAAATTTCTGCATTTTTGCCCCCAAATAAGGGGAATGTCAGCCTTTTTACCTCAAGATAAGGGGAATTTCTGAATTTTTGGCACAAAATATACGGAATTTCTGCCTTTTTGCCCTATAATAAGGAAAATTAGTGCAATTTTGCCCCAAAATAAGGGGAATTTCTCTTTTTTTGCTGCAAAATAAAAGAAATTTCAACCTTTTTACCTGAAAATAAGTGAAATTACAGCAATTTTACCTCAAATAAGGGAAATTTCTGCAATTTTGCCCCAAAATAAGGTAAATTTCTGCAATTTTGCCCCAAAATAAGGGGAATTTCTGATTTTTGCCCCAAAATAAAGGGAATTTCTGCCTTTTTGCCCCAAAATAAGAAGAATTTTTGCTTTTTTTCTCTGAAATAATTGAAATTTCTGCAATTTTGCCCCAAAATAAGAGAAATTTCTGGAATTTTGCCCCAAAATAAGCTGAATTTCTGAGTTTTACCACAAAATAAGGAGAATTTCTTTTTTTTTTTTTGCTCCAACATATAGGGAATTTCTGCCTTTTTGCCCCACAATTAGGGGAATTTCTGCAATTTTGCTCCAAAATACTGGGAACTTCAGCCTTTTTGCCCGAAAATAAGTGGAATGCATACTTTTTTGCCATAAAAAAGGGAAATTTCTTCATTTTTGCTCCAAAATAAAGAGAATTTCTGCCTTTTTGCCTCTAAATAAGTGGAATTTCTGTTTTTTTCGCCCAAAACAAAGGGAATTTCTGTCTTTTTTGCCCCAATATAAGGAAAATTTCAGACTTATTACTCTGAAATAAGTGAAATTTCTGCAAATTTGCCCCAAAATAAGGGAAATTTCTGCCTTTTGCTCCAAAATATGGGGACTTTCAGCATTTTACCTCAAAATAAGGGAAATTTCTGATTTTTGCACCAAAATATGGAGAATTTCTGCATTTTGCCCCAAAATAAAGGGAATTTCTGCATTTTTGCACCAATATTAGGGGAATTTCTGCAATTTTGCTCCAAAATACGGGTCATTTCTCCCTTTTTGCCCGAAATTAATTGGAATTTCTGCCTTTTTGTCCCGAAATAAGTGAAATTTCTTCAATTTTAGCCAAAAATTAGGGATTTCATCTTTTTCCCTTAAAATAAGAGGAATTTCTGCCATTTTGCCCTGAAATATTTGAAATTTCTGCAACTTTACCCCAAAATAAGGGGAATTTCTGCCTTATTGCCACAAAATAAGGGGAATTTCAACCTTATTACCTCAAAATAAGGGAAATTTATGCCTTTTTGCCACAAAATATACAGAATTTCTGCCTTTTTGCCCCAAAATACGGAAAATTTCTGCAATTTTGACCGAAAATAAGGGGAATTTTTCTCTTTTTGCCCCAAAATAAAGGAAATTATAGTCTTTTTACATGAAAATAAGTGAAATTTCTGCAATTTTGCCCCAAATAAAAGAAATTTCTGCAATTTTGCCCCAAAATAAGGCAAATTCCTGTAATTTTGCCCCAAAATAAAAAAAATTTCTGGAATTTTGCCCCAAAATAAGAGGAATTTCTGATTTTTGCCCCAATATAAAGGGAATTTCTGCAATTGTCCCAAAATTAGAGAAAATTTATGCAATTTTGCTCCAAAATACGGTGAATTTCTGCCTTTTTGCTCGAAAATAAAGGGAATTCATACCTTTTTGCCATAAAAAAGGGAAATTTTTTCATTTTTGCTTCAAAATAAGGAGAATTTCTGCCTTTTTGCCTCTAAATGAGTGAAATTTCTGTTTTTTCCCCCAAAACAAAGGGAATTTCTGACATTTTTGCTCCAAAATAAGGGGAATTTCTGACTTATTACCCTGAAATAAGTGAAATTACTGCAATTTTTCCCCAAAATAAGGGAAATTTTTGACTTATTACCCTGAAATAAATGAAATTTCTGCCATTTTGCTCCAAAATAAAAGAAATTTCTGCCTTTTTGCCCCCAAATAAGGGGAATTTCAGCCTTTTTACCTCAAGATAAGGGGAATTTCTGAATTTTTGGCACAAAATATACGGAATTTCTGCCTTTTTGCCCCATAATAAGGAAAATCACTGCAATTTTGCCCCAAAATAAGGGGAATTTCTCCTTTTTTGCTGCAAAATAAAGGAAATTTCAACCTTTTTACCTAAAAATAAGTGAAATTACTGCAATTTTGCCTCAAATAAGGGAAATTTCTGCAATTTTGCCCCAAAATAAGGTAAATTTCTGCAATTTTGCCCCAAAATAAGGGGAATTTCTGATTTTTGCCCCAAAATAAAGGGAATTTCTGCATTTTTGCCCCAAAATAAGAAGAATTTTTGCTTTTTTTCTTTGAAATAATTGAAATTTCTGCAATTTTGCCCCAAAATAGGAGAAATTTCTGGAATTTTGCCCCAAAATAATTGGAATTTCTGAGTTTTACCCCAAAATAAGGAGAATTTCTGTTTTTTTGCTACAACATATAGGGAATTTCTGCCTTTTTGCCCCACAATTAGGAGAATTTCTGCTATTTTGCTCCAAAATACGGAAAACTTCAGCCTTTTTGCCCGAAAATATGTTAAATGCATACTTTTTTGCCATAAAAAAGGGAAATTT
Source organism: Micromys minutus (assembly GCF_963924665.1). Taxonomy (NCBI): domain Eukaryota; kingdom Metazoa; phylum Chordata; class Mammalia; order Rodentia; family Muridae; genus Micromys; species Micromys minutus. The sequence continues at coordinate 373,713 of NW_027667642.1, read as the reverse complement.
CTTCATTGTTGCTCCAAAATAAGGGGAATTTCTGCCCTTTTGCCTCTAAATAAGTGGAATTTCTGTATTTTTTTTTCCAAAACAAGGAGAATTTCTGTCTTTTTTGCCCCAAAATAAGGAAAATTTCTGACTTATTACCCTGAAATAAGTGAAATTTCTGCAATTTTGCCCCAAAATAAAGAAAATTTCTGACTTTTTGCCCTGAAATATGTGAAATTTCTGCAATTTTACCCCAAAATAAGGTGAATTTCTGAATTTTTGCCCCAAAATAATGGGAATTTCTGCATTTTTGCCCCAAAATAAGAAAAATTTTAGATTTTTTTTCTCAGAAAAAAGTGAAATTTCTGCAATTTGGCCCCAAAATAAGGAAAATTTCTGCCTTTTTGCCCTGAAATATGTGAAATATCTGCAATTTTACCCCAAAATAAGGTGAATTTCTGAATTTTTGCCACAAACTAATGGGAATTTCTGCCTTTTTGCCCCAAAATAAGAAAAATTTTAGCTTTTTTTCTCTGAAATAAGTGAAATTTCTGCAATTTTGCCCTAAAATAAGAAAAATTTCTGCAATTTTTCCCCATAATAAGAGAAATTTCTGCAATTTTGCCCCAAAATAAGGGGAATTTCTGTTTTTTGCCCTTAAATAAGGGAAATTTCTGCTTTTTTCTCCCAAATAAGAAGAATTTCAACCTTTTTACCTCAAAATAAGGGTAATTTCTGCATTTTTGCCAGAAAATATTAGGAATTTCTGCCTTTTTGCCCCAAAATAGGAAAATTTCTGCCTTTTTTCCCTGAAATAAGTGAAATTTCTGCAATTATGCCCCAAAATAAGGAGAATTTCTGTCTTTTTGCCACAACATATAGGGAATTTCTGCCTTTTTGCCCCACAATTAGGGGAATTTCTGCAATTTTGCTCCAAAATACGGGGAACTTCAGCCTTTTTGCCCGAAAATAAGTGGAATGCATACTTTTTTGCCATATAAAAGGGAAATTTCTTCATTGTTGCTCCAAAATAAAGAGAATTTCTGCCTTTTTGCCTCTAAATAAGTGGAATTTCTGTGTTTTTCCCCAAAAACAAAGGAAATTTCTGTTTTTTTTTTGCCCCGATGTAAAGAAAATTTCTGACTTATTACCCTGAAATAAGTGAAATTTCTGCAAATTTGCCCCAAAATAAGAGAAATTTCTGCCTTTTGCCCCAAAATATGGGGACTTTCAGCATTTTACCTCAAAATAAGGGAAATTTCTGATTTTTGCACCAAAATATGGAGAATTTCTGCATTTTTGCCTCAAAATAAAGGGAATTTCTGCATTTTTGCACCAATATTAGGGGAATTTCTCCAATTTTGCTCCAAAATACGGGTCATTTCTGCCTTTTTGCCCAAATTAATTGGAATTTCTGCCTTTTTGTCCCGAAATAAGTGAAATTTCTTCAATTTTAGCCAAAAATTAGGGATTTCATCATTTTCCCTTAAAATAAGAGGAATTTCTGCCATTTTGCCCTGAAATATTTGAAATTTCTGCAATTTTACCCCAAAATAAGGGGAATTTCTGCCTTATTGCCCCAAAATAAGGGGAATTTCAACCTTATTACTTCAAAATAAGGGAAATTTCTGCATTTTTGCCACAAAATATACAGAATTTCTGCCTTTTTGCCCCAAATTACGGAAAATTTCTGCAATTTTGACCAAAAAAAGGAATTTCTCCCTTTTTGCCCAAAAATAAAGAAAATTTCAGCCTTATTACATGAAAATAAGTGAAATTTCTGCAATTTTCCCCAAATAAGAGAAATTTCTGCAATTTTGCCCCAAAATAAGGTAAATTCCTGCAATTTTGCCCCAAAATAAAGAAAATTTCTGGAATTTTGCCCCAAAATAAGAGGAATTTCTGATTTTTGCCCCAAAATAAAGGGAATGTCTGCATTTGTCCCAAAATTAGAGAAAATTTATGCAATTTTGCTCCAAAATACGGGGATTTTCTGCCTTTTTGCCCGAAAATAAAGGGAATGCATAACTTTTTGCCATAAAAAAAGGAAATTTCTTCATTTTTGCTTCAAAATAAGGGGAATTTCTGCCTTTTTGCGTCTAAATAAGTGAAATTTCTTTTTTTTTCCCCAAAACAAAGGGAATTTCTGACTTTTTTGCTCCAAAATAAGGGGAATTTCTGACTTATAACCCTGAAATAAGTGAAATTACTGCAATTTTTTCCAAAATAAGGGAAATTAATGACTTATTACCCTGAAATAAATGAAATTTCTGCCATTTTGCTCCAAAATAAAAGAAATTTCTGCATTTTTGCCCCCAAATAATGGGAATTTCAGCCTTTTTACCTCAAGATAAGGGGAATTTCTGAATTTTTGGCACAAAATATATGGAATTTCTGCCTTTTTGCCCTATAATAAGGAAAATTAGTGCAATTTTGCCCCAAAATAAGGGGAATTTCTCTTTTTTTGCTGCAAAATAAAAGAAATTTCAACCTTTTTACCTGAAAATAAGTGAAATTACTGCAATTTTACCTCAAATAAGGGAAATTTCTGCAATTTTGCCCCAAAATAAGGTAAATTTCTGCAATTTTGCCCCAAAATAAGGGGAATTTCTGATTTTTGCCCCAAAATAAAGGGAATTTCTGCCTTTTTGCCCCAAAATAAGAAGAATTTTTGCTTTTTTTCTCTGAAATAATTGAAATTTCTGCAATTTTGCCCCAAAATAAGAGAAATTTCTGGAATTTTGCCCCAAAATAAGTGGAATTTCTGAGTTTTACCACAAAATAAGGAGAATTTCTTTTTTTTTTTTTGCTCCAACATATAGGGAATTTCTGCCTTTTTGCCCCACAATTAGGGGAATTTCTGCAATTTTGCTCCAAAATACTGGGAACTTCAGCCTTTTTGCCCGAAAATAAGTGGAATGCATACTTTTTTGCCATTAAAAAAAGGAAATTTTCTCATTGTTGCTCCAAAATAAGGGGAATTTCTGCCTTTTTGCCTCTAAATAAGTGGAATTTCTGTATTTTTTTTCCAAAACAAAGAGAATTTCTGTCTTTTTTGCCCCAAAATAAGGAAAATTTCTGACTTATTACCCTGAAATAAGTGAAATTTCTGCAATTTTGCCCCAAAATAAGGAAAATTTCTGCATTTTTGCCCTGAAATATGTGAAATTTCTGCAATTTTACCCCAAAATAAGGTGAATTTCTGAATTTTTGCCCCAAACTAACGGGAATTTCTGCCTTTTTCCCCCAAAATAAGAAAAATTTTAGCTTTTTTTCTCTGAAATAAGTGAAATTTCTGCAATTTTGCCCTAAAAAAAGAGAAATTTCTGCAATTTTTCCCCATAATAAGGGAAATTTCTGCAATTTTGCCCCAAAATAAAGGGAATTTCTGTTTTTTGCCCTCAAATAAGGGAAATTTCTGCTTTTTTCTCCCAAATAAGAAGAATTTCAGCCTTTTTACCTCAAAATAAGGGGAATTTCTGCATTTTTGCCACAAAATATTAGGAATTTCTGCCTTTTTGCCCCAAAATAAGAAAATTTCTGCCTTTTTTCCCTGAAATAAGTGAAATTTCTGTAATTTTGCCCCAAAATAAGTGGAATTTCTGAGTTTTTCCCCAAAATAAGGAGAATTTCTGTCTTTTTGCCCCAACATATAGGGAATTTCTGCCTTTTTGCCCCACAATTAGGGGAATTTCTGCAATTTTGCTCCAAAATACGGGGAACTTCAGCCTTTTTGCCCGAAAATAAGTGGAATGCATACTTTTTTGCCATAAAAAAGGGAAATTTCTTCATTGTTGCTCCAAAATAAGGAGAATTTCTGCCTTTTTGCCTCTAAATAAGTGGAATTTCTGTTTCTTTCGCCCAAAACAAAGGGAATTTCTGTCTTTTTGCCCCAAAATAAGGAAAATATCTGACTTATTACTCTGAAATAAGTGAAATTTCTGCAAATTTGCCCCAAAATAAGGGAAATTTCTGCCTTTTGCTCCAAAATATGGGGACTTTCAGCATTTTACCTCAAAATAAGGGAAATTTCTGATTTTTGCACCAAAATATGGAGAATTTCTGCATTTTTGCCCCAAAATAAAGGGAATTTCTGCCTTTTTGCCTCTAAATAAGTGGAATTTCTGTTTTTTTCGCCCAAAACAAAGGGAATTTCTGTCATTTTTGCCCCAATATAAGGAAAATATCTGACTTATTACCCTGAAATAAGTGAAATTTCTGCAATTTTGCCCCAAAATAAGGAAAATTTCTGCCTTTTTGCCCTGAAATATGTGAAATTTCTCCAATTTTACCCAAAAATAAGGTGAATTTCTGAATTTTTGCCCCAAACTAATGGGAATTTCTGCCTTTTTCCCCCCAAATAAGAAAAATTTTAGCTTTTTTTTCTCAGAAAAAAGTGAAATTTCTGCAATTTTGCCCTAAAATAAGAGAAATTTCTGCAATTTTTCCCCATAATAAGAGAAATTTCTGCAATTTTGCCCCAAAATAAGGGGATTTTCTGTTTTTTGCCCCCAAATAAGGGAAATTTCTGCCTTTTCCTCCCAAATAAGTTGAATTTCAGCCTTTTTACCTCAAAATAAGGGTAATTTCTGCATTTTTGCCACAAAATATTAGGAATTTCTGCCTTTTTGCCCCAAAATAGGAAAATTTCTGCCTTTTTTTCCTGAAATAAGTGAAATTTCTGCAATTTTGCCCCAAAATAAGGAGAATTTCTGTCTTTTTGCCACAACATATAGGGAATTTCTGCCTTTTTGCCCCACAATTAGGGGAATTTCTGCAATTTTGCTCCAAAATACGGGGAACTTCAGCCTTTTTGCCCGAAAATAAGTAGAATGCATACTTTTTTGCCATAAAAAAGGGAAATTTCTTCATTGTTGCTCCAAAATAAAGAGAATTTCTGCCTTTTTGCCTCTAAATAAGTGGAATTTCTGTGTTTTTCCCCCAAAACAAAGGAAATTTCTGTCTTTTTTACCCCGATGTAAAGAAAATTTCTGACTTATTACCCTGAAATAAGTGAAATTTCTTCAAATTTGCCCCAAAATAAGAGAAATTTCTGCCTTTTGCCCCAAAATATGGGGACTTTCAGCATTTTACCTCAAAATAAGGGAAATTTCTGATTTTTGCACCAAAATATGGAGAATTTCTGCATTTTTGCCTCAAAATAAAGGGAATTTCTGCATTTTTGCACCAATATTTGGGGAATTTCTGCAATTTTGCTCCAAAATACGGGTCATTTCTGCCTTTTTGCCCAAATTAATTGGAATTTCTGCCTTTTTGTCCCGAAATAAGTGAAATTTCTTCAATTTTAGCCAAAAATTAGGGATTTCATCATTTTCCCTTAAAATAAGAGGAATTTCTGCCATTTTGCCCTGAAATATTTGAAATTTCTGCAATTTTACCCCAAAATAAGGGGAATTTCTGCCTTATTGCCCCAAAATAAGGGGAATTTCAACCTTATTACCTCAAAATAAGGGAAGTTTCTGCATTTTTGCCACAAAATATACAGAATTTCTGCCTTTTTGCCCAAATTATGGAAAATTTCTGCAATTTTGACCAAAAAAAAGGAATTTCTCCCTTTTTGCCCCAAAATAAAGAAAATTTCAGCCTTTTTACATGAAAATAAGTGAAATTTCTGCAATTTTGCCCCAAATAAAAGAAATTTCTGCAATTTTGCCCCAAAATAAGGTAAATTCCTGCAATTTTGCCCCAAAATAAAGAAAATTTCTGGAATTTTGCCCCAAAATAAGAGGAATTTCTGATTTTTGCCCCAAAATAAAGGGAATGTCTGTATTTGTCCTATAATTAGAGAAAATTTATGCAATTTTGCTCCAAAATACGGGGATTTTCTGCCTTTTTGCCCGAAAATAAAGGGAATGCATACCTTTTTGCCATAAAAAAGGGAAATTTCTTCATTTTTTCTTCAAAATAAGGGGAATTTCTGCCTTTTTGCCTCTAAATAAGTGAAATTTCTGTTTTTTCCCCCAAAACAAAGGGAATTTCTGACTTTTTTGCTCCAAAATAAGGGGAATTTCTGACTTATAACCCTGAAATAAGTGAAATTACTGCAATTTTTTTTCCAAAATAAGGGAAATGTCTGACTTATTACCCTGAAATAAATGAAATTTCTGCCATTTTGCTCCAAAATAAAAGAAATTTCTGCCTTTTTGCCCCCAAATAAGGGGAATGTCAGCCTTTTTACCTCAAGATAAGGGGAATTTCTGAATTTTTGGCACAAAATATACGGAATTTCTGCCTTTTTGCCCTATAATAAGGAAAATTAGTGCAATTTTGCCCCAAAATAAGGGGAATTTCTCTTTTTTTGCTGCAAAATAAAAGAAATTTCAACCTTTTTACCTGAAAATAAGTGAAATTACAGCAATTTTACCTCAAATAAGGGAAATTTCTGCAATTTTGCCCCAAAATAAGGTAAATTTCTGCAATTTTGCCCCAAAATAAGGGGAATTTCTGATTTTTGCCCCAAAATAAAGGGAATTTCTGCCTTTTTGCCCCAAAATAAGAAGAATTTTTGCTTTTTTTCTCTGAAATAATTGAAATTTCTGCAATTTTGCCCCAAAATAAGAGAAATTTCTGGAATTTTGCCCCAAAATAAGCTGAATTTCTGAGTTTTACCACAAAATAAGGAGAATTTCTTTTTTTTTTTTTGCTCCAACATATAGGGAATTTCTGCCTTTTTGCCCCACAATTAGGGGAATTTCTGCAATTTTGCTCCAAAATACTGGGAACTTCAGCCTTTTTGCCCGAAAATAAGTGGAATGCATACTTTTTTGCCATAAAAAAGGGAAATTTCTTCATTTTTGCTCCAAAATAAAGAGAATTTCTGCCTTTTTGCCTCTAAATAAGTGGAATTTCTGTTTTTTTCGCCCAAAACAAAGGGAATTTCTGTCTTTTTTGCCCCAATATAAGGAAAATTTCAGACTTATTACTCTGAAATAAGTGAAATTTCTGCAAATTTGCCCCAAAATAAGGGAAATTTCTGCCTTTTGCTCCAAAATATGGGGACTTTCAGCATTTTACCTCAAAATAAGGGAAATTTCTGATTTTTGCACCAAAATATGGAGAATTTCTGCATTTTGCCCCAAAATAAAGGGAATTTCTGCATTTTTGCACCAATATTAGGGGAATTTCTGCAATTTTGCTCCAAAATACGGGTCATTTCTCCCTTTTTGCCCGAAATTAATTGGAATTTCTGCCTTTTTGTCCCGAAATAAGTGAAATTTCTTCAATTTTAGCCAAAAATTAGGGATTTCATCTTTTTCCCTTAAAATAAGAGGAATTTCTGCCATTTTGCCCTGAAATATTTGAAATTTCTGCAACTTTACCCCAAAATAAGGGGAATTTCTGCCTTATTGCCACAAAATAAGGGGAATTTCAACCTTATTACCTCAAAATAAGGGAAATTTATGCCTTTTTGCCACAAAATATACAGAATTTCTGCCTTTTTGCCCCAAAATACGGAAAATTTCTGCAATTTTGACCGAAAATAAGGGGAATTTTTCTCTTTTTGCCCCAAAATAAAGGAAATTATAGTCTTTTTACATGAAAATAAGTGAAATTTCTGCAATTTTGCCCCAAATAAAAGAAATTTCTGCAATTTTGCCCCAAAATAAGGCAAATTCCTGTAATTTTGCCCCAAAATAAAAAAAATTTCTGGAATTTTGCCCCAAAATAAGAGGAATTTCTGATTTTTGCCCCAATATAAAGGGAATTTCTGCAATTGTCCCAAAATTAGAGAAAATTTATGCAATTTTGCTCCAAAATACGGTGAATTTCTGCCTTTTTGCTCGAAAATAAAGGGAATTCATACCTTTTTGCCATAAAAAAGGGAAATTTTTTCATTTTTGCTTCAAAATAAGGAGAATTTCTGCCTTTTTGCCTCTAAATGAGTGAAATTTCTGTTTTTTCCCCCAAAACAAAGGGAATTTCTGACATTTTTGCTCCAAAATAAGGGGAATTTCTGACTTATTACCCTGAAATAAGTGAAATTACTGCAATTTTTCCCCAAAATAAGGGAAATTTTTGACTTATTACCCTGAAATAAATGAAATTTCTGCCATTTTGCTCCAAAATAAAAGAAATTTCTGCCTTTTTGCCCCCAAATAAGGGGAATTTCAGCCTTTTTACCTCAAGATAAGGGGAATTTCTGAATTTTTGGCACAAAATATACGGAATTTCTGCCTTTTTGCCCCATAATAAGGAAAATCACTGCAATTTTGCCCCAAAATAAGGGGAATTTCTCCTTTTTTGCTGCAAAATAAAGGAAATTTCAACCTTTTTACCTAAAAATAAGTGAAATTACTGCAATTTTGCCTCAAATAAGGGAAATTTCTGCAATTTTGCCCCAAAATAAGGTAAATTTCTGCAATTTTGCCCCAAAATAAGGGGAATTTCTGATTTTTGCCCCAAAATAAAGGGAATTTCTGCATTTTTGCCCCAAAATAAGAAGAATTTTTGCTTTTTTTCTTTGAAATAATTGAAATTTCTGCAATTTTGCCCCAAAATAGGAGAAATTTCTGGAATTTTGCCCCAAAATAATTGGAATTTCTGAGTTTTACCCCAAAATAAGGAGAATTTCTGTTTTTTTGCTACAACATATAGGGAATTTCTGCCTTTTTGCCCCACAATTAGGAGAATTTCTGCTATTTTGCTCCAAAATACGGAAAACTTCAGCCTTTTTGCCCGAAAATATGTTAAATGCATACTTTTTTGCCATAAAAAAGGGAAATTTCTTCATTGTTGCTCCAAAATAAGGGGAATTTCTGCCCTTTTGCCTCTAAATAAGTGGAATTTCTGTATTTTTTTTTCCAAAACAAGGAGAATTTCTGTCTTTTTTGCCCCAAAATAAGGAAAATTTCTGACTTATTACCCTGAAATAAGTGAAATTTCTGCAATTTTGCCCCAAAATAAAGAAAATTTCTGACTTTTTGCCCTGAAATATGTGAAATTTCTGCAATTTTACCCCAAAATAAGGTGAATTTCTGAATTTTTGCCCCAAAATAATGGGAATTTCTGCATTTTTGCCCCAAAATAAGAAAAATTTTAGATTTTTTTTCTCAGAAAAAAGTGAAATTTCTGCAATTTTGCCCTAAAATAAGAGAAATTTCTGCAATTTTTCCCCATAATAAGAAAAATTTCTGCAATTTTGCCTCAAAATAAGGGGAATTTCTGTTTTTGCCCCCAAATAATGAAATTTCTCCTTTTTTCTCCCAAATAAGAAGAATTTCAGCCTTTTTACCTCAAAATAAGGGAAATTTCTGCATTTTTGCCACAAAATATTAGGAATTTCTGCCTTTTTGCCCCAAAATAGGAAAATTTCTGCCTTTTTTCCCTGAAATAAGTGAAATTTCTGCCATTTTGCCCCAAAATAAGGAGAATTTCTGTCTTTTTGCCACAACATATAGGGAATTTCTGCCTTTTTGCCCCACAATTAGGGGAATTTCTGCAATTTTGCTCCAAAATACGGGGAACTTCAGCCTTTTTGCCCGAAAATAACTGGAATGCATACTTTTTTGCCATAAAAAAGGGAAATTATTGCTCCAAAATAAGGAGAATTTCTTCCTTTTTTCCTCTAAATAAGTGGAATTTCTGTCTTTTTTTCCAAAACAAAGAGAATTTCTGTCTTTTTTCCCCAAAATAAGGAAAATTTCTGACTTATTACCCTGAAATAAGTGAAATTTCTGCAAATTTGCCCCAAAATAAGAGAAATTTCTGCCTTTTGCCCTAAAATATGGGGACTTTCAGCATTTTATCTCAAAATAAGGAAAATTTCTGATTTTTGCACCAAAATATGGAGAATTTATGCCTTTTTGTCTCAAAATAAAGGGAAACTCTGCATTTTTGCACCAATATTAGGGGAATTTCTGCAATTTTGCTCCAAAATACGGGTCATTTCTGCCTTTTTGCCCAAATTAATTGGAATTTCTGCCTTTTTGTCCCGAAATAAGTGAAATTTCTTCAATTTTAGCCAAAAATTAGGTGTTTTCATCATTTTACCTTAAAATAAGAGGAATTTCTGCCATTTTGCCCTGAAATATTTGAAATTTCTGCAATTTTACCCCAAAATAAAGGGAATTTCTGCCTTATTGCCCCAAAATAAGGGGAATTTCAACCTTATTACCTCAAAATAAGGGAAATTTCTGCATTTTTGCCACAAAATATACAGAATTTCTGCCTTTTTGCCCCAAATTACGGAAAATTTCTGCAATTTTGACCAAAAAAAAGGAATTTCTCCCTTTTTGCCCCAAAATAAAGAAAATTTCAGCCTTTTTACATGAAAATAAGTGAAATTTCTGCAATTTTGCCCCAAATAAGAGAAATTTCTGCAATTTTGCCCCAAAATAAGGTAAATTCCTGCAATTTTGCCCCAAAATAAAGAAAATTTCTGGAATTTTGCCCCAAAATAAGAGGAATTTCTGATTTTTGCCCCAAAATAAAGGGAATGTCTGCATTTGTCCCAACATTAGAGAAAATTTATGCAATTTTGCTCCAAAATACGGGGATTTTCTGCCTTTTTGCCCAAAAATAAAGGGAATGCATACCTTTTTGCCATAAAAAAGGGAAATTTCTTCATTTTTGCTTCAAAATAAGGGGAATTTCTGCCTTTTTGCCTCTAAATAAGTGAAATTTCTGTTTTTTCCCCCAAAACAAAGGGAATTTCTGACTTTTTTGCTCCAAAATAAGGGGAATTTCTGACTTATAACCCTGAAATAAGTGAAATTACTGCAATTTTTTTCCAAAATAAGGGAAATTTCTGACTTATTACCCTGAAATAAATGAAATTTCTGCCATTTTGCTCCAAAATAAAAGAAATTTCTGCATTTTTGCCCCCAAATAAGGGGAATGTCAGCCTTTTTACCTCAAGATAAGGGGAATTTCTGAATTTTTGGCACAAAATATACGGAATTTCTGCCTTTTTGCCCTATAATAAGGAAAATTAGTGCAATTTTGCCCCAAAATAAGGGGAATTTCTCTTTTTTTGCTGCAAAATAAAAGAAATTTCAACCTTTTTACCTGAAAACAAGTGAAATTACTGCAATTTTATCTCAAATAAGGGAAATTTCTGCAATTTTGCCCCAAAATAAGGTAAATTTCTGCAATTTTACCCCAAAATAAGGGGAATTTCTGATTTTTGCCACAAAATAAAGGGAATTTCTGCCTCTTTGCCCCAAAATAAGAAGAATTTTTGCTTTTTTTCTCTGAAATAATTGAAATTTCTGCAATTTTGCCCCAAAATAAGAGAAATTTCTGGAATTTTGCCCCAAAATAAGTGGAATTTCTGAGTTTTACCACAAAATAAGGAGAATTTCTTTTTTTTTTTTGCTCCAACATATAGGGAATTTCTGCCTTTTTGCCCCACAATTAGGGGAATTTCTGCAATTTTGCTCCAAAATACTGGGAACTTCAGCCTTTTTGCCCGAAAATAAGTGGAATGCATACTTTTTTGCCATAAAAAAAGGAAATTTCTTCATTGTTGCTCCAAAATAAGGGGAATTTCTGCCTTTTTGCCTCTAATAAGTGGAATTTCTGTATTTTTTTCCAAAACAAAGAGAATTTCTGTCTTTTTTGCCCCAAAATAAGGAAAATTTCTGACTTATTACCCTGAAATAAGTGAAATTTCTGCAATTTTGCCCCAAAATAAGGAAAATTTCTGCCTTTTTGCCCTGAAATATGTGAAATTTCTGCAATTTTAACCCAAAATAAGGAGAATTTCTGAATTTTTCCCCAAACTAATGGGAATTTCTGCCTTTTTCCCCCAAAATAAGAAAAATTTCAGCTTTTTTTCTCTGAAATAAGTGAAATTTCTGCAATTTTGCCCTAAAATAAGAGAAATTTCTGCAATTTTTCCCCATAATAAGAGAAATTTCTGCAATTTTGCCCCAAAATAAGGGGAATTTCTGTTTTTTGCCCTCAAATAAGGGAAATTTCTGCTTTTTTCTCCCAAATAAGAAGAATTTCAGCCTTTTTACCTCAAAATAAGGGGAATTTCTGCATTTTTGCCACAAAATATTAGGAATTTCTGCCTTTTTGCCCCAAAATAAGAAAATTTCTGCCTTTTTTCCCTGAAATAAGTGAAATTTCTGTAATTTTGCCCCAAAATAAGTGGAATTTCTGAGTTTTGCCCCCAAATAAGGAGAATTTCTGTCTTTTTGCCCCAACATATAGGGAATTTCTGCCTTTTTGCCCCACAATTAGGGGAATTTCTGCAATTTTGCTCCAAAATACGGGGAACTTCAGCCTTTTTGCCCGAAAATAAGTAGAATGCATACTTTTTGCCATAAAAAAGGGAAATTTCTTCATTGTTGCTCCAAAATAAGGAGAATTTCTGCCTTTTTGCCTCTAAATAAGTGGAATTTCTGTGTTTTTCCCCCAAAACAAAGGAAATTTCTGTCTTTTTTGCCCCGATGTAAAGAAAATTTCTGACTTATTACCCTGAAATAAGTGAAATTTCTGCAAATTTGCCCCAAAATAAGAGAAATTTCTGCCTTTTGCCCTAAAATATGGGGACTTTCAGCATTTTATCTCAAAATAAGGAAAATTTCTGATTTTTGCACCAAAATATGGAGAATTTATGCCTTTTTGTCTCAAAATAAAGGGAAACTCTGCATTTTTGCACCAATATTAGGGGAATTTCTGCAATTTTGCTCCAAAATACGGGTCATTTCTGCCTTTTTGCCCAAATTAATTGGAATTTCTGCTTTTTGTCCCGAAATAAGTGAAATTTCTTCAATTTTAGCCAAAAATTAGGGATTTCATCATTTTCCCTTAAAATAAGAGGAATTTCTGCCATTTTGCCCTGAAATATTTGAAATTTCTGCAATTTTACCCCAAAATAAAGGGAATTTCTGCCTTATTGCCCCAAAATAAGGGGAATTTCAACCTTATTACCTCAAAATAAGGGAAATTTCTGCATTTTTGCCACAAAATATACAGAATTTCTGCCTTTTTGCCCCAAATTATGGAAAATTTCTGCAATTTTGACCAAAAAAAAGGAATTTCTCCCTTTTTGCCCCAAAATAAAGAAAATTTCAGCCTTTTTACATGAAAATAAGTGAAATTTCTGCAATTTTGCCCCAAATAAGAGAAATTTCTGCAATTTTGCCCCAAAATAAGGTAAATTCCTGCAATTTTGCCCCAAAATAAAGAAAATTTCTGGAATTTTGCCCCAAAATAAGAGGAACTTCTGATTTTTGCCCCAAAATAAAGGGAATGTCTGCATTTGTCCCAAAATTAGAGAAAATTTCTGCAATTTTGCTCCAAAATACGGGGAACTTCAGCCTTTTTGCCCGAAAATAAGTGGAATGCATACTTTTTTGCCATAAAAAAGGGAAATTTCTTCATTGTTGCTCCAAAATAAGGAGAATTTCTGCCTTTTTGCCTCTAAATAAGTGGAATTTCTGTTTCTTTCGCCCAAAACAAAGGGAATTTCTGTCTTTTTGCCCCAAAATAAGGAAAATATCTGACTTATTACTCTGAAATAAGTGAAATTTCTGCAAATTTGCCCCAAAATAAGGGAAATTTCTGCCTTTTGCTCCAAAATATGGGGACTTTCAGCATTTTACCTCAAAATAAGGGAAATTTCTGATTTTTGCACCAAAATATGGAGAATTTCTGCATTTTTGCCCCAAAATAAAGGGAATTTCTGCCTTTTTGCCTCTAAATAAGTGGAATTTCTGTTTTTTTCGCCCAAAACAAAGGGAATTTCTGTCATTTTTGCCCCAATATAAGGAAAATATCTGACTTATTACCCTGAAATAAGTGAAATTTCTGCAATTTTGCCCCAAAATAAGGAAAATTTCTGCCTTTTTGCCCTGAAATATGTGAAATTTCTGCAATTTTACCCAAAAATAAGGTGAATTTCTGAATTTTTGCCCCAAACTAATGGGAATTTCTGCCTTTTTCCCCCCAAATAAGAAAAATTTTAGCTTTTTTTCTCAGAAAAAAGTGAAATTTCTGCAATTTTGCCCTAAAATAAGAGAAATTTCTGCAATTTTTCCCCATAATAAGAGAAATTTCTGCAATTTTGCCCCAAAATAAGGGGATTTTCTGTTTTTTGCCCCCAAATAAGGGAAATTTCTGCCTTTTCCTCCCAAATAAGTTGAATTTCAGCCTTTTTACCTCAAAATAAGGGTAATTTCTGCATTTTTGCCACAAAATATTAGGAATTTCTGCCTTTTTGCCCCAAAATAGGAAAATTTCTGCCTTTTTTTCCTGAAATAAGTGAAATTTCTGCAATTTTGCCCCAAAATAAGGAGAATTTCTATCTTTTTGCCACAACATATAGGGAATTTCTGCCTTTTTGCCCCACAATTAGGGGAATTTCTGCAATTTTGCTCCAAAATACGGGGAACTTCAGCCTTTTTGCCCGAAAATAAGTAGAATGCATACTTTTTTGCCATAAAAAAGGGAAATTTCTTCATTGTTGCTCCAAAATAAAGAGAATTTCTGCCTTTTTGCCTCTAAATAAGTGGAATTTCTGTGTTTTTCCCCCAAAACAAAGGAAATTTCTGTCTTTTTTACCCCGATGTAAAGAAAATTTCTGACTTATTACCCTGAAATAAGTGAAATTTCTTCAAATTTGCCCCAAAATAAGAGAAATTTCTGCCTTTTGCCCCAAAATATGGGGACTTTCAGCATTTTAACTCAAAATAAGGGAAATTTCTGATTTTTGCACCAAAATATGGAGAATTTCTGCATTTTTGCCTCAAAATAAAGGGAATTTCTGCATTTTTGCACCAATATTTGGGGAATTTCTCCAATTTTGCTCCAAAATACGGGTCATTTCTGCCTTTTTGCCCAAATTAATTGGAATTTCTGCCTTTTTGTCCCGAAATAAGTGAAATTTCTTCAATTTTAGCCAAAAATTAGGGATTTCATCATTTTCCCTTAAAATAAGAGGAATTTCTGCCATTTTGCCCTGAAATATTTGAAATTTCTGCAATTTTACCCCAAAATAAGGGGAATTTCTGCCTTATTGCCCCAAAATAAGGGGAATTTCAACCTTATTACCTCAAAATAAGGGAAGTTTCTGCATTTTTGCCACAAAATATACAGAATTTCTGCCTTTTTGCCCCAAATTATGGAAAATTTCTGCAATTTTGACCAAAAAAAAGGAATTTCTCCCTTTTTGCCCCAAAATAAAGAAAATTTCAGCCTTTTTACATGAAAATAAGTGAAATTTCTGCAATTTTGCCCCAAATAAAAGAAATTTCTGCAATTTTGCCCCAAAATAAGGTAAATTCCTGCAATTTTGCCCCAAAATAAAGAAAATTTCTGGAATTTTGCCCCAAAATAAGAGGAATTTCTGATTTTTGCCCCAAAATAAAGGGAATGTCTGTATTTGTCCTAAAATTAGAGAAAATTTATGCAATTTTGCTCCAAAATACGGGGATTTTCTGCCTTTTTGCCCGAAAATAAAGGGAATGCATACCTTTTTGCCATAAAAAAGGGAAATTTCTTCATTTTTTCTTCAAAATAAGGGGAATTTCTGCCTTTTTGCCTCTAAATAAGTGAAATTTCTGTTTTTTCCCCCAATACAAAGGGAATTTCTGACTTTTTTGCTCCAAAATAAGGGGAATTTCTGACTTATAACCCTGAAATAAGTGAAATTACTGCAATTTTTTTTTCCAAAATAAGGGAAATGTCTGACTTATTACCCTGAAATAAATGAAATTTCTGCCATTTTGCTCCAAAATAAAAGAAATTTCTGCATTTGTGCCCCCAAATAAGGGGAATGTCAGCCTTTTTACCTCAAGATAAGGGGAATTTCTGAATTTTTGGCACAAAATATACGGAATTTCTGCCTTTTTGCCCTATAATAAGGAAAATTAGTGCAATTTTGCCCCAAAATAAGGGGAATTTCTCTTTTTTTGCTGCAAAATAAAAGAAATTTCAACCTTTTTACCTGAAAATAAGTGAAATTACAGCAATTTTACCTCAAATAAGGGAAATTTCTGCAATTTTGCCCCAAAATAAGGTAAATTTCTGCAATTTTGCCCCAAAATAAGGGGAATTTCTGATTTTTGCCCCAAAATAAAGGGAATTTCTGCCTTTTTGCCCCAAAATAAGAAGAATTTTTGCTTTTTTTCTCTGAAATAATTGAAATTTCTGCAATTTTGCCCCAAAATAAGAGAAATTTCTGGAATTTTGCCCCAAAATAAGCTGAATTTCTGAGTTTTACCACAAAATAAGGAGAATTTCTTTTTTTTTTTTTGCTCCAACATATAGGGAATTTCTGCCTTTTTGCCCCACAATTAGGGGAATTTCTGCAATTTTGCTCCAAAATACTGGGAACTTCAGCCTTTTTGCCCGAAAATAAGTGGAATGCATACTTTTTTGCCATAAAAAAGGGAAATTTCTTCATTTTTGCTCCAAAATAAAGAGAATTTCTGCCTTTTTGCCTCTAAATAAGTGGAATTTCTGTTTTTTTCGCCCAAAACAAAGGGAATTTCTGTCTTTTTTGCCCCAATATGAGGAAAATTTCAGACTTATTACTCTGAAATAAGTGAAATTTCTGCAAATTTGCCCCAAAATAAGGGAAATTTCTGCCTTTTGCTCCAAAATATGGGGACTTTCAGCATTTTACCTCAAAATAAGGGAAATTTCTGATTTTTGCACCAAAATATGGAGAATTTCTGCATTTTGCCCCAAAATAAAGGGAATTTCTGCATTTTTGCACCAATATTAGGGGAATTTCTGCAATTTTGCTCCAAAATACGGGTCATTTCTCCCTTTTTGCCCGAAATTAATTGGAATTTCTGCCTTTTTGTCCCGAAATAAGTGAAATTTCTTCAATTTTAGCCAAAAATTAGGGATTTCATCTTTTTCCCTTAAAATAAGAGGAATTTCTGCCATTTTGCCCTGAAATATTTGAAATTTCTGCAACTTTACCCCAAAATAAGGGGAATTTCTGCCTTATTGCCACAAAATAAGGGGAATTTCAACCTTATTACCTCAAAATAAGGGAAATTTATGCCTTTTTGCCACAAAATATACAGAATTTCTGCCTTTTTGCCCCAAAATACGGAAAATTTCTGCAATTTTGACCGAAAATAAGGGGAATTTTTCTCTTTTTGCCCCAAAATAAAGGAAATTATAGTCTTTTTACATGAAAATAAGTGAAATTTCTGCAATTTTGCCCCAAATAAAAGAAATTTCTGCAATTTTGCCCCAAAATAAGGCAAATTCCTGTAATTTTGCCCCAAAATAAAAAAAATTTCTGGAATTTTGCCCCAAAATAAGAGGAATTTCTGATTTTTGCCCCAATATAAAGGGAATTTCTGCAATTGTCCCAAAATTAGAGAAAATTTATGCAATTTTGCTCCAAAATACGGTGAATTTCTGCCTTTTTGCTCGAAAATAAAGGGAATTCATACCTTTTTGCCATAAAAAAGGGAAATTTTTTCATTTTTGCTTCAAAATAAGGAGAATTTCTGCCTTTTTGCCTCTAAATGAGTGAAATTTCTGTTTTTTCCCCAAAACAAAGGGAATTTCTGACATTTTTGCTCCAAAATAAGGGGAATTCTGACTTATTACCCTGAAATAAGTGAAATTACTGCAATTTTTCCCCAAAATAAGGGAAATTTTTGACTTATTACCCTGAAATAAATGAAATTTCTGCCATTTTGCTCCAAAATAAAAGAAATTTCTGCCTTTTTGCCCCCAAATAAGGGGAATTTCAGCCTTTTTACCTCAAGATAAGGGGAATTTCTGAATTTTTGGCACAAAATATACGGAATTTCTGCTTTTTTGCCCCATAATAAGGAAAATCACTGCAATTTTGCCCCAAAATAAGGGGAATTTCTCCTTTTTTGCTGCAAAATAAAGGAAATTTCAACCTTTTTACCTAAAAATAAGTGAAATTGCTGCAATTTTGCCTCAAATAAGGGAAATTTCTGCAATTTTGCCCCAAAATAAGGTAAATTTCTGCAATTTTGCCCCAAAATAAGGGGAATTTCTGATTTTTGCCCCAAAATAAAGGGAATTTCTGCATTTTTGCCCCAAAATAAGAAGAATTTTTGCTTTTTTTCTTTGAAATAATTGAAATTTCTGCAATTTTGCCCCAAAATAGGAGAAATTTCTGGAATTTTGCCCCAAAATAATTGGAATTTCTGAGTTTTACCCCAAAATAAGGAGAATTTCTGTTTTTTTGCTACAACATATAGGGAATTTCTGCCTTTTTGCCCCACAATTAGGAGAATTTCTGCTATTTTGCTCCAAAATACGGAAAACTTCAGCCTTTTTGCCCGAAAATATGTTAAATGCATACTTTTTTGCCATAAAAAAGGGAAATTTCTTCATTGTTGCTCCAAAATAAGGGGAATTTCTGCCCTTTTGCCTCTAAATAAGTGGAATTTCTGTATTTTTTTTTCCAAAACAAGGAGAATTTCTGTCTTTTTTGCCCCAAAATAAGGAAAATTTCTGACTTATTACCCTGAAATAAGTGAAATTTCTGCAATTTTGCCCCAAAATAAAGAAAATTTCTGACTTTTTGCCCTGAAATATGTGAAATTTCTGCAATTTTACCCCAAAATAAGGTGAATTTCTGAATTTTTGCCCCAAAATAATGGGAATTTCTGCATTTTTGCCCCAAAATAAGAAAAATTTTAGCTTTTTTTCTCAGAAAAAAGTGAAATTTCTGCAATTTTGCCCTAAAATAAGAGAAATTTCTGCAATTTTTCCCCATAATAAGAAAAATTTCTGCAATTTTGCCTCAAAATAAGGGGAATTTCTGTTTTTGCCCCCAAATAATGAAATTTCTCCTTTTTTCTCCCAAATAAGAAGAATTTCAGCCTTTTTACCTCAAAATAAGGGAAATTTCTGCATTTTTGCCACAAAATATTAGGAATTTCTGCCTTTTTGCCCCAAAATAGGAAAATTTCTGCCTTTTTTCCCTGAAATAAGTGAAATTTCTGCCATTTTGCCCCAAAATAAGGAGAATTTCTGTCTTTTTGCCACAACATATAGGGAATTTCTGCCTTTTTGCCCCACAATTAGGGGAATTTCTGCAATTTTGCTCCAAAATACGGGGAACTTCAGCCTTTTTGCCCGAAAATAACTGGAATGCATACTTTTTTGCCATAAAAAAGGGAAATTATTGCTCCAAAATAAGGAGAATTTCTTCCTTTTTTCCTCTAAATAAGTGGAATTTCTGTCTTTTTTTTCCAAAACAAAGAGAATTTCTGTCTTTTTTCCCCAAAATAAGGAAAATTTCTGACTTATTACCCTGAAATAAGTGAAATTTCTGCAAATTTGCCCCAAAATAAGAGAAATTTCTGCCTTTTGCCCTAAAATATGGGGACTTTCAGCATTTTATCTCAAAATAAGGAAAATTTCTGATTTTTGCACCAAAATATGGAGAATTTATGCCTTTTTGTCTCAAAATAAAGGGAAACTCTGCATTTTTGCACCAATATTAGGGGAATTTCTGCAATTTTGCTCCAAAATACGGGTCATTTCTGCCTTTTTGCCCAAATTAATTGGAATTTCTGCCTTTTTGTCCCGAAATAAGTGAAATTTCTTCAATTTTAGCCAAAAATTAGGTGTTTTCATCATTTTCCCTTAAAATAAGAGGAATTTCTGCCATTTTGCCCTGAAATATTTGAAATTTCTGCAATTTTACCCCAAAATAAAGGGAATTTCTGCCTTATTGCCCCAAAATAAGGGGAATTTCAACCTTATTACCTCAAAATAAGGGAAATTTCTGCATTTTTGCCACAAAATATACAGAATTTCTGCCTTTTTGCCCCAAATTACGGAAAATTTCTGCAATTTTGACCAAAAAAAGGAATTTCTCCCTTTTTGCCCCAAAATAAAGAAAATTTCAGCCTTTTTACATGAAAATAAGTGAAATTTCTGCAATTTTGCCCCAAATAAGAGAAATTTCTGCAATTTTGCCCCAAAATAAGGTAAATTCCTGCAATTTTGCCCCAAAATAAAGAAAATTTCTGGAATTTTGCCCCAAAATAAGAGGAATTTCTGATTTTTGCCCCAAAATAAAGGGAATGTCTGCATTTGTCCCAAAATTAGAGAAAATTTATGCAATTTTGCTCCAAAATACGGGGATTTTCTGCCTTTTTGCCCAAAAATAAAG
Organism: Micromys minutus; assembly: GCF_963924665.1. Lineage (NCBI taxonomy): Eukaryota > Metazoa > Chordata > Mammalia > Rodentia > Muridae > Micromys > Micromys minutus. Next base: position 353,627 of record NW_027667642.1, on the reverse strand, counting down.
GGAATGCATACCTTTTTGCCATAAAAAAGGGAAATTTCTTCATTTTTGCTTCAAAATAAGGGGAATTTCTGCCTTTTTGCCTCTAAATAAGTGAAATTTCTGTTTTTTCCCCCAAAACAAAGGGAATTTCTGACTTTTTTGCTCCAAAATAAGGGGAATTTCTGACTTATAACCCTGAAATAAGTGAAATTACTGCAATTTTTTTCCAAAATAAGGGAAATTTCTGACTTATTACCCTGAAATAAATGAAATTTCTGCCATTTTGCTCCAAAATAAAAGAAATTTCTGCATTTTTGCCCCCAAATAAGGGGAATGTCAGCCTTTTTACCTCAAGATAAGGGGAATTTCTGAATTTTTGGCACAAAATATACGGAATTTCTGCCTTTTTGCCCTATAATAAGGAAAATTAGTGCAATTTTGCCCCAAAATAAGGGGAATTTCTCTTTTTTTTGCTGCAAAATAAAAGAAATTTCAACCTTTTTACCTGAAAACAAGTGAAATTACTGCAATTTTATCTCAAATAAGGGAAATTTCTGCAATTTTGCCCCAAAATAAGGTAAATTTCTGCAATTTTACCCCAAAATAAGGGGAATTTCTGATTTTTGCCCCAAAATAAAGGGAATTTCTGCCTCTTTGCCCCAAAATAAGAAGAATTTTTGCTTTTTTTCTCTGAAATAATTGAAATTTCTGCAATTTTGCCCCAAAATAAGAGAAATTTCTGGAATTTTGCCCCAAAATAAGTGGAATTTCTGAGTTTTACCACAAAATAAGGAGAATTTCTTTTTTTTTTTGCTCCAACATATAGGGAATTTCTGCCTTTTTGCCCCACAATTAGGGGAATTTCTGCAATTTTGCTCCAAAATACTGGGAACTTCAGCCTTTTTGCCCGAAAATAAGTGGAATGCATACTTTTTTGCCATAAAAAAAGGAAATTTCTTCATTGTTGCTCCAAAATAAGGGGAATTTCTGCCTTTTTGCCTCTAATAAGTGGAATTTCTGTATTTTTTTCCAAAACAAAGAGAATTTCTGTCTTTTTTGCCCCAAAATAAGGAAAATTTCTGACTTATTACCCTGAAATAAGTGAAATTTCTGCAATTTTGCCCCAAAATAAGGAAAATTTCTGCCTTTTTGCCCTGAAATATGTGAAATTTCTGCAATTTTAACCCAAAATAAGGAGAATTTCTGAATTTTTCCCCAAACTAATGGGAATTTCTGCCTTTTTCCCCCAAAATAAGAAAAATTTCAGCTTTTTTTCTCTGAAATAAGTGAAATTTCTGCAATTTTGCCCTAAAATAAGAGAAATTTCTGCAATTTTTCCCCATAATAAGAGAAATTTCTGCAATTTTGCCCCAAAATAAGGGGAATTTCTGTTTTTTGCCCTCAAATAAGGGAAATTTCTGCTTTTTTCTCCCAAATAAGAAGAATTTCAGCCTTTTTACCTCAAAATAAGGGGAATTTCTGCATTTTTGCCACAAAATATTAGGAATTTTTGCCTTTTTGCCCCAAAATAAGAAAATTTCTGCCTTTTTTCCCTGAAATAAGTGAAATTTCTGTAATTTTGCCCCAAAATAAGTGGAATTTCTGAGTTTTGCCCCCAAATAAGGAGAATTTCTGTCTTTTTGCCCCAACATATAGGGAATTTCTGCCTTTTTGCCCCACAATTAGGGGAATTTCTGCAATTTTGCTCCAAAATACGGGGAACTTCAGCCTTTTTGCCCGAAAATAAGTAGAATGCATACTTTTTGCCATAAAAAAGGGAAATTTCTTCATTGTTGCTCCAAAATAAGGAGAATTTCTGCCTTTTTGCCTCTAAATAAGTGGAATTTCTGTGTTTTTCCCCCAAAACAAAGGAAATTTCTGTCGTTTTTGCCCCGATGTAAAGAAAATTTCTGACTTATTACCCTGAAATAAGTGAAATTTCTGCAAATTTGCCCCAAAATAAGAGAAATTTCTGCCTTTTGCCCTAAAATATGGGGACTTTCAGCATTTTATCTCAAAATAAGGAAAATTTCTGATTTTTGCACCAAAATATGGAGAATTTATGCCTTTTTGTCTCAAAATAAAGGGAAACTCTGCATTTTTGCACCAATATTAGGGGAATTTCTGCAATTTTGCTCCAAAATACGGGTCATTTCTGCCTTTTTGCCCAAATTAATTGGAATTTCTGCCTTTTTGTCCCGAAATAAGTGAAATTTCTTCAATTTTAGCCAAAAATTAGGGATTTCATCATTTTCCCTTAAAATAAGAGGAATTTCTGCCATTTTGCCCTGAAATATTTGAAATTTCTGCAATTTTACCCCAAAATAAAGGGAATTTCTGCCTTATTGCCCCAAAATAAGGGGAATTTCAACCTTATTACCTCAAAATAAGGGAAATTTCTGCATTTTTGCCACAAAATATACAGAATTTCTGCCTTTTTGCCCCAAATTATGGAAAATTTCTGCAATTTTGACCAAAAAAAAAGGAATTTCTCCCTTTTTGCCCCAAAATAAAGAAAATTTCAGCCTTTTTACATGAAAATAAGTGAAATTTCTGCAATTTTGCCCCATATAAGAGAAATTTCTGCAATTTTGCCCCAAAATAAGGTAAATTCCTGCAATTTTGCCCCAAAATAAAGAAAATTTCTGGAATTTTGCCCCAAAATAAGAGGAACTTCTGATTTTTGCCCCAAAATAAAGGGAATGTCTGCATTTGTCCCAAAATTAGAGAAAATTTATGCAATTTTGCTCCAAAATACGGGGATTTTCTGCCTTTTTGCCCGAAAATAAAGGGAATGCATACCTTTTTGCCATAAAAAAGGGAAATTTCTTCATTTTTCCTTCAAAATAATGGGAATTTCTGCCTTTTTGCCTCTAAATAAGTGAAATTTCTGTTTTTTCCCCCAAAACAAAGGGAATTTCTGACTTTTTTGCTCCAAAATAAGGGGAATTTCTGACTTATAACCCTGAAATAAGTGAAATTACTGCAATTTTTTCCAAAATAAGGGAAATTTCTGACTTATTACCCTGAAATAAATGAAATTTCTGCCATTTTGCTCCAAAATAAAAGATACTTCTGCATTTTTGCCCCCAAATAAGGGGAATTTCAGCCTTTTTACCTCAAGATAAGGGGAATTTCTGAATTTTTGGCACAAAATATACGGAATTTCTGCCTTTTTGCCCTATAATAAGGAAAATTAGTGCAATTTTGCCCCAAAATAAGGGGAATTTCTCTTTTTTTGCTGCAAAATAAAAGAAATTTCAACCTTTTTACCTGAAAATAAGTGAAATTACAGCAATTTTACCTCAAATAAGGGAAATTTCTGCAATTTTGCCCCAAAATAAGGTAAATTTCTGCAATTTTGCCCCAAAATAAGGGGAATTTCTGATTTTTGCCCCAAAATAAAGGGAATTTCTACCTTTTTGCCCCAAAATAAGAAGAATTTTTGCTTTTTTTCTCTGAAATAATTGAAATTTCTGCAATTTTGCCCCAAAATAAGAGAAATTTCTGGAATTTTGCCCCAAAATAAGTGGAATTTCTGAGTTTTACCACAAAATAAGGAGAATTTCTTTTTTTTTTTTTGCTCCAACATATAGGGAATTTCTGCCTTTTTGCCCCACAATTAGGGGAATTTCTGCTATTTTGCTCCAAAATACGGAAAACTTCAGCAATTTTGCCCGAAAATATGTTAAATGCATACTTTTTTGCCATAAAAAAGGGAAATTTCTTCATTGTTGCTCCAAAATAAGGGGAATTTCTGCCTTTTTGCCTCTAAATAAGTGGAATTTCTGTATTTTTTTTCCAAAACAAGGAGAATTTCTGTCTTTTTTGCCCCAAAATAAGGAAAATTTCTGACTTATTACCCTGAAATAAGTGAAATTTCTGCAATTTTGCCCCAAAATAAAGAAAATTTCTGCTTTTTGCCCTGAAATATGTGAAATTTCTGCAATTTTACCCCAAAATAAGGTGAATTTCTGAATTTTTGCCCCAAAATAATGGGAATTTCTGCATTTTTGCCCCAAAATAAGAAAAATTTTAGCTTTTTTTCTCAGAAAAAAGTGAAATTTCTGCAATTTTGCCCTAAAATAAGAGAAATTTCTGCAATTTTTCCCCATAATAAGAGAAATTTCTGCAATTTTGCCCCAAAATAAGGGGAATTTCTGTTTTTTGCCCCCAAATAAGGGAAATTTCTGCCTTTTTCTCCCAAATAAGTTGAATTTCAGCCTTTTTACCTCAAAATAAGGGAAATTTCTGCATTTTTGCCACAAAATATTAGGAATTTCTGCCTTTTTGCCCCAAAATAGGAAAATTTCTGCCTTTTTTCCTTGAAATAAGTGAAATTTCTGCAATTTTGCCCCAAAATAAGGAGAATTTCTGTCTTTTTGCCACAACATATAGGGAATTTCTGCCTTTTTGCCCCACAATTAGGGGAATTTCTGCAATTTTGCTCCAAAATACGGGGAACTTCAGCCTTTTTGCGCGAAAATAAGTGGAATGCATACTTTTTTGCCATAAAAAACGGAAATTTTTTCATTGTTGCTCCAAAATAAGGAGAATTTCTGCCTTTTTGCCTCTAAATAAGTGGAATTTCTGTGTTTTTCCCCCAAAACAAAGGAAATTTCTGTCTTTTTTGCCCCGATATAAAGAAAATTTCTGACTTATTACCCTGAAATAAGTGAAATTTCTGCAAATTTGCCCCAAAATAAGAAAAATTTCTGCCTTTTGCCCCAAAATATGGGGACTTTCAGCATTTTACCTCAAAATAAGGGAAATTTCTGATTTTTGCACCAAAATATGGAGAATTTCTGCCTTTTTGCCTCAAAATAAAGGGAATTTCTGCATTTTTGCACCAATATTAGGGGAATTTCTGCAATTTTGCTTTAAAATACGGGTCATTTCTGCCTTTTTGCCCAAATTAATTGGAATTTCTGCCTTATTGTCCCGAAATAAGTGAAATTTCTTCAATTTTAGCCAAAAATTAGGGATTTCATCATTTTCCCTTAAAATAAGAGGAATTTCTGCCATTTTGCCCTGAAATATTTGAAATTTCTGCAATTTTACCCCAAAATAAGGGGAATTTCTGCCTTATTGCCCCAAAATAAGGGGAATTTCAACCTTATTACCTCAAAATAAGGGAAATTTCTGCATTTTTGCCACAAAATATACAGAATTTCTGCCTTTTTGCCCCAAATTATGGAAAATTTCTGCAATTTTGACCAAAAAAAAAGAAATTTCTCCCTTTTTGCCACAAAATAAAGGAAATTTCAGCCTTTTTACATGAAAATAAGTAAAATTTCTGCATTTTTGCCCCAAATAATAGAAATTTCTGCAATTTTGCCCCAAAATAAGGTAAATTCCTGCAATTTTGCCCCAAAATAAAGAAAATTTCTGGAATTTTGCCCCAAAATAAAAGGAATTTCTGATTTTTGCCCCAAAATAAAGGGAATGTCTGCATTTGTCCCAAAATTAGAGAAAATTTATGCAATTTTGCTCCAAAATACGTGGATTTTCTGCCTTTTTGCCCGAAAATAAAGGGAATGCATACCTTTTTGCCATAAAAAAGGGAAATTTCTTCATTTTTGCTTCAAAATAAGGGGAATTTCTGCCTTTTTGCCTCTAAATAAGTGAAATTTCAGTTTTTTCCCCCAAAACAAAGGGAATTTCTGACTTTTTTGCTCCAAAATAAGGGGAATTTCTGACTTATAACCCTGAAATAAGTGAAATTACTGCAATTTTTTCCAAAATAAGGGAAATTTCTGACTTATTACCCTGAAATAAATGAAATTTCTGCCATTTTGCTCCAAAATAAAAGAAATTTCTGCATTTTTGCCCCCAAATAAGGGGAATTTCAGCCTTTTTACCTCAAGATAAGGGGAATTTCTGAATTGTTGGCACAAAATATACGGAATTTCTGCCTTTTTGCCCTATAATAAGGAAAATTAGTGCAATTTTGCCCCAAAATAAGGGGAATTTCTCTTTTTTTGCTGCCAAATAAAAGAAATTTCAACCTTTTTACCTGAAAATAAGTGAAATTACTGCAATTTTACCTCAAATAAGGGAAATTTCTGCAATTTTGCCCCAAAATAAGGTAAATTTCTGCAATTTTGCCCCAAAATAAGGGGAATTTCTGATTTTTGCCCCAAAATAAAGGGAATTTCTGCCTTTTTGCCCCAAAATAAGAAGAATTTTTGCTTTTTTTCTCTGAAATAATTGAAATTTCTGCAATTTAGCCCCAAAATAAGAGAAATTTCTGGAATTTTGCCCCAAAATAAGTGGAATTTCTGAGTTTTACCACAAAATAAGGAGAATTTCTTTTTTTTTTTTTGCTCCAACATATAGGGAATTTCTGCCTTTTTGCCCCACAATTAGGGGAATTTCTGCTATTTTGCTCCAAAATACTGGGAACTTAAGCCTTTTTGCCCGAAAATAAGTGGAATGCATACTTTTTTGCCATAAAAAAAGGAAAATTCTTCATTGTTGCTCCAAAATAAGGGGAATTTCTGCCTTTTTGCCTCTAATAATTGGAATTTCTGTATTTTTTTTCCAAAACAAAGAAAATTTCTGTCTTTTTTGCCCCAAAATAAGGAAAATTTCTGACTTATTACCCTGAAATAAGTGAAATTTCTGCAATTTTGCCCCAAAATAAGGAAAATTTCTGCTTTTTTGCCCTGAAATATGTGAAATTTCTGCAATTTTACCCCAAAATAAGGTGAATTTCTGAATTTTTGCCCCAAACTAATGGGAATTTCTGCCTTTTTGCCCGAAAATAAGAAAAATTTTAGCTTTTTTTCTCTGAAATAAGTGAAATTTCTGCAATTTTGCCCTAAAATAAGAGAAATTTCTGCAATTTTTCCCCATAATAAGAGAAATTTCTGCAATTTTGCCCCAAAATAAGGGGAATTTCTGTTTTTTGCCCTCAAATAAGGGAAATTTCTGCTTTTTTCTCCCAAATAAGAAGAATTTCAGCCTTTTTACCTCAAAATAAAGGGAATTTCTGCATTTTTGCCACAAAATATTAGGAATTTCTGCCTTTTTGCCCCAAAATAAGAAAATTTCTGCCTTTTTTTCCCTGAAATAAGTGAAATTTCTGTAATTTTGCCCCAAAATAAGTGGAATTTCTGAGTTTTGCCCCAAAATAAGGAGAATTTCTGTCTTTTTGCCCCAACATATAGGGAATTTCTGCCTTTTTGCCCCACAATTAGGGGAATTTCTGCAATTTTGCTCCAAAATACGGGGAACTTCAGCCTTTTTGCCCGAAAATAAGTGGAATGCATACTTTTTTGCCATAAAAAAGGGAAATTTCTTCATTGTTGCTCCAAAATAAGGAGAATTTCTGCCTTTGTGCCTCTAAATAAGTGGAATTTCTGTTTTTTTCGCCCCAAACAAAGGGAATTTCTGTCTTTTTTGCCCCAAAATAAGGAAAATATCTGACTTATTACTCTGAAATAAGTGAAATTTCTGCAAATTTGCCCCAAAATAAGGAAATTTCTGCCTTTTGCTCCAAAATATGGGGACTTTCAGCATTTTACCTCAAAATAAGAAAAATTTCTGATTTTTGCACCAAAATATGGAGAATTTCTGCATTTTTGCCCCAAAATAAAGGGAATTTCTGCATTTTTGCACCAATATTAGGGGAATTTCTGCAATTTTGCTTTAAAATACGGGTCATTTCTGCCTTTTTGCCCGAAATTAATTGAAATTTCTGCCTTTTTGTCCCGAAATAAGTGAAATTTCTTCAATTTTAGCCAAAAATTCGGGATTTCATCTTTTTCCCTTAAAATAAGAGGAATTTCTGCCATTTTGCCCTAAAATATTTGAAATTTCTGCAATTTTACCCCAAAATAAAGGGAATTTCTGCCTTATTGCCCCAAAATAAGGGGAATTTTAACCATATTACCTCAAAATAAGGGAAATTTCTGCCTTTTTGCCACAAAATATACAGAATTTCTGCCTTTTTGCCCCAAAATACGGAAAATTTCTGCAATTTTGACCGAAAATAAGGGGAATTTCTTTCTTTTTGCCCCAAAATAAAGGAAATTTCAGCCTTTTTACATGAAAATAAGTGAAATTTCGGGAATTTTGCCCCAAATAAGAGAAATTTCTGCAATTTTGCCCACAAATAAGGTAAATTCCTGCAATTTTGCCCCAAAATAAAAAAAAATTCCTGGAATTTTGCCCCAAAATAAGAGGAATTTCTGATTTTTGCCCCAATATAAAGGGAATTTCTGCAATTGTCCCAAAATTAGAGAAAATTTATGCAATTTTGCTACAAAATACGGGAAATTTCTGCATTTTTGCCCGAAAATAAAGGGAATTCATACCTTTTTGCCATAAAAAATGGAAATTTCTTCATTTTTGCTTCAAAATAAGGGGAATTTCTGCCTTTTTGCCTCTAAATAAGTGAAATTTCTGTTTTTTCCCCCAAAACAAAGGTAATTTCTGACACTTTTGCTCCAAAATAAGGGGAATATCTGACTTATTACCCTGAAATAAGTGAAATTACTGCAATTTTTCCCCAAAATAAGGGAAATTTCTGCCTTTTTGCCCCCAAATAAGGGGAATTTCAGCCTTTTTACCTCAAGATAAGGGGAATTTCTGAATTTTTGGCACAAAATATACGGAATTTCTGCCTTTTGCCCCATAATAAGGAAAATTACTGCAATTTTGCCCCAAAATAAGGGGAATTTCTCCTTTTTTGCTGCAAAATAAAGGAAATTTCAACCTTTTTACCTGAAAATAAGTGAAATTACTGCAATTTTGCCTCAAATAAGGGAAATTTCTGCAATTTTGCCCCAAAATAAGGTAAATTTCTGCAATTTTGCCCCAAAATAAGGGGAATTTCTGATTTTTGCCCCAAAATAAAGGGAATTTCTGCCTTTTTGCCCCAAAATAAGAAGAATTTTTGCTTTTTTTCTCTGAAATAATTGAAATTTCTGGAATTTTGCCCTAAAATAAGTGGAATTTCTGAGTTTTACCACAAAATAAGGAGAATTTCTTTTTTTTTGCCTCAACATATAGGGAATTTCTGCCTTTTTGCCCCACAATTAGGGGAATTTCTGCAATTTTGCTCCAAAATACTCGGAACTTCAGCCTTTTTGCCCGAAAATAAGTGGAATGCATACTTTTTTGCCATAAAAAAGGGAAATTTCTTCATTGTTGCTCCAAAATAAGGGGAATTTTTGCCTTTTTGCCTCTAAATAAGTGTAATTTCTGTATTTTTTTTCCAAAACAAAGAGAATTTCTGTCTTTTTTGCCCCAAAATTAGGAAAATTTCTGACTTATTACCCTGAAATAAGTGAAATTTCTGCAATTTTGCCCCAAAATTAGGAAAATTTCTGCCTTTTTGCCCTGAAATATGTGAAATTTCTGCAATTTTACCCCAAAATAAGGTGAATTTCTGAATTTTTGCCCCAAAATAATGGAAATTTCTGCATTTTTGCCCCAAAATAAGAAAAATTTTAGCTTTTTTTCTCTGAAATAAGTGAAATTTCTGCAATTTTGCCCTAAAATAAGAAAAATTTCTGCAATTTTTCCCCATAATAAGAGAAATTTCTTCAATTTTGCCCCAAAATAAGGGGAATTTCTGTTTTTTGCCCTCAAATAAGGGAAATTTCTGCTTTTTTCTCCCAAATAAGAAGAATTTCAGCCTTTTTACCTCAAAATAAGGGGAATTTCTGCATTTTTGCCACAAAATATTAGGAATTTCTGCAATTTTGCCCCAAAATAAGTGGAATTTCTGAGTTTTGCCCCAAAATAAGGAGAATTTCTGTCTTTTTGCCCCAACATATAGGGAATTTCTGCCTTTTTGCCCCACAATTAGGGGAATTTCTGCAATTTTGCTCCAAAATACGGGGAACTTCAGCCTTTTTGCCCGAAAATAAGTGGAATGCATACTTTTTTGCCATAAAAAAAGGGAAATTTCTTCATTGTTGCTCCAAAATAAGGAGAATTTCTGCCTTTTTGCCTCTAAATAAGTGGAATTTCTGTTTTTTTCGCCCAAAACAAAGGGAATTTCTGTTTTTTTTGCCCCAAAATAAGGAAAATTTCGGACTTATTACTCTGAAATAAGTGAAATTTCTGCAAATTTGCCCCAAAATAAGGGAAATTTCTGCCTTTTGCTCCAAAATATGGGAACTTTCAGCATTTTACCTCAAAATAAGGGAAATTTCTGATTTTTGCACCAAAATATGGAGAATTTCTGCCTTTTCGCCCCAAAATAAAGGGAATTTCTGCATTTTTGCACCAATATTAGGGGAATTTCTGCAATTTTGCTCCAAAATACGGGTCATTTCTGCCTTTTTGCCCGAAATTAATTGGAATTTCTGCCTTTTTGTCCCGAAATAAGTGAAATTTCTTCAATTTTAGCCAAAAATTAGGGATTTCATATTTTTCCCTTAAAATAAGTGGAATTTCTGCCATTTTGCCCTGAAATATTTAAAATTTCTGCAATTTTACCCCAAAATAAGGGGAATTTCTGCCTTATTGCCCCAAAATAAGGGGAATTTCAACCTTATTACCTCAAAATAAGGGAAATTTCTGCCTTTTTGCCACAAAATATACAGAAATTCTGCCTTTTTGCCCCAAAATACGGAAAATTTCTGCAATTTTGACATAAAATAAGGGGAATTTCTCCCTTTTTGCCCCAAAATAAAGGAAATTTCAGCCTTTTTACATGAAAATAAGTGAAATTTCGGCAATTTTACCCCAAATAAGAGAAATTTCTTTAATTTTGCCCGAAATAAGGTAAATTCCTGCAATTTTGCCCCAAAATAAAAAAAATTTTTGGAATTTTGCCCCAAAATAAGAGGAATTTCTGATTTTTGCCCCAAAATAAAGGGAATTTCTGCATTTGTCCAAAAATTAGAGAAAATTTATGCAATTTTGCTCCAAAATACGGGGAATTTCTGCCTTTTTGCCCGCAAATAAAGGGAATGCATACCTTTTTGCCATAAAAAAGGGAAATTTCTTCATTTTTGCTTCAAAATAAGGGGAATTTCTGCCTTTTTGCCTCTAAATAAGTGAAATTTCTGTTTTTTCCCCCCAAACAATGGGAATTTCTGACTTTTTTGCTTCAAAATAAGAGGAATTTCTGACTTATTACCCTGAAATAAGTGAAATTACTGCAATTTTTCCCCAAAATAAGGGAAATTTCTGACTTATTACCCTGAAATAAATGAAATTTCTGCCATTTTGCTCCAAAATAAAAGAAATTTCTGCCTTTTTCCCCCCAAATAAGGGGAATTTCAGCCTTTTTACCTCAAGATAAGGGGAATTTCTGAATTTTTGGCACAAAATATACGGAATTTCCGCCTTTTTGCCCCATATGAAGGAAAATTACTGCAATTTTGCCCCAAAATAAGGGGAATTTCTCCTTTTTTGCTGCAAAATAAAGGAAATTTCAACCTTTTTACCTGAAAATAAGTGAAATTACTGCAATTTTGCCTCAAATAAAGGAAATTTCTGCAATTTTGCCCCAAAATAAGGTAAATTTCTGAAATTGTGCCCCAAAATTAGGGGAATTTTTATATTTGCCCCAAAATAAAGGGAATTTCTGCCTTTTTGCCTCAAAATATACAGAATTTCTGCCTTTTTGCCCCTAAATAAGGAAAATTTCTGCAATTTTTACCCAAAATAAGGGGAATTTCTCCCTGTTTGCCGCAAAATAAAGGAAATTTCAGCCTTTTTACATGAAAATAAGTGAAATTTCTGCAATTTTGCCCTAAATAAAAGAAATTTCTGCAATTTTGCCCCAAAATTAGGTAAATTCCTGCAATTTTGCCCCAAAATAATGAAAATTTATGGAATTTTGCCCCAAAATAAAAGGAATTTCTGATTTTTGCCCCAAAATAAAAGGAATTTCTGCATTTGCGCCAAAATTAGGAGAATTTATGCAATTTTTCTCCAAAATACGGGGAATTTCTGCCTTTTTGCCCGCAAATAAAGGGAATGCATACCTTTTTGCCATAAAAAAGGGAAATTTCTTCATTTTTGCTTCAAAATGAGGGGAATTTCTGCCTTTTTGCCTCTAAATAAGTGAAATTTCTGTTTTTTCCCCCCAAACAAAGGGAATTTCTGACTTTTTTGCTTCAAAATAAGGGGAATTTCTGACTTATTACCCTGAAATAAGTGAAATTACTGCAATTTTTCCCCAAAATAAGGGAAATTTCTGACTTATTACCCTGAAATAAATGAAATTTCTGCCATTTTGCTCCAAAATAAAAGAAATTTCTGCCTTTTTCCCCCCAAATAAGGGGAATTTCAGCCTTTTTACCTCAAGATAGGGGGAATTTCTGAATTTTTGGCACAAAATATACGGAATTTCCGCATTTTTGCCCCATATGAAGGAAAATTACTGCAATTTTGCCCCAAAATAAGGGGAATTTCTCCTTTTTTGCTGCAAAATAAAGGAAATTTCAACCTTTTTACCTGAAAATAAGTGAAATTACTGCAATTTTGCCTCAAATAAAGGAAATTTCTGCAATTTTGCCCCAAAATAAGGTAAATTTCTGAAATTGTGCCCCAAAATAAGGGGAATTTCTGATATTTGCCCCAAAATAAAGGGAATTTCTGCCTTTTTGCCTCAAAATATACAGAATTTCTGCCTCTTTGCCCCAAAATAAAGAAAATTTCTGCAATTTTGACCCAAAATAAGGGGAATTTCTCCCTGTTTGCCGCAAAATAAAGGAAATTTCAGCCTTTTTACATGAAAATAAGTGAAATTTCTGCAATTTTGCCCTAAATAAAAGAAATTTCTGCAATTTTGCCCCAAAATTAGGTAAATTCCTGCAATTTTGCCCCAAAATAATGAAAATTTATGGAATTTTGCCCCAAAATGAAAGGCATTTCTGATTTTTGCCCCAAAATAAAAGGAATTTCTGCATTTGCGCCAAAATTAGGGGAATTTATGCAATTTTTCTCCAAAATACGGGGAATTTCTGCCTTTTTGCCCGAACATAAGGGGAATGCATACCTTTTCGCCATAAAAAAAGAAAATTACCTCATTTTTGCTACAAAATAAGGGGAATTTCTGCCTTTTTGCCTCTAAATAAGTGGAATTTCTGTCTTTTCCCCCCAAAACAAAGGGAATTTCTGACTTTTGCTCCAAAATAAGGGGAATTTCTGACTTATTACCCTGAAATAAGTGAAATTTCTGCAATTTTGCTCCAAAATAAGGGAAATTTCTGCCTTTTTGCCCCCAAATAAGGGGAATTTCAGCATTTTTACCTCAAAATAATGTGAATTTCTGCATTTTTGCCACAAGATATTAGGAATTTCTGCGTTTTTCCCTAAAAATAAGGAAAATTTCTGTCTTTTTTCCCTAGAATAAGTGAAATTTCTGCAATTTTGTATCAAAATAAGTGGAATTTCTGAGTTTTGCCCAAAAATAAGGAGAATTTCTGTCTTTTAGCCCCAACATATAGGGAATTTCTAGCTTTATGCCCCACAATTAGGGGAATTTCTGCAATTTTGCTCCAAAATACGGGGAATTTCTGCCTTTTTGCCCCCAAATAAGGGGAATTTCAGCCTTTTTACCTCAAAATAAGGGGAATTTCTGCATTTTTGCCACAAAATATTAATAATTTCTGCCTTTTTGCCCCAAAATAAGAAAATTTTCTACCTTTTTCCCTAGAATAAGTGAAATTTCTGCAATTTTGTATCAAAATAAGTGGAATTTCTGAGTTTTGCCCAAACATAAAGAGAATTTCTTTCTTTTTGCCCCAACATATAGGGAATTTCTGCCTTTTTGCCCCACAATTAGGGGAATTTCTGCAATTTTGCTCCAAAATACGGGGAATTTCTGCCTTTTTGCCAGAAAATAAGGGGAATGCATACCTTTTTGCCGTATAAAAGAGAAATATCTTCATTTTTGCTTCAAAATAAGGGGAATTTCTGCCTTTTTGCCTCTAAATAAGTGGAATTTCTGGCTTTTTCCCCAAAAACAAAGAGAATTTCTGACTTTTTTGCTCCAAAATAAGGGGAATTTCTGACTTATTACCCTGAAATAAGTGAAATTTCTGCAATTTTGCTCCAAAATAAGGGAAATTTCTGCTTTTTTGTCCCCAAATAAGGGGAATTTCAGCCTTTTTACCTCAAAATAATGTGAATTTCTGCATTTTTGCCACAAAATATTAGGAATTTCTGCCACTTTGCCCCAAAATAAGGAAACTTTCTGCCTTTTTTCCCTAGAATAAGTGAAATTTCTGCAATTTTGTATCAAAATATGTTGAATTTCTAGGTTTTTCCAAAAATAAGGAGAATTTCTGTCTTTTAGCCCCAACATGTAGGGAATTTCTGCCTTTTTGCCCCACAATTAGGGGAATTTCTGCAATTTTGCTCCAAAATATGGGGAATTTCTGCCTTTTTGCCTGAAAATAAGGGGAATGCATACCTTTTTGCCATATAAAAAGGAAATATCTTCATTTTTGCTCCAAAATAAGGGAATTTCTGGCTTTTAGCCTCTAAATAAGTGGAATTTCTGTCTTTTTTTCCCAAAACAAAGGGAATTTCTGTCTTTTTTGCCCCAAAATAAGGAAAATTTCTGACTTATTACCCTGAAATAAGTGAAATTTTTGCAAATTTGCCCCAAAATAAGGGAAATTTCTGCCTTTTGCCCCAAAATATGGGGACTTTCAGCATTTTACCTCAAAATAAGGTAAATTTCTGATTTTTGCACCAAAATATGAAGAATTTCTGCATTTTTGCCCCAAAATAAAAGGAATTTCTGCATTTTTGCACCAATATTAGGGGAATTTCTGCAAGTTTGCTCCAAAATACGGGTCTTTTATGCCTTTTTGCCCGAAATTAATTGTAATTTCTGCCTTTTTGTCCCGAAATAAGTGTAATTTTTTCAATTTTAGACAAAAATTAGGGATTTTATCTTTTTGCCTTAAAATAAGGGGAATTTCTGCTATTTTGCCCTGAAATATTTGAAATTTCTGCAATTTTACCCCACAATAAGGGGAATTTCTGCATTTTTGCCACAAAATTTACGGAATTTCTTCGTTTTTGTCCCTTAATAAGGAAAATTTCTGCAATTTTGCCCCAAAATAAGGGGAATTTCTCCTTTTTTGCCCCCAAAAAAAGGATATTTCAGCCTTTTTACCTGAAAAAAAATGAAATTACTGCAATTTTGCCTCAAATAAGGGAAATTTCTGCAATTTGGCCCTAAAATAAGGTAAATTTCTGCAATTTTGCACCAAAATAAAGGAAATTTCTGGAATTTTGCCCCAAAATAAGGGGAATTTCTGATTTTTGCCCCAAAATAAAAAAAAATTTTGCTTTTTTGCCCCAAATAAAAAAATTTTTGCCTTTTTTCTCTGAAATAAAAGAAATTTCTGCAATTTTGCCCCAAAATAAGTGAAATTTCTGCAATTTTGCCCCAAAATAAGGAAATTTCTGGAATTTTGCCCCAAAATAAGTGGAAGTTCTGAGTTTTACCACAAAATAAGGAGAATTTCTGTTTTTTTGCCCCAACATATAGGGAATTTCTGCCTCTTTGCACCACAATTAGAGGAATTTCTGCAATTTTGCTCCAAAATACGAGGAACTTCAGCCTTTTTGCCCGAAAATAAGTAGAATGCATACTTTTTTGCCATAAAAAAGGGAAATTTCTTCATTGTTGCTTTAAAATAAGGGGAATTTCTGCCTTTTTGCCTCTAAATAAGAGGAATTTCTTTTTTTCCCAAAACAAAGAGAATTTCTGTCTTTTTTGCCCCAAAATAAGGAAACTTTCTGCCTTTTTGCCCTGAAATATGTGAAATATCTGCATTTTTACCCCAAAATAAGGTGAATTTCTGCTTTTTTGCCCCAAAATAATGGGAGTTTTTGCCTTTGTGCCCCAAAATAAGAACAATTTTTGCTTTTTTTGTCTGAAAAAAGTGAAATTTCTGCAATTATGCCATAAAATAAGAGAAATTTCAGCAATTTTGCCCCAAAATAAAGGGAATTTCTGTTTTTTTCCCCAAAATAAGGGAAATTTCTGCATTTTTGCCTCCAAATAAGGGGAATTTCAGCCTTTTTACCTAAAAATAATGGGAATTTCTGCATTTTTGCCACAAAATATATGGAATTTCTGCCTTTTTGCCCCATAAAAGGAAAATTACTGCAATTTTGCCCCAAAATAAGGGGAATTTCTCCTTTTTGCTACAAAATAAAGGAAATTTCAGCCTTTTTACCTGAAAATAAGTGAAATTACTGCAATTTTGCCCCAAATAAGGGAAATTTCTGCAATTTTGCCCCAAAGTAAGGTAAATTTCAGCAATTTTGCCCCAAAATAAGGGGAATTTATGTTTTTTGCCCCCAAATAAGTGAAATTTCCGCCTTTTTCCCCCAAATAAGGGGAATTTCAGCATTTTTACCTCAAAATAAGAAGAATTTCTGTTTTTTTGCCCCAACATATAGGGAATTTCTGCCTCTTTGCCCCACAATTAGAGGAATTTCTACAATTTTGCTCCAAAATACGGGGAACTTCAGCCTTTTTGCCCGAAAATAAGTGGTATGCATACTTTTTTGCCATAAAAAAGGGAATTTTCTTCATTGTTGCTTTAAAATAAGGAGAATTTCTGCCTTTTTGCCTCTAAATAAATGGAATTTCTGTCTTTTTTTCCCAAAACAAAGAGAATTTCTGTCTTTTTTGCCCCAAAATAAGGAAAATTTCTGCCTTTTTGCCCTGAAATATGTGAAATATCTGCAATTTTACCCCAAAATAAAATGAATTTATGCCTTTTTGCCCCCAAAATAATGGGAATTTCTGCCTTTGTGCCCCAAATAAAAAAAATTTTTGCTTTTTTACTCTGAAATAATTGAAATTTCTTCAATTATGCCCTAAAATAAAAGAAATTTCTGCAATTTTTCCCCATAATAAAAGAAATTTCTGCAATTTTGCCCCAAAATAAGAGGAATTTCTGTTTTTTGCCCCGAAATAAGGAAAATTTCTGCATTTTTGCCCCCAAATAAGGGGAATTTCAGCCTTTTTACCTCAAAATAATGGGAATTTCTGCATTTTTGCCACAAAATATATGGAATTTCTGCCTTTTTGCCCCATAAAAAGGAAAAGTACTGCAATTTTGCCCTAAAATAAAAAGAATTTCTTATTTTTGCCACAAAATAAAGGAAATTTCAGCCTTTTTACATGAAAATAAGTGAAATTACTGCAATTTTGCCCCAAATAAGGGAAATTTCTGCAATTTTGCCACATAATAAGGGAAATTTCAGCAATTTTGCCCCAAAATAAAAGAAATTTCTGGAATTTTGCCCCAAAATAAGTGGAATGTCTAATTTTGCCCCAAAATAAAAAGAATTTCTGCATTTTTGCCCCAAAATAAGAAAAATTTTTGCTTTTTTTCTCTGAAATAAGTGAAATTTCTGCAATTTTGCCCCAAATAAGTGAAATTTCTGCAATTTTGCCCCAAAATATGGAAATTTCTGGAATTTTGCCCCAAAATAAGTGGAAGTTCTGAGTTTTACCACAAAATAAGGTGAATTTCTGTTTTTTTGCCCCAACATATAGGGAATTTCTGCCTTTTTGCCCCACAATTAGGGGAATTTCTGCAATTTTGCTCCAAAATACGGGGAACTTCAGCCTTTATGCCCGAAAATAAGTGGAATGCATATTTTTTGCCATAGAAAAGGGAAATTTCGTCATTGTTGCTTTAAAATAAGGGGAATTTCTGCCTTTTTGCCTCTAAATAAGTGGAATTTCTGTCTTTTTTTCCAAAAACAAAGATAATTTCTGTCTTTTTTGCCCCAAAATAAAGAAAATTTCTGATTATTACCCTGAAATAATTGAAATTTCTGCAATTTTGCCTCAAAATAAAGGGAATTTCTGTTTTTTGCCCCCAAATGAGAGAAATATCTTCAATCTTGCCCTAAAATAAGGGGAATTTCTGCCTTTTGCCCCAAAATAAGGAGAATTTCTGCCTTTTTGCCCCTAAATAAAGAAAATTACTGTATTTTTTACCCCAAAATTAGGTGAATTTCTGCAATTTTGCTCCATAATACGGAAATTTTCTGCTTTTTCGCCGAAAATAAGGGGAATTTCTGCCATTTTGCCGCGAAATAAGTGAAATTTCTGCAGATTTACCCCAAAATAAAAAGAATTTCTGCATTTTTGCCCTAAAATTAGTGAAATTTCTGCAATTTTGCTCCAAAATACGGGGAATTTCTGCCTTTTTGCCCGAAAATAAAAGGTATGTATAACTTTTTGCCTTAAAAAAGGGAAATTTCTTCATTTTTGCTTGTTAATAAGGGGATTTTCCACCTTTTTGACTCAAAATAAGTGTAATTTCTGCCTTTTCCCCAAAAATAAACGAAATTTGTCTTTTTACCCCAAAATAAAGGGAATTTCTGACTTTTTGCCCCAAAATAAAAGGAATTTAAGCCTTTTTACCTCAAAATAAGGCGAATTTCTGCCTTTATGCCACAAAATATGGAGAATTTCTTCCTTTTTGCACCAAAATAAGAAAATATTTCTGCAATTTTGTACCAAAATAAAAGAAATTTCTGCCTTTTTGCCCCAAAATAAGAAAATTTCTGCCTTTTTTTTGAAATAAGTTAAATTTCTGCAATTTTGCCCCGAAATAAGAAAAATTTCTGCAATTTTGCCCCAATGTAAAGGAAATTTCTGCAATTTTGCCCCAAAATAAGGGAAATTTCTGCAATTTTGCCCCAAAGTATAGGAAATTTTGCAATTTTGCCCATAAATAAGGAAAATTTCTGACTTTTTGCTCCCGAAAAAAGGAGATTTTCTGTCTTTTTGCCCCAAAATAAAGAGAATTTCTGCCTTTTTGCCCGAAAATTATGAGAATTTTTGCAATTTTGCTACAAAATACAGGGAATTTCGGCCTTTTAGCCCCAAAATAAAGGGAATTTCTGCATTTTCCCTCAATATTTGGGGAATTTCTGCATTTTACCTCTAAATAAAAGGAATTTCTGCATTTTACCTCAAAATAAGAAGAATTTCTGCCTTTTGCCCCAAAATATGAAGAATTTCTGACTTTTTGTTCCAAAATAAAGAAAATTTCTTCAATTTTGTACTATAATAAAAGAAATTTCTGCTTTTTGCCCCAAAATGAGGGGAATTTCTGAATTTTTGCCCTGAAATAAATGAAATTTCTGCAATTTTGCCCGAAAATAAGGGAAATTTGTGCCTTTTTGCCCCAAAATAAGGGGAATTTCTGCCTTTTGCCCCAAAATATGGGGAATTTCTGCCTTTTTGTCTGAAAATAAGAAGAATGCATACCTTTTTGCCATATAAAAGAGAAATTTCTTCATTTTTTGCCCCAAAATAAGGAAAATTTCTCCTTTTTGCCACAAAATAAAGGAAATTTCAGCCTTTTTACCTGAAAATAAGTGAAATTACTGCAATTTTGCCCCAAATAAGGGAAATTTCTGCAATTTTGCCCCAAAATAAGGTATATTTCTGCAATTTTGCCCCAAAATAAAAGAAATTTCTGGAATTATGCCCCAAAATAAGGGGAATTTCTGATTTTTGCCCAAAAATAAAAAAAAAATTTGCCTTTTTGCCCCAAAATAAGAAAAATTTTTGCCTTTTTTCTCTGAAATAAAAGAAATTTCTGCAATTTTGCCCCAAAATAAGTGAAATTTCTGCAATTTTGCCCCAAAATAAGGAAATTTCTGGAATTTTGCCCCAAAATAAGTGGAAGTTCTGAGTTTTACCACAAAATAAGGAGAATTTCTGTTTTTTTGCCCCAACATATAGGGAATTTCTGCCTCTTTGCACCACAATTAGAGGAATTTCTGCAATTTTGCTCCAAAATACGAGGAACTTCAGCCTTTTTGCCCGAAAATAAGTAGAATGCATACTTTTTTGCCATAAAAATGGGAAATTTCTTCATTGTTGCTTTAAAATAAGGGGAATTTCTGCCTTTTTGCCTCTAAATAAGAGGAATTTCTTTTTTTCCCAAAACAAAGAGAATTTCTGTCTTTTTTGCCCCAAAATAAGGAAACTTTCTGCCTTTTTGCCCTGAAATATGTGAAATATCTGCATTTTTACCCCAAAATAAGGTGAATTTCTGCTTTTTTGCCCCAAAATAATGGGAGTTTTTGCCTTTGTGCCCCAAAATAAGAACAATTTTTGCTTTTTTTGTCTGAAAAAAGTGAAATTTCTGCAATTATGCCATAAAATAAGAGAAATTTCTGCAATATTTCCCCATAATAAGAGAAATTTCAGCAATTTTGCCCCAAAATAAAGGGAATTTCTGTTTTTTTCCCCAAAATAAGGGAAATTTCTGCATTTTTGCCTCCAAATAAGGGGAATTTCAGCCTTTTTACCTAAAAATAATGGGAATTTCTGCATTTTTGCCACAAAATATATGGAATTTCTGCCTTTTTGCCCCATAAAAGGAAAATTACTGCAATTTTGCCCCAAAATAAGGGGAATTTCTCCTTTTTGCTACAAAATAAAGGAAATTTCAGCCTTTTTACCTGAAAATAAGTGAAATTACTGCAATTTTGCCCCAAATAAGGGAAATTTCTGCAATTTTGCCCCAAAGTAAGGTAAATTTCAGCAATTTTGCCCCAAAATAAGGGGAATTTATGTTTTTTGCCCCCAAATAAGTGAAATTTCCGCCTTTTTCCCCCAAATAAGGGGAATTTCAGCATTTTTACCTCAAAATAAGAAGAATTTCTGTTTTTTTGCCCCAACATATAGGGAATTTCTGCCTCTTTGCCCCACAATTAGAGGAATTTCTACAATTTTGCTCCAAAATACGGGGAACTTCAGCCTTTTT
Source organism: Micromys minutus (assembly GCF_963924665.1). Taxonomy (NCBI): domain Eukaryota; kingdom Metazoa; phylum Chordata; class Mammalia; order Rodentia; family Muridae; genus Micromys; species Micromys minutus. The sequence continues at coordinate 332,898 of NW_027667642.1, read as the reverse complement.
GCCCGAAAATAAGTGGTATGCATACTTTTTTGCCATAAAAAAGGGAATTTTCTTCATTGTTGCTTTAAAATAAGGAGAATTTCTGCCTTTTTGCCTCTAAATAAATGGAATTTCTGTCTTTTTTTCCCAAAACAAAGAGAATTTCTGTCTTTTTTGCCCCAAAATAAGGAAAATTTCTGCCTTTTTGCCCTGAAATATGTGAAATATCTGCAATTTTACCCCAAAATAAAATGAATTTATGCCTTTTTGCCCCCAAAATAATGGGAATTTCTGCCTTTGTGCCCCAAATAAAAAAAATTTTTGCTTTTTTACTCTGAAATAATTGAAATTTCTTCAATTATGCCCTAAAATAAAAGAAATTTCTGCAATTTTTCCCCATAATAAAAGAAATTTCTGCAATTTTGCCCCAAAATAAGAGGAATTTCTGTTTTTTGCCCCGAAATAAGGAAAATTTCTGCATTTTTGCCCCCAAATAAGGGGAATTTCAGCCTTTTTACCTCAAAATAATGGGAATTTCTGCATTTTTGCCACAAAATATATGGAATTTCTGCCTTTTTGCCCCATAAAAAGGAAAAGTACTGCAATTTTGCCCTAAAATAAAAAGAATTTCTTATTTTTGCCACAAAATAAAGGAAATTTCAGCCTTTTTACATGAAAATAAGTGAAATTACTGCAATTTTGCCCCAAATAAGGGAAATTTCTGCAATTTTGCCACATAATAAGGGAAATTTCAGCAATTTTGCCCCAAAATAAAAGAAATTTCTGGAATTTTGCCCCAAAATAAGTGGAATGTCTAATTTTGCCCCAAAATAAAAAGAATTTCTGCATTTTTGCCCCAAAATAAGAAAAATTTTTGCTTTTTTTCTCTGAAATAAGTGAAATTTCTGCAATTTTGCCCCAAATAAGTGAAATTTCTGCAATTTTGCCCCAAAATATGGAAATTTCTGGAATTTTGCCCCAAAATAAGTGGAAGTTCTGAGTTTTACCACAAAATAAGGTGAATTTCTGTTTTTTTGCCCCAACATATAGGGAATTTCTGCCTTTTTGCCCCACAATTAGGGGAATTTCTGCAATTTTGCTCCAAAATACGGGGAACTTCAGCCTTTATGCCCGAAAATAAGTGGAATGCATATTTTTTGCCATAGAAAAGGGAAATTTCGTCATTGTTGCTTTAAAATAAGGGGAATTTCTGCCTTTTTGCCTCTAAATAAGTGGAATTTCTGTCTTTTTTTCCAAAAACAAAGATAATTTCTGTCTTTTTTGCCCCAAAAAAAAGAAAATTTCTGATTATTACCCTGAAATAATTGAAATTTCTGCAATTTTGCCTCAAAATAAAGGGAATTTCTGTTTTTTGCCCCCAAATGAGAGAAATATCTTCAATCTTGCCCTAAAATAAGGGGAATTTCTGCCTTTTGCCCCAAAATAAGGAGAATTTCTGCCTTTTTGCCCCTAAATAAAGAAAATTACTGTATTTTTTACCCCAAAATTAGGTGAATTTCTGCAATTTTGCTCCATAATACGGAAATTTTCTGCTTTTTCGCCGAAAATAAGGGGAATTTCTGCCATTTTGCCGCGAAATAAGTGAAATTTCTGCAGATTTACCCCAAAATAAAAAGAATTTCTGCATTTTTGCCCTAAAATTAGTGAAATTTCTGCAATTTTGCTCCAAAATACGGGGAATTTCTGCCTTTTTGCCCGAAAATAAAAGGTATGTATAACTTTTTGCCTTAAAAAAGGGAAATTTCTTCATTTTTGCTTGTTAATAAGGGGATTTTCCACCTTTTTGACTCAAAATAAGTGTAATTTCTGCCTTTTCCCCAAAAATAAACGAAATTTGTCTTTTTACCCCAAAATAAAGGGAATTTCTGACTTTTTGCCCCAAAATAAAAGGAATTTAAGCCTTTTTACCTCAAAATAAGGCGAATTTCTGCCTTTATGCCACAAAATATGGAGAATTTCTTCCTTTTTGCACCAAAATAAGAAAATATTTCTGCAATTTTGTACCAAAATAAAAGAAATTTCTGCCTTTTTGCCCCAAAATAAGAAAATTTCTGCCTTTTTTTTGAAATAAGTTAAATTTCTGCAATTTTGCCCCGAAATAAGAAAAATTTCTGCAATTTTGCCCCAATGTAAAGGAAATTTCTGCAATTTTGCCCCAAAATAAGGGAAATTTCTGCAATTTTGCCCCAAAGTATAGGAAATTTTGCAATTTTGCCCATAAATAAGGAAAATTTCTGACTTTTTGCTCCCGAAAAAAGGAGATTTTCTGTCTTTTTGCCCCAAAATAAAGAGAATTTCTGCCTTTTTGCCCGAAAATTATGAGAATTTTTGCAATTTTGCTACAAAATACAGGGAATTTCGGCCTTTTAGCCCCAAAATAAAGGGAATTTCTGCATTTTCTCTCAATATTTGGGGAATTTCTGCATTTTACCTCTAAATAAAAGGAATTTCTGCATTTTACCTCAAAATAAGAAGAATTTCTGCCTTTTGCCCCAAAATATGAAGAATTTCTGACTTTTTGTTCCAAAATAAAGAAAATTTCTTCAATTTTGTACTATAATAAAAGAAATTTCTGCTTTTTGCCCCAAAATGAGGGGAATTTCTGAATTTTTGCCCTGAAATAAATGAAATTTCTGCAATTTTGCCCGAAAATAAGGGAAATTTGTGCCTTTTTGCCCCAAAATAAGGGGAATTTCTGCCTTTTGCCCCAAAATATGGGGAATTTCTGCCTTTTTGTCTGAAAATAAGAAGAATGCATACCTTTTTGCCATATAAAAGAGAAATTTCTTCATTTTTTGCCCCAAAATAAGGAAAATTTCTTCTTTTTGCCACAAAATAAAGGATATTTCAGCCTTTTTACCTGAAAATAAGTGAAATTACTGCAATTTTGCCCCAAATAAGGGAAATTTCTGCAATTTTGCCCCAAAATAAGGTAAATTTCTGCAATTTTGCCCCAAAATAAAAGAAATTTCTGGAATTTTGCCCCAAAATAAGGGGAATTTCTGATTTTTGCCCCAAAATAAAAAAAAATTTTGCCTTTTTGCCCCAAAATAAGAAAAATTTTTGCCTTTTTTCTCTGAAATAAAAGAAATTTCTGCAATTTTGCCCCAAAATAAGTGAAATTTCTGCAATTTTGCCCCAAAATAAGGAAATTTCTGGAATTTTGCCCCAAAATAAGTGGAAGTTCTGAGTTTTACCACAAAATAAGGAGAATTTCTGTTTTTTTGCCCCAACATATAGGGAATTTCTGCCTCTTTGCACCACAATTAGAGGAATTTCTGCAATTTTGCTCCAAAATACGAGGAACTTAAGCCTTTTTGCCCGAAAATAAGTAGAATGCATACTTTTTTGCCATAAAAAAGGGAAATTTCTTCATTGTTGCTTTAAAATAAGGGGAATTTCTGCCTTTTTGCCTCTAAATAAGAGGAATTTCTTTTTTTCCCAAAACAAAGAGAATTTCTGTCTTTTTTGCCCCAAAATAAGGAAACTTTCTGCCTTTTTGCCCTGAAATATGTGAAATATCTGCATTTTTACCCCAAAATAAGGTGAATTTCTGCTTTTTTGCCCCAAAATAATGGGAGTTTTTGCCTTTGTGCCCCAAAATAAGAACAATTTTTGCTTTTTTTGTCTGAAAAAAGTGAAATTTCTGCAATTATGCCATAAAATAAGAGAAATTTCTGCAATATTTCCCCATAATAAGAGAAATTTCAGCAATTTTGCCCCAAAATAAAGGGAATTTCTGTTTTTTTCCCCAAAATAAGGGAAATTTCTGCATTTTTGCCTCCAAATAAGGGGAATTTCAGCCTTTTTACCTAAAAATAATGGGAATTTCTGCATTTTTGCCACAAAATATATGGAATTTCTGCCTTTTTGCCCCATAAAAGGAAAATTACTGCAATTTTGCCCCAAAATAAGGGGAATTTCTCCTTTTTGCTACAAAATAAAGGAAATTTCAGCCTTTTTACCTGAAAATAAGTGAAATTACTGCAATTTTGCCCCAAATAAGGGAAATTTCTGCAATTTTGCCCCAAAGTAAGGTAAATTTCAGCAATTTTGCCCCAAAATAAAAGAAATTTCTGGAATTTTGCCACAAAATAAGGGGAATTTCTGATTTTTGCCCCAAAATAAAAAGAATTTCTGCATTTTTGCCCCAAAATAAGAAAAATTTTTGCTTTTTTTCTCTGAAATCAGTGAAATTTCTGAAATTTTGCCCCAAAATAAGTGAATTTCTGCAATTTTGCCCCAAAATAAAGAAATTTCTGGAATTTTGCCCCAAAATAAGTGTAAGTTCTGAGTTTTACCACAAAATAAGGAGAATTTCTGTTTTTTTGCCCCAACATATAGGGAATTTCTGCCTTTTTGCCCCACAATTAGGGGAATTTCTGCAATTTTGCTCCAAAATACAGGGAACTTCAGCCTTTATGCCCGAAAATAAGTGGAATGCATACTTTTTTGCCATAAAAATGGAAAATTTCATCATTGTTGCTTTAAAATAAGAGGAATTTCTGCCTTTTTGCCTATAAATAAGTGGAATTTCTGTCTATTTTCCCAAAACAAAGAGAATTTCTGTCTTTTTTGCCACAAAATAAAGAAAATTTCTGACTTATTACCCTGAAATAAGTGAAATTTCTGCAATTTTGCCCCAAAATAAGGAAAATTTCTGACTTTTGCCCTGAAATATGTGAAATTTCTGCAATTTTACTCCAAAATAAGGTGTATTTCTGCCTTTTTGCCCCAAAATAATGGGAATTTTTGCCTTTTTCCCCCAAAATAAGAAAATTTTTTGCTTTTTTTCTCTTTAATAAGTGAAATTTCTGCAATTTTGCCCTAAAATAAGAGAAATTTCTGCATTTTTTCTCTATAATAAGAGAAATTTCTGCAATTTTGCCCCAAAATAAGGGGAATTTCTGTTTTTTGCCCCCAAATGAGAGAAATTTCTTCAATCTTGCCCTAAAATAAGGGGAATTTCTGCCTCTTGCCCCAAAATAAGAAGAATTTCTGCCTTTTTGCCCCTAAATAAAGAAAATTACTGTATTTTTTACCCCAAAATTAGGTGAATTTCTGCAATTTTGCTCCATAATACGGAAATTTTCTGCCTTTTCGCCGAAAATAAGGGAAATTTCTGCCATTTTGCCGCGAAATAAGTAAAATTTCTGCAGTTTTACCCCAAAAATAAAAGGAATTTCTGCATTTTTGCCCAAAAATTAGTGAAATTTCTGCAATTTTGCTCCAAAATACGGGGAATTTCTGCCTTTTTGCCCGAAAATAAAAGGTATGTATAACTTTTTGCCATAAAAAAGGGAAATTTCTTCATTTTTGCTTGTTAATAAGGGGATTTTCCACCTTTTTGACTCAAAATAAGTGTAATTTCTGCCTTTTCCCCAAAAATAAACAAAATTTCTGTCTTTTTGCCCCAAAATAAAAGGAATTTAAGCCTTTTTACCTCAAAATAAGGGGAATTTCTGCCTTTATGCCCCAAAATATGGGGAATTTCTTCCTTTTTGCACCAAAATAAGAAAATATTTCTGCAATTTTGTACCAAAATACAAGAAATTTCTGCCTTTTTGCCCCAAAATAAGAAAATTTCTGCCTTTTTTCTGAAATAAGTTAAATTTCTGCAATTTTGCCCCAAAATAAGCGAAATTTCTGCAATTTTGCCCCAATGTAAAGGAAATTTCTGCAATTTTGCCCCAAAATAAAGGAAATTTCTGCAATTTTACCCCAATGTAAAGAAAATTTCTGTAATTTTGCCCCAAAATAAGGGGAATTTTTGACATTTTGCTCCCGAAAAATGGAGATTTTCTGTCTTTTTGCCCCAAAATGAAGAGAATTTCTGCCTTTTTGCCCGAAAATTATGAGAATTTTTGCAATTTTGCTACAAAATACAGGGAATTTCGGCCTTTTAGCCCCAAAATAAAGGGAATTTCTGCATTTTCCCTCAATATTTGGGGAATTTCTGCATTTTACCTTTAAATAAAAGGAATTTCTGCATTTTACCTCAAAATAAGAAGAATTTCTGCCTTTTGCCTCAAAATATGAAGAATTTCTGCCTTTCTGTTCCAAAATAAAGAAAAATTTATTCAATTTGGTAGTATAATAAAAGAAATTTCTGCTTTTTGCCCCAAAATGAGGGGAATTTCTGACTTTTTGCCCTGAAATAAATGAAATTTCTGCAATTTTGCCTGAAAATAAGGGAAATTTGTGCCTTTTTGCCCCAAAATAAGGGGAATTTCTGCCTTTTGCCCCAAAATATGGGGAATTTCTGCATTTTTGTCTGAAAATAAGAAGAATGCATAACTTTTTGCCATATAAAAGGGAAATTTCTTCATTTTTTGCCCCAAAATAAGGGGAATTTCTCATTTTTGCCACAAAATAAAGGAAATTTCAGCCTTTTTACCTGAAAATAAGTGAAATTACTGCAATTTAGCCCCAAATAAGGGAAATTTCTGCAATTTTGCAATAAATAAGGTAAATTTCTGCAATTTTGCCCCAAAATAAAAGAAATTTCTGGAATTTTGTTCCAAAATAAGGGGAATTTCTAATTTTTGCCCCAAAATAAAAAGAATTTCTGCCTTTTTGCCCCAAAATAAAAAAAAATTTAGCCTTTTTTCGATGAAATAAGTGAAATTTCTGAAATTTTGCCTCAAAATAAGTGAAATTTCTGCAATTTTGTCCCAACATAAGGAAATTTCTGGAATTTTGCCCCAAATTAAGTGGAAGTTCTGAGTTTTACTACAAAATAAGGAGAATTTCTGTTTTTTTGCCCCAACATATAGGGAATTTCTGCCTTTTTGCCCCACAATTCGGGGAATTTCTGCAATTTTGCTCAAAATACGTGGAACTTCATCCTTTATGCCCGAAAATAAGTGGAATGCATACTTTTTTGCCATAAAAAAGGGAAATTTCTTCATTGTTGCTCCAAAATAAGGGGAATTTCTGCCTTTTTGCCTCTAAATAAGTGGATTTTCTGTTTTTTTTTTCCAAAACAAAGAGAATTTCTGTCTTTTTTGCCCCAAAATAAGGAAAATTTCTGACTTATTACACTGAAATAAGTGAAATTTCTGCAATTTTGCCCCAAAATAAGGAAAATTTCTGCCTTTTGCCCTGAAATTGTGAAATTTCTGCAATTTTACCCCAAAATAATGTGAATTTCTGTTTTTTTGCCCCAAAATAATGGGAATTTTTCCTTTTTGCCCTAAAATAAGAAAATTTTTCCTTTTTTTCTCTGAAATAAGTGAAATTTCTGCAATTTTGCCCTAAAATAAGAGAAATTTCTGCATTTTTTCTCCATAATAAGAGAAATTTCTGCAATTTTGCCACAAAATAAGGGGAATTTCTGTTTTTTGCCCCCAAATGAGAGAAATTTCTTCAATCTTGCCCTAAAATAAGGGGAATTTCTGCTTTTTGTCCCAAAATAAAGAGAATTTCTGCCTTTTTGCCCCTAAATAAAGAAAATTACTGTATTTTTTACCCCAAAATTAGGTGAATATCTGCAATTTTGCTCCATAATACGGGGATTTTCTGCCTTTTCGTCAAAAATAAGGGGAATTTCTGCCATTTTGCCGCGAAATAAGTGAAATTTCTGCAGTTTTACCCCAAAATAAAAGGTATTTCTGCATTTTTGCCCTAAAATTAGTGAAATTTCTGCAATTTTGCTCCAAAATACGGGGAATTTCTGCCTTTTTGCCCAAAAATAAAAGGTATGTATAACTTTTTGCCATAAAAAAGAGAAATTTCTTCATTTTTGCCCGTTAATAAGGGGATTTTCCACCTTTTTGACTCAAAATAAGTGCAATTTCTGCCTTTTCCCCGAAAATAAACGAAATTTCTCTCATTTTGCCCCAAAATAAAGGGAATTTCTGACTTTTTGCCCCAAAATAAAAGGAATTTAAGCCTTTTTACCTCAAAATAAGGGGAATTTCTGCCTTTATGCCCCACAATATGGGGAATTTCTGCCTTTTTGCACCAAAATAAGAAAAATTTCTGCAATTTTGTACCACAATAAAAGAAATTTCTGCCTTTTTGCCTCAAAATAAGAAAATTTCTGCCTTTTTTCTGAAATAAGTTAAATTTCTGCAATTTTGCCCCAAAATAATGGAAATTTCTGCAATTTTGCCCCAATGTAAAGGAAATTTCTGTAATTTTGCCCCAAATAAGGGGAATTTCTGACTTTTTGCTCCCGAAAATAAGAGATTTTCTGTCTTTTTGCCCCAAAATGAAGAGAATTTCTGCCTTTTTGCCCGAAAATTATTAGAATTTTTGCAATTTTGCTACAAAATACAGGGAATTTCGGCCTTTTAGCCCCAAAATAAAGGGAATTTCTGCATTTTCTCCCAAAATTTGGGGAATTTCTGCATTTTACCTCTAAATAAAAGGAATGTCTGCATTTTACCTCAAAATAAGAAGAATTTCTGCCTTTTGCCTCAAAATATGGGAAATTTCTGCCTTTTTGTTCCAAAATAAGGAAAATTTCTTCAATTTTGTACTATAATAAAAGAAATTTCTGCTTTTTGCCCCAAAATGAGGGGAATTTCTGAATTTTTGCCCTGAAATAAATGAAATTTCTGCAATTTTGCCCGAAAATAAGGGAAATTTGTGCCTTTTTGCCCCAAAATAAGGGGAATTTCTGCCTTTTGCCCCAAAATATGGGGAATTTCTGACTTTTTGTCTGAAAATAAGAAGAATGCATACCTTTTTGCCATATAAAAGGGAAATTTCTTCATTTTTTGCCCCAAAATAAAGGGGAATTTCTCCTTTTTGCCGCAAAATAAAAGAAATTTCAGCCTTTTTACCTGAAAATAAGTGAAATTACTGTAATTTTGCCCCAAATAAAGAAATTTCTGCAATTTTGCCTCAAAATAAGGTAAATTTCTGCAATTTTGCCCCAAAATAAAAGAAATTTTTGGAATTTTGCCCCAAAATAAGGGAAATTTCTGATTTTTGCTCCAAAATAAAAAGAATTTCTGCCTTTTTGCCCCAAAATCAGAAAAAGTTTTGCTTTTTTTCTCTGAAATAAGTGAAATTTCTGCAATTTTGCCCCAAAATAAAAAAAAATTCTGCCTTTTGCCCTGAAATATGTGAAATTTCTGCAATTTTACCCCAAAATAAGGTGAATTTCTGCTTTTTTGCCCCAAAATAATGGGAATTTTTGCATTTTGCCCCAAAATAAGAAAATTTTTTGCTTTTTTTCTCTGAAATAAGTGAAATTTCTGCAATTTTTGCCTAAAATAAGAGAAACTTCTGCATTTTTTCTCCATAATAAGAGAAATTTCTGCAATTTTGCTCCAAAATAAGGGGAATTTCTGTTTTTTGCCCCCAAATGAGAAAAATTTCTTCAATCTTGCCCTAAAATAAGGGGAATTTCTGCCTTTTGCCCCAAAATAAAGAGAATTTCTGCCTTTTGCCCCTAAATAAAGAAAATTACTGTATTTTTTCCCCCAAAGTTAGGTGAATTTCTGCAATTTTGCTCCATAATATGGGGATTTTCTGCCTTTTCGCTGAAAATCAGGGGAATTTCTGCAATTTTGCCGCGAAATAAGTGAAATTTCTGCAGTTTTACCCCAAAATAAAAGGAATTTCTGCATTTTTGCCCTAAAATTAGTGAAATTTCTGCAATTTTGCTCCAAAATACGGGGAATTTCTGCATTTTTGCCCGAAAATAAAAGGTATGTATAAATTTTTGCCATAAAAAGGAGAAATTTCTTCATTTTTGCCCGTTAATAAGGGGATTTTCCACCTTTTTGACTCAAAATAAGTGCAATTTCTGCCTTTTCCCCAAAAATAAACGAAATTTCTGTCTTTTTGCCCCAAAATAAAGGGAATTTCTGACTTTTTGCCCCAAAATAAAAGGAATTTAAGCCTCTTTACCTCAAAATAAAAAGAATTTTTGCGTTTATGCCCCAAAATATGGGGAATTTCTGTCTTTTTGCACCAAAATAAGAAAAATTTCTGCAATTTTGTACCAAAATAAAAGAAATTCTGCTTTTTGTCCCAAAATAAGAAAATTTCTGCTTTTTTTCTGAAATAAGTTAAATTTCTGCAAATTTGCCCTAAAATAAGGCAAATTTCTGCAATTTTGCCCCAATGTAAAGGAAATTTCTGCAATTTTGCCCCAAAATAAGGGAAATTTCTGCAATTTTGCCCCAATGTAAAGAAAATTTCTGTAATTTTGCCCCAAAATAAGGGGAATTTCTGACTTTTTGCTCCCGAAAAAAAAAAAAGATTTTCTGTTTTTTTCCCCCAAAATAAATAGAATTTCTGCCTTTTTGCCCGAAAATTATAGAAATTTTTGCAATTTTGCTACAAAATACAGGGAATTTCTGCCTTCTAGCCCCAAAGTAAGGGGAATTTCTGCATTTTCTCCCAATATTTTGGGAATTTCTGCATTTTACCTCTAAATAAAAGGAATTTCTGCATTTAACCTCAAAATAAGAAGAATTTCTGCCTTTTGCCCCAAAATATGGGGAATTTCTGCCTTTTTGTTCCAAAATAAGAAAAATTTCTTCAATTTTGTACTATAATAAAAGAAATTTCTGCTTTTTGCCCCAAAATGAGGGGAATTTCTGACTTTTTGCCCTGAAATAAATGAAATTTCTGCAATTTTGCCCGAAAATAAGGAAAATTTGTGCCTTTTTGCCCCAAAATAAGGGGAATTTCTGCCTTTTGCCCCAAAATATGGGGAATTTCTGACTTTTTGTCTGAAAATAAGAAGAATGCATACATTTTTGCCATATAAAAGGGAAATTTCTTCATTTTTGCCCCAAAATAAAGGGAATTTCTCCTTTTTGCCACAAAATAAAGGAAATTTCAGCCTTTTTACCTGAAAATAAGTGAAATTACTGCAATTTTGCCCCAAATAAAGAAATTTCTGCAATTTTGCCTCAAAATAAGGTAAATTTCTGCAATTTTGCCTCAAAATAAAAGAAATTTGTTGAATTTTGCCCCAAAATAAGTGGAATTTCTGATTTTTGCTCCAAAATAAAAAGAATTTCTGCCTTTTTGCCCCAAAATAAGAAAAATTTTTGCTTTTTTTCTCTGAAATAAGTGAAATTTCTGCAATTTTGCCCTAAAATAAGTGAAATTTCTGCAATTTTGCCCCCAAATAAGGAAATTTCTGGAATTTTGCCCCAAAATAAGTGGAAGTTCTGAGTTTTACCACAAAATAAGGAGAATTTCTGTTTTTTTGCCCCAACATATAGGGAATTTCTGCCTTTTTGCCCCACAATTAGGGGAATTTCTGCAATTTTGCTCCAAAATACGGGGAACTTCAGCCTTTATGCCCGAAAATAAGTGGAATGCATACTTTTTTGCCATAAAAAAGGGAAGTTTCTTCATTGTTGCTCCAAAATATGGGGAATTTCTTCGTTTTTGCCTCTAAATAAGTGGAATTTCTGTCTTTTTTAAACAAAACAAAGAGAATTTCTGTCTTTTTTGCCTCAAAATAAGGAAAATTTCTGACTTATTACCCTGAAATAAGTGAAATTTCTGCAATTTTGGCCCAAAATAAGGAAAATTTCTGCCTTTTGCCCTCAAATATGTGAAATTTCTGAAATTTTACCCCAAAATAAGGTGAATTTCTGCCTTTTTGCCCGAAAATAATAGGAATTTTTGCCTTTTTGCCCCAAAATAAGAAAAATTTTTGCTTTTTTTCTCTGAAATAAGTGAAATTTCTGCAATTTTGCCCTAAAATAAGAGAAATTTCTGCATTTTTTCTCCATAATAAGAGAAATTTCTGCAATTTTGCCCCAAAATAAGGGGAATTTCTGTTTTTTGCCCCCAAATGAGAGAAATTTCTTCAATCTTGCCCTAAAATAAGGGGAATTTCTGCTTTTTGTCCCAAAATAAAGAGAATTTCTGCCTTTTTGCCCCTAAATAAAGAAAATTACTGTATTTTTTACCCCAAAATTAGGTGAATATCTGCAATTTTGCTCCATAATACGGGGATTTTCTGCCTTTTCGCCGAAAATAAGGGGAATTTCTGCCATTTTGCCGAGAAATAAGTGAAATTTCTGCAGTTTTACCCCAAAATAAAAGGAATTTCTGCATTTTTGCCTTAAAATTAGTGAAATTTCTACAATTTTGCTCCAAAATACGGGGAATTTCTGTATTTTTTCCCGAAAATAAAAGGTATGTATAACTTTTTGCCATAAAAAGGGAAATTTCTTTATTTTTGCCCGTTAATAAGGGGATTTTCCACCTTTTTGACTCAAAATAAGTGCAATTTCTGCCTTTTCCCCGAAAATAAACGAAATTTCTCTCTTTTTGCCCCAAAATAAAGGGAATTTCTGACTTTTTGCCCTAAAATAAAAGGGATTTAAGCCTTTTTACCTCAAAATAAGGGGAATTTCTGCCTTTATGCCCCAAAATATAGGGAATTTCTGCCTTTTTGCACCAAAAAAGAAAAATTTCTGCAATTTTGTACCAAAATAAAAGAAATTTCTGCCTTTTTGCCCCAAAATAAGAAAACTTCTGCCTTTTTTCTGAAATAAGTTAAATTTCTGCAATTTTGCCCTAAAATAAGGGAAATTTCTGCAATTTTGCCACAATGTAAAGGAAATTTCTGCAATTTTGCCCCAAAATAAGGGAAATTTCTTCAATTTTGCCCCAATGTAAAGAAAATTTCTGTAATTTTGCCCCAAAATAAAGGGAATTTCTGACTTTTTGCTCCCGAAAAAAGGAGATTTTCTGTCTTTTTGCCCCAAAATGAAGAGAATTTCTGCCTTGAGCAATTTTGCTACAAAATACAGGGAATTTCGGCCTTTTAGCCCCAAAATAAAGGGAATTTCTGCATTTTCTCCCAAAATTTGGGGAATTTCTGCATTTTACCTCTAAATAAAAGGAATGTCTGCATTTTACCTCAAAATAAGAAGAATTTCTGCCTTTTGCCTCAAAATATGGGAAATTTCTGCCTTTTTGTTCCAAAATAAGGAAAATTTCTTCAATTTTGTACTATAATAAAAGAAATTTCTGCTTTTTGCCCCAAAATGAGGGGAATTTCTGACTTTTTGCCCTGAAATAAATGAAATTTCTGCAATTTTGCCTGAAAATAAGGGAAATTTGTGCCTTTAGGCCTCAAAATAAGGGGAATGTCTGCCTTTTGCCCCAAAATATGGGGAATTTCTGCCTTTTTGTCTGAAAATAAGAAGAATGCATATCTTTTTGCCATATAAAAGGGAAATTTCTACATTTTTTGCTCCAAAATAAGGGGAATTTCTGCCTTTTTGCACCCAAGTAAGGGGAATTTCAGCCTTTTTACCTCAAATAAGGGAAATTTCTGCATTTTTGCCACATAATATTAGAAATTTCTGCCTTTTTGCCCCAAAATAAGAAAATTTTTGCTTTTTTTCTCTGAAATAAGTGAAATTTCTGCAATTTTGCCCTAAAATAAGAGAAATTTCTGCAATTCTTCCCCATAATAAGAGAAATTTCTGCAATTTTGCCCCAAAATAAGGGGAATTTTTGTTTTTTGCCCCCAAATAAGGGAAATTTCTGCCTTTTTCCCCCAAATAAGGGGAATGTCAGCCTTTTTACCTCATAATAAGGGGAATTTCTGCATTTTTGCCACAAAATATTAGGAATTTCTGCCTTTTTGCCCCAAAATAAGGAAAATATCTGCAATTTTGACCTAAAATAAGGGGAATTTCTCTTTATTTGCCCCAATACAAAGGAAATTTCAGCCTTTTTACATGAAAATAAGAGAAATTTCTGCAATTTTGCCCCAAATAAGAGAAATTTCTGCAATTTTGCCCCAAAATAAGGTAAATTCCTGCAACTTTGCCTCAAAATAAAGAAAATTTCTGAAATTTTGCCCCAAAATATGGGGTATTTCTGATTTTTGCCGCAAAATAAAGGGAATTTCTGCATGTGCCCCAAAATTAGGGGAATTTATGCAATTTTGCTCCAAAATACGGGGAATTTCTGCCTTTTTGCCTGAAAATAAGGGGAATGCATACCTTTTTGCTATAAAAAAGGGAAATTTCTTAATTTTTGCTCCAAAATAAGGGGAATTTCTGCCTTTTTGCCTCTAAATAAGTGTAATTTCTGTCTTTTTCTCCCAAAACAAAGGGAATTTCTGACTTTTTTGCTCCAAAATAAGGGGAATTTCTGACGTATTACCATGAAATAAGTGAAATTACTGCAATTTTGCCCCAAAATAAAAGGAATTTCTGCCATTTTGCCCTGAAATATTTGAAATTTCTGCAATTTTACCCCAAAATAAGGGGAATTTCTGCCTTTTTACCCCCAAATATAGGGAATTTCAGCATTTTAACCTCAAAAGAAGGGGAATTTCTGCATTTTTGCCACAAAATTTGCAAAATTTCTGCCTTATTGTCCCATAATAAGGAAAATTTCTGCAATTTTGACCCAAAATAAGGGGAATTTCTCCTTTTTTGCCCCAAAATTAAAGAAATTTTAGGCTTTTTACCTGAAAATAAATGAAATTACTGCAATTTTGTGCCAAATAAGGGAAATTTCTTCATTTTTGCCCCAAAATAATGTAAATTTCTGCAATTTTGCCCCAAAATAAAGGAAATTTCTGGAATTTTGCCCCAAAATAAGGGGAATTTCTGATTTTTGCCCCAAAATAAAGGGAATTTCTGTCTTTTTGCCTTAAAATAAGAAAAAATTTTGCTTTTTTTCTCTGAAATAAGTGAAATTTCTGCAATTTTGCCCCAAAATAAGAAAAATTTCTGGAATTTTGCCCCAAAATAAGTGGAATTTCCGAGTTTTACCCCAAAATAAAGAGAATTTCTGTTTTTTTGCCCCAACATATAGGGAATTTCTGCCTTTTTGCCCCACAATTAGGGGAATTTCTGCAATTTTGCTCCAAAATACGGGGAACGTCAGCGTTTTTGCCCGAAAATAAGTGGAATGCATACTTTTTTGCCATAAAAAAGAGAAATTTCTTCATTGTTGCTCCAAAATAAGGGGAATTTTTGCCTTTTTGCCTCTAAATAAGTGGAATTTCTGTTTTTTTCCCGAAAAAAAGAGAATTTCTGTCTTTTTTGCCCCAAAATAAAGAAAATTTCTGACTTATTACTCTGAAATAAGTGAAATTTTTGCAATTTTGTCCCAAAATAAGTAAAATTTCTGCATTTTGCCCTGAAATATGTAAAATTTCTGCAATTTTACCCCAAGATAAGGTGAATTTCTGAATTTTTGCCCAAAAATAATGGGAATTTCTTCCTTTTTGACCCACAATAAGAAAAGTCTTTGCTTTTTTTCTCTGAAATAAGTGAAATTTCTGCAATTTTGCCCTAAAATAAGAAAAATTTCTGAAATTTTTCCCCATAATAAGAGAAATTTCTGCAATTTTGCCCCAAAGTAAGGGGAATTTCTGTTTTTTGCCCACCAATAAAGGAAATTTCTGCCTTTTTCCCCCAAATAAGGGGAATTTCAGCCTTTTTACCTCAAAATAAGGGGAATTTCTGCATTTTTGCTACAAAATATTAGGAATTTCTGCCGTTTTGCCCTAAAATAAGGAAAATTTCTTCCTTTTTTCCCTGAAATAAGTGAAATTTCTGCAATTTTGCCCCAAAAAAGTAAAATTTCTGAGTTTTGCCCCAAAATACGGAGAATTTCTGTCTTTTTGCCCCAACATAAATGGAATTTCTGCCTTTTTGCCCTACAATTAGGGGAATTTCTGCAATTTTGCTCCAAAATACGGGTCATTTCTTCCTTTTTGCCCAAAATTAATTGGAATTTCTGCCTTTTTGTCCTGAAATAAGTGAAATTTCTTCAATTATCCAAAAATTAGGAATTTCATGTTTTTGCCTTAAAATAAGAGAAATTTCTGCAGTTTTGCCCTGAAATATTTGAAATTTCTGCAATTTTACACAAAAAAAGGGGAATTTCTGCATTTTTGCCCCAAAATAAGGGGAATTTCAACATTATTACCTCAAAATAAGGGAAATTTCTGCCTTTTTGCCACAAAATATATGGAATTTCTGCCTTTTGCCCCAAAATAAGGAAAATTTCAGCAATTTTAACCCAAAATAAGTAGAATTTCTCTCTTTTTGCCCCAAAATAAAGTAAATTTCAGCCTTTTTACATGAAAATATGTGAAATTTCTGCAATTTTGCCCCAAATAAAAGAAATTTCTGCAATTTTGCCCCAAAATAATGTAAATTCCTGCAATTTTACCCCAAAATAAAGATAATTTCTGGAATTTTGCCCCAAAATAAAGAAAATTTCTGGAATTTTGCCCCAAAATAAAGAAAATTTCTGGAATTTTGCCCCAAAATAAGGGGAATTTCTGATTTTTGCCCCAAAATAAAGGGAATTTCTGCATTTGCCCCAAAATTAGGGGAATTTATGCAATTTTGCTCCAAAATACGGGGAATTTCATCCTTTTTGCCTGAAAAAAGAGGGAATGCATAACTTTTTGCCATATAAAAGGGAAATTTCTTCATTTTTGCTCCAAAATAAGGGGAATTTTTGCCTTTTTTGCCTCTAAATAAGTGGAATTTCTGTCTTTTTCCCCAAAACAAAGGGAATTTCTGACTTTTTTGCTCCAAAATATGGGGAATTTCTGACTTATTACCCTGAAATAAGTGAAATTACTGCAATTTTGCCCTAAAATATGGGGAATTTCTGCCATTTTGCCCTGAAATATTTGAAATTTCATCAATTTTACACTAAAACAAGGGGAATTTCTGCCTTTTCCCCCCAAATAAGGGGAATTTCAGCCTTTTAACCTCAAAATAAAGGGAATTTCTGCATTTTTTGCCACAAAATTTTTGGAATTTCTGCCTTATTGTCCCATAATAAGGAAAATTTCTAAAATTTTGCCTCAAAATAAGGGGAATTTCTACTTTTTTGCCCCAAAATAAAGGAAATTTCAGCCTTTTTACCTGAAAATAAGTGAAATTACTGCAATTTTGCCCCAAATAAGAAAAATTTCTGCAATTTTGCCCCAAAATCATGTAAATTTCTGCAATTTTGCCCCAAAATAGAGGAAATTTCTGGAATTTTGCCACAAAATAAGAAGAATTTCTGATTTTTGCCACAAAATAAAAGGAATTTCTTCCTTTTTGCCCCAAAATAAGAAAAATTTTTGCTTTTTTTCTCTGAAATATGTGAAATTTCAGCAATTTTGCCCTAAAATAAGAGAAATTTCTACAATTCTTCCCCATAATAAGAGAAATTTCTGCAATTTTGCCCCAAAATAAGGGGAATTTCTGTTTTTTGCCCCCAAATAAGGAAAATTTCTGCCTTTTTCCCCCAAATAAGGGGAATTTCAGCCTTTTTACCTCAAAATAAGAGGAATTTCTGCATTTTTGCCACAAAATATAAGGAATTTCTGCCTTTTTGCCCCAAATTAGGAAAATTTCTGCCTTCTTTCCCTGAAATAAGTGAAATTTCTGCAATTTTTCCCCAAAATAAGTGGAAGTTCAGAGTTTTGCCCCAAAATAAGGAGAATTTCTGTTTTTTTGCCCCAACATATAGGGAATTTCTGCCTTTTTGCCTCACAATTAAGGGAATTTTTGCAATTTTGCTCCAAAATACAGGTCATTTCTGCCTTTTATCCCGAAATTAATTGGAATTTCTTTTTTTTTGTCCCGAAATAAGTGAAATTTCTTCAATTTTAGCCAAAAATTAGGGATTTCATCTTTTTGCCTTAAAATAAGAGTAATTTCTGCTATTTTGCCCTGAAATATTTGAAATTTCTGCAATTTTACCCCAAAATAAGGGGATTTTCTGCCTTTTTGCCCCAAAATAAGGGGAATTTCAACCTTATTACCTCAAAATAAGGGAAATTTCTGCCTTTTTACCACAAAATATACGGAATTTCTGCCTTTTTGCCCCAAAATAAGGAAAATTTCTGCAATTTTGACCCAATATAAGGAGAATTTCTCCCTTTTTGCCCCAATACAAAGGAAATTTCAGCCTTTTTACATGAAAATAAGTGAAATTTCTGCGATTTTGCCCCAAATAAGAGACATTTCTACAATTTTGCCCCAAAATAAGGTAAATTCCTGCAATTTTGCCCAAAATAAAGAAAATTTCTGGAATTTTGCCCCCAAAAAAGGGGGAATTTCTGATTTTTGCCCCAAAATAAAGGGAATTTCTGCATTTGCCACAGAATTAGGGGAATTTATGCAATTTTGCTCCAAAATACGGGGAATTTCTGCCTTTTGCCTGAAAATAAGGGGAATGCATGACTTTTTGCCATAAAAAAGGGAAATTTCTTCATTTTTGCTCCAAAATAAGGGGAATTTCTGCTTTTTTGCCTCTAAATAAGTGGAATTTCTGTCTTTTTCTTCCAAAACAAAGTGAATTTCTGACTTTTTTGTTTCAAAATAAGGAAAATTTCTGACTTATTACCCTGAAATAAGTGAAATGTCTGCAATTTTGCCCCAAAATAACAGGAATTTCTGCCATTTTGCCCTTAAATATTTGAAATTTCTGCAATTTTACCCCAAAATAAGGGGAATTTCTGCCTTTTGCCCCCAAATAAAAAGAATTTCAGCCTTTTAACCTCAAAATAAAGGAATTTCTGCATTTTTGCCACAAAATTTACCGAATTTCTGCCTTATTGTCCCATAATAAGGAAAATTTCTGCAATTTTGCCCCAAAATAAGGTAAATTTCTGCAATTTTGCCCCAAAATAAAGGAAATTTCTGGAATTTTGCCCCAAAATAAGGGGAATTCCTGATTTTTCCCCCAAAATAAAAGGAATTTCTGCCTTTTTGCCCCAAAATAAGAAAAATTTTTGGTTTTTTTCTTTGAAATAAGTGAAATTTCAGCAATTTTGCCCTAAAATAAGAGAAATTTCTGCAATTCTTCCCCATAATAAGAAAAATTTCTGCAATTTTGCCCCAAAATAAGGGGAATTTCTGTTTTTTGCCCCCAAATGGGAAATTTCTGCCTTTTCCCCCCAAATAATGGGAATTTCAGCCTTTTTACCTCAAAATAAGGGGAATTTCGGCATTTTTGCCACAAAATATTAGGAATTTCTGCCTTTCTTCCCCAAAATAAGAAAAATTTCTGCCTTTTTTTCCTGAAATAAGTGAAATTTCTGCAATTTTGACCCAAAATAAGGGGAATTTCTCCCTTTTTGCCCCAATACAAAGGAAATATCAGCCTTTTTAAATGAAAATAAGTGAAATTTCTGCAATTTTGCCCAAATAAGAGAAAATTCTGCAATTTTGCCCCAAAAGTAGGTAAATTCCTTCAATTTTGCTCCAAAATAAAGAAAATTTTTGATATTTTGCCCCAAAATAAAGGGAATTTCTGATTTTTGCCCCAAAATAAAGGGAATTTCTGCATTTGCCCCAAAATAAAAGGAATTTATGCAATTTTGCTTCAAAATACGGGGAATTTCTGCCTATTTGTCCGAAAATAAGAGGAATGCATACCTTTTTGCCATAAAAAAAAGAAATTTCTTCATTTTTGCTCCAAAATAAGGAGAATTTCTGCATTTTTGCCTCTTAATAAGTGGAATTTCTGACTTTTTCCGCCAAAACAAAGGGAATTTCTGACTTTTTTGCTCCAAAATAAGGGGAATTTCTGACTTATTACCCTGAAATAAGTGAAATTTCTGAAATTTTGCCCCAAAATAAGGGAAATTTCTGCCTTTTTGCCCCCAAATAAGGGGAATTTCAGCCTTTTAACCTCAAAATAAGGGAAATTTCTGCATTTTTGCCACAGAATATTAGGAATTTCTGCCTTTTTGCCCCAAAATAAGGAAAATTGCTGCCTTTTTTCTCTGAAATAAGTGAAATTTCTGCAATTTTGCATCAAAATAAGTGGAATTTCTGAGTTTTGCCCCAAAATAAGGAGAATTTCTGTATTTTTGCCCCAACATATAGAGAATTTCTGCCTTTTTGCCCCACAATTAGAAGAATTTATGCAATTTTGCTCCAAAATACAGGAAATTTCTGCCTTTTTGCCCGAAAATAAGGGGAATGCATACCTTTTTGCCATATAAAAGGGAAATTTCTTCATTTTTGCTTCAAAATAAGGAGAATTTCTGACTTATTACCCTGAAATAAGTGAAATTTCTGCAAATTTGCCCCAAAATAAGGGAAATTTCTGCCTATTGCCCCAAAATATGGGGACTTTCAGCATTTTACCTCAAAATAAAGGAAATTTCTGATTTTTGCACCAAAATATGGAGAATTTCTGCATTTTTGCCCCAAAATAAAGGGAATTTCTGCATTTTTGCACCAATATTAGGGGAATTTCTCCAATTTTGCTCCAAAATACGGGTCATTTCTGCCTTTTTGCCCGAAATTAATTGGAATTTCTGCCTTTTTGTCCCGATATAAGTGAATTTTTTTCAATTTTAGCCAAAAATTAGTGATTTCATTTTTTTGCCTTAAAATAAGAGGAATTTCTGCCATTTTGCCCTGAAATATTTGAAATTTCTGCAATTTTACCCCAAAATAAGGGGAATTTCTGCCTTTTTGCCCCAAATAAGGAGAATTTCAGCATTTTAACCTCAAAATAAGGGGAATTTCTGCATTTTTGCCACAAAATTTACGGAATTTCTGTTTTTGTCCCATAATAAGGTAAATTCCTGCAATTTTGTTCCAAAATAAAGAAAATTTCTGGAATTTTGCCCCAAAATAAGGGGAATTTCTGATTTTTGCCCCAAAATAAAGGGAATTTCTGCATTTGCCACAGAATTAGGGGAATTTATGCAATTTTGCTCCAAAATACGGGGAATTTCTGCCTTTTTGCCTGAAAATAAGGGAAATGCATACCTTTTTGCCATAAAAAAGGGAAATTTCTTCATTTTTGCTCCAAAATAAGGGGAATTTCTGCCTTTTTGCCTCTAAATAAGTGGAATTTCTGTCTTTTTCTTCCAAAACAAAGTGAATTTCTGACTTTTTTGTTCCAAAATAAGGGAAATTTCTGACTTATTACCCTGAAATAAGTGAAATTAGTGCAATTTTGCCCCAAAATAACAGGAATTTCTGCCATTTTGCCCTTAAATATTTGAAATTTCTGCAATTTTACCCCAAAATAAAAGGAATTTCTGCCTTTTGCCCCCAAATAAAAAGAATTTCAGCCTTTTAACCTCAAAATAAAGGAATTTCTGCATTTTTGCCACAAAATTTACCGAATTTCTGCCTTATTGTCCCATAATAAGGAAAATTTCTGCAATTTTGCCCCAAAATAAGGTAAATTTCTGCAATTTTGCCCCAAAATAAAGGAAATTTCTGGAATTTTGCCCCAAAATAAAGGGAATTCCTGATTTTTCCCCCAAAATAAAAGGAATTTCTGCCTTTTTGCCCCAAAATAAGAAAAATTTTTGGTTTTTTTCTTTGAAATAAGTGAAATTTCAGCAATTTTGCCCTAAAATAAGAGAAATTTCTGCAATTCTTCCCCATAATAAGAAAAATTTCTGCAATTTTGCCCCAAAATAAGGGGAATTTCTGTTTTTTGCCCCCAAATGGGAAATTTCTGCCTTTTCCCCCCAAATAATGGGAATTTCAGCCTTTTTACCTCAAAATAAGAGGAATTTCGGCATTTTTGCCACAAAATATTAGGAATTTCTGCCTTTCTTCCCCAAAATAAGAAAAATTTCTGCCTTTTTTCCCTGAAATAAGTGAAATTTCTGCAATTTTGACCCAAAATAAGAGGAATTTCTCCCTTTTTGCCCCAATACAAAGGAAATATCAGCCTTTTTAAATGAAAATAAGTGAAATTTCTGCAATTTTGCCCAAATAAGAGAAAATTCTGCAATTTTGCCCCAAAAGTAGGTAAATTCCTTCAATTTTGCTCCAAAATAAAGAAAATTTTTGATATTTTGCCCCAAAATAAAGGGAATTTCTGATTTTTGCCCCAAAATAAAGGGAATTTCTGCATTTGCCCCAAAATAAAAGGAATTTATGCAATTTTGCTTCAAAATACGGGGAATTTCTGCCTATTTGTCCGAAAATAAGAGGAATGCATACCTTTTTGCCATAAAAAAAAGAAATTTCTTCATTTTTGCTCCAAAATAAGGAGAATTTCTGCATTTTTGCCTCTTAATAAGTGGAATTTCTGACTTTTTCCGCCAAAACAAAGGGAATTTCTGACTTTTTTGCTCCAAAATAAGGGGAATTTCTGACTTATTACCCTGAAATAAGTGAAATTTCTGAAATTTTGCCCCAAAATAAGGGAAATTTCTGCCTTTTTGCCCCCAAATAAGGGGAATTTCAGCCTTTTAACCTCAAAATAAGGGAAATTTCTGCATTTTTGCCACAAAATATTAGGAATTTCTGCCTTTTTGCCCCAAAATAAGGAAAATTGCTGCCTTTTTTCTCTGAAATAAGTGAAATTTCTGCAATTTTGCATCAAAATAAGTGGAATTTCTGAGTTTTGCCCCAAAATAAGGAGAATTTCTGTATTTTTGCCCCAACATATAGAGAATTTCTGCCTTTTTGCCCCACAATTAGAAGAATTTATGCAATTTTGCTCCAAAATACGGGAAATTTCTGCCTTTTTGCCCGAAAATAAGGGGAATGCATACCTTTTTGCCATATAAAAGGGAAATTTCTTCATTTTTGCTTCAAAATAAGGGGAATTTCTGCCTTTTTGCCTCTAAGTAAGTGGAATTTCTGTCTTGTTCCCCCAAAACAAAGGGAATTTCTGTATTTTTTGCCCCAAAATAAGGAAAATTTCTGACTTATTACCCTGAAATAAGTGAAATTTCTGCAAATTTGCCCCAAAATAAGGGAAATTTCTGCCTATTGCCCGAAAATATGGGGACTTTCAGCATTTTACCTCAAAATAATGGAAATTTCTGATTTTTGCACCAAAATATGGAGAATTTCTGCATTTTTGCCCCAAAATAAAGGGAATTTCTGCATTTTTGCACCAATATTAGGGGAATTTCTCCAATTTTGCTCCAAAATACGGGTCATTTCTGCCTTTTTGCCCGAAATTAATTGGAATTTCTGCCTTTTTGTCCCGATATAAGTGAATTTTTTTCAATTTTAGCCAAAAATTAGTGATTTCATTTTTTTGCCTAAAAATAAGGGGAATTTCTGCCATTTTGCCCTGAAATATTTGAAATTTCTGCAATTTTACCCCAAAATAAGGGGAATTTCTGCCTTTTTGCCCCAAATAAGGAGAATTTCAGCATTTTAACCTCAAAATAAGGGGAATTTCTGCATTTTTGCCACAAAATTTACGGAATTTCTGTTTTTGTCCCATAATAAGGTAAATTCCTGCAATTTTGTTCCAAAATAAAGAAAATTTCTGGAATTTTGCCCCAAAATAAGGGGAATTTCTGATTTTTGCCCCAAAATAAAGGGAATTTCTGCATTTGCCACAGAATTAGGGGAATTTATGCAATTTTGCTCCAAAATACGGGGAATTTCTGCCTTTTTGCCTGAAAATAAGGGAAATGCATACCTTTTTGCCATAAAAAAGGGAAATTTCTTCATTTTTGCTCCAAAATAAGGGGAATTTCTGCCTTTTTGCCTCTAAATAAGTGGAATTTCTGTCTTTTTCTTCCAAAACAAAGTGAATTTCTGACTTTTTTGCTCCAAAATAAGGGAAATTTCTGACTTATTACCCTGAAATGAGTGAAATTAGTGCAATTTGCTCCAAAATAACGGGAATTTCTGCCATTTTGCCCTTAAATATTTGAAATTTCTGCAATTTTGCCCCAAAATAAGGGTAATTTCTGTTTTTTGCCCCCAAATAAGGGAAATTTCTGCCTTTTTCCCCCAAATAAGGGGAATTTCAGCCTTTTTACCTCAAAATAAGAGGAATTTCTGCATTTTTGCCACAAAATATTAGGAATTTCTGCCTTTCTGCCCCAAAATAAGAAAAATTTCTGCCTTTTTCCCTGAAATAAGTGAAATTTCTGCAATTTTGACCCAAAATAAGGGGAATTTCTCCCTTTTTGCCCCAATACAAAGGAAATTTCAGCCTTTTTACATGAAAATAAGTGAAATTTCTGCAATTTTGCCCAAATAAGAGAAAATTCTGCAATTTTGCCCCAAAAGAAGGTAAATTCCTTCAATTTTGCTCCAAAATAAAGAAAATTTTTGATATTTTGCCCCAAAATAAAGGGAATTTCTGATTTTTGCCACAAAATAAAGGGAATTTCTGCATTTGCCCCAAAATTAAAGGAATTTATGCAATTTTGCTTCAAAATACGGGGAATTTCTGCCTTTTTGTCCGAAAATAAGAGGAATGCATACCTTTTTGCCATAAAAAAAAGAAATTTCTTCATTTTTGCTCCAAAATAAAGAGAATTTCTGCCTTTTTGCCTCTTAATAAGTGGAATTTCTGACTTTGTCCGCCAAAACAAAGGGAATTTCTGACTTTTTTTGCTCCAAAATAAGGGGAATTTCTGACTTATTACCCTGAAATAAGTGAAATTTCTGAAATTTTGCCCCAAAATAAGGGAAATTTCTGCCTTTTTGCCCCCAAATAAGGGGAATTTCAGCCTTTTAACCTCAAAATAAGGGAAATTTCTGCATTTTTGCCATAAAATATTAGGAATTTCTGCATTTTTGCCCCAAAATAAGGAAAATTTCTGCCTTTTTTCTCTGAAATAAGTAAAATTTCTGCAATTTTGCATCAAAATAAGTGGAATTTCTGAGTTTTGCCCCAAAATAAGGAGAATTTCTGTATTTTTGCCCCAACATATAGGGAATTTCTGCCTTTTTGCCCCACAATTAGAAGAATTTATGCAATTTTGCTCCAAAATACGGGAAATTTCTGCCTTTTTGCCCGAAAATAAGGGGAATGCATACCTTTTTGCCATATAAAAGGGAAATTTCTTCATTTTTGCTTCAAAATAAGGGGAATTTCTTCCTTTTTGCCTCTAAGTAA
Source organism: Micromys minutus (assembly GCF_963924665.1). Taxonomy (NCBI): domain Eukaryota; kingdom Metazoa; phylum Chordata; class Mammalia; order Rodentia; family Muridae; genus Micromys; species Micromys minutus. The sequence continues at coordinate 308,112 of NW_027667642.1, read as the reverse complement.
GTGGAATTTCTGTCTTGTTCCCCCAAAACAAAGGGAATTTCTGTATTTTTTGCCCCAAAATAAGGAAAATTTCTGACTTATTACCCTGAAATAAGTGAAATTTCTGCAAATTTGCCCCAAAATAAGGGAAATTTCTGCCTTTTGCCCCAAAATATGGGGACTTTCAGCATTTTACCTCAAAATAAAGGAAATTTCTGATTTTTGCACCAAAATATGGAGAATTTCTGCATTTTTGCCCCAAAATAAAGGGAATTTCTGCATTTTTGCACCAATATTAGGGGAATTTCTCCAATTTTGCTCCAAAATACGGGTCATTTCTGCCTTTTTGCCCGAAATTAATTGGAATTTCTGCCTTTTTGTCCCGATATAAGTGAATTTTTTTCAATTTTAGCCAAAAATTAGTGATTTCATTTTTTTGCCTTAAAATAAGGGGAATTTCTGCCATTTTGCCCTGAAATATTTGAAATTTCTGCAATTTTACCCCAAAATAAGGGGAATTTCTGCCTTTTTCCCCAAATAAGGAGAATTTCAGCATTTTAACCTCAAAATAAGGGGAATTTCTGCATTTTTGCCACAAAATTTACGGAATTTCTGTTTTTGTCCCATAATAAGGTAAATTCCTGCAATTTTGTTCCAAAATAAAGAAAATTTCTGGAATTTTGCCCCAAAATAAGGGGAATTTCTGATTTTTGCCCCAAAATAAAGGGAATTTCTGCATTTGCCACAGAATTAGGGGAATTTATGCAATTTTGCTCCAAAATACGGGGAATTTCTGCCTTTTTGCCTGAAAATAAGGGAAATGCATAACTTTTTGCCATAAAAAAGGGAAATTTCTTCATTTTTGCTCCAAAATAAGGGGAATTTCTGCCTTTTTGCCTCTAAATAAGTGGAATTTCTGTCTTTTTCTTCCAAAACAAAGTGAATTTCTGATTTTTTGCTCCAAATTAAGGGAAATTTCTGACTTATTACCCTGAAATGAGTGAAATTAGTGCAATTTGCTCCAAAATAACGGGAATTTCTGCCATTTTGCCCTTAAATATTTGAAATTTCTGCAATTTTACCCCAAAATAAGGGGAATTTCTGCCTTTTGCCCCCAAATAAAAAGAATTTCAGCATTTTAACCTCAAAATAAAGGGAATTTCTGCATTTTTGCCACAAAATTTACCGAATTTCTGCCTTATTGTCCCATAATAAGGAAAATTTCTGCAATTTTGCCCCAAAATATGGTAAATTTCTGCAATTTTGCCCCAAAATAAAGGAAATTTCTGGAATTTGGCCCCAAAATAAAGGGAATTCCTGATTTTTGACCCAAAATAAAAGGAATTTCTGCCTTGTTGCCCCAAAATAAGAAAAATTTTTTTTTGAAATAAGTGAAATTTCAGCAATTTTGCCCTAAAATAAGAGAAATTTCTGCAATTCTTCCCCATAATAAGAAAAATTTCTGCAATTTTGCCCCAAAATAAGGGGAATTTCTGTTTTTTGCCCCCAAATAAGGGAAATTTCTGCCTTTTTCCCCCAAATAAGGGGAATTTCAGCCTTTTTACCTCAAAATAAAAGGAATTTCTGCATTTTTGCCACAAAATATTAGGAATTTCTGCCTTTCTGCCCAAAAATAAGGAAAATTTCTGCCTTTTTTCCCTGAAATAAGTGAAATTTCTGCAATTTTGACCCAAAATCAGGGAAATTTCTCCCTTTTTGCCCCAATACAAAGGAAATTTCAGCCTTTTTACATGAAAATAAGTGAAATTTCTGCAATTTTGCCCAAATAAGAGAAAATTCTGCAATTTTGCCCCAAAAGAAGGTAAATTCCTTCAATTTTGCTCCAAAATAAAGAAAATTTTTGATATTTTGCCCAAAATAAAGGGAATTTCTGATTTTTGCCACAAAATAAAGGGAATTTCTGCATTTGCCCCAAAATTAAAGGAATTTATGCAATTTTGCTTCAAAATACGGGGAATTTCTGCCTTTTTGTCCGAAAATAAGGGGAATGCATACCTTTTTGCCATAAAAAAAAGAAATTTCTTCATTTTTGCTCCAAAATAAAGAGAATTTCTGCCTTTTTGCCTCTTAATAAGTGGAATTTCTGACTTTTTCCGCCAAAACAAAGGGAATTTCTGACTTTTTTTGCTCCAAAATAAGGGGAATTTCTGACTTATTACCCTGAAATAAGTGAAATTTCTGAAATTTTGCCCCAAAATAAGGGAAATTTCTGCCTTTTTGCCCCCAAATAAGGGGAATTTCAGCCTTTTAACCTCAAAATAAGGGAAATTTCTGCATTTTTGCCATAAAATATTAGGAATTTCTGCCTTTTTGCCCCAAAATAAGGAAAATTTCTGCCTTTTTTCTCTGAAATAAGTGAAATTTCTGCAATTTTGCATCAAAATAAGTGGAATTTCTGAGTTTTGCCCCAAAATAAGGAGAATTTCTGTATTTTTGCCCCAACATATAGGGAATTTCTGCCTTTTTGCCCCACAATTAGAAGAATTTATGCAATTTTGCTCCAAAATACGGGAAATTTCTGCCTTTTTGCCCGAAAATAAGGGGAATGCATACCTTTTTGCCATATAAAAGGGAAATTTCTTCATTTTTGCTCCAAAATAAGGGGAATTTCTGCCTTTTTGCCTCAAAGTAAGTGGAATTTCAGTTTTGTTCCCCCAAAACAAAGGAATTTCTGTATTTTTTGCCCCAAAATAAGGAAAATTTCTGACTTATTACCCTGAAATAAGTGAAATTTCTGCAAATTTGCCCCAAAATAAGGGAAATTTCTGCCTTTTGCCCCAAAATATGGGGACTTTCAGCATTTTACCTCAAAATAAAGGAAATTTCTGATTTTTGCACCAAAATATGGAGAATTTCTGCATTTTTGCCCCAAAATAAAGGGAATTTCTGCATTTTTGCACCAATATTAGGGGAATTTCTCCAATTTTGCTCCAAAATACGGGTCATTTCTGCCTTTTTGCCCGAAATTAATTGGAATTTCTGCCTTTTTGTCCCGAAATAAGTGAAATTTTTTCAATTTTAGCCAAAAATTAGGGATTTCATTTTTTGCCTTAAAATAAGGGGAATTTCTGCCATTTTGCCCTGAAATATTTGAAATTTCTGCAATTTTACCCCAAAATAAGGGGAATTTCTGCCTTTTTGCCCCAAATAAGGAGAATTTCAGCATTTTAACCTCAAAATAAGGGGAATTTCTGCATTCTTGCCACAAAATTTACGGAATTTCTGTATTTTGTCCCATAATAAGGAAAATTTCTGCAATTTTGCCCCAAAATAAAAGGAATTTCTCCTTTTTTGCCCCAAAATAAAGGAAATTTCAGCCTTTTTACCTGAAAATAAGTGAAATTACTGCAATTTTGCCCCAAATAAGGGAAATTTCTGCAATTTGGCCCTAAAATAAGGTAAATTTCTGCAATTTTGCCCCAAAATAAAGTAAATTTCTGGAATTTTGCCCCAGAATAAGGGGAATGTCTGATTTTTGCCCCAAAATAAAGGGAATTTCTGCCTTTTTGCCCCAAATAAGAAAAATGTTTGCTTTTTTTCTCTGAAATAAGTGAAATTTCTGCAATTTTACTCCAAAATAAGGGAAATTTATGGAATTTTGCCCCAAAATAAGTGGAATTTCCGAGTTTTACCCCAAAATAAGGAGAATTTCTGTTTTTTTGCCCCAACATATAGGGAATTTCTGCCTTTTTGCCCCACAATTAAAGGAATTTCTGCAATTTTGCTCCAAAATACGGGGAACTTCAGCCTTTTTGCCTGAAAATAAGTGGAATGCATACTTTTTTGCCATAAAATAGGGAAATTTCTTCATTGTTGCTTTAAAATAAGGGGAATTTCTGCCTTTATGCCTCTAAATAAGTGGAATTTCTGCCTTTTTTCCCAAAACAAAGAGAATTTCTCTCTTTTTTGCCCCAAAATATGGAAAATTTCTGACTTATTACCCTGAAATAAGTGAAATTTCTGAAATATTGCCCCAAAGTAAGGAAAATTTCTGCCTTTTTGCCCTGAAATATGTGAAATTTCTGCAATTTTACCCCAAAATAAGGAGAATTTCTGAATTTTTGCCCCAAAATAATGGGAATTTCAGCCTTTTTGCCTCAAAATAAAAAATTTTTTTGCTTTTTTTCTCTGAAATAAGTGAAATTTCTGCAATTTTTCCCCATAATAAGAGAAATTTCTGCAATTTTGCACCAAAATAAGGGGAATTTCTGTTTCTTGCCCCCAAATAAGGGAAATTTCTGCCTTTTTTCCTCCAAATAAGGGGTATTTCAGCCTTTTTACCTCAAAATAAGGGGAATTTCTGCATTTTTTCCACAAGATATTAGGAATTTCTTCCTTTTTGCCCCAAAATTAGGAAAATTTCTGACTTTTTTCCCTGAAATAAGTGAAATTTCTGCAATTTTGCCCCAAAATAAGTGGAATTTCAGAGTTTTGCCCCAAAATAAGGAGAATTTCTGTCTTTTTGCCCCAACATATAGGGAATCTCTGCCTTTTTGCCCCACAATTAGGGAAATTTCTGCAATTTTGCTCCATAATATGGGTCATTTTTGCCTTTTTTCCCGAAATTAATTGGAATTTCTGCCTTTTTGTCCCGAAATAAGTGAAATTTCTTCAATTTTAGCCAAAAATTGGGGATTTCATCTTTTAGCCTTAAAATAAGAGGAATTTCTGCCATTTTGCCCTGAAATATTTGAAATTTCTGCAATTTTACCCCAAAATAAGGGGAATTTCTGCTTTTTTGCCCCAAAATAATGGGAATTTCAACCTTATTACCTAAAAATAAGGGAAATTTCTGCCTTTTTGCCACAAAATATACGGAATTTCTGCCTTTTTGCCCCAAAATAAGGTAAATTTAGGCAATTTTGACCCAAAATAAGGGGAATTTCTCCCTTTTTGCCCCAATACAAAGGAAATTTCAGCCTTTTTACATGAAAATAAGTGAAATTTCTGCAATTTTGCCCAAATAAGAGAAAATTCTGCAATTTTGCCCCAAAAGAAGGTAAATTCCTTCAATTTTGCTCCAAAATAAAGAAAATTTTTGATATTTTGCCCCAAAATAAAAAGAATTTCTGATTTTTGCCACAAAATAAAGGGAATTTCTGCATTTGCCCCAAAATTAAAGGAATTTATGCAATTTTGCTTCAAAATACGGGGAATTTCTGCCTTTTTGTCCGAAAATAAGGGGAATGCATACCTTTTTGCCATAAAAAAAAGAAATTTCTTCATTTTTGCTCCAAAATAAAGAGAATTTCTGCCTTTTTGCCTCTTAATAAGTGGAATTTCTGACTTTTCCCCCCAAAACAAAGGGAATTTCTGACTTTTTTGCTCCAAAATAAGGGGAATTTCTGACTTATTACCCTGAAATAAGTGAAATTTCTGAAATTTTGCCCTAAAATAAAGGAAATTTCTGCCTTTTTGCCCCCAAATAAGGGGAATTTCAGCCTTTTAACCTCAAAATAAGGGAAATTTCTGCATTTTTACCATAAAATATTAGGAATTTCTGCCTTTTTGCCCCAAAATAAGGAAAATTTCTGCCTTTTTTCTCTGAAATAAGTGAAATTTCTGCAATTTTGCATCAAAATAAGTGAAATTTCTGAGTTTTGCCCCAAAATAAGGAGAATTTCTGTATTTTTGCCCCAACATATAGGGAATTTCTGCCTTTTTGCCCCACAATTAGAAGAATTTATGCAATTTTGCTCCAAAATACAGGAAATTTCTGCCCTTTTGCCCGAAAATAAGGGGAATGCATACCTTTTTGCCATATAAAAGGGAAATTTCTTCATTTTTGCTCCAAAATAAGGGGAATTTCTGCCTTTTTGCCTCTAAGTAAGTGGAATTTCTGTCTTGTTCCCACAAAACAAAGGGAATTTCTGTATTTTTTGCCCGAAAATAAGGAAAATTTCTGACTTATTACCCTGAAATAAGTGAAATTTCTGCAAATTTGCCCCAAAATAAGGGAAATTTCTGCCTTTTGCCCCAAAATATGGGGACTTTCAGCATTTTACCTCAAAATAAAGGAAATTTCTGATTTTTGCACCAAAATATGGAGAATTTCTGCATTTTTGCCCCAAAATAAAGGGAATTTCTGCATTTTTGCACCAATATTAGGGGAATTTCTCCAATTTTGCTCCAAAATATGGGTCATTTCTGCCTTTTTGCCCGAAATTAATTGGAATTTCTGCCTTTTTGTCCCGAAATAAGTGAAATTTTTTCAATTTTAGCCAAAAATTAGGGATTTCATTTTTGCCTTAAAATAAGGGGAATTTCTGCCATTTTGCCCTGAAATATTTGAAATTTCTGCAATTTTACCCCAAAATAAGGGGATTTTCTGCCTTTTTGCCCCAAATAAGGAGAATTTCAGCATTTTAACCTCAAAATAAGGGGAATTTCTGCATTTTTGCCACAAAATTTACGGAATTTCTGTATTTTGTCCCATAATAAGGAAAATTTCTGCAATTTTGCCCCAAAATAAGGGGAATTTCTCCTTTTTTGCCCCAAAATAAAGGAAATTTCAGCCCTTTTACCTGAAAATAAGTGAAATTACTGCAATTTTGCCCCAAATAAGGGAAATTTCTGCAATTTGGCCCTAAAATAAGGTAAATTTCTGCAATTTTGCCCCAAAATAAAGTAAATTTCTGGAATTTTGCCCCAGAATAAGGGGAATGTCTGATTTTTGCCCCAAAATAAAGGGAATTTCTGCCTTTTTGCCCCAAATAAGAAAAATTTTTGCTTTTTTTCTCTGAAATAAGTGAAATTTCTGCAATTTTACTCCAAAATAAGGGAAATTTATGGAATTTTGCCCCAAAATAAGTGGAATTTCCGAGTTTTACCCCAAAATAAGGAGAATTTCTGTTTTTTTGCCCCAACATATAGGGAATTTCTGCCTTTTTGCCCCACAATTAGAGGAATTTCTGCAATTATGCTCCAAAATACGGGGAACTTCAGCCTTTTTGCCTGAAAATAAGTGGAATGCATACTTTTTTGCCATAAAATAGGGAAATTTCTTCATTGTTGCTTTAAAATAAAGGGAATTTCTGCCTTTATGCCTCTAAATAAGTGGAATTTCTGCCTTTTTTTTCCAAAACAAAGAGAATTTCTCTCTTTTTTGCCACAAAATATGGAAAATTTCTGACTTATTACCCTGAAATAAGTGAAATTTCTGAAATATTGCCCCAAAGTAAGGAAAATTTCTGCCTTTTTGCCCTGAAATATGTGAAATTTCTGCAATTTTACCCCAAAATAAGGAGAATTTCTGAATTTTTGCCCCAAAATAATGGGAATTTCTGCTTTTTTGCCTCAAAATAAAAAATTTTTTTCCTTTTTTTCTCTGAAATAAGTGAAATTTCTGCAATTTTTCCATATAATAAGAGAAATTTCTGCAATTTTGCACCAAAATAAGGGGAATCTGTTTTTTGCCCCCAAATAAGAGAAATTTCTGCCTTTTTTCCTCCAAATAAGAGGTATTTCAGCATTTTTACCTCAAAATAAGGGGAATTTCTGCATTTTTGCCACAAGATATTAGGAATTTCTACCTTTTTGTCCCAAAATAAGGAAAATTTCTGCCTTTTTTCTCTGAAATAAGTGAAATTTCTCCAATTTTGCCCCAAAATAAGTGGAATTTCAGAGTTTTGCCCCAAAATAAGAAGAATTTCTGTCTTTTTGCCCCAACATATAGGGAATTTCTGCCTTTTTGCCCCAAAATTAGGGAAATTTCTGCAATTTTGCTCCATAATATGGGTCATTTTTGCCTTTTTTCCCGAAATTAATTGGAATTTCTGCCTTTTGGTCCCGAAATAAGTGAAATTTCTTCAATTTTAGCCAAAAATTGGGGATTTCATCTTTTAGCCTTAAAATAAGAGGAATTTCTGCCATTTTGCCCTGAAATATTTGAAATTTCTGCAATTTTACCCCAAAATAAGGGGAATTTCTGCCTTTTTGCCCCAAAATAAGGGGAATTTCAACCTTATTACCTCAAAATAAGGGAAATTTCTGCCTTTTTGCCACAAAATATACGGAATGTCTGCCTTTTTGCCCCAAAATAAGGAAAATTTCTGCAATTTTGACCCAATATAAGGAGAATTTCTCCCTTTTTGCCCCAAAATAAAGGAAATTTCAAACTTTTTACATGAAAATAAGTGAAATTTCTGCAATTTTGCCCCAAATAAGAGACATTTCTACAATTTTGCCCCAAAATAAGGTAAATTCCTGCAATTTTGCCCCAAAATAAAAAAAATTTCTGGAATTTTGCCCCAAAATAAGGGGAATTTCTGATTTTTGCCCCAAAATAAAGGGAATTTCTGCATTTGCCACAGAATTATTGGAATTTATGCAATTTTGCTCCAAAATACGGGGAATTTCTGCCTTTTTGCCTGAAAATAAGGGGAATGCATACCTTTTTGCCATAAAAAAGGGAAATTTCTTCATTTTTGCTCCAAAATAAGGGGAATTTCTGCCTTTTTGCCTCTAAATAAGTGGAATTTCTGTCTTTTTCTTCCAAAACAAAGTGAATTTCTGACTTTTTTGCTCAAAAATAAGGGAAATTTCTGACTTATTACCCTGAAATAAGTGAAATTAGTGCAATTTTGCCCCAAAATAACGGGAATTTCTGCCATTTTTCCCTTAAATATTTGAAATTTCTGCAATTTTACCCCAAAATAAAAGGAATTTCTGCCTTTTGCCCCCAAATAAAAAGAATTTCAACCTTTTAACCTCAAAATAAAGGGAATTTCTGCATTTTTGCCACAAAATTTACCGAATTTCTGCCTTATTGTCCCATAATAAGGAAAATTTCTGCAATTTTGCCCCAAAATAAGGTAAATTTCTGCAATTTTGCCCCAAAATAAAGGAAATTTCTGGAATTTTGCCCCAAAATAAGAGGAATTCCTGATTTTTGCACCAAAATAAAAGGAATTTCTGCCTTTTTGCCCCAAAATAAGAAAAATTTTTGCTTTTTTTCTTTGAAATAAGTGAAATTTCAGCAATTTTGCCCTAAAATAAGAGAAATTTCTTCAATTCTTCCCCATAATAAGAGAAATTTCTGCAATTTTGCCCCAAAATAAGGAGAATTTCTGTTTTTTGCCCCCAAATAAGGGAAATTTCTGCCTTTTTCCCCCAAATAAGGGGAATTTCAGCCTTTTTACCTCAAAATAAGAGGAATTTCTGCATTTTTGCGACAAAATATTAAGAATTTCTGCCTTTCTGCCCCATAATAAGGAAAATTTCTGCGGTTTTTCCCTGAAATAAGTGAAATTTCTGCAATTTTGACCCAAAATAAGGGGAATTTCTCCCTTTTTGCCCCAATACAAAGGATATTTCAGCCTTTTTACATGAAAATAAGTGAAATTTCTGCAATTTTGCCCAAATAAGAGAAAATTCTGCAATTTTGCCCCAAAAGAAGGTAAATTCCTTCAATTTTTCCCCAAAATAAAGAAAATTTTTGATATTTTGCCCCAAAATAAAGGGAATTTCTGATTTTTGCCCCAAAATAAAGGGAATTTCTGCATTTGCCCCAAAATTAAAGGAATTTATTCAATTTTGCTTCAAAATACGGGGAATTTCTGCCTTTTTGTATGAAAATAAGGGGAATGCATACCTTTTTGCCATAACAAAAAGAAATTTCTTCATTTTTGCTCCAAAATAAGGAGAATTTCTGCCTTTTTGCCTCTTAATAAGTGGAATTTCTGACTTTTTCCCCCAAAACAAAGGGAATTTCTGACATTTTTGCTCCAAAATAAGAAGAAATTCTGACTTATTACCCTGAAATGAATGAAATTTCTGAAATTTTGCCCCAAAATAAGGGAAATTTCTGCCTTTTTGCCCCCAAATAAGGGGAATTTCAGCCTTTTAACCTCAAAATAAGGGAAATTTCTGCATTTTTGCCACAAAATATTAGGAATTTCTGCCTTTTTGCCCCAAAATAAGGAAAATTTCTGCCTTTTTTCTCTGAAATAAGTGAAATTTCTGCAATTTTGCATCAAAATAAATGGAATTTCTGAGTTTTGCCCCAAAATAAGGAGAATTTCTGTATTTTTGCCCCAACATATAGGGAATTTCTGCCTTTTTGCCCCACAATTAGAAGAATTTATGCAATTTTGCTCCAAAATACGGGAAATTTCTGCCTTTTTGCCCGAAAATAAGGGGAATGCATACCTTTTTGCCATATAAAAGGGAAATTTCTTCATTTTTGCTCCAAAATAAGGGGAATTTCTGCCTTTTTGCCTCTAAGTAAGTGGAATTTCTGTCTTTTTCCCCCAAAACAAAGGGAATTTCTGTATTTTTTGCCCCAAAATAAGAAAAATTTCTGACTTATTACCCTGAAATAAGGGAAATTTCTGCAATTTGGCCCTAAAATAAGGTAAATTTCTGCAATTTTGCCCCAAAATATAGTAAATTTCTGGAATTTTGCCCCAGAATAAGGTTAATGTCTGATTTTTGCCCCAAAATAAAGGGAATTTCTGCCTTTTTGCCCTAAATAAGTAAAATTTTTGCTTTTTTTCTCTGAAATAAGTGAAATTTCTGCAATTTTACTCCAAAATAAGGGAAATTTATGGAATTTTGCCCCAAAATAAGTGGAATTTCCGAGTTTTACCCCAAAATAAGGAGAATTTTTGTTTTTTTGCCCCAACATATAGGGAATTTCTGCCTTTTTGCCCCACAATTAGTGGAATTTCTGCAATTTTGCTCCAAAATACGGGGAACTTCAGCCTTTTTGCCTGAAAATAAGTGGAATGCATACTTTTTCGCCATAAAATAGGGAAATTTCTTCATTGTTGCTTTAAAATAAGGGGAATTTCTGCGTTTATGCCTCTAAATAAGTGGAATTTCTGTCTTTTTTTCCCAAAACAAAGAGAATTTCTCTCTTTTTTGCCCCAAAATATGGAAAATTTCTGACTTATTACCCTGAAATAAGTGAAATTTCTGAAGTATTGCCCCAAAGTAAGGAAAATTTCTGCCTTTTTGCCCTGAAATATGTGAAATTTCTGCAATTTTACCCCAAAATAAGGAGAATTTCTGAATTTTTGCCCCAAAATAATGGGAATTTCTGCCTTTTTGCCTCAAAATAAAAATTTTTTTTTCTCTGAAATAAGTGAAATTTCTGCAATTTTTCCCCATAATAAGAGAAATTTCTGCAATTTTGCACCAAAATAAGAGCAATTTCTGTTTTTTGCCCCCAAATAAGAGAAATTTCTGCCTTTTTTTCTCCAAATAAGGGGAATTTCAGCCTTTTTACCTCAAAATAAGGGGAATTTCTGCATTTTTGCCACAAGATATTAGGAATTTCTTCTTTTTTCCTCAAAATAAGGAAAATTTCTGCCTTTTTTCCCTGAAATAAGTGAAATTTCTGCAATTTTGCCCCAAAATAAGTGGAATTTCAGAGTTTTGCCCCAAAATAAGAAGAATTTCTGTCGTTTTGCCCCAACATATAGGGAATTTCTGCCTTTTTGCCCCACAATTAGGGGAATTTCTGCAATTTTGCTCCATAATATGGGTCATTTTTGCCTTTTTGCCCGAAATTAATTGGAATTTCTGCCTTTTTGTCCTGAAATAAGTGAAATTTCTTCAATTTTAGCCAAAAATTGGGGATTTCATCTTTTTGCCTTAAAATAAGAGGAATTTCTGCCATTTTGCCCTGAAATATTTGAAATTTCTGCAATTTTACCCCAAAATAAGGGGAATTTCTGCCTTTTCGCCCCAAAATAATGGGAATTTCAACCTTATTACCTAAAAATAAGGGAAATTTCTGCCTTTTTGCCACAAAATATACGGAATTTCTGCCTTTTTGCCCCAAAATAAGGTAAATTTAGGCAATTTTGACACAAAATAAGGGGAATTTCTCCCTTTTTGCCCCAATACAAAGGAAATTTCAGCCTTTTTACATGAAAATAAGTGAAATTTCTGCAATTTTGCCCAAATAAGAGAAAATTCTGCAATTTTGCCCCATAATAAGGTAAATTCCTGCAATTTTGCCCCAAAATAAAGAAAATTTTTGATATTTTGCCCCAAAATAAAGGGAATTTCTGATTTTTGCCCCAAAATAAAGGGACTTTCTGCATTTGCCCCAAAATTAAGGAATTTATGCAATTTTGCTTCAAAATACGTGGAATTTCTGCCTTTTTGTTCGAAAATAAGGGGAATGCATAGCTTTTTGCCAAAAAAAAAAAGAAATTTCTTCATTTTTGCTCCAAAATAAGTATTTCTGCCTTTTTGCCTCTAAGTAAGTGGAATTTCTGTCTTTTTCCCCCAAAACAAAGGGAATTTCTGACTTTTTTGCTCCAAAATAAGGGGAATTTCTGACTTATTACCCTGAAATAAGTGAAATTTCTGAAAATTTGCCCCAAAATAAGGGAAATTTCTGCCTTTTTGCCCCCAAATAAGGGGAATTTCAGCCTTTTAACCTCAAAATAAGGGAAATTTCTGCATTTTTGCCACAAAATATTAGGAATTTCTGCATTTTTGCCCCAAAATAAGGAAAATTTTTGCCTTTTTTCTCTGAAATAAGTGAAATTTCTGCAATTTTGCATCAAAATAAGTGGAATTTCTGAGTTTTGCCCCAAAAAAAGGAGAATTTCTGCCTTTTTGCCCCACAATTAGAAGAATTTATGCAATTTTTCTCTAAAATACGGGAAATTTCTGCCTTTTTGCCCGAAAATAAGGGGAATGCATACCTTTTTGCCATATAAAAGGGAAATTTCTTCATTTATGCTCCAAAATAAAAGGAATTTCTGACTTTTTGCCTCTAAATAAGTGGAATTTCTGTCTTTTTCCCCCAAACAAAGGGAATTTCTGTATTTTTTGCCCCAAAATAAGGAAAATTTCTGACTTATTACCCTGAAATAAGTGAAATGTCTGCAAATTTGCCCCAAAAAAAGGGAAATTTCTGCCTTTTGCCCCAAAATATGGGGACTTTCAGCATTTTACCTCAAAATAAAGGAAATTTCTGATTTTTGCACCAAAATATGGAGAATTTCTGCATTTTTGCCCCAAAATAAAGGGAATTTCTGCATTTTTGCACCAATATTAGGGGAATTTCTCCAATTTTGCTCCAAAATACGGGTCATTTCTGCCTTTTTGCCCGAAATTAATTGGAATTTCTGCCTTTTTGTCCCGAAATAAGTGAAATTTCTTCAATTTTAGCCAAAAATTAGGGATTTCATATTTTTCCCTTAAAAAAAGTGGAATTTCTGCCATTTTGCCCTGAAATATTTGAAATTTCTGCAATTTTACCCCAAAATAAGGGGAATTTCTGCCTTTTTGCCCCAAATAAGGATAATTTCAGCATTTTAACCTCAAAATAAGGGGAATTTCTGCATTTTTGCCACAAAATTTACGGAATTTCTGTATTTTTTCCCATAATAAGGAAAATTTCTGCAATTTTGCCCCAAAATAAGGGGAATTTCTCCTTTTTTGCCCCAAAATAAAGGAAATTTCAGCCTTTTTACCTGAAAATAAGTGAAATTACTGCAATTTTGCCCCAAATAAGGGAAATTTCTGCAATTTGGCCCTAAAATAAGGTAAATTTCTGCAATTTTGCCCCAAAATAAAGTAAATTTCTGGAATTTTGCCCCAGAATAAGGGGAATGTCTGATTTTTGCCCCAAAATAAAGGGAATTTCTGCCTTTTTGCCCCAAATAAGAAAAATTTTTGCTTTTTTTCTCTGAAATAAGTGAAATTTCTGGTATTTTACCCCAAAATAAGGGAAATTTTTGGAATTTTGCCCCAAAATAAGTGGAATTTCCGAGTTTTACCCCAAAATAAGGAGAATTTCTGTTTTTTTGCCCCAACATATAGGGAATTTCTGCCTTTTTGCCCCACAATTAGAGGAATTTCTGCAATTTTGCTCCAAAATACGGGGAACTTCAGCCTTTTTGCCTGAAAATAAGTGGAATGCATACTTTTTTGCCATAAAATAGGGAAATTTCTTCATTGTTGCTTTAAAATAAGGGGAATTTCTGCCTTTATGCCTCTAAATAAGTGGAATTTCTGTCTTTTTTTCCCAAAACAAAGAGAATTTCTCTCTTTTTGCCACAAAATAAGGAAAATTTCTGACGTATTACCCTAAAATAAGTGAAATTTCTGCAATTTTGCCAAAAATAAGAAAAATTTCTGCCTTTTTGCCCTGAAATATGTGAAATTTCTGCAATTTTACTCCAAAATAAGGAGAATTTCTGAATTTTTGCCCCAAAATAATGGGAATTTCTGCCTTTTTGCCTCAAAATAAAAAAATTTTTTGCTTTTTTTCTCTGAAATAAGTGAAATTTCTGCAATTTTTCCCCATAATAAGAGAAATTTCTGCAATTTTGCACCAAAATAAGGGGAATTTCTTTTTTTTTGCCCCCAAATAAGGGAAATTTCTGCCTTTTTTCCTCCTAATAAGGGGAATTTCAGCCTTTTTACCTCAAAATAAAAGGAATTTCTGCATTTTTGCCACAAGATATTATAAATTTCTTCCTTTTTGCCCCAAAATAAGGAAAATTTCTGCCTTTTTTCCTTGAAATAAGTGAAATTTCTGCAATTTTGCCCCAAAATAAGTGAAATTTTTGAGTTTTGCCCCAAAATAAGGAGAATTTCTGTCTTTTTGCCCAAACATATAGGGAATTTCTGCCTTTTTGCCCCACAATTAGGGGAATTTCTGCAATTTTGCTCCAAAATACTGTTCATTTCTGCCTTTTTGCCCGAAATTAATTGTAATTTCTGCCTTTTTGTCCCGAAATAAGTGAAATTTCTTCAATTTTAGCCAAAAATTAGGGATTTCATCTTTTTGCCTTAAAATAAGTGGAATTTCTGCCATTTTGCCCTGAAATATTTGAAATTTCTGCAATTTTACCCCAAAATAAGGGGAATTTCTGCCTTTTTGCCCGAAAATAAGGAGAATTTCAACCTTATTACCTCAAAATAAGGGATATTTCTGCCTTTTTGCCACAAAATATATGGAATTTCTGCCTTTTTGCCCCAAAATAAAGAAAATTTTTGGAATTTTTTCCCAAAATAAAGGGAATTTCTGATTTTTGCCCAAAAATACAGGGAATTTCTGCCTTTTTGCCCCAAAATAAGAAAAATTTTTGCTTTTTTTCTCTGAAATAAGTGAAATTTCTGCAATTTTGCCCCAAAATAAAAAAAATTTCTGGAATTTTCCCCCAAATAAGTGGAATTTCTGAGTTTTACCCCAAAAAGAGGAGAATTTCTGTTTTTTTTGCCCAAACATATAGGGAATTTCTGCCTTTTTGCCCCACAATTAGGGGAATTTCTGCAATTTTGCTCCAAAATACGGGGAACTTCAGCCTTTTTGCCCGAAAATAAGTGGAATGCATACTTTTTTGCCATAAAAAAGAGAAATTTCTTTATTATTGCTCCAAAATAAGGGGAATTTCTTCCTTTTTGCCTCTAAATAAGTGTAATTTCTGTTTTTTTCCCAAAACAAAGAGAATTTTTGTCTTTTTTGCCCCAAAATAATGAAAATTTCTGACTTATTACCCTGAAATAAGTAAAATTTCTGCAATTTTGCCAAAAATAAGGAAAATTTCTGCCTTTTTGCCCTGAAATATGTGAAATTTCTGCAATTTTACCACAAAATACGGTGAATTTCTGCCTTTTTGCCCCAAAATAATGGGAATTTCTGCCTTGTTTCCCAAAATAAGAAAAATTTTTGTTTTTATTCTCTGAAATAAGTGAAATTTCTGCAATTATGCCCTAAAATAAGAGAAATTTCTACAATTTTTCCCCATAATAAAAGAAATTTCTGCAATTTTGCCCCAAAATAAGGGGAATTTCTGTTTTTTGCCCCCAAAATAGGGAAATTTCTGCCTATTTGCCCCCAAAGAAGGGGAATTTCAGCCTTTTTACCTCAAAATAAGGGGAATTTCTGATTTTTGCCCAAAAATAAAGGGAATTTCTGCCTTTTTGCCCCAAATAAGAAAAATTTTTGCTATTTTTCTCTGAAATAAGTGAATTTTCTGCAATTTTGCCCCAAAATAAGTGAAATTTCTGCAATTTTGCCCCAAAATAAAGAAATTTCTGGAATTTTGCCCCAAAATAAGTGGAAGTTCTTAGTTTTACCACAAAATAAGGAGAATTTCTGTTTTTTTGCCCCCAACATATAGGGAATTTCTGCCTTTTTGCCCCACAATTAGGGGAATTTCTCCAAATTTGCTCCAAAATACTGGGAACTTCAGCCTTTATGCCCTAAAATAAGTGGAATGCATACTTTTTTACCATAAAAAAGAGAAATTTCTTCATTGTTGCTCCAAAATAAGGGGAATTTCTGCCTTTTTGCCTCTAAATAAGTGGAATTTCTGTCTTTTTTTCCCAAAACAAAGAGAATTTCTGTCATTTTTGCCCCAAAATAAGGAAAATTTCTGACTTATTACCCTGAAATAAGTGAAATTTCTGCAAATTTGCCCCAAAATAAGGGGAATTTCTGTTTTTTGCCCCCAAATAAGGGAAATTTCTGCCTTTTTCTTCCAAATAAGGGGAATTTCAGCTTAATTACCTCGAAATAAGGGGAATTTCTGCATTTTTGCCACAATATATTAGGAATTTCTGCCTTTTTGCCCCAAAATAAGGAAAATTTCTGCCTTTTTTCCCTGAAATAAGTGAAATTTCTGCAATTTTACGCTAAAATAAGGTGAATTTCTGCTTTTTTGCCCCAAAATAATGGGAATATTTCCCGTTTTGCCCCAAAATAAGAAAAATTTTTGCTTTTTTTCTCGTAAATAAGCGAAATTTCTGCGATTTTGCCCTAAAATAAGAGAAATTTCTGCATTTTTTCTTCATATTAAGAGAAATTTCTGCAATTTTGCCCCAAAATAAGGGGAATTTCTGTTTTTTGCCCCCAAATGAGAGAAATTTCTTCAATCTTGCCCTAAAATAAGGGGAATTTCTGCCTTTTGCCCCAAAATATGGAGAATTTCTGCCTTTTTGCCCCTAAATAAAGAAAATTACTCTATTTTTTACACCAAAATTAGGTGAATTTCTGGAATTTTACTTCATAATACGGGGATTTTCTGCCTTTTCGCCGAAAATAAGGGGAATTTCTGCCATTTTGCCGCGAAATAAGTGAAATTTCTGCAGTTTTACCCCAAAATAAAAGGAATTTCTGCATTTTTGCCCTAAAATTAGTGAAATTTCTGCAATTTTGCTCAAAAATACGGGGATTTTCTGCCTTTTTTCCCGAAAATAAAAGGTATGTATAACTTTTTGCCATAAAAAAGGGAAATTTCTTCATTTTTGCCCGTTAATAAGGGGATTTTCCACCTTTTTGACTCAAAATAAGTGCAATTTCTGCCTTTTCCCCAAAAATAAACGAAATTTCTGTCTTTTTGCCCCAAAATAAAGAATAGTTCTGACTTTTTGCCCCAAAATAAAAGGAATTTAAGCCTTTTTACCTCAAAATAAGGGGAATTTCTGCCTTTATGCCCCAAAATATGGGGAATTTCTGCCTTTTTGCCTCAAAATAAGAAAAATTTCTGCAATTTTGTACCAAAATAAAAGAAATTTCTGCCTTTTTGTTCCAAAATAAGAAAATTTCTGCCTTTTTTCTGAAATAAGTTAAATTTCTGCAATTTTGCCCCAAAATAAGAGAAATTTCTGCAATTTTGCCCCAATGTAAAGGAAATTTTGCAATTTTGCCCCAAAATAAGGGAAATTTCTGCAATTTTGCCCCAATGTTAAGAAAATTTCTGTAATTTTGCCCCAACATAAAGGGAATTTCTGACTTTTTGCTCCCGAAAAAAGGAGATTTTCTGTCTTTTTGCCCCAAAATAAAGAGAATTTCTGCCTTTTTGCCCAAAAATTATAAGAATTTTTGCAATTTTGCTACAAAATACAGGAAATTTTGGCCTTTTAGCCCCAAAATAAAGGGAATTTCTGCATTTTCCCCCAATATTTGGGGAATTTCTGCATTTTATCTCTAAATAAAAGGAATTTCTGCATTTTACCTCAAAATAAGAAGAATTTCTGCCTTTTGCCCCAAAATATGGAGAATTTCTGCCTTTTTGTTCCAAAATAAGGAAAATTTCTTCAATTTTGTACTATAATAAAAGAAATTTCTGCTTTTTGCCCCAAAATGACGGGAATTTCTGATTTTTGACCTGAAATAAATGAAATTTCTGCAATTTTGCCCGAAAAAAAGGGAAATTTGTGCCTTTTTGCCCCAAAATAAGAGGAATTTCTGCCTTTTGCCACAAAATATGGGGAATTTCTGCCTTTTTGTCTGAGAATAAAAAGAATGCATACCTTTTTGCCATATAAAAGGGAAATTTCTTCATTTTTTGCTCCAAAATAAGGGGAATTTCTGCCTTTTTGCACCCAAATAAGGGGAATTTCAGCAATTTTGCCACAAAATATTAGGAATTTCTGCATTTTTGCCCCAAAATAAGAAAAATTTTTGCTTATTTTCTCTGAAATAAGTGAAATTTCTACAATTTTGCCCTTAAATAAGAGAAATTTCTGCAATTCTTCCCCATAATAAGAGAAATTTCTGCAATTTGGCCCCAAAATAAGGGGAATTTCTGTTTTTTTCCCCCAAATAAGGGAAATTTCTGCCTTTTTCCCCCAAATAAGGGGAATTTCAGCCTTTTTACCTCGAAATAAGGGGAATTTCTGCATTTTTGCCACAAAATATTAGGAATTTCTGCCTTTTTGCCCCAAAATAAGGAAAATTTCGGCCTTTTTCCCCTGAAATAAGTGAAATTTCTGCAATTTTGCCCCAAAATAAGTGGAATTTAAGAGTTTTGCCCCAAAATAAAGAGAATTTCTGTCTTTTTGCCCCAACATATAGGGAATTACTGACTTTTTGCCCCAAAATTAAGGAAATTTCTGCAATTTTGCTCCAAAATACGGGTCATTTCTGCCTTTTTGCCCGAAATTAATTGGAATTTCTGCCTTTTTTGTCCCGAAATAAGTGAAATTTCTTCAATTTTAGCCAAAAATTAGGGATTTCATCTTTTTGCCTTAAAATAAGAAGAATTTCTTTCATTTTGTCCTGAAATATTTGAAATTTCTGCAATTTTACCTCAAAATAAGGGGAATTTCTGCCTTTTTGCCCCAAAATAAGAGGAATTTCAACCTCCTTACCTTGAAATAAGGGAAATTTCTGCCTTTTTGCCACAAAATATACGGAATTTCTGCCTTTTTGTCCCAAAATAAGGAAAATTTCTGCAATTTTGACCCAAAATAAGGGGAATTTCTCCCTTTTTGCCACAATACAAAGGAAATTTCAGCCTTTTTACATGAAAATAAATGAAATTTCTGCAATTTTGCCCCAAATAAGAGAAATTTCTGCAATTTTGCCCCAAAATAAGGTAAATTCCTGCAATTTTGCCCCAAAATAAAGAAAATTTCTGGAATTTTGCCCCAAAATAAGGGGAATTACTGATTTTTCCCCAAAATAAAGGGAATTTCTGCATTTGCCCCAAAATTAGGGGAATTTATGCAATTTTGCTCCAAAATACAGGGAATTTGTGCCTTTTTGCCTGAAAATAAGGGGAATGCATACCTTTTTGCCATAAAAAAGAGAAATTTCTTCATTTTTGCACCAAAATAAAGGGAATTTCTGCCTTTTTGCCTCTAAATAAGTGGAATTTTTGTCTTTTTCCCCCAAAACAAAGGGAATTTCTGACTTTTGCTCCAAAATAAGGGGAATTTCTGACTTATTACACTGAAATAAGTGAAATTACTGCAATTTTTCCCCAAAATAATGGGAATTTCTGCCATTTTACCCTGAAATATTTGAAATTTCTGCAATTTTACCCCAAAATAAGGGGAATTTCTGCATTTTTGCCCCCAAATAAAGGAAATTTCAACCTTTTAACCTCAAAATAAGGGGAATATCTGCATTTTTGCCACAAAATATTAGGAATTTCTGCCTTTTTGCCCCAAAATAAGGAAAATTTCTGCCTTTTTTCCCTGAAATAAGTGAAATTTCTGCAATTTTGCCACAAAATAAGTGGAATTTCTGAGATTTGCCCCAAAATAAGGAGAATTTCTGTCTTTTTGCCCCAACATATAGGGAATTTCTGCCTTTTTGCCCCACAATTAGGGGAATTTCTGCAATTTTGCTCCAAAATACTGTTCATTTCTGCCTTTTTGCCCGAAATTAATAGTAATTTGTGCCTTTTTGTCCCCAAATAAGTGAAATTTCTTCAATTTTAGCCAAAAATTAGGGATTTCATCTTATTACCTCAAAATAAGGGAAATTTCTGCCTTTTTGCCACACAATATACGGAATTTCTAACTTTTTGCCCCAAAATAAGGAAAATTTCTGCATTTTTGACCCAAAATAATGGGAATTTCACATTTTTGCCCCTATATAAAAGAAATTTCAGCCTTTTTACATGAAAATAAGTGAAATTTCTGCAATTTTGCCCCAAATAAGAGAAATTTCTGAAATTTTGCCCCAAAATAAGGTAAATTCCTGCAATTTTGCCCCAAAATAAAGAAAATTTTTGGAATTTTGCCCCAAAATAAGGGGAATTTCTGATTTTTGCCCCAAAATAAATGGAATTTCTGCATTTGCCCCAAAATTAGGGGAATTTATGCAATTTTGCTCCAAAATACAGGGAATTTCTGCCTTTTTGCCTGAAAATAAGGGGAATGCATACCTATTTGCCATAAAAAAAGGAAATTTCTTCATTTTTGCTCCAAAATAAGGGAAATTTCTACATTTTTGCCTCTAAATAAGTGGAATTTCTGTCTTTTTCCCCCAAAACAAAGGGAATTTCTGACTTTTTTGCTCCAAAATAAGGGGAATTTCTGACTTATTACCCTGAAATAAGTGAAATTACTGCAATTTGGCCCCAAAATAAGGGGAATTTTTGCCATTTTGCCCTGAAATATTTGAAATTTCTGCAATTTTACCCCAAAATAAGGGGAATTTCTGCCTTTTTGCCCCCAAATAAGGGTAATTTCAGCCTTTTAACCTCAAAAGAAGAAGAATTTCTGCATTTTTGCCACAAAATTTACGGAATTTCTGCCTTTTTGTCCCATAATAAGGAAAATTTCTGCAATTTTGCCCCAAAATAAGGTTAATTTCTCCTTTTTTGCCACAAAATATAGGAAATTTCAGCCTTTTTTTCTGAAAATAAGTGAAATTACTGCAATTTTGCCCCAAATAAGGGAAATTTCTTAATTTTGCCCCAAAATAAGGTAAATTTCTTCAATTTTGCCCCAAAATAAAGGAAATTTCTGGAATTTTGCCCCAAAATAAAGGGAATTTCTGATTTTTGCCCCAATATAAAGGGAATTTGTGCCTTTTTTCCCAAAAATAAGAAAAATTTTTGCTTTTTTTCTCTGAAATAAGTGAAATTTCTGCAATTTTGCCCCAAAATAATGAAAATTTTTGGAATTTTGCCCCAAAATAAGTGGAATTTCTGAGTTTTACCCTAAAATAAGGAGAATATCTGTTTTTTGCCCAAACATATAGAAAATTTCTGCCTTTTTGCCCCACAATTAGGGGAATTTCTGCAACTTTGCTCCAAAATACGGGTCATTCAGCCTTTCTGCCCGAAAATAAGTGGAATGCAGAATTTTTTGCCATAAAAAGGGAAATTTCTTCATTATTGCTCCAAAATAAGGGGAATTTCTGCCTTTTTGCCTCTAAATAAGTGGAATTTCTGTTTTTTTTTCCCAAAACAAAGAGAATTTCTGTCTTTTTTGCCCCAAAATAATGAAAATTTCTGACTTATTACCCTGAAATAAGTGAAATTTCTGCAATTTTGCCAAAAATAAGAAAAATTTCTGCCTTTTTGCCCTGAAATATGAGAAATTTCTGCAATTTTACCCCAAAATAAGGTGAATTTCTGCCTTTTTGCCCCAAAATAATGGGAATTTCTGCCTTGTGCCCCAAAATAAGAAAAATTTTTGCTTTTTTTCTCTGAAATAAGTGAAATTTCTGCAATTATGCCCTAAAATAAGAGAATTTTCTGCAATTTTTCTCCATAATAAGAGAAATTTCTGCAATTTTGCCCCAAAATAAGGAGAATTTCTGTTTTTTGCCCCCAAATAAGGGAAATTTCAGCCTTTTTACCTCAAAATAAGGGGAATTTCTGCATTTTTGCCACAAAATATACGGAATTTCTGCTTTTTTGTCCCATTATAAGGAAAATTACTGCAATTTTGCCCCAAAATAAGAGGTATTTCTCCTTTTTGCGGCAAAATAAAGGAAATTTCAGGCTTTTTACCTGAAAATAAGTGAAATTACTGCAATTTTGCCCCAAATAAGGGAAATTTCTGCAATTTTGCCCCAAAATAAAGTAAATTTCTGCAATTTTGCCCTAAAATTAAAGAAATTTCAGGAATTTTGCCCCAAAATAAGGGGAATTTTGATATTTCTCTCAAAATAAAAAGAATTTCTGCCTTTTGCCCCAAAATAGGAAAAATTTTTGCTTTTTTTCTCAGAAATAAGTGAGATTTCTGCAATTTTGCCCCAAAATAAGTGAAATTTCTTCAATTTTGCCCCAAAATAAGGAAATTTCTGGAATTTTGCCGCAAAATAAGTGGAAGTTCTGAGTTTTACCACAAAATAAGGAGAATTTCTGTTTTTTTTGCACCAACATATAGGGAATATCTGCCTTTTTGCCCCACAATTAGGGGAATTTGTGCAATTTTTCTCCAAAATACGGGGAACTTCAGCCTTTATGCCCGAAAATAAGTGGAATGCATACTTTTTTGCCATAAAAAGGGAAATTTCTTCATTGTTGCTCCAAAATAAGGGGAATTTCTGCCTTTTTGCCTCTAAATAAGTGGAATTTCTGTCTTTTTTTCCCAAAACAAAGAGAATTTCTGTCTTTTTTGCCCAAAAATAAGGAAAATTTCTGACTTATTACCCTGAAATAAGTGAAATTTCCGCAATTTCACCCTAAAATAAGGAAAATTTCTGCCTTTTTGCCCTGAAATATGTGAAATTTCTGCAATTTTACCTCAAAATAAGGGGAATTTCTGCTCTTTTGCCTCAAAATAAGGGGAATTTCTGACTTTTGCCCCAAAATAAAAGGAATTTAAGCCTTTTTACCTCAAAATAAGGGGAATTTCTGCCTTTGTGCCCCAAAATATGGGGAATTTCTGCCTTTTTGCCCCAAAATAAAAAAATTTCTGCAATTTTGTACCAAAATAAAAAAAATTTCTGCTTTTTGCCCCAAAATAAAAAAATTTCTGCCTTTTTTCTGAAATAAGTTAAATTTCTGCAATTTTGCCCCAAAATAAGGGAAATTTCTGCAATTTTGCCCCAATTTAAAGGAAATTTTGCAATTTTGCCCCAAAATAAGGGAAATTCCTGCAATTTTGCCCCAATGTAAAGAAAATTTCTGTAATTTTGCCCCAAAATAAGGGGAATTTCTAACTTTTTGCTCCTGAAAAAAAAAGATTTTCTGTCTTTTTGCCCCAAAATAAAGAGAATTTCTGCCTTTTTGCCAGAAAATTATGAGAATTTTTGCAATTTTGCTACAAAATACAGGGAATTTCGGGCTTTTAGCCCCAAAATAAAGGGAATTTCTGCATTTCCCCCCAATATTTGGGGAATTTCTGCATTTTACCTCTAAATAAAAAGAATTTCTGCATTTTACCTCAAACTAAGAAGAATTTCTGCCTTTTGCCCCAAAATATGGGGAATTTCTGCTTTTTTGTTCCAAAATAAGGAAAATTTCTTCAATTTTGTACTATAATAAAAGAAATTTCTGCTTTTTGCCCCAAAATGAGGGGAATTTCTGACTTTTTGCCCTGAAATAAATGAAATTTCTGCAATTTTGTCCAAAAATAAGGGAAATTTGTGCCTTTTTGCCCCAAAATAAGGGGAATTTCTGCATTTTGCCCCAAAATATGGGGAATTTCTGCCTTTTTGTCTGAAAATAAGAAGAATGCATACCTTTTTGCCATATAAAAGGGAAATTTCTTCATTTTTTGCTCCAAAATAAAGGGAATTATTGCCTTTTTGCACCCAAATAAGGGGAATTTCAGCCTTTCTACCTCAAAATAAGGGGAATATCTGCATTTTTGCCACAAAATAGTAGGAATTTCTGCATTTTGCCCCAAAATAAGAAAAATTTTTGCTTTTTTTCTCTGAAATAAGTGAAATTTCTGCAATTTTGCCCTAAAATAAGAGAAATTTCTGCAATTCTTCCCCATAATAAGAGAAATTTCTCCAATTTTGCCCCAAAATAAGGGGAATTTCTGTTTTTTGCCCCCAAATAATGAAAATTTCTGCCTTTTTCCCCCAAATAAGGGAAATTTCAGCCTTTTTACCTCAAAATAAAAGGAATTTCTGCATTTTTGCCACAAAATATTAGGAATTTCTGCCTTTATGTCCCAAAATAAAGAAAATTTCTGCCTTTTTTTCTCTGAAATAAGTGAAATTTCTGCAATTTTGCCCCAAAATAAGTGGAATTTCTGAGTTTTGCCCCAAAATAAGGAGAATTTCTGTCTTTTTGCCCCAACATATAGAGAATTTCTGCCTTTTTGCCCCACAATTAAGGGAATTTCTGCAATTTTGCTCCAAAATACGGTTCATTTCTGCCTTTTTTCCCGAAATTAATTGGAATTTCTTCCTTTTTTGTCCCTAAATATGTGAAATTTCTTCAATTTTAGCCAAAAATTAGGGATTTCATCTTTTTGCCTTAAAATAAAAGGAATTTCTGCCATTTTGCCCTGAAATATTTGAAATTTCTGCAATTTTACCCCAAAATAAGGGGAATTTCTGCCTTTTTGCCCCAAAATAAGGGGAATTTCAACCTTATTACCTCGAAATAAGGGAAATTTCTGCCTTTTTGCCACAAAATATACGGAATTTCTGCCTTCTTGTCCCAAAATAAAGAAAATTTCTGCAATTTTGACACAAAATAAGGGGAATTTCTCACTTTTTGCCCCAATACAAAGAAAATTTCAGACTTTTTACATGAAAATAAGTAAAATTTCTGCAATTTTGCCCCAAATTAGAGAAATTTCTGCAATTTTGCCCCAAAATAAGGTAAATTCCTGCAATTTTGCCCCAAAATAAAGAAAATTTCTGGAATTTTGACCCAAAATAAGGGGAATTTCTGATTTTTCCCCCAAAATAAAGGGAATTTCTGCATTTGCCCCAAAATTAGGGGAATTTATGCAATTTTGCTCCAAAATACAGGTTATTTGTGCCTTTTTGCCTGAAAAAAAGGGGAATGCATACCTTTTTGCCATAAAAAAGAGAAATTTCTTCATTTTTGCTTCAAAATAAGGGGAATTTCTGCCTTTTTGCCTCTAAATAAGTGGAATTTCTGTCTTTTTCTTCCAAAACAAAAGGAATTTCTGACTTTTTTGCTCCAAAATAAGGGGAATTTCTGACTTATTACCCTGAAATAAGTGAAATTACTGCAATTTTTCCCCAAAATAATGGGAATTTCTGCCAGTTTGCCCTGAAATATTTGAAATTTCTGCAATTTTACCCCAAAATAAGGGAAATTTCTGCCTTTTAGCCCCAAATAAGGAAAATTTCTGCAATTTTGACCCAAAATAAAGGGAATTTCACCTTTTGCCCCAATATAAAAAAATTTTCAGCCTTTTTACATGAAAATAAGTGAAATTTCTGCAATTTTGCCCCAAATAAGAGAAATTTCTGCAATTTTGCCCCAAAATAAGGTAAATTCCTGCAATTTTGCCCCCAAAAAAAGAAAATTTTTGGAATTTTGCCCCAAAATAAGGGGAATTTCTTATTTTTTCCTCAAAATAAAGTGAATTTCTGCATTTGCCCCAAAATTAGGGGAATTTATGCAATTTTGCTCCAAAATACGGGGAATTTCTGCCTTTTTGCCTGAAAAAAGGAGAATGCATACCTATTTGCCATAAAAAAGGGAAATTTCTTCATTTTTGCTCCAAAATAAGGGGAATTTCTGCATTTTTGCCTCTAAATAAGTGGAATTTCTGTTTTTTTCCCACAAAACAAAGGGAATTTCTGACTTTTTTGCTCCAAAATAAAGGGAATTTCTGACTTATTACCCTGAAATAAGTGAAATTACTGCAATTTTGCCCCAAAATAAGGGGAATTTCTGCCATTTTGCCATGAAATATTTGAAATTTCTGCAATTTTACCCCAAAATAAGGGGAATTTCTGCCTTTTTGCCCCGAAATAAGGGGAATTTCAACCTTTTAACCTCAAAAGAAGGGGAATTTCTGCATTTTTGCCACAAAATTTACGGAATTTCTGCCTTTTTGTCTTATAATAAGGAAAATTTCTGCAATTTTGCCCTAAAATAAGGGGAATTTCTCCTTTTTTGCCCCAAAATATAGGAAATTTCAGCCTTTTTACCTGAAAATAAGTGAAATTACTGCAATTTTGCCCCAAATAAGGGAAATTTCTGCAATTTTGCCCCAAAATAAAGTAAATTTCTGCAATTTTGTACCAAAATAAAGGAAATTTCTGCAATTTTGCCCCAAAATAAGGGGAATTTCTGATTTTTGCCCCAAAATAAAGGGAATTTCTGCTTTTTGCCCCAAAATAAGAAAAATTTTTGCTTTTTTTCTTTGAAATAAGTGAAATTTCTGCAATTTTGCCCCAAAATAAAGAAAATTTCTGGAATTTTGCCCCAAAATATGTGGAATTTCTGAGTTTTACCCCAAAATAATGAGAATTTCTGTTTTTTTGCCCCAACATATAAGGAATTTCTGCCTTTTTGCCCCACAATTAGAAGTATTTCTGCAATTTTGCTCCAAAATACAGGGAACTTCAGCCTTTTTGCCCGAAAATAAGTGGAATGCATAGTTTTTTGCCATAAAAAAGGGAAATTTCTTCATTATTGCTCCAAAATAAGGAGAATTTCTGCCTTTTTGCCTCTAAATAAGTGGAATTTCTGTCTTTTTTCCCAAAACAAAGAGAATTTCTGTCTTTTTTGCCCCAAAATAAGGAAAATTTCTGACTTATTACCCTGAAATAAGTGAAATTTCTGCAATTTTGCCCCTAAATTAGGAAAATTTCTGCCTTTTTGCCCTGAAATATGTGAAATTTCTGCAATTTTACCCCAAAATAAGGTGAATTTCTGCCTTTTTGCCCTAAAATTATGGGAATTTCTGCCTTTTTTCCCCAAAATAAGAAAAATTTTTGCTTTTTTTCTCTGAAATAAGTGAAATTTCTTCAATTATGCCCTAAAATAAGAGAAATTTCTGCATTTTTTCCCCATAATAAGAGAAATTTCTGCAATTTTGCCCCAAAATAAGGGGAATTTCTGTTTTTTGCCCCCAAATAACGGAAATTTCTGCCTTTTTGCCCCCAAATAAAGGGAATTTCAGCCTTTTTACCTCAAAATAAGGGAAATTTCAGCATTTTTGCCACAAAATATACGGAATTTCTGCCTTTTTGCCACATAATAAGGAAAATAACTGCAATTTTGCCCCAAAATAAGGGGAATTGCTCTTTTTGCCGCAAAATAAAGAAAATTTTAGCCTTTTTACATGAAAATAAGTGAAATTACTGCAATTTTGCCCCAAATAAAAATAATTTCTGCAATTTTGCCCCAAAATATGGTAAATTTCTGCAATTTTGCCCCAAAATAAAGTAAATTTCTGGAATTTTACCCCAAAATAAAGAAAAGTTCTGGAATTTTGCCCCAAAATAAAGAAAATTTCTGGAATTTTGCTACAAAATAAAGAAAATTTCTGGAAGTTTGCCCCAAAATAAGGGGAATTTCTGATTTTTGCCCCAAAATAAAGGGAATTTCTTCATTTTCCCCAAAATTAGGGGAATTTATGCAATTTTGCTCCAAAATACGGGGAATTTCTGCCTTTTTGCCTGAAAATAAGGGGAATGCATACCTTTTTGCCATAAAAAGGAAATTTCTTCATTTTTGCTCCAAAATAACGGGAATTTATGCCTTTTTGCCTCTAAATAAGTGGAATTTCTGTCTTTTTCCCCCAAAACAAAGGGAATTTCTGACTTTTTTGCTCCAAAATAAGGAGAATTTCTGACTTATTACCCTGAAATAAGTGAAATTACTGCAATTTTGCCCCAAAATAAGGGGAATTTCTGCCACTTTGCCCTGAAATATTTGAAATTTCTGCAATTTTACCCCAAAATAAGGGGAATTTCTGCCTTTTTGCCCCAAATAAGAGGAATTTCAGCCTTTTAACCTCAAGAGAAGAGGAATTTCTGCATTTTTGCCACAAAATTTACGGAATTTCTGCCTTTTTGTCCCATAATAAGGAAAATTTCTGCAATTTTGCCCCAAAATAAGGGAAATTTCTCCTTTTTTGCCCCAAAATATAGGAAATTTCAGCCTCTTTACCTGAAAATAAGTAAAATTATTGCAATTTTGCACCAAATAAGGGAAATTTCTGTAATTTTGCCCCAAAATAAAGGAAATTTCTTAAATTTTGCCCCAAAATAAGGGGAATTTCTGTATTTGCCTCAAAATAAATGGAATTTCTGCATTTTTGCCCCAAAATAAGAAAAATTTTTGCTTTTTTTCTCTGAAATAAGTGAAATTTCTGCAATTTTGCCCCAAAATAAGGGAAATTTCTGGAATTTTTTCCCAAAATATGTGGTATTGCTGAGTTTTACCTCAAAATAAGGAGAATTTCTGTTTTTTTGCCCCAACATATAGGGAATTTCTGCCTTTTTGCCCCACAATTAGGGGAATTTCTGCAATTTTGCTCCAAAATACAGGAAACTTCAACCTTTTTTTCCGAAAATAAGTGGAATGCATACTTTTTTGCCGTAAAAAAGGGAAATTTTTTCATTATTGCTCCAAAATAAGGAGAATTTCTGCCTTTTTGCCTCTAAATAAGTGGAATTTCTGTCTTTTTTTTCCGAAAACAAAGAGAATTTCTGTCTTTTTTGCCCCAAAATAAGGAAAATTTCTGACTTATTACTCTGAAATAAGTGAAATTTTTGCAATTTTGCCCCAAAATAAGGAAAATTTCTGCCTTTCTGCCCTGAAATATGTGAAATTTCTGCAATTTTACCCCAAAATAAGGTGAATTTCTGCCTTTTTGCCCCAAAATTATGGGAATTTCTGCCTTTTTTCCCCAAAATAAGAAAAATTTTTGCTTTTTTTCTCTGAAATAAGTGAAATTTCTGCAATTATGCCCTAAAATAAGAGAAATTTCGGGAATTTTTCCCCATATTAATAGAAATTTCTGCAATTTTGCCCCAAAATAAGGGGAATTTCTGTTTTTTGCCCCCAAATAAGGGAAATTTCTGCCTTTTTACCCCCAAATAAAGGGAATTTCAGCCTTTTTACCTCAAAATAAGGGGAATTTCTGCATTTTTGCCTCAAAATATACGAAATTTCTGCCTTTTTGCCCCATAATAAGGAAAATTACTGCAATTTTGCCCGAAAATAAGGGGAATTTCTCCTTTTGCCGCAAAATAAAGGAAATTTCAGCCTTTTTACATGAAAATAAGTGAAATTACTGCAATTTTGCCCCAAATAAGGGAAATTTCTGCAATTTTGCCCCAAAATATGGTAAATTTCTGCAATTTTGCCCCAAAATAAAGTAAATTTCTGGAATTTTGCCCCAAAATAAGGAAAATTTCTGGAATTTAGCCCCAAAATAAAGAAAATTTCTGGAATTTTGCCACAAAATAAAGAAAATTTCTGGAATTTTTCCCCAAAATAAGGGGAATTTCTGATTTTTGCCCCAAAGTAAAGGGAATTTCTTCATTTGCCCCAAAATTAGGGGAATTTATGCAATTTTGCCCTAAAATACAGGGAATTTCTGCCTTTTTGACTGAAAATAAGGGGAATGCATACCTTTTTGCCATAAAAAAGAAATTTCTTCATTTTTGCTCCAAAATAACGGGAATTTCTGCCTTTTTGCCTCTAAATAAGTGGAATTTCTGTCTTTTTCCCCCAAAACAAAGGAAATTTCTGACTTTTTTGCTCCAAAATAAGGGGAATTTCTGACTTATTACCCTGAAATAAGTGAAATTACTGCAATTTTGCCCCAAAATAAGGGGAATTTCTGCCATTTGGCCCTGAAATATTTGAAATTTCTGCAATTTTACCCCAAATAAGGGGAATTTCTGCCATTTTGCCCCCAAATAAGGGGAATTTCAGCCTTTTAACCTCAAAAAAAGGGGAATTTCTGCATTTTTGCCACAAAATTTACGGAATTTCTGCCTTTTTGTCCCAAAATAAGGAAAATTTCTGCAATTTTGCCCCAAAATAAGGGGAATTTCTCCTTTTTTGCCCCAAAATATAGGAAATTTCAGCCTTTTTACCTGAAAATAAGTGAAATTACTGCAATTTTGCCCCAAATAAAGGAAATTTCTGCAATTTTGCCACAAAATAAGGTAAATTTCTGCAATTTTGCCCCAAAGTAAAGGAAATTTCTGTAATTTTGCCCCAAAATAAGGGAAATTTCTGATTTTTGCCTCAAAATAAAGGGAATTTCTGCCTTTTTACCCCAAACTAAGAAAAATTTTTGCTTTTTTTCTCTGAAATAAGTGAAATTTCTGCAATTTTGCCCCAAAAAAAGGGAAATTTCTGGAATTTTGCTCCAAAATATGTGGAATTTCTGAGTTTTACCCCAAATAAGGAGAATTTCTGTTTTTTTTCCCCAACATATAGGGAATTTCTGCCTTTTTGCCCCACAATTAGGGGAATTTCTGCAATTTTGCTCCAAAATACGGGGAACTTCAGCCTTTTTGCCCGAAAATAACTGGAATGCATACTTTTTTGCCATAAAAAAGGGAAATTATTGCTCCAAAATAAGGAGAATTTCTTCCTTTTTTCCTCTAAATAAGTGGAATTTCTGTCTTTTTTTTCCAAAACAAAGAGAATTTCTGTCTTTTTTCCCCAAAATAAGGAAAATTTCTGACTTATTACCCTGAAATAAGTGAAATTTCTGGAATTTTGCCCCAAAATAAGGAAAATTTCTGCCTTTTTGCCCTGAAATATGTGAAATTTCTGCAATTTTACCCCAAAATAAGGTGAATTTCTGCCTTTTTGCCTCAAAATTATGGGAATTTCTGCCTTTTTGCCCCAAAATAAGAAAAATTTTTGCTTTTTTTCTCTGAAATAAGTGAAATTTCTTCAATTATGTCCTAAAATAAAGGAAATTTCTGCAATATTTCCCCATAAGAGAAATTTCTGCAATTTTGCCCCAAAATAAGGGGAATTTCTGTTTTTTGCCCCCAAATAACGGAAATTTCTGCCTTTTTGCCCCCAAATAAAGGGAATTTCAGACTTTTTACCTCAAAATAAGGGGAATTTCTGCATTTTTGCCACAAAATATACGGAGTTTCTGCCTTTTTGCCCCATAATAAGGAAAATTACTGCAATTTTGCCCCAAAATAAGGGGAATTTCTCCTTTTTGCCACAAAATAAAGGAAATTTCAGCGTTTTTACATGAAAATAAGTGAAATTACTGCAATTTTGCCCCAAATAAGGGAAATTTCTGCAATTTTGCCACAAAATATGGTAAATTTCTGCAATTTTGCCCCAAAATAAAGAAAGTTTCTGGAATTTTGCCCCAAAATAAGGAAAATTTCTGGAATTTTGCCACAAAATAAAGAAAATTTCTGGAATTTTGCCCCAAAATAAGGGGAATTTCTGATTTTTACCCCAAAGTAAAGGGAATTTCTTCATTTGCACCAAAATTAGGGGAATTTATGCAATTTTGCTCCAAAATACGGGGAATTTCTGCCTTTTTGCCTGAAAATAAGGGGAATGCATACCTTTTTGCCATAAAAAAGAAATTTCTTCATTTTTGCTCCAAAATAACGGGAATTTCTGCCTTTTTGCCTCTAAATAAGTGGAATTTCTGTCTTTTTCCCCCTAAACAAAGGGAATTTCTGACTTTTTTGCTCCAAAATAAGGGGAATTTCTGACTTATTACCCTGAAATAAGTGAAATTACTGCAATTTTGCCCCAAAATAAGGGGAATTTCTCCAATTTTTCCCCATAATAAGAGAAATTTCTGCAATTTTGCCCCAAAATAAGGGGAATTTCTGTTTTTTGCCCCAAATAAGGGAAATTTCTGCCTTTTTGCCCCCAAATAAAGGGAATTTTAGCCTTTTTACCTCAAAATAAGGGGAATTTCTGCATTTTTGTCACAAAATATACGGAATTTCTGCCTTTTTGCCCCATAATAAAAAAAATTACTGCAATTTTGCCCAAAAATAAGGGGAATTTCTTCTTTTTGCCGCAAAATAAAGGAAATTTCAGCCTTTTTACATGAAAATAAGTGAAATTACTGCAATTTTGCCCCAAATAAAGGAAATTTCTGCAATTTTGTCCCAAAATATGGTAAATTTCTGCAATTTTGCCCCAAAATAAAGTAAATTTCTTGAATTTTGGCCCAAAATAAGGGGAATTTCTTATTTTTGCCCAAAAATAATAAAAATTTTTGCTTTTTTTCTCTGAAATAAGTGAAATTTCTGCAATTTTGCCCCAAAAAAAGGGAAATTTCTGGAATTTTGCTCCAAAATATGTGGAATTTCTGAGTTTTACCCCAAATAAGGAGAATTTCTGTTTTTTTTCCCCAACATATAGGGAATTTCTCCCTTTTTGCCCCACAATTAGGGGAATTTCTGCAATTTTGCTCCAAGATATGGGGAATTTCTGCCTTTTTGCCTGAAAATAAGGGGAATGCATACCTTTTTGCCATAAAAAAGTAAAATTTCTTCATTATTGCTCCAAAAGAAGGGGAATTTCTGCCTTTTAGCCTCTAAATAAGTGGAATTTCTGTCATTTTCCCCAATAACAAAGGTAATTTCTGACTTTTTTGCCCCAAAATAAGGGGAATTTCTGACTTATTACCCTGAAATAAGTGAAATTTCTGCAATTTTGCCCCAAAATAAGGAAAATTTCTGCATTTTTGCCCCCAAATAAGGGGAAGTTCTGCCTTTTCACCTCAAAATAAGGGGAATTTCTGCATTTTTGCCACAAAATATTCGGAATTTCGGCCTTTTGGCCCCATAATAAGGAAAATTTCTTCAATTTTGCCCCAAAATAAGGGGAATTTCTTTTTTGCCCCAAAATAAAAGAAATTTCAGACTTTTTACGTGAAAATAAGTGAAATTACTGCAATTTTGCCCCAAATAAGGGAAATTTCTGCAATTTTGCCCCAAAATAAGGTAAATTTCTGCAATTTTGCCCCAAAATAAAGGAAATTTCTGGAATTTGCCCCAAAATTAGAGGAATGTCTGCAATTTTGCTCCAAAATACGGTTAATTTTTTCATTTTTGCCCGAAAATAATAGGAATGCATACTTTCTTGCCTTAAAAAAGTGAAATTTCTTCATTTTTGCTCAAAAATAAGGGGAATTTCTGCCTTTTTGCCTTTATATAAGTGGAATTTCTGTCTTTTATCCCCCAAAACAAAGGGAATTTCAGACTTTTTTGCCCCAAAATAAGGGGAATTTCTGACATATTACCCTGAAATAAGTGAAATTTCTGGAATTTTGCCCCAAAATATGGGAAATTTCTTCCTTTTTGCCCCCAAATAAGAGGAATTTCAGCCTTTTTACCTCAAAATAAGAAGAATTTCTGCATTTTTGCCACAAAATATTAGGAATTTCTGCCTTTTTGCCCCAAAATAAGGAAAATTTCTGCCTTTTTTCTCTGAAATAAGTGAAATTTCTGCAATTTTGCCCCAAAATAAGTGAAATTTCTGCAATTTTGCCCCAAAATAAGGGAAATTTCTGGAATTTTAC
The DNA here is from genome assembly GCF_963924665.1 of Micromys minutus. NCBI lineage: Eukaryota > Metazoa > Chordata > Mammalia > Rodentia > Muridae > Micromys > Micromys minutus. Next base: position 274,503 of record NW_027667642.1, on the reverse strand, counting down.
CCAAAAATAAGTGGAATTTCTGAGTTTTGCCCCAAAATAAGGAGAATTTCTGTCTTATTGCCCCAACATATAGGGAATTTCTGCCTTTTTGCTTCACAATTAGGGGAATTTCTGCAATTTTTCTCCAAAATACGGGGAATTTCTGCCTTTTTGTCCGAAAATAGGGGTAATGCATACATTTTTGCCATAAAAAAGGGAAATTTCTTCATTTTTGCTTCACAATAAGGGGACTTTCTGCCTTTTTGCCTCTAAATAAGTGGAATTTCTGTCTTTTTTTCCCAAAACAAAGAGAATTTCTGCCTTTTTGCTCAAAATAAGGAAAATTTCTGACTTTTTTCCCTGAAATAAGTGAAATTTCTGCAATTTTGCCCCAACATAAGGGAAATTTTTGCCTTTTTGCGCCAAATAAGGGGAATTCAAGCCTTTTTACCTCAAAATAAGGGGAATTTCTGCATTTTTTGCCACAAAACATTAGGAATTTGTGCCTTTTTGCCCCAAAATAAGGAAAATTTCTGCCTTTTTTCTCTGAAATAAGTGAAATTTCTGCAATTTTACCCCAAAATAAGTGAAATTTCTGCCTTTTTGCTCCCAAATAAGGGGAATTTGAGCCTTTTTGCCCCCAAATAAGGCGAATTTCAACCTTATTACCTCAAAATAAGGGAAATTTCTTCCTTTTTGCCACAAAATATACGGAATTTCTTCCTATTTGCCCCAAAATAAGAAAAATTACCGCAATTTTGCCCCAAAATAAAAGGAATTTCTCCTTTTTTGCCCCAAAATAAAGGAAATTTCAGCCTTTTTACCTGAAAATAAATGAAATTTCTGCAATTTTGCACCAAATAAGAGAAATTTGTGCAATTTTGCCTCAAAATAAGGTAAATTTTTGCAATTTTGCCCAAAAATAAAGAAAATTTCTGGAATTTTTCCCCAAAATAAGGGGAATTTTTGATTTTTGCTCCAAAATAAAGGGAATTTCTGCATTTTGCCCCAAAATTAGGGGAATTTCTGCAATTTTTCTCCAAAATACGGGGAATTTCTTCCTTTTTGCCCGAAAATAAGGGGAATGCATACCTTTTGCCATATAAAAGGGAAATTTCTTCATTTTTGCTCAAAAATAAGGGGAATTTCTGCCTTTTTGCCTCTAAATAAGTGGAATTTCTGTCTTTTTCCCCAAAAACAAAGGGAATTTCTGCCTTTTTTGCCCCAAAATAAGGGGAATTTCTGACTTATTAACCTGAAATAAGTGAAATTTCTGCAATTTTGCCCCAAAATAAGAGGAATTTCTGCCTTTTGCCCCTAAATATGAGGAATTTCTGCTTTTTTGTCTGAAAATAAAAAGAATGCATACCTTTTTCCCATATGAAAGGAAAATATCTTCATTTTTTGCTCCAAAATAAAGGGAATTTATGCCTTTTTGCACTCAAATAAGGGGAATTTTAGCCTTTTTACCTCAAAATAAGGGGAATTTCTGCATTTTTGCCAAAAAATATTAGAAATTTCTGCCATTTTGCCCCAAAATAAAAAAAATTTCTGCCTTTTTTTCTTTGAAATAAGGGAAATTTCTGCAATTTTGCCCCAAAAAAAGTGGAATTTCTGAGTTTTGCCCCAAAATAAGGAGAATTTCTGTCTTTTTGCCCAAACATATAGGGAATTTCTCCCTTTTTGCCCCACAATTAGGGGAATTTCTGCAATATTGCTCCAAGATATGGGGAATTTCTGCCTTTTTGCCTGAAAATAAGGGGAATGCATAACTTTTTGCCATAAAAAAGTGAAATTTCCTCATTATTGCTCAAAAATAAGGGGAATTTAGGTCTTTTTGCCTCTAAATAAGTGGAATTTCTGTCTTTTTCCCCCAAACCAAAGGTAATTTCTGACTTTTTTGCCCCAAAATAAGGGGAATTTGTGACTTCTGACTTATTACCCTGAAATAAGTGAAATTTCTGCAATTTTGCCCCAAAATAAGGAAAATTTCTGCCTTTTTGCCCCCAAATAAGGGGAATTTCAGCCTTTTTACCTCAAAATTAGGGGAATTTCTGCATTTTTGCCACAAAATATTTGGAATTTCTGCCTTTTGGCCCCATAATAAGGAAAATTTCTGCAATTTTGCCCTAAAATAAGGGGAATTTCTCATTTTTTGTCCCAAAACAAATAAAATTTCAGGCTTTTTACCAGAAAATGAGTGAAATTACTGCAATTTTGCCCCAAAATAAGTGAAATTTCTGCAATTTTGCCCCAAAATAAGGGAAATTTCTGGAATTTTGCCCAAAAATAATTGGAATTTCTGAGTTTTGCCCCAAAATAAAAAGAATTTCTGTCTTTTTGCCCCAACATATAGGGAATTCTGCCTTTTTGCCCAACAATTAGGGGAATTTCTGCAATTTTTTTCCAAAATACGGGGAATTTCTGCCTTTTTGCCCGAAAATAGGGGGAATGCATACCTTTTTGCCATAAAAAAGGGAAATTTCTTCATTTTTGCTCTACAATAAAGGAAATTTCTGCCTTTTTGCCTCTAAATAAGTGGAATTTGTCTTTTTTTCCCAAAACAAAGAGAATTTCTTCCTTTTTGCCCAAAATAAGGAAAATTTCGGACTTTTTTCCCTGAAATAAGTTAAATTTCTGCAATTTTTCCAACATAAGGGAAATTAATGCCTTTTTGCCCCAAATAATGGGAATTCAAGCCTTTTTACCTCAAAATAAGGGGAATTTCTGCATTTTTTGCCACAAAATATTAGGAATTTCTGCCTTTTTGCCCCAAATTAAGGAAAATTTCTGCCTTTTTTCTCTGAAATAAGTGAAATTTCTGCCTTTTGCCACCAAATAAGGGGAATTGAGCCTTTTTCCCCCAAATAAGGCGAATTTCAACCTTATTACCTCAAAATAAGGGAAATTTCTTCCTTTTTGCCAGAAAATATTAGGAATTTCTGCCTTTTTGCCCAAAAATAAGGAAAATTTCTGCCTTTTTTCTCTGAAATAAGTGAAATTTCTGCAATTTTGCCCCAAAATAAGTGAAATTTCTGCAATTTTGCCCCAAAATAAGGGAAATTTTTGGAATTTTGCCAAAAAATAAGTGGAATTTCTGTGTTTTGCCCCAAAATAAAGAGAATTTCTGTCTTTTTGCCCCAACATATAGGGAATTCTGCCTTTTTGCCCCACATAGGGGAATTTCTGCAATTTTTCTCCAAAATACGAGGAATTTCTGCCTTTTTGCCCGAAAATACGGGGAATGCATACCTTTTTGCCATAAAAAAGAAAAATTTCTTCATTTTTGCTCTACAATAAGGGGAATTTCTGCCTTTTTGCCTCTAAATAAGTGGAATTTGTCTTTTTTTTCCCAAAACAAAGAGAATTTCTGCCTCTTTGCCCAAAATAAGGAAAATCTCTGACTTTTTTCCCTGAAATAAGTGAAATTTCTATAATTTTGCCCCAACATAAGGGAAATTTCTGCCTTTTTGCCCCAAATAAGGGGAATTCAAGCCTTTTTACCTCAAAATAAGGGGAATTTCTGCATTTTTGCCACAAAATATTAGGAATTTGTGCCTTTTTGCCCTAAAATAATGAAAATTTCTGCCTTTTTTCTCTGAAATAAGTGAAATTTCTGCAATTTTACCCCAAAGTAAGTGAAATTTCTGCCTTTTTGCCCCCAAATAAGGGGAATTTGAGCCTTTTTGCCCCCAATTAAGGCGAATTTCAACATTATTACCTCAAAATAAAGGAAATTTCTTCCTTTTTGCCACAAAATAAACGGAATTTCTTCCTATTTGCCCCAAAATAAGAAAAATTACTGCAATTTTGCCCCAAAATAAATGGAATTTCTCCCTTTTTGCCCCAAAATAAAGGAAATTTCAGCCTTTTTACCTGAAAATAAATGAAATTTCTGCAATTTTGCACCAAATAAGAGAAATTTGTGCAATTTTGCCCCAAAATAAGGTAAATTTTTGCAATTTTGCCCTAAAATAAAGAAAATTTCTGGAATTTTTCCCCAAAATAAGGGGAATTTTTGATTTTTGCTTCGAAATAAAGGGAATTTCTGCATTTTGCCCCAAAATTAGAGGAATTTCTGCAATTTTTCTCCAAAATACGGGGAATTTCTTCCTTTTTGCCCGAAAATAAGGGGAATGCATAACTTTTTGCCATATAAAATGGAAATTTTTTCATTTTTGCTCCAAAATAAGGGGAATTTCTGCATTTTTGCCTCTAAATAAGTGGAATTTCTGTCTTTTTCCCCCAAAACAAAGGGAATTTCTGCCTTTTTTGCCCCAAAATAAGGGAAATTTCTGCCTTTTTGCCCCAAAATAAGGGGAATTTCTGCCTTTTGCCCCTAAATATGAGGAATTTCTGCCTTTTTGTCTGAAAATAAAAAGAATGCATACCTTTTTGCCATATGAAAGGGAAATTTCTTCATTTTTTGCTCCAAAATAAAGGGAATTTATGCCTTTTTGCACTCAAATAAGGGGAATTTCAGCCGTTTTACCTAAAAATAAGGGGAATTTCTGCATTTTTGCCAAAAAATATTAGGAATTTCTGCCATTTTGCCCCAAAATAAGAAAAATTTCTGCCTTTTTTTCTCTGAAATAAGTGAAATTTCTGCAATTTTGCCCCAAAATAAGTGGAATTTCTGAGTTTTGCCCCAAAATAAGAAGAATTTCTGTCTTTTTGTCCCAACATATAGGGAATTTCTCCCTTTTTGCCCCACAATTAGGGGAATTTCTGCAATTTTACTCAAAGATATGGGGAATTTCTGCCTTTTTGCCTGAAAATAAGGGGAATGCATAACTTTTTGCCATAAAAAAGTGAAATTTCCTCATTATTGCTCAAAAATAAGGGGAATTTAGGTCTTTTTGCCTCTAAATAAGTGGAATTTCTGTCTTTTTCCCCCATAACAAAGGTAATTTCTGACTTTTTTGCCCCAAAATAAGGGGAATTTCTGACTTATTACCCTGAAATAAGTGAAATTTCTGCAATTTTGCCCCAAAATAAGGAAAATTTCTGCCTTTTTGCCCCCAAATAAGGGGAATTTCAGCCTTTTTACCTCAAAATTACGGGAATTTCTGAATTTTTGCCACAAAATATTTGGAATTTCTGCCTTTTGGCCCCATAGTAAGGAAAATTTCTGCAATATTGCCCCAAAATAAGGGAAATTTCTCCTTTTTTGTCCCAAAACAAAGAAAATTTCAGCCTTTTTACCTGAAAATAAGTGAAATTACTCCAATTTTGCCCCAAATAAAAGAAATTTCTTCAATTTTGCCACAAAATAAGGTAAATTTCTGCAATTTTGCCCCAAAATAAGTGAAATTTCTGCTATTTTGCCCCAAAATAAGGGAAATTTCTGGAATTTTGCCCCAAAATAAGTGGAATTTCTGAGTTTTGCCCCAAAATAAGGAGAATTTCTGTCTTTATGCCCCAACATATAGGGAATTTCTGCATTTTGCCCCACAATTAGGGGAATTTCTGCAATTTTTCTCCAAAATACAGGGAATTTCTGCCTTTTTAACCCGAAAATATGGGGAATGCATACCTTTTTGCCATAAAAAAGGAAATTTCTTCATTTTTGCTCCAAAATAAGGGGAATTTCTGCCTTTTTGCCTCTAAATAAGTGGAATTTCTGTCTTTTTTTCCCAAAACAAAGAAAATTTCTGCCTTTTTCCTCAAAATAAGGAAAATTTCTGACTTTTTTCCCTGAAATAAGTGAAATTTCTGCAAGTTTGCCCCAAAATAAGAAAAATTTCTGCCTTTTTGCCACAAATAAGGGGAATTCAAGCCTTTTTACCTCAAAATAAGGGGAATTTCTGCATTTTTGCCACAAAATACTAGGAATTTGTGCCTTTTTGCCCCAAAATAAGGAAAATTTCTGCTTTTTTTCTCTGAAATAAGTGAAATTTCTGAATTTTTGCACCCAAATAAGGAGAATTTGAGCCTTTTTGCCCCCAAATAAGGTGCATTTCAACCTTATTACCTCAAAATAAGGGAAATTTTTTTTTTGCCGCAAAATATACGGAATTTCTGCCTTTTTGCTTCAAAATAAGAAAAATTACTGCAATTTTGCCCCAAAATAAGGGGAATTTCTCCTTTTTTGCTCCAAAATAAAGGATATTTTAGCCTTTTTACCTGAAAATAAATGAAATTTCTGCAATTTTGCATCAAATAAGAGAAATTTGTGCAATTTTGCCCCAAAATAAGGTAAATTCCTGCAATTTTGCCCCAAAATAAAGAAAATTACTGGAATTTTTTCTCAAAATAAGGGGAATTTCTGATTTTTGTCCCAAAATAAAGAGAATTTGTGTATTTTGCCCCAAAATTAGGGGAATTTCTGCAATTTTGCTCCAAGATATGGGGAATTTCTGCCTTTTTGCCTGAAAATAAGGGGAATGCATAACTTTTTGCCATAAAAAAGTGAAATTTCCTCATTATTTCTCCAAAATAAGGGAAATTTCTGTGTTTTGCCTCTTAATAAGTGGAATTTCTGTCTTTTTCCCCCATAACAAAGGTAATTTCTGACTTTTTTGCCCCAAAATAAGGGGAATTTCTGACTTATTACCCTGAAATACGTGAAATTTCTGCAATTTTGCTTCAAAATAAAGAAAATTTCTGCATTTTTGCCCCCAAATAAGGGGAATTTCAGCCTTTTTACCTCAAAATATATGAGGAATTTCTGCATTTTTGCCACAAAATATTCGGAAATTCTGCCTTTTGCCACATAATAAGGAAAATTTCTGCAATTTTGCCCCCCAAATAAGGGGAATTTCTCTTTTTTTGCCCCAAAATAAAGGAAATTTTATCCTTTTTACATGAAAATAAGTGAAATTACTGCAATTTTGCCCCAAATAAGGGAAATTTCTGCAATTTTGCCACAACTAAGGTAAATTTCTGAAATTTTGCCCCAAAATAAGTGAAATTTCTGCAATTTTGCCCCAAATTAAGGGAAATTTCTGGAATTTTGCCCAAAAATAAGTGGAATTTCTGAGTTTTGCCCCAAAATAAAAAGAATTTCTGTCTTTTTGCCCCAACATATAGGGAATTTCTGGCTTTTTGCCCCACAATTAGGGGAATTTCTGCAATTTTTCTCCAAAATACAGGGAATTTCTGCCTTTTTGCCTGAAAATAGGGGGAATGCATACCTTTTTGCCATAATAAATGGAAATTTCTTCATTTTTGCTCCAAAATAAGGGGAATTTCTGCCTTTTTGCCTCTAAATAAGTGGAATTTGAGTCTTTTTTTCCCTAAACAAAGATATTTTCTGCCTTTTTGCCCAAAATAAGGAAAATTTCGGACTTTTTTCCCTGAAATAAGTGAAATTTCTGCATTTTTGCCCCAACATAAGGGAAATTAATGCCTTTTTGCCCCAAATAAGGGGAATTCAAGCCTTTTTACCTCAAAATAAGGGGAATTTCTGCATTTTTGCCACAAAATATTAGGAATTTCTGCTTTTTTTGCCCCAAAATAAGGAAAATTTCTGCCTTTTTTTCTCTGAAATAAGTGAAATTTCTACCTTTTTGCCCCCAAATAAGGGGAATTGAGCCTTTTTGCTCCCAATTAAGGCGAATTTCAACCTTATTACCTCAAAATAAGGGAAATTTCTTCCTTTTTGCCACAAAATATACAGAATTTCTGCCTTTTTGCCCCAAAATAAAAAAAATTACTGCAATTTTGCCCCAAAATAAGGGGAATTTCTCCCTTTTTGCCCCAAAATAAAGGAAATTTCAGCCTTTTTACGTGAAAATAAATGAAATTTCTGCAATTTTGCACCAAATAAGAGAAATTTGTGCAATTTTGCCCAAAAATATGGTAAATTCCTGCAATTTTGCCCCAAAATAAAGAAAATTTTTGGAATTTTTCCCCCAAATAAGGGGAATTGAGCCTTTTTGCTCCCAATTAAGGCGAATTTCAACCTTATTACCTCAAAATAAGGGAAATTTTTTCCTTTTTGCCACAAAATATACGGAATTTCTGCCTTTTTGCCCCAAAATAAAAAAAATTACTGCAATTTTGCCCCAAAATAAGGGGAATTTCTCCCTTTTTGCCCCAAAATAAAGGAAATTTCAGCCTTTTTACCTTAAAATAAATGAAATTTCTGCAATTTTGCACCAAATAAGAGAAATTTGTGCAATTTTGCCCCAAAATAAGTAAAATTCCTGCAATTTTGCTCCAAAGAAAAGAAAATTTCTGGAATTTTGCCCCAAAATAAGGGAAATTTCTGATTTTTGCCCCAAAATAAAGGGAATTTCTGCATTTTGCCTCAAAATTAGGGGAATTTCTGCAATTTTGCTCCAAAATACGGGGAATTTCTTCCTTTTTGTTCGAAAATAAAAGGAATGCATACCTTTTGGCCATATAAAAGGGAAATTTCTTCATTTTTGCTCAAAAATAGGGGGAATTTCTGCCTTTTTGCCTCTAAATAAGTGGAATTTCTGTCTTTTTCCCCCAAAACAAAGGGAATTTCTGCCTTTTTTGCCCCAAAATAAGGGGAATTTCTGACTTATTAACCTGAAATAAGTGAAATTTCTGAAATTTTGCCCCAAAATAAGGAAAATTTCTGCCTTTTTGCCTCCATATAAGAAGAATTTCAGCCTTTTTACCTCAAAATAAGTGGAATTTCTGCATTTTTGCCACAAAATATTCGGAATTTCTGCCTTTTGGCCCCATAATAAGGAAAATTTATGCAATTTTGCCCCAAAATAAGGGGAATTTCTTTTTTTTGCCCCAAAATAAAGAAAATTTCAGCCTTTTTAACTGAAAATAAGTGAAATTACTGCAATTTTGCTCCAATAGAAAAAATTTCGGCAATTTTGCCACAAAATAAAATAAATTTCTGCAAATTTGCCCCAAAATAAAGGAAATTCCTGGAATTTTGCTCCAAATTAAAGGGAATTTCTGATTTTTGCTCCAAAATAAAGGGAAATTCTGACTTTTGCCCCAAAATTAGGGGAATGTCTGCAATTTTGCTCCAAAATACGGTGATTTTTGCATTTTTGCCTGAAAATAAAAGGAATGCATACCTTTTTGCCTTAAAAAAGTGAAATTTCTTCATTTTTGCTCAAAAATAAGGGGAATTTCTGCCCTTTTGCCTCTAAATAAGTGGAATTTCTGTCTTTTTCCCCCAAAACAAAGGGAATTTCTGATTTTTTGCCCCAAAATAAGGAAAATTTCTGCCTTTTTGCCCTGAAATATGTGAAATTTCTGCAATTTTACCCCAAAATAAGGTGAATTTCAGCCTTTTTGTTCGAAAATAAGAAAAATTTTTGCTTTTTTTCTCTGAAATAAGTGAAATTTCTGCAATTTTGCCCTATAATAAGAGAAATTTCTGCAATTTTTCCTCATAATATGAGAAATTTCTGCAATTTTGCCCCAAAATAAGGGGAATTTCTGTTTTTTGCCCCCAAATAAGGGAAATTTCTTCAATCTTGCCCTAAAATAAGGGGAATTTCTTCATTTTGCCCCAAAATAAGGAGAATTTCTGCCTTTTTGCCCCTAAATAAAGAAAATTACTGTAGTTTTTACCCCAAAATTAGGTGAATTTCTGCAATGTTGCTCCATAATACGGGGATTTTCTGCCTTTTCGCCGAAAATACGGGGAATTTCTGCCATTTTGCTGCGAAATAAGTGAAATTTCTGCAGTTTTACCCGAAAATAAATGGAATTTGTGCATTTTTGCCTTAAAATTAGTGAAATTTCTGCAATTTTGCTCCAAAATACAGGTAATTTCTGCCTTTTTGCCCGAAAATAAAAGATATGTATACCTTTTTGCCATAAAAAAGGGAAATTTCTTCATTATTGCCCGTTAATAATGAGATTTTCCAACTTTTTGACTCAAAATAAGTGCAATTTCTGCCTTTTCCCCAAAAATAAACGAAATTTCTGTCTTTTTGCCCCAAAATAAAGGGAATTTCTGACTTTTTGCCCCAAAATAAAAGGAATTTAAGCCTTTTTATCTCAAAATAAGAGGAATTTCTGCTTTTTTGCCTCAAAATATGGGGAATTTCTGCCTTTTTGCCCCAGAAAAAGAAAAATTTCTGCAATTTTGTACCAAAATAAAAGAAATTTCTGCCTTTTTGCCGCAAAATAGGAAAATTTCTGCCTTTTTTTCTGAAATAAGTGAAATTTCTGCAATTTTGCCCCAAAATAAGGGAAATTTCTGCAATTTTGCCCCAATATAAAGGAAATTTCTGCAATTTTGCCCCAAAATAAGGGAAATTTCTGCAATTTTGCACCAATGTAAAAAAAATTCTGCAATTTTGCCCCAAAATAAGAGGAACTTCTGACTTTTTGCTCCCGAAAAAAGGAGATTTTCTGTCTTTTTGCCCCAAAATAAAGAGAATTTCTGCCTTTTTGCCCAAAAATTATTAGAATTTTTGCAATTTTGCTACAAAATACAGGGAATTTCGGCCTTATAGCCCCAAAATAAAGGGAATTTCTGCATTTTCCCCCAATATTTATGGAATTTCTGCATTTTACCTCTAAATAAAAGAAAATTTCTGCATTTAACCTCAAAATAAGAAGAATTTCTGCTTTTTGCCCCAAAATATGGGGAATTTCTGCCTTTTTGTTCCAAAATAAGGAAAATTTCTTCAATTTTGTACTATAATAAAAGAAATTTCTGCTTTTTGCCCCAAAATGAGAAGATTTCTGACTTTTTGACCTGAAATAAATGAAATTTCTGCAATTTTGCCCGAAAATAAGGGAAATTTGTGCCTTTTTGCCCCAAAATAAGAGGTATTTCTGAATTTTGCCCGAAAATATGGGAAATTTCTGCCTTTTTGTCTGAAAATAAGAAGAATGCATACCTTTTTGCCATATAAAAGGGAAATTTCTTCATTTTTTGCTCCAAAATAAGGGGAATTTCTTTCTTTCTGCACCCAAATAAAGAGAATTTCAGCCTTTTTACCTCAAAATAAGGGGGATTTCTGCATTTATGCCACATAATATTAATAATTTCTGCCTTTTTGCCCCAAAATAAGGCAAATTTCTGCCTCTTTTCTCTGAAATAAGTGAAATTTCTGAAATTATTCCCCAAATTAAGTGGAATTTCTGAGTTTTGCCCCAAAATAAGGAGAATTTCTGTCTTTTTGCCCCAACACAATGGGAATTTCTCCCTTTTTGCCCCACAATTAGGGGAATTTCTGCAATTTTGCTCCAAGATAGGGGGAATTTCTGCCTTTTTGCCCGAAAATAAGGGGAATGCATACCTTTTTGCCATAGAAAAGGGAAATTACTTCATTTTTGCTCCAAAATAAAGGAAATTTCTGCCTCTTTGCCTCTAAATAAGTGGAATTTCTGTATTTTTTTCCAAAACAAAAAGAATTTCTGCCTTTTTGCCCAAAATAAGGAAAATTTTTGCCTTTTTTCCCTGAAATAAGTGAAATTTCTGCAATTTTGCCCCAAAATAAGGGAAATTTCTGCCTCTTTGCCCCCAAATAAGGGGAATTTCAGCCTTTTTACCTCAAAATAAGGGGAATTTCTGCATTTTAGCCACAAAATATTCGGAATTTCTGCCTTTTGGCCCCATAATAAAGAATATTTCTGCAATTTTGCCCTAAAATAAGGGAAATTTCTCCTTTTTTGCCCCAAAATAAAGGAAATTTCAGCATTTTTACCTGAAAATAAGTGAAATTACTGCAATTTTGCCCCAAATAAGGGATATTTCTGCAATTTTGCCACAAAATAAGGTAAATTTCTGCAATTTTGCCCCAAAATAAAGTAAATTTCTGGAATTTTGCCCCAAAATAAGGGGAATTTCTGATTTTTGCTCCAAAATAAAGGGAATTTCTTACTTTTGCCCCAAATTAGGGGAATGTCTGCAATTTTGCTCCAAAATACGGTGAATTTTTGCCTTTTTGCCCGAAAATACGGTGAATGCATACCTTTTTAGCTTAAAAAATTGAAATTTCTTCATTTTTGCTCAAAAATAAAAGGAATTTCTGCATTTTTGCCTCTAAATAAGTGGAATTTCTGTCTTTTTCCCCCAAAACAAAGGGAATTTCTGACTTTTTTGCCCCAAAATAAAGGGAATTTCTGACTTATTACCCTGAAATAAGTAAATTTTCTGCAATTTTGCCCCAAAATAAGGGAAATTTCTGCCTTTTTGCCCCCAAATAAGGGGAATTTCAGCTTTTTTACCTCAAAATAAGAGGAATTTCTGCATTTTTATCAAAAAATATAAGGAATTTCTGCCTTTTTGCCCTAAAATAAGGAAAATTTCTGCCTTTTTTCTCTGAAATAAGTGAAATTTCTGCAATTTTGCCCCAAAATAAGGGAAATTTCTGGAATTCTGCCCCAAATAAGTGCAATTTCTGAGTTTTTCCCCAAAATAAGGAGAATCTCTTTTTTTGCCTAAACATATAGGGAATTTCTGCCTTTTTGCCCCACAATTAGGGGAATTTCTGCAATTTTGCTCCAAAATAGGGGGAATTTCTTCGTTTTTGCACGAAAATAAGGGGAATGCATACCTTTTTGCCATATAAAAGAGAAATATTTCATTTTTCTAAAAAATAAGGGGAATTTCTGCCTTTTTGCCTCTAAATAAGTGGAATTTCTGTCTTTTTCCCCCAAAACAAAGGGAATTTCTGTCTTTTTTGCCCCAAAATAAGGGGAATTTCTGACTTATTACCCTGAAATAAGTAAATTTTCTGCAATTTTGCCCCAAAATAAGGGAAATTTCTGCCTTTTTGCCCCCAAATAAGGGGAAATTCAGCCTTTTGACCTCAAAATAAGGGGAATTTCTGCATTTTTGCCACAAAATTTACAGAATTTCTGTCTTTTTACCCTATAATAAGAAAAATTTCTGCAATTTTGTCGCAAAATAAGTGAAATTTCTGCAATTTTGCCTCAAAATAAGGGAAATTTCTGAAATTTTACCTCAAAATAAGGTGATTATCTGATTTTTGCCCCAAAATAAGGGAATTTCTGACTTTTGCCCCAAAATTAGGGGAATGTCAGCAATTTTGCTTTAAAATATGGTGAATTTTTGCCTTTTTGCCCGAAAATAAGGGGAATGCATACCTTTTTGCTATAAAAAACGGAAATTACTTCATTTTTGCTCCAAAATAAAGGGAATTTCTGCCTTTTTGCCTCTAAATAAGTGGAATTTCTGTATTTTTTTCTCAAAACAAAAAGATTTTCTGCCTTTTTGCAAAAAATAAGGAAAATTTCTGCCTTTTTTTCCTGAAATTAGTGAAATTTCTGCAATTTTGCCCCAACATAAGGGAAATTTCTGCCTTTTTGCCCAAAATAAGGGGAATTCAAGCCTTTTTACCTCCAAATAAGGGAAATTTCTGCATTTTTGCCACAAAATATTAGGAATTTCTGCTTTTTTGCCCCAAAATAAGGAAAATTTCTGCCTTTTTTCTCTGAAATAAGTGAAATTTCTGCAATTTTGTCACAAAATAAGTGAAATTTCTGCCTTTTTGCCCCTAAATAAGGGGAATTTCAGCCTTTTTGCCCCCAAACAAGGCGAATTTCAACCTTAATTCCTCAAAATAAGGGAAATTTCTTCCTTTTTGCCATAAAATATACGGAATTTCTGCCTTTTTGCCCCAAAATAAGAAAAATTACTGCAATTTTGCCCCAAAATAAGGGGAATTTCTCTTTTTTTGCCCCAAAATAAAGGAAATTTCAGCCTTTTTACCTGAAAATAAATGAAATTTCTGAAATTTTGCCCCAAATAAGAGAAATTTCTGCAATTTTGCCACAAAATAAGTAAAATTCCTGCAATTTTGCTCCAAAGTAAAGAAAATTTCTGGAATTTTGCCCCAAAATAAGGGGAATTTCTGATTTTTGCCCCAAAATAAAGGGAATTTCTGCATTTTGCCCCAAAATTAGGGGAATTTCTGCAATTTTGCTCCAAAATACGGGGAATTTCTGCCTTTTTGCCTGAAAATAAGGAAAATGCATAACTTTTTGCCATAAAAAAGTAAAATTTCTTCATTTTTGCTCCAAAATAAGGGAAATTTCTGCCTTTTTGCCTCTAAATAAGTGGAATTTCTGTCTTTTCCCCCCTAAACAAAAGAAATTTCTGTCTTTTTTGCCCCAAAATAAGGGGAATTTCTGAATTATTACGCTGAAATAAGTGAAATTTCTGCAATTTTGCCCCAAAATAAGTGCAATTTCTGAGTTTTTCCCCAAAATAAGGAGAATCTGTCTTTTTGCCCAAACATATAGGGAATTTCTGACTTTTTGCCCCACAATTAGGGGAATTTCTGCAATTTTGCTCCAAAATACGGGGAATTTCTTCCTTTTTGCACGAAAATAAGGGGAATGCATAACTTTTTGCCTTATAAAAAAGAAATTTCTTCATTTTTCTCACAAATAAGGGGAATTTCTGCCTTTTTGCTTCTAAATAATTGGAATTTCTGTTTTTTCCCCCAAAACAAAGGGAATTTCTGTCTTTTTTGCCCCAAAATAAGGAAAATTTCTGACTTATTACCCTGAAATAAGTAAATTTTCTGCAATTTTGCCCCAAAATAAGGGAAATTTCTCCATTTTTGCCCCCAAATAAGGGGAATTTCAGCCTTTTTACCTCAAAATAAGAGAAATTTCTGCATTTTTGCCAAAAAATATAAGGAATTTCTGCCTTTTTGCCCTAAAATAAGGAAAATTTCTGCCTTTTTTCTCTGAAATAAGTGAAATTTCTGCAATTTTGCGCCAAAATAAGTGAAATTTATGCAATTTTGCCCAAAAATAAGGGAAATTTCTGGAATTTTGCCCAAAAATAAGTGCAATTTCTGAGTTTATCCCCAAAATAAGGAGAATCTCTCTTTTTGCCTAAACATATAGGGAATTTCTGCCTTTTTGCCTCACAATTAGGGGAATTTCTGCAATTTTGCTCCAAAATACGGGGAATTTCTTCCTTTTTGCACGAAAATAAGGGGAATGCATACCTTTTTGCCATATAAAAGAGAAATATTTCATTTTTCTAAAAAATAAGGGGAATTTCTGCCTTTTTGCCTCTAAATAAGTGGAATTTCTGTCTTTTTCCCCCAAAACAAAGGGAATTTCTGTCTTTTTTGCCCCAAAATAAGGGGAATTTCTGACTTATTACCCTGAAATAAGTAAATTTTCTGCAATTTTGCCCCAAAATAAGGGAAATTTCTGCCTTTTTGCCCCCAAATAAGGGGAAATTCAGCCTTTTGACCTCAAAATAAGGGGAATTTCTGCATTTTTGGAACAAAATTTACAGAATTTCTGTCTTTTTACCCTATAATAAGAAAAATTTCTGCAATTTTGTCGCAAAATAAGTGAAATTTCTGCAATTTTGCCCCAAAATAAGGGAAATTTTTGAAATTTTGCCCCAAAATAAGGGGAATTTCTGATTTTTGCCCCAAAATAAAAGGAATTTCTGACTTTTGCCCCAAAATTAGGGGAATGTCAGCAATTTTGCTAGAAAATACGGTGAATTTTTGCCTTTTTGCCCGAAAATAAGGGGAATGCATAGCTTTTTGCCATAGAAAAGGGAAATTACTTCATTTTTGCTCCAAAATAAAGGGAATTTCTGCCTCTTTGCCTCTAAATAAGTGGAATTTCTGTATTTTTTTCCCAAAACAAAAAGAATTTCTGCCTTTTTGCCCAAAATAAGGAAAATTTTTGCCTTTTTTCCCTGAAATAAGTGAAATTTCTGCAATTTTGCCCCAACATAAGGGAAATTTCTGCCTTTATGCCCCAAATAAGGGGAATTCAAGCCTTTATACCTCCAAATAAGTGAAATTTCTGCATTTTTGCCACAAAATATTAGGAATTTCTGCTTTTTTGCCCCAAAATAAGGAAAATTTCTGCCTTTTTTCTCTGAAATAAGTGAAATTTCTGCAATTTTGTCACAAAATAAGTGAAATTTCTGCCTTTTTGCCCCCAAATAAGGGGAATTTCAGCCTTTTTGCCCCCAAACAAGGCGAATTTCAACCTTAATTCCTCAAAATAAGGGAAATTTCTTCCTTTTTCCATAAAATATACGGAATTTCTGCCTTTTTGCCCCAAAATAAGAAAAATTACTGCAATTTTGCCCCAAAATAAGGGGAATTTCTCTTTTTTTGCCCCAAAATAAAGGAAATTTCAGCCTTTTTACCTGAAAATAAATGAAATTTCTGAAATTTTGCCCCAAATAAGAGAAATTTCTGCAATTTTGCCCCAAAATAAGTAAAATTCCTGCAATTTTGCTCCAAAGAAAAGAAAATTTCTGGAATTTTGCCCCAAAATAAGGGGAATTTCTGATTTTTGCCCCAAAATAAAGGGAATTTCTGCATTTTGCCCCAAAATTAGGGGAATTTCTGCAATTTTGCTCCAAAATACGGGGAATTTCTGCCTTTTTGCCTGAAAATAAGGAAAATGCATAACTTTTTGCCATAAAAAAGTAAAATTTCTTCATTTTTGCTCCAAAATAAGGGAAATTTTTGCCTTTTTGCCTCTAAATAAGTGGAATTTCTGTCTTTTCCCCCCAAAACAAAAGAAATTTCTGTCTCTTTTGCCCCAAAATAAGGGGAATTTCTGAATTATTACGCTGAAATAAGTGAAATTTCTGCAATTTTGCCCCAAAATAAGGGAAATTTTCTGCCTTTTTGCCTCCAAATAAAAAGAATTTCAGCATTTTACCTCAAAATAAGGGGAATTTCTGCATTTTTGCCACAAAATTATAGGAATTTCTGCCTTTTTGCCACAAAATAAGGAAAATTTCTGGCTTTTTTCCCCAGAAATAAGTGAAATTTCTGCAATTTTGCCCCAAAATAAGTGCAATTTCTGAGTTTTTCCCCAAAATAAGGAGAATCTGTCTTTTTGCCCAAACATATAGGGAATTTCTGACTTTTTGCCCCACAATTAGGGGAATTTCTGCAATTTTGCTCCAAAATACGGGGAATTTCTTCCTTTTTGCACGAAAATAAGGGGAATGCATACCTTTTTGCCATAAAAAAAGAAATTTCTTCATTTTTCTCACAAATAAGGGGATTTTCTGCCTTTTTGCCCCTAAATAAGTGGAATTTCTGTTTTTTCCCCCAAAACAAAGGGAATTTCTGTCTTTTTTGCCCCAAAATAAGGGGAATTTCTGACTTATTACCCTGAAATAAGTAAATTTTCTGCAATTTTGCCCCAAAATAAGGGAAATTTCTGCATTTTTGCCCCCAAATAAGGGGAATTTCAGCCTTTTTACCTCAAAATAAGAGGAATTTCTGCATTTTTGCCAAAAAATATAAGGAATTTCTGCCTTTTTGCCCTAAAATAAGGAAAATTTCTGCCTTTTTTCCCCGAAATAATTGAAATTTCTGCAATTTTGCGCCAAAATAAGTGAAATTTCTGCAATTTTGCCCAAAAATAAGGGAAATTTCTGGAATTTTGCCCAAAAATAAGTGCAATTTCTGAGTTTATCCCCAAAATAAGGAGAATCTCTCTTTTTGCCTAAACATATAGGGAATTTCTGCCTTTTTGCCTCACAATTAGGGGAATTTCTGCAATTTTGCTCCAAAATACGGGGAATTTCTTCCTTTTTGCACGAAAATAAGGGGAATGCATACCTTTTTGCCATATAAAAGAGAAATATTTCATTTTTCTAAAAAATAAGGGGAATTTCTGCCTTTTTGCCTCTAAATAAGTGGAATTTCTGTCTTTTTCCCCCAAAACAAAGGGAATTTCTGTCTTTTTTGCCCCAAAATAAGGGGAATTTCTGACTTATTACCCTGAAATAAGTAAATTTTCTGCAATTTTGCCCCAAAATAAGGGAAATTTCTGCCTTTTTGCCCCCAAATAAGGGGAAATTCAGCATTTGACCTCAAAATAAGGGGAATTTCTGCATTTTTGGAACAAAATTTACAGAATTTCTGCCTTTTTGCCCCATAATAAGAAAAATTTCTGCAATTTTGTCGCAAAATAAGTGAAATTTCTGCAATTTTGCCCCAAAATAAGGGAAATTTTTGAAATTTTGCCCCAAAATAAGGGGAATTTCTGATTTTTGCCCCAAAATAAAAGGAATTTCTGACTTTTGCCCCAAAATTAGGGGAATGTCAGCAATTTTGCTAGAAAATACGGTGAATTTTTGCCTTTTTGCCCGAAAATAAGGGGAATGCATACCTTTTTGCCATAGAAAAGGGAAATTACTTCATTTTTGCTCCAAAATAAAGGGAATTTCTGCCTCTTTGCCTCTAAATAAGTGGAATTTCTGTATTTTTTTCCCAAAACAAAAAGAATTTCTGCCTTTTTGCCCAAAATAAGGAAAATTTTTGCCTTTTTTCCCTGAAATAAGTGAAATTTCTGCAATTTTGCCCCAACATAAGGGAAATTTCTGCCCTTTTGCCCCAAATAAGGGGAATTCAAGCCTTTATACCTCCAAATAAGTGAAATTTCTGCATTTTTGCCACAAAATATTAGGAATTTCTGCTTTTTTGCCCCAAAATAAGGAAAATTTCTGCCTTTTTTCTCTGAAATAAGTGAAATTTCTGCAATTTTGTCACAAAATAAGTGAAATTTCTGCCTTTTTGCCCCCAAATAAGGGGAATTTCAGCCTTTTTGCCCCCAAACAAGGCGAATTTCAACCTTAATTCCTCAAAATAAGGGAAATTTCTTCCTTTTTCCATAAAATATACGGAATTTCTGCCTTTTTGCCCCAAAATAAGAAAAATTACTGCAATTTTGCCCCAAAATAAGGGGAATTTCTCTTTTTTTGCCCCAAAATAAAGGAAATTTCAGCCTTTTTACCTGAAAATAAATGAAATTTCTGAAATTTTGCCCCAAATAAGAGAAATTTCTGCAATTTTGCCCCAAAATAAGTAAAATTCCTGCAATTTTGCTCCAAAGAAAAGAAAATTTCTGGAATTTTGCCCCAAAATAAGGGAAATTTCTGATTTTTGCCCCAAAATAAAGGGAATTTCTGCATTTTGCCCCAAAATTAGGGGAATTTCTGCAATTTTGCTCCAAAATACGGGGAATTTCTGCCTTTTTGCCTGAAAATAAGGAAAATGCATAACTTTTTGCCATAAAAAAGTAAAATTTCTTCATTTTTGCTCCAAAATAAGGGAAATTTCTGCCTTTTTGCCTCTAAATAAGTGGAATTTCTGTCTTTTCCCCCCAAAACAAAAGAAATTTCTGTCTCTTTTGCCCCAAAATAAGGGGAATTTCTGAATTATTACGCTGAAATAAGTGAAATTTCTGCAATTTTGCCCCAAAATAAGGGAAATTTTCTGCCTTTTTGCCTCCAAATAAAAAGAATTTCAGCATTTTACCTCAAAATAAGGGGAATTTCTGCATTTTTGCCACAAAATTATAGGAATTTCTGCCTTTTTGCCACAAAATAAGGAAAATTTCTGGCTTTTTTCCCCAGAAATAAGTGAAATTTCTGCAATTTTGCCCCAAAATAAGTTCAATTTCTGAGTTTTTCCCCAAAATAAGGAGAATCTGTCTTTTTGCCCAAACATATAGGGAATTTCTGACTTTTTGCCCCACAATTAGGGGAATTTCTGCAATTTTGCTCCAAAATACGGGGAATTTCTTCCTTTTTGCACGAAAATAAGGGGAATGCATACCTTTTTGCCATAAAAAAAGAAATTTCTTCATTTTTCTCACAAATAAGGGGATTTTCTGCCTTTTTGCCCCTAAATAAGTGGAATTTCTGTTTTTTCCCCCAAAACAAAGGGAATTTCTGTCTTTTTTGCCCCAAAATAAGGGGAATTTCTGACTTATTACCCTGAAATAAGTAAATTTTCTGCAATTTTGCCCCAAAATAAGGGAAATTTCTGCATTTTTGCCCCCAAATAAGGGGAATTTCAGCCTTTTTACCTCAAAATAAGAGGAATTTCTGCATTTTTGCCAAAATATATAAGGAATTTCTGCCTTTTTGCCCTAAAATAAGGAAAATTTCTGCCTTTTTTCTCTGAAATAAGTGAAATTTCTGCAATTTTGCGCCAAAATAAGTGAAATTTATGCAATTTTGCCCAAAAATAAGGGAAATTTCTGGAATTTTGCCCAAAAATAAGTGCAATTTCTGAGTTTATCCCCAAAATAAGGAGAATCTCTCTTTTTGCCTAAACATATAGGGAATTTCTGCCTTTTTGCCTCACAATTAGGGGAATTTCTGCAATTTTGCTCCAAAATACGGGGAATTTCTTCCTTTTTGCACGAAAATAAGGGGAATGCATACCTTTTTGCCATATAAAAGAGAAATATTTCATTTTTCTAAAAAATAAGGGGAATTTCTGCCTTTTTGCCTCTAAATAAGTGGAATTTCTGTCTTTTTCCCCCAAAACAAAGGGAATTTCTGTCTTTTTTGCCCCAAAATAAGGGGAATTTCTGACTTATTACCCTGAAATAAGTAAATTTTCTGCAATTTTGCCCCAAAATAAGGGAAATTTCTGCCTTTTTGCCCCCAAATAAGGGGAATTTAAGCCTTTTGACCTCAAAATAAGGGGAATTTCTGCATTTTTGGAACAAAATTTACAGAATTTCTGCCTTTTTGCCCCATAATAAGAAAAATTTCTGCAATTTTGTCGCAAAATAAGTGAAATTTCTGCAATTTTGCCCCAAAATAAGGGAAATTTTTGAAATTTTGCCCCAAAATAAGGGGAATTTCTGATTTTTGCCCCAAAATAAAAGGAATTTCTGACTTTTGCCCCAAAATTAGGGGAATGTCAGCAATTTTGCTAGAAAATACGGTGAATTTTTGCCTTTTTGCCCGAAAATAAGGGGAATGCATACCTTTTTGCCATAGAAAAGGGAAATTACTTCATTTTTGCTCCAAAATAAAGGGAATTTCTGCCTCTTTGCCTCTAAATAAGTGGAATTTCTGTATTTTTTTCCCAAAACAAAAAGAATTTCTGCCTTTTTGCCCAAAATAAGGAAAATTTTTGCCTTTTTTCCCTGAAATAAGTGAAATTTCTGCAATTTTGCCCCAACATAAGGGAAATTTCTGCCTTTATGCCCGAAATAAGGGGAATTCAAGCCTTTATACCTCCAAATAAGTGAAATTTCTGCATTTTTGCCACAAAATATTAGGAATTTCTGCTTTTTTGCCCCAAAATAAGGAAAATTTCTGCCTTTTTTTCTCTGAAATAAGTGAAATTTCTGCAATTTTGTAACAAAATAAGTGAAATTTCTGCCTTTTTGCCCCCAAATAAGGGGAATTTCAGCCTTTTTGCCCCCAAACAAGGCGAATTTCAACCTTAATTCCTCAAAATAAGGGAAATTTCTTCCTTTTTGCCATAAAATATATGGAATTTCTGCCTTTTTGCCCCAAAATAAAAAAAATTACTGCAATTTTGCCCCAAAATAAGGGTAATTTCTCTTTTTTTGCCCCAAAATAAAGGAAATTTCAGCCCTTTTACCTGAAAATAAATGAAATTTCTGAAATTTTGCCCCAAATAAGAGAAATTTCTGCAATTTTGCCCCAAAATAAGTTAAATTCCTGCAATTTTGCTCCAAAGTAAAGAAAATTTCTGGAATTTTGCCCCAAAATAAGGGGAATTTCTGATTTTTGCCCCAAAATAAAGGGAATTTCTACATTTTGCCCCAAAATTAGGGGAATTTCTGCAATTTTGCTCCAAAATACGGGGAATTTCTGCCTTTTTCCCTGAAAATAGGGAAAATGCATAACTTTTTGCCATAAAAAAGTGAAATTTCTTCATTTTTGCTCCAAAATAAGGGGAATTTCTTCCTTTTTGCCTCTAAATAAGTGGAATTTCTGTATTTTCCTCCCAAAACAAAGGAAATTTCTGCAATTTTGCCCCAAAATAAAGGAAATTTCTGAAATTTTGCCCGAAAATAAGGGGAATTTCTGATTTTTGCCCCAAAATAAAGGGAATTTCTGACTTTTGCCCCATAATTAGGGGAATGTCAGCAATTTTGCTCCAAAATACTGTGAATTATTGCCTTTTTGCCCGAAAATAAGGGGAATGCATACCTTTTTGCCATAAAAAAGGGAAATTACTTCATTTTTGCTCCAAAATAAAGGGAATTTCTGCTTTTTTGCCTCTAAATAAGTGGAATTTTTGTATTTTTTTCCCAAAACAAAAAGAATTTCTGCCTTTTTGCCCAAAATAAGGAAAATTTCTGCCTTTTTTCCCTGAAATAAGTGAAATTTCTGCAATTTTGCCCCAACATAAGGGAAATTTCTGCCCTTTTGCCCCAAATAAGGGGAATTCAAGCCTTTTTACCTCCAAATAAGGGAAATTTCTGCATTTTTGCCACAAAATATTAGGAATTTCTGCTTTTTTGCCCCAAAATAAGGAAAATTTCTGCCTTTTTTCTCTGAAATAAGTGAAATTTCTGCAATTTTGTCACAAAATAAGTGAAATTTCTGCCTTTTTGCCCCCAAATAAGGGGAATTTCAGCCTTTTTGCCCCCAAACAAGGCGAATTTCAACCTTAATTCCTCAAAATAAGGGAAATTTCTTCCTTTTTGCCATAAAATATACGGAATTTCTGCCTTTTTGCCCCAAAATAAAAAAAATTACTGCAATTTTGCCCCAAAATAAGGGTAATTTCTCTTTTTTTGCCCCAAAATAAAGGAAATTTCAGCCCTTTTACCTGAAAATAAATGAAATTTCTGAAATTTTGCCCCAAATAAGAGAAATTTCTGCAATTTTGCCCCAAAATAAGTTAAATTCCTGCAATTTTGCTCCAAAGTAAAGAAAATTTCTGGAATTTTGCCCCAAAATAAGGGGAATTTCTGATTTTTGCCCCAAAATAAAGGGAATTTCTACATTTTGCCCCAAAATTAGGGGAATTTCTGCAATTTTGCTCCAAAATACGGGGAATTTCTGCCTTTTTCCCTGAAAATAGGGAAAATGCATAACTTTTTGCCATAAAAAAGTGAAATTTCTTCATTTTTGCTCCAAAATAAGGGGAATTTCTTCCTTTTTGCCTCTAAATAAGTGGAATTTCTGTATTTTCCTCCCAAAACAAAGGAAATTTCTGCAATTTTGCCCCAAAATAAGGGAAATTTCTGAAATTTTGCCCCAAAATAAGGGGAATTTCTGATTTTTGCCACAAAATAAAGGGAATTTCTGACTTTTGCCCCAAAATTAGGGGAATGTCAGCAATTTTGCTCCAAAATACTGTGAATTATTGCCTTTTTGCCCGAAAATAAGAGGAATGCATACCTTTTTGCCATAAAAAAGGGAAATTACTTCATTTTTGCTCCAAAATAAAGGGAATTTCTGCCTTTTTGCCTCTAAATAAGTGGAATTTTTGTATTTTTTTCCCAAAACAAAAAGAATTTCTGCCTTTTTGCCCAAAATAAGGAAAATTTCTGCCTTTTTTCCCTGAAATAAGTGAAATTTCTGCAATTTTGCCCCAACATAAGGGAAATTTCTGCCCTTTTGCCCCAAATAAGGGGAATTCAAGCCTTTTTACCTCCAAATAAGGGAAATTTCTGCATTTTTGCCACAAAATATTAGGAATTTCTGCTTTTTTGCCCCAAAATAAGGAAAATTTCTGCCTTTTTTCTCTGAAATAAGTGAAATTTCTGCAATTTTGTCACAAAATAAGTGAAATTTCTGCCTTTTTGCCCCCAAATAAGGGGAATTTCAGCCTTTTTGCCCCCAAACAAGGCGAATTTCAACCTTAATTTTCCAAAATAGGGGAAATTTTTCCTTTTTGCCATAAAATATACGGAATTTCTGCCTTTATGCCCCAAAATAAGAAAAATTACTGCAATTTTGCCCCAAAATAAGGGTAATTTCTCTTTTTTTGCCCCAAAATAAAGGAAATTTCAGCCTTTTTACCTGAAAATAAATGAAATTTTTGAAATTTTGCCCCAAATAAGAGAAATTTCTGCAATTTTGCCCCAAAATAAGTTAAATTCCTGCAATTTTGCTCGAAAGTCAAGAAAATTTCTGGAATTTTGCCCCAAAATAAGGGGAATTTCTGATTTTTGCCCCAAAATAAAGGGAATTTCTGCATTTTGCCCCAAAATTAGGGGAATTTCTGCAATTTTGCTCCAAAATACGGGGAATTTCTGCCTTTTTGCCTGAAAATAAGGAAAATGCATAACTTTTTGCCATAAAAAAGTAAAATTTCTTCATTTTTGCTCCAAAATAAGGGAAATTTCTGCCTTTTTGCCTCTAAATAAGTGGAATTTCTGCCTTTTCCCCAAATATAAATGAAATTTCTGTCTTTTTTGCCCCAAAATAAGGGGAATTTCTGAATTATTACGCTGAAATAAGTGAAATTTCTGCAATTTTGCCCCAAAATAAGGGAAAATTTCTGCCTTTTTGCCTCCAAATAAAAAGAATTTCAGCATTTTACCTCAAAATAAGGGGAATTTCTGCATTTTTGCCACAAAATTATAGGAATTTCTGCCTTTTTGCCACAAAATAAGGAAAATTTCTGGCTTTTTTACCCAGAAATAAGTGAAATTTCTGCAATTTTGCCCCAAAATAAGTGCAATTTCTGAGTTTTTCCCCAAAATAAGGAGAATCTGTCTTTTTGCCCAAACATATAGGGAATTTCTGACTTTTTGCCCCACAATTAGGGGAATTGCTGCAATTTTGCTCCAAAATACGGGGAATTTCTTCCTTTTTGCATGAAAATAAGGGGAATGCATACCTTTTTGCCATATAAAAAAGAAATTTCTTCATTTTTCTCACAAATAAGGGGAATTTCTGCCTTTTTGCCTCTAAATAAGTGGAATTTCTGTTTTTTCCCCCAAAACAAAGGGAATTTCTGTCTTTTTTGCCCCAAAATAAGGGGAATTTCTGACTTATTACCCTGAAATAAGTAAATTTTCTGCAATTTTGCCCCAAAATAAGGGAAATTTCTGCATTTTTGCCCCCAAATAAGGGGAATTTCAGCCTTTTTACCTCAAAATAAGAGGAATTTCTGCATTTTTGCCAAAAAATATAAGGAATTTCTGCCTTTTTGCCCTAAAATAAGGAAAATTTCTGCCTTTTTTCTCTGAAATAAGTGACATTTCTGCAATTTTGCGCCAAAATAAGTGAAATTTCTGCAATTTTGCCCAAAAATAAGGGAAATTTCTGGAATTTTGCCCAAAAATAAGTGCAATTTCTGAGTTTATCCCCAAAATAAGGAGAATCTCTCTTTTTGCCTAAACATATAGGGAATTTCTGCCTTTTTGCCTCACAATTAGGGGAATTTCTGCAATTTTGCTCCAAAATACGGGGAATTTCTTTCTTTTTGCACGAAAATAAGGGGAATGCATACCTTTTTGCCATATAAAAGAGAAATATTTCATTTTTCTAAAAAATAAGGGGAATTTCTGCCTTTTTGCCTCTAAATAAGTGGAATTTCTGTCTTTTTCCCCCAAAACAAAGGGAATTTCTGTCTTTTTTGCCCCAAAATAAGGGGAATTTCTGCCTCTTTGCCTCTAAATAAGTGGAATTTCTATATTTTTTTCCCAAAACAAAAAGAATTTCTGCCCTTTTGCCCAAAATAAGGAAAATTTTTGCCTTTTTTCCCTGAAATAAGTGAAATTTCTGCAATTTTGCCCCAACATAAGGGAAATTTCTGCCTTTTTGCCCCCAAATAAGGAAAATTTAAGCCTTTTGACCTCAAAATAAGGGGAATTTCTGCATTTTTGGAACAAAATTTACAGAATTTCTGCCTTTTTGCCCCATAATAAGAAAAATTTCTGCAATTTTGTCGCAAAATAAGTGAAATTTCTGCAATTTTGCCCCAAAATAAGGGAAATTTTTGAAATTTTGCCCCAAAATAAGAGGAATTTCTGATTTTTGCCCCAAAATAAAAGGAATTTCTGACTTTTGCCCCAAAATTAGGGGAATGTCAGCAATTTTGATAGAAAATACGGTGAATTTTTGCCTTTTTGCCCGAAAATAAGGGGAATGCATAGCTTTTTGCCATAGAAAAGGGAAATTACTTCATTTTTGCTCCAAAATAAAGGGAATTTCTGCCTCTTTGCCTCTAAATAAGTGGAATTTCTATATTTTTTTCCCAAAACAAAAAGAATTTCTGCCCTTTTGCCCAAAATAAGGAAAATTTTTGCCTTTTTTCCCTGAAATAAGTGAAATTTCTGCAATTTTGCCCCAACATAAGGGAAATTTCTGCCTTTATGCCCCAAATAAGGGGAATTCAAGCCTTTATACCTCCAAATAAGTGAAATTTCTGCATTTTTGCCACAAAATATTAGGAATTTCTGCTTTTATGCCCCAAAATAAGGAAAATTTCTGCCTTTTTTCTCTGAAATAAGTGAAATTTCTGCAATTTTGTCACAAAATAAGTGAAATTTCTGCCTTTTTGCCCTTAAATAAGGGGAATTTCAGCCTTTTTGCCCCCAAACAAGGCGAATTTCAACCTTAATTCCTCAAAATAAGGGAAATTTCTTCCTTTTTGCCATAAAATATACGGAATTTCTGCCTTTTTGCCCCAAAATAAGAAAAATTACTGCAATTTTGCCCCAAAATAAGGGGAATTTCTCTTTTTTTGCCCCAAAATAAAGGAAATTTCAGCCTTTTTACCTGAAAATAAATGAAATTTCTGAAATTTTGCCCCAAATAAGAGAAATTTCTGCAATTTTGCCCCAAAATAAGTAAAATTCCTGCAATTTTGCTCCAAAGTAAAGAAAATTTCTGGAATTTTGCCCCAAAATAAGGGGAATTTCTGATTTTTGCCCCAAAATAAAGGGAATTTCTGCATTTTGCCCCAAAATTAGGGGAATTTCTGCAATTTTGCTCCAAAATACGGGGAATTTCTGCCTTTTTGCCTGAAAATAGGGAAAATGCATAACTTTTTGCCATAAAAAAGTGAAATTTCTTCATTTTTGCTCCAAAATAAGGGGAATTTCTGCCTTTTTGCCTCTAAATAATTGGAATTTCTGTCTTTTCCCCCCAAAACAAAGGAAATTTCTGTCTTTTTTGCCCCAAAATAAGGGGAATTACTGAAATATTACGCTGAAATAAGTGAAATTTCTGCAATTTTGCCCCAAACTAAGGGAAATTTCTGCCTTTTTGCCTCCAAATAAAAAGAATTTCAGCGTTTTACCTCAAAATAAGGGGAATTTCTGCATTTTTGCCACAAAATTATAGGAGTTTCTGCCTTTTTGCCACAAAATAAGGAAAATTTCTGGCTTTTTGCCCCTGAAATAAGTGAAATTTCTGCAATTTTGCCCCAAAATAAGTTGAATTTCTGAGTTTTTGCCTAAACTAAGGAGAATCTGTCTTTTTGCCCAAACATATAGGGAATTTCTGACTTTTTGCCCCACAATTAGAGGAATTTCTGCAATTTTGCTCCAAAATACGGGGAATTTCTTCCTTTTTGCACAAAAATAAGGGGAATGCATACCTTTTTGCCATATAAAAGAGAAATTTCTTCATTTTTCTCAAAAATAAGGGGAATTTCTGCCTTTTTGCCTCTAAATAAGTGGAATTTCTGTTTTTTCCCCCAAAACAAAGGGAATTTCTGTATTTTTTGCCCCAAAATAAGGGGAATTTCTGACTTATTACCCTGAAATAAGTAAAATTTCTGCAATTTTGCCCCAAAATAAGGGAAATTTCTGCCTTTTTGCCCTCAAATAAGGGGAATTTCAGCCTTTTTACCTCAAAATAAGAGGAATTTCTGCATTTTTGCCAAAAAATATAAGGAATTTCTGCCTTTTTGCCCTAAAATAAGGAAAATTTCTGCCTTTTTTCTCTGAAATAAGTGAAATTTCTGCAATTTTGCGCCAAAATAAGTGAAATTTCTGCAATTTTGCCTCAAAATAAGGGAAATTTCTGGAATTTTGCCCCAAAATAAGTGCAATTTCTGAGTTTTTCCCCAAAATAAGGAGAATCTCTCTTTTTGCCTAAACATATAGGGAATTTCTGCCTTTTTGCCTCTAAATAAGTGGAATTTCTGTCTTTTCCCCCCTAAACAAAAGAAATTTCTGTCTTTTTTGCCCCAAAATAAGGGGAATTTCTGAATTATTACGCTGAAATAAGTGAAATTTCTGCAATTTTGCCCCAAAATAAGTGCAATTTCTGAGTTTTTCCCCAAAATAAGGAGAATCTGTCTTTTTGCCCAAACATATAGGGAATTTCTGACTTTTTGCCCCACAATTAGGGGAATTTCTGCAATTTTGCTCCAAAATACGGGGAATTTCTTCCTTTTTACACGAAAATAAGGGGAATGCATACCTTTTTGCCATATAAACAAGAAATATTTCATTTTTCTAAAAAATAAGTGGAATTTTTGCCTTTTTGCCTATAAATAAGTGGAATTTCTGTCTTTTTCCCCCAAAACAAAGGGAATTTCTGTCTTTTTTGCCCCAAAATAAGGGGAATTTCTGACTTATTACCCTGAAATAAGTAAATTTTCTGCAATTTTGCCCCAAAATAAGGGAAATTTCTGCCTTTTTGCCCCCAAATAAGGGGAATTTCAGCCTTTTTACCTCAAAATAAGGGGAATTTCTGCATTTTTGCCACAAAATTTACAGAATTTCTGCCTTTTTGCCCCATAATAAGAAAAATTTCTGCAATTTTGTCGCAAAATAAGTGAAATTTCTGCAATTTTGCCCAAAAATAAGGGAAATTTCTGAAATTTTGCCCCAAAATAAGGGGAATTTCTGATTTTTCCACAAAATAAAGGGAATTTCTGACTTTTGCCCCAAATTTAGGGGAATGTCAGCAATTTTGCTCCAAAATACGGTGAATTTTTGCCTTTTTGCCCGAAAATAAGGGAAATGCATACCTTTTTGCCATAAAAAAGGGAAATTACTTCATTTTTGCTCCAAAATAAAGGGAATTTCTGCCTTTTTGCCTATAATAAGTGGAATTTCTGTATTTTTTTCCCAAAACAAAAAGAATTTCTGCCTTTTTGCCCAAAATAAGGAAAATTTCTGCGTTTTTTCCCTGAAATAAGTGCAATTTCTGCAATTTTGCCCCAACATAAGGGAAATTTCTGCCTATTTGCCCCAAATAAGGGGAATTCAAGCCTTTTTACCTCCAAATAAGGGAAATTTCTGCATTTTTGCCACAAAATATTAGGAATTTCTGCGTTTTTGCCCCAAAATAAGGAAAATTTCTGCCTTTTTTTTCTGAAACAAGTGAAATTTCTGCAATTTTGTCACAAAATAAGTGAAATTTCTGCAATTTTGCCCCAAAATAAGGGAAATTTCTGCATTTTTGCCCCATAATAAGAAAAATTTTTGCAATTTTGTCGCAAAATAAGTGAAATTTCTGCAATTTTGCCCAAAATTAAAGGAAATTTCTGAAATTTTGCCCCAAAATAAGGGGAATTTCTGATTTTTGCCCCAAAATAAAGGGAATTTCTGACTTTTGCCCCAAAATTAGGGGAATGTCAGCAATTTTGCTCCAAAATACGGTGAATTTTTGCCTTTTTGCCCGAAAATAAGGGGAATGCATACCTTTTTGCTATAAAAAAGGGAAATTACTTCATTTTTGCTCCAAAATAAAGAAAATTTCTGCCTTTTTGCCTCTAGATAAGTGGAATTTCTGTATTTTTTTCCCAAAACAAAAAGAATTTCTGCCTTTTTGCCCAAAATAAGGAAAATTTCTGCGTTTTTTCCCTGAAATAAGTGAAATTTCTGCAATTTTGCCCCAACATAAGGTAAATTTCTGCCTTTTTGTCCCAAATAAGGGGAATTCAAGCCTTTTTACCTCAAAATAAAGGGAATTTCTGCATTTTTGCCACAAAATATTAGGAATTTCTTCTTTTTTGACCCAAAATAAGGAAAATTTCTGCCTTTTTTCTTTGAAATAATGAAATTTCTGCAATTTTGTCACAAAAAAGTGAAATTTCTGCCTTTTTGCCCCCAAATAAGGGGAATTTCAGCCTTTTTGCCCCCAAACAAGGCGAATTTCAACCTTAATTCCTCAAAATAAAGGAAATTTCTTCTTTTTTGCCATAAAATATACGGAATTTCTGCCTTTTTGCCCCAAAATAAGAAAAATTACTGCAATTTTGCTCCAAAATAAGAGTAATTTCTCTTTTTTTGCCCCAAAATAAAGGAAATTTCAGCCTTTTTACCTGAAAATAAATGAAATTTCTGAAATTTTGCCCCAAATAAGAGAAATTTCTGCAATTTTGCCCCAAAATAAGTTAAATTCCTGCAATTTTGCTCCAAAGTAAAGAAAATTTCTGGAATTTTGCCCCAAAATAAGGGGAATTTCTGATTTTTGCCCCAAAATAAAGGGAATTTCTACATTTTGCCCCAAAATTAGGGGAATTTCTGCAATTTTGCTCCAAAATACGGGGAATTTCTGCCTTTTTCCCTGAAAATAGGGAAAATGCATAACTTTTTGCCATAAAAAAGTGAAATTTCTTCATTTTTGCTCCAAAATCAGAGGAATTTCTGCCTTTTTGCCTCTAAATAAGTGGAATTTCTGTCTTTTCCCCCCAAAACAAAGGAAATTTCTGTCTTTTTTGCCCCAAAATAAGGGGAATTTCTGAATTATTACGCTGAAATAAGTGAAATTTCTGCAATTTTGCCCCAAAATAAGGGAAATTTCTACCTTTTTGCCTCCAAATAAAAAGAATTTCAGCATTTTACCTCAAAATAAGGGGAATTTCTGCATTTTTGCCACAAAATTATAGGAATTTCTGCCTTTTTGCCACAAAATAAGGAAAATTTCTGGCTTTTTACCCCTGAAATAAGTGAAATTTCTGCAATTTTGCCCCAAAATAAGTTGAATTTCTGAGTTTTTGCCCAAAATAAAGAGAATCTGTCTTTTTGCCCAAACATATAGGGAATTTCTGACTTTTTGCCCCACAATTAGGGGAATTTCTGCAATTTTGCTCCAAAATACGGGGAATTTCTTCCTTTTTGCACGAAAATAAGGGGAATGCATACCTTTTTGCCATATAAAAGAGAAATTTCTTCATTTTTCTCAAAAATAAGGGGAATTTCTGCCTTTTTGCCTCTAAATAAGTGGACTTTCTGTTTTTTCCCCCAAAACAAAGGGAATTTCTGTCTTTTTTGTCCCAAAATAAGGGGAATTTCTGACTTATTACCCTGAAATAAGTAAAATTTCTGCAATTTTGCCCCAAAATAAGGGAAATTTCTGCCTTTTTGCCCCCAAATAAGAAGAATTTCAGCCTATTTACTTCAAAATAAGGGGAATTTCTGCATTTTTGCCACAAAATTTACAGATTTTCTTCCTTTTTGCCCCATAATAAGAAAAATTTCTCCAATTTTGCCCCAAAATAAGTGAAATTTCTACAATTTTGCCCCAAAATAAGGGAAATTTTTGAAATTTTGCCCCAAAATAA
Organism: Micromys minutus; assembly: GCF_963924665.1. NCBI lineage: Eukaryota > Metazoa > Chordata > Mammalia > Rodentia > Muridae > Micromys > Micromys minutus. Next base: position 243,367 of record NW_027667642.1, on the reverse strand, counting down.
GGGGAATTTCTGATTTTTGCCCCAAAATAAAAGGAATTTCTGACTTTTGCCACAAAATTAGGGGAATGTCAGCAATTTTGCTCCAAAATACGGTGAATTTTTGCCTTTTTGCCTGAAAATAAGGGGAATGCATACCTTTTTGCCATAAAAAAAAAGAAATTTCTTCATTTTTGCTCCAAAACAAGGGGAATTTCTGCATTTTTGCCTCTAAATAAGTGGAATTTCTGTCTTTTTTTCCCAAAACAAAAAGAATTTCTGACTTTTTGCCCAAAATAAAGAAAATTTCTGCCTTTTTTCCCCCAAATAAAGGGAATATGAGCCTTTTTGCCCCCAAATAAGGGGAATTTCAACATTATTACCTCAAGATAAGGGGAATTTCTGCTTTTTTGCCTCTAAATTAGTGGAATTTCTGTCATTTTTCTTTAAAACAAAGGGAATTTCTGTCTTTTTTGCCCCAAAATAAGGGGAATTTCTGACTTATTACCCTTAAATAAGTAAAATTTCTGCAATTTCGCCCTAAAATAAGGGAAATTTCTGCCTTTTTGCCCCCAAATAAGGGGAATTTCAGGCTTTTTACCTCAAAATAAGAAGAATTTCTGCATTTTTGCCACAAAATTTACGGAATTTCTGCTTTTTTGCCCAATAATAAAAAAAATTTCTGCAATTTTGCCCCAAAATAAAAAGAATTTCTCCTTTTTTGCCCCAAAATAAAAAAAATTTCAGCCTTTTTACCAGAAAATAAGTGCAATTACTGCTCTTTTGGCCCAAATAAGTAAAATTTCTGCAATTTTGCCCCAAAATAAGGTAAATTTCTGCTATTTTGCCCCAAAATAAAGGAAATTTCTGGAATTTTGCTCCAAAATAAGGGGAGTTTCTGATTTTTGCCCCAAAATAACGGAAATTTCTGCCTTTTGCCCCAAAATTAGGGGAATTTCTGCAATTTTGCTCCAAAATACGGGGAATTTCTGCCTTCTTACCTTAAAATAAGGGGAATGCATAGCTTTATGCCATAAAAAAGTGAAATTTCTTCATTTTTGCTCCAAAATAAGGGGAATTTCTGCCTTTCTGCCTCTAAATAAGTGGAATTTCTGTCTTTTTCCCCCAAAACAAAGGGAATTTCTGACTTTTTTGCCCAAAAATAAGGGGAATTTCTGACATATTACCCTAAAATAAGTGAAATTTCTGCAATTTTGCCCTAAAATAAGGGAAATTTCTGATTTTTTGCCCCCAAATAAGGGGAATTTCAGCCTTTTTACCTCTAAATAAGGGAAATTTGTGCATTTTTGCCACAAAATATTAGGAATTTCTGACTTTTTGCCCAAAAATAAGAAAAATTTCTGCTTTTTTTCTCTGAAATAAGTGAAATTTTTGCAATTTTGCCCCAAAATAAGTGGAATTTCTAAATTTTTCCCAAAATAAGGAGAATTTCTGTCTTTTTGCCCCAACATATAGGGAATTTCTGCCTTTTTGCCCCACAATTAGGGGAATTTCTGCAATTTTGCTCCAAAATACGGGGAATTTCTGCCTTTTTGCCCGAATATAAGGCGAATGCATACCTTTTTGCCATAAAAAAGTGAAATCTCTTCATTTTTGCTCCAAAATAAAAGGAATTTCTGCCTTTTTGCCTCTAAATAAGTGGAATTTCTGTCTTTTTTTTTGTCAAAACAAAGAGAATTTCTGTCTTTTTGCCCCAAAATAAAGAGATTTTCTGACTTATTACCCTGAAATCAGTTAGATTTCTGCAATTTTGCCCCAAAATAATGAAAATTTCTGCCTTTTTGCCCTGAAATATGTGAAATTTCTGCAATTTTACCTTAAAATAAGGTGAATTTCTGCCTTTTTGACCCAAAATAAAAAAAATTTTGGCTTTTTTTCTCTGATATAAGTGAAATTTCTGCAATTTTGCCCTAATATAATGGAAATTTCTGCAATTTTTCCCCAAAATACAGGGAATTTCTGTTTTTTGCCCCCAAATAAGGGAAATTTCTGCAATTTTGCCCTAAAATAATGGGAATTTCTGCTTTTTGCCCTAATATAAAGAGACTTTCTGCCTTTTTGCCCCTAAATAAAGAAAATTACTGTATTTTTTACCCCAAAATGAGGTGAATTTTTGCAATTTTGCTCCATAATACGAGGATTTTCTTCCTTTTCGCCGAAAATAAGGGAATTTCTGCCATTATGCCGCGAAATAAGTGAAATTTCTGCTGTTTTACCCCAAAATAAAGAGAATTTCTGCCTTTTTGCCCCAAAATTAGGGGAATTTCTGCAATTATGCTCCAAAATATGGGGAATATCTGCCTTTTGCCCGAAAATAAAAGAATGTATACCTTTTTGCCATAAAAAAGGGAAATTTTTTCATTTTTGCCTTAAAATAAGGGGATTTTCCGCCTTTTTGACTCAAAGTAATTGCAATTTCTGCCTTTTCCCAAAAATAAACGAAATTTCTGTCTTTTTGCCCCAAAATAAAGGAATTTCTGACTCTTTGCCCCAAAATAAAAGGAATTTCAGCCTTTTTACCTAAAAATAAGGGGAATTTCTGCCTTTTTGCCCCAAAATAATGGGAATTTCTGCCTTTTTGCCCCAAAATAAGAAAAATTTTTGTTTTTTTTCTCTGAAATAAGTGAAATTTCTGCAATTTTGCTCTAAAATAAGGGAAATTTCTGCAATTTTCCCCCATAATAAAGGAAATTTCTGCAATTTTGGCCCAAAATAAGAGGAATTTCTGTTTTTTGTCCCCAAATAAGGAAAATTTCTGCAATTTTGCCCTAAAATAAGGGGAATTTCTGCCTTTTGCCCTAAAATAAGGAGACTTTCTGCATTTTTTCCCCTAAATAAAGAAAATTACTGTATTTTTTACCGCAAAATTAGGTGAATTTCTGCAATTTTGCTTCATAATACGGGGATTTTAAGCCTTTTCGCCGAAAATAAGGAGAATTTCTGCCATCTTGCCGCGAAATAAGTGAAATTTCTGCAGTTTTACCCCAAAATAAAAGGAATTTATGCATTTTTGCCCTAAATTAGAGAAATTTCTGCAATTTTGCTCCAAAATACGGGGAATTTCTGCCTTTTATCCCGAAAATAAAAGGAATGTATACCTTTTTGCCATAAAAAACGGTAATTTTTTCATTTTTGCCTGAAAATAAAGGGATTTTCCGCCTTTCTGACTCAAAATAAGTGCAATTTCTGCCTTTTCACCAAAAAAAAAAAAACGAAATTTCTGTCTTTTTGCCCCAAATAAAGAGTATTTCTGCATTTTGCCCCAAAATAAAAAGATTTTCAGCCTTTTTACCTCAAAATAAGGGGAATTTCTGCCTTTTTGCCCCAAAATATGGGGAATTTCTGCCTTTTTGCCCCAAAATAAGAAAAATTTCTGCAATTTTGTACCAAAATAAAAGAAATTTCTGCCTTTTTGCCCCAAAATAAGAAAATTTCTGCCTTTTTTCCCTGAAATAAGTGAAATTTCTGCAATTTTGCCCCAAAATATAGGAAATTTCTGCAATTTTGCCCCAAAATAAGGGAAATTTCTGCAATTTTGCTCTAATGTAAAGGAAATTTCTGCAATTTTGCCCCAAAATAAAAGGAATATCTGACTTTTTGCTCTCGAAAAAAAAAGATTTTCTGTCTTTTTGCCTCAAAATAAGGAGAATTTCTGCCTTTTTGCCCGAAAATTATGAGAATTTCTGCAATTTTGCTTCAAAATACAGGGAATTTCTGCCTTTTAGCCCCAAAATAAAGGGAATTTCTGCATTTTCCCCTAATATTTGGGCAATTTCTGCATTTTACATCGAAATAAAAAAAAATTCTGCATTTTACCTCAAAATAAGAATTTCTGCCTTTTGCCCCGAAATATGGGGAATTTCTGCCTTTTTGTTCCAAAATAAGGAAAATTTCTTCAATTTTGTAATACAGTAAGAGAAATTTCTGCTTTTTGCCCAAAAATAAAGGGAATTTCTGACTTTTTGCTCTGAAATAAATGAAATTTCTGCAATTTTGCCCGAAAATAAAGGAAATTTGTGCCTTTTTGCCCCAAAATAAGGGGAATTTCTGCCTTTTGACCCAAATATAGGGAATTTCTGCCTTTTTGTCCGAAAATAAGAAGAATGCATACCTTTTTGCTATAAAAAATGAAATTTCTTCATTGTTGCTCCATAATAAGGGGAAATTCTCCTTTTTTGCCTCTAAATAAGTGGAATTTCTGTCTTTTTCCCCCAAAACCATGGGAAGTTCTGACTTTTTTCCCCAAAATAAAAGGAATTTATGACTTTTACCCTGAAATAAATGAAATTTCTGCAATTTTGCCCCAACTTAAAGGAAATATCTGCCTTTTTGCCCCCAAATAAGGGGAATTTCAGACTTTTTACCTCAAAATAAGGGGAATTTCTGCATTTTTGCCACAAAATATTAGGAATTTCTGCATTTTTGCCCTAAAATAAGGGGAATTTCTTCCTTTTTTCTCTGAAATAAGTGAAATTTCTGCAATTTTGCCCCAAAATAAGTGAAATTTCTGCAATTTTGCCTCAAAATAAGGGAAATTTCTGGAATTTTGCCCGAAAATAAGTGGAATTTCTTAGTTTTCCCCAAAATAAGGAGAATTTCTGTCTTTTTGCCCCAACATATAGGGAATTTTTGCCTTTTTGCCTGACAATTAGGGGAATTTCTGCAATTTTGCCTTAAAATACGGAGAATTTCTGCCTTTTTGCCCTAAAATAAGGGGAATGCATACCTTTTTGCCATAAAAAAGAGAAATTTCTTCATTTTTGCTCAAAAATAAGAGGAATTTCTGCCTTTTTGCCTCTAAGTTAGTGGAATTTCTGTCTTTTTTTTTCCCAAAACAAAAAGAATTTCTGTCTTTTTTGCCCCAAAATAAGGAAAATTTCTGACTTATTACCCTGAAATAAGTGAAATTTCTGCAATTTTGCCCCAAAATAATAAAAATTTCTGTTTTTTTGCCCTGAAATATATGAAATTTCTGCAATTTTACCCCAAAATAATGTGAATTTCTTCCTTTTTGCCCCAAAATAATGGGAATTTCTGCCTTTTTGACCCAAAATAAGAAAAATTTTTGCTTTTTTTCTCTGAAATAAGTGATATTTCTGCAATTTTGCCCTAAAATAAGGGAAATTTCTGCAATTTTTCCCCATAATAAGAGAAATTTCTGCAATTTTCCCCAAAATAAGGGGAATTTCTCCTTTTTGCCCTAAAAGAAGAAGACTTTCTGCCTTTTTGCCCCTAAATAAAGAAAATTACTGTATGTTTTACCACAAAATTAGGTGAATTTTTGCAATTTTGCTCCATAATACGGGAATTTTCTGCCTTTTCGTTGAAAATAATGGAATTTCTGCCATTATGCCGCGAAATAAGTGAAATTTCTGCAGTTTTACCCCAAGATAAAGGTAATTTCTGCCTTTTTGCACCAAAATTAAGGGAATTTCTACAATTTTGCTCCAAAATACAGGGAATTTCTGCCTTTTTCCCCGAAAATAAAAGGAATGTATACCTTTTTGCCATAAAAATGGGAAATTTTTTCATTTTTGCCTTAAAATAAGGGGATTTTCCACCTTTTTGACTCAAAATAAGTGCAATTTTTGCCTTTTCTCAAAAATAAATGAAATTTCTGTCTTTTTGCCCCAAAATAAAGGAATTTCTGACTTTTTGCCCCAAAATAAAAGGAATTTCAGCCTTTTTACCTCAAAATAAGGGGAATTTCTGCCTTTTTGCCACAAAATAATGGGAATTTCTGCCTTTTTGCCCCAAAATAAGAAAAATTTTTGCTTTTTTTCTCTGAAATAAGTGAAATTTCTGCAATTGTGCCCTAAAATAAGGGAAATTTATGCTATTTTTCCCCATAATAAGGGAAATTTCTGCAATTATGCCCCAAAATAATGGGAATTTCTGTTTTTTTCCCCCAAATAAGGTAAATTACGGCAATTTTGCCTTAAAATAAGGGGAATTTCTGCTTTCTGCCCTAAAATAAGGAGACTTTCTGCCTTTTTGCCCTTAAATAAAGAAAATTACTGTATTTTTTTACCCAAAAATTAGGTGATTTTCTGCAATTTTGCTCCATAATACGGGGATTTTCTGCCTTTTCGCCGAAAATAAGAGAATTTCTGCCATTATGCGGCGAAATAAGTGAAATTTCTGCAGTTTTACCCCAAAATAAAGGGAATTTCTGCCTCTTTGCCTCAAAATTAGGGGAATTTCTGCAATTTTTCTTCAAAATACGGCGAATTTCTGCCTTTTTGCCTGAAAATAAAAGGAATGTATACCTTTTTGCCATAAAAAAGGGAAATTTTTTCATTTTTGCCTGAAAATTAGGGGATTTTCCGCCTTTTTGACTCAAAATAAGTGCAATTTCTGCCTTTTCCCCAAAAATAAATTAAATTTCTGTCTTTTTGCCCCCAAATAAAGGGAATTTCTGACTTTTTGCCCCAAAATAAAAGGAATTTCAGCCTTTTTACCTCAAAATAAGGGGAATTTCTGCCTTTTTGCCCCAAAATATGGAGAATTTGCCATTTTGCCCGAAAATAAGAAAAATTTCTGCAATTTTGTACCAAAATAAAAGAAATTTCTGCCTTTTTGCCCCAAAATTAGAAAATTTCTGCCTTTTTCCCTGAAATAAGTGAAATTTCTGCAATTTTGCCCCAAAATATAGGAAATTTCTGCAATTTTTCCCCAAAATAAGAAAAATTTCTGCAATTTTGCCCCAAAATAAGGGGAATTTCTGACTTTTTGCTCTCGAAAAAAGGAGATTTTCTGTCTTTTTGCCCCAAAATAAAGAGAATTTCTGCCTTTTTGCCCAAAAATTATGAGAATTTCTGCAATTTTGCTTCAAAATACAGGGAATTTCTGCCTTTTAGCCCCAAAATAAAGGATATTTCTGCATTTTCCCCCAATATTTGGGGAATTTCTGCATTTTACCTCGAAATAATAAAAATTTCTGCATTTTACTTCGAAATAAGAAGAATTTCTGCCTTTTGCCCCGAAATATGGGAAATTTCTGCCTTTTTGTTCCAAAATAAGGAAAATTTCTTCAATTTTGTAATATAATAAAAGAAATTTCTGCCTTTTGCTCCAAAATAAGGGGAATTTCTGACTTTTTGCCCTGAAATAAATGAAATTTCTGCAATTTTGCCCGAAAATAAAGGAAATTTTTGCCTTTTTGCCCCAAAATAAGGGGAATTTCTGCCTTTTGCCCCAAATATAGGGGATTTCTGCCTTTTTGTCCGAAAATAAGAAGAATGCATACCTTTTTGCCATAAAAAAGAAATTTCTTCATTTTTGCTCCAAAATAAGGGGAATTTCTGCTTTTTTGCCTCTAAATAAGTGGAATTTCTGTCTTTTTCCCCCAAAACAAAGGGAATTTCTGACTTTTTTCCCCCAAAATAAGGGGAATTTCTGACTTATTACCCTGAAATAAGTGAAATTTCTGCAATTCTGCCCCAACATAAGGGAAATATCTGCCTTTTTGCCCCCAAATAAGGGGAATTTCAGCCTTTTTACCTCAAAATAAGGGGAATTTCTGCATTTTTGCCAGAAAATATTAGGAATTTCTACATTTTTTGCCCCAAAATAAGGGGAATTTCTGCATTTTTTCTCTGAAATAAGTGAAATTTCTGCAATTTTGCCCCAAAATAAGTGAAATTTCTGCAATTTTGCCTCAAAATAAAAGAAATTTCTGGAATTTTGTCCCAAAATAAGTGGAATTTCTGAGTTTTCCCCAAAATAAGGAGAATTTCTGTCTTTTTGCCCCAACATATAGGAAATTTCTGCCTTTTTGCCCCACAATTAGAGGAATTTCTGCAATTTTGCTACAAAATACGGAGATTTTCTGCCTTTTTGCCCGAAAATAAGGAGAATGCATACCTTTTTGCCATAAAAAAGAGAAATTTCTTCATTTTTGCTCCAAAATAAGGGGAATTTCTGCCTTTTTGCCTCTAAATAAGTGGAATTTCTGTCTTCTTTTCCCAAAACAAAGAGAATTTCTGTCTTTTTTGCCCCAAAACAAAAAAAATTTCTGCCTTTTTGCCCTGAAATATGTAAAATTTCTGCAATTTTACCCCAAAATAAGGTGAATTTCTTTCTTTTTGCCCCAAAATAATGGAAATTTCTGCCTTTTTGACCCAAAATAAGAAAAATTTTTGCTTTTTTTTCTCTGAAATAAGTGAAATTTCTGCAATTTTTCCCTAAAATAAGGGAAATTTCTGCAATTTTTCCCCATAATAATGGAAATTTCTGCAATTTTGCCCTAAAATAAGGGGAATTTCTGCTTTTTGTCCTAAAATAAGGAGAATTTCTGCCTTTTTGCCCCTAAATAAAGAAAATTACTGTATTTTTTACCACAAAATTAGGTGAATTTCTGCAATTTTGCTCCATAATACGGGGATTTTCTGCCTTTTCGCCGAAAATAAGGGAATTTCTGCCATTATGCCACGAAATAAGTGAAATTTCTGCAGTTTTACCCCAAATTAAAGGGAATTTCTGCCTTTTTGCCCCAAAATTAGGAAAATTTCTGCTTTTTTGCTCCAAAATACGGGGAATTTCTGCCTTTTTCCCCGAAAATAAAAGGAATGTATACCTTTTTGCCATAAAAAAGGGAAATTTTTTCATTTTTGCCTGAAAATAAGAAGATTTTCCATATTTTTGACTCAAAATAAGTGCATTTTCTTCATTTTCCCCAAAAATAAACGAAATATTTGTCTTTTTGCCCCAAAATAAAGGAATTTCTGACTTTTTGCCCCAAAATAAAAGGAATTTCAGCATTTTTACCTCAAAATAAGGGGAATTTCTGCCTTTTTGCGCCAAAATAATGGGAATTTCTGCCTTTTTGCCCCAAAATAAGAAAAATTTTTGCTTTTTTTCTCTGAAATAAGTGAAATTTCTGCAATTTTGCCCTAAAATAAGGGAAATTTCTGCAATTTTTCCCCATAATAAGGGAAATTTCTGGAATTTTGACCCAAAATAAGGGGAATTTCTGTTTTTTTCCCCCAAATAAGGTAAATTTCTGCAATTTTGCCCTAAAATAAGGGGAATTTCTGCTTTCTGCCTTAAAATAAGGAGACTTTCTGCTTTTTTGCCCCTAAATAAGGAAAATTACTGTATTTATTACCTCAAAATTAGGTGAATTTATGCAATTTTGCTCCATAATGCAGGGATTTTCTGCCTTTTCGCCGAATAGAAGAATGTCTGCCATTATGTCGCGAAATAAGTGAAATTTCTGCAGTTTTACCCCAAAATAAAGGGATTTTCTGCCTTTTTGCCCCAAAATTAGGAAAATTTCTGCAATTTTTCTCCAAAATACGGGGAATTTCTGCCTTTTTGCCCGAAAATAAAAGGAATGTATACCTTTTTGCCATAAAAAAGGGAAATTTTTTCATTTTTGCCTGAAAATAAAAGGATTTTCCGCCTTTTTGACTCAAAATAAGTGCAATTTCTGCCTTTTCCCAAAAATTAACAAAATTTCTGTCTTTTTCCCCCTAAATAAAGGGAATTTCTGACTTTTTGCCCCAAAATAAAAAAAATGTCAGCCTTTTTACCTCAAAATAAGAGGAATTTCTGCCTTTTTGCCCCAAAATATGGGGAATTTCTGCCTTTTTGCCCCAAAATAAGAAAAATTTCTGGAATTTTTTACCAAAATAAAAGAAATTTCTGCCTTTTTGCCCCAAAATAAGAAAATTTCTGCCTTTTTTCCCTGAATCAAGTGAAATTTCTGCTCTTTTGCCCAAAATATAGGAAATTTCTGCAATTTTGCCCCAAAATAAGGGAAATTTCTGCAATTTTGCCCCAATGTAAAGGAAATTTCTGCAATTTTGCCCCAAAATAAGGGGAATTTCTTACTTTTTGCTCTCGAAAAAAGGAGATTTTCTGTTTTTTTGCCCCAAAATAAAGAGAATTTCTGCCTTTTTGCCCGAAAATTATGAAAATTTCTAAATTTTGCTTCAAAATACAGGGAATTTCTGCTTTTTAGCCCCAAAATAAAGGGAATTTCTGCATTTTCCCCGAATATTTGGGGAATTTCTGCATTTTACCTCGAAATAAAAAAAATTCTGCATTTTACCTCAAAATAATAAGAATTTCTGTCTTTTGCCCCGAAATATGGGGAATTTCTGCCTTTTTGTTCCAAAATAAGGAAAATTTCTTCAATTTTGTAATATAATAAAAGAAATTTCTGCTTTTTGCCCCAAAATAAGTGGAATTTCTGACTTTTTGCCCTGAAATAAATGAAATTTCTGCAATTTTGCCTGAAAATAAGGGAAATTTGTGCCTTTTTGCCCCAAAATAAGGGGAATTTCTGCCTTTTGCCCCAAATATAGGGAATTTCTGCCTTTTTGTCCGAAAATAAGAAGAATGCATACCTTTTTGCCATAAAAAAAGAAATGTCTTCATTTTTGCTCCAAAATAAGGGGAATTTCTGCTTTTTTGCCTCTAAATAAGTGGAATTTCTGTCTTTTTTCCCCAAAACAAAGGGAATTTCTGACTTTTTCCCCAAAATAAGGGGAATTTCTGACTTATTACCCTGAAATAAGTGAAATTTCTGCAGTTTTGTCCCAACATAATGGAAATATCTGCCTTTTTGCCCCCAAATAAGGGGAATTTCAGCCTTTTTACCTCAAAATAAATGGAATTTCTGCATTTTTGCCACAAAATATTAGGAATTTCTGCATTTATGCCCAAAATTAAGGGGAATTTCTGCCTTTTTTCTCTGAAATAAGTGAAATTTCTGCAATTTTGCCCCAAAATAAGTGAAATTTCTGCAATTTTGCCTCAAAATAAGGGAAATTTCTGGAATTTTGCCCCAAAATAAGGGGAATTTCTGATTTTTGCCCCAAAATAAAGGGAATTTGTGCATATGCCCCAAAATTAGGGGAATTTCTGCAATTTTGCTCCAAAATACGGGGAATTTCTGCCTTTTTGCCCGAAAATAAAAGGAATGTATACCTTTTTGCCATAAAAAAGAGAAATTTTTCATTTTTGCCTGAAAATAAAAGGATTTTCCACCTTTTTGACTCAAAATAAGTGCAATTTCTGCCTTTCCCCCAAAAATAAACAAAATTTTTGTCTTTTTCCCCCTAAATAAAGGGAATTTCTGACTTTTTGCCCCAAAATAAAAAAATGTCAGCCTTTTTACCTCAAAATAAGAGGAATTTCTGCCTTTTTGCCCCAAAATATGGGGAATTTCTGCCTTTTTGCCCCAAAATAAGAAAAATTTCTGGAATTTTTTACCAAAATAAAAGAAATTTCTTCCTTTTTGCCCCAAAATAAGAAAATTTCTGCCTTTTTTCCCTGAAATAAGTGAAATTTCTGCAATTTTGCCCCAAAATATAGGAAATTTCTGCAATTTTGCCCCAAAATAAGGGAAATATCTGCAATTTTGTCCCAATGTAAAGGAAATTTCTGCAATTTTGCCCCAAAATAAGGGGAATTTCTGACTTTTTGCTCTCGAAAAAAGGAGATTTTCTGTTTTTTTGCCCCAAAATAAAGAGAATTTCTTCCTTTTTGCCCGAAAATTATGAAAATTTCTACAATTTTGCTTCAAAATACAGGGAATTTCTGCTTTTTAGCCCCAAAATAAAGGGAATTTCTGCATTTTCCCCGAATATTTGGAGAATTTCTGCATTTTACCTCGAAATAAAAAAAATTCTGCATTTTACCTCAAAATAAGAAGAATTTCTGCCTTTTGCCCCGAAATATGGGGAATTTCTGCCTTTTTGTTCCAAAATAAGGAAAATTTCTTCAATTTTGTAATATAATAAAAGAAATTTCTGCTTTTTGCCCCAAAATAAGTGGAATTTCTGACTTTTTGCCCTGAAATAAATGAAATTTCTGCAATTTTGCCTGAAAATAAGGGAAATTTTTGCCTTTTTGCCCCAAAATAAGGGGAATTTCTGCCTTTTGCCCCAAATATAGGGAATTTCTGCCTTTTTGTCCGAAAATAAGAAGAATGCATACCTTTTTGCCATAAAAAAAGAAATGTCTTCATTTTTGCTCCAAAATGAGGGGAATTTCTGGTTTTTTGCCTCTAAATAAGTGGAATTTCTGTCTTTTTTCCCCAAAACAAAGGGAATTTCTGACTTTTTCCCCAAAATAAAAGGAATTTCTGACTTATTACCCTGAAATAAGTGAAATTTCTGCAGTTTTGTCCCAACATAATAGAAATATCTGCCTTTTTGCCCCCAAATAAGGGGAATTTCAGCCTTTTTACCTCAAAATAAAAGGAATTTCTGCATTTTTGCCACAAAATATTAGGAATTTCTGCATTTATGCCCAAAAATAAGGGGAATTTCTGCCTTTTTTCTCTGAAATAAGTGAAATTTCTGCAATTTTGCCCCAAAATAAGTGAAATTTCTGCAATTTCGCCTCAAAATAAGGGAAATTTCTGGAATTTTGCCCCAAAATAAGGGGAATTTCTGATTTTTGCCCCAAAATAAAGGAAATTTGTGCATATGCCCCAAAATTAGGGGAATTTCTGCAATTTTGCTCAAAAATACGGGGAATTTCTGCCTTTTTGCCCGAAAATAAAAGGAATGTATACCTTTTTGCCATAAAAAAGGGAAATTTTTTTCATTTTTGCCTAAAATAAGGGGATTTTCCGCCTTTTTGACTCAAAATAAGTGCAATTTCTGCATTTTCCCCAAAAATAAACGAAATTTCTGTCTTTTTGCCCCCAAATAAAGGAAATTTCTGACTTTTTGCCCCAAAATAAAAGGAATTTCAGCTTTTTAGGTCAAAATGAGAGAAATTTCTGCCTTTTTGTCCCAAAATAAGAAAAATTTCTGCAATTTTGTACCAAAATAAAAGAAATTTCGGCCTTTTTGCCCCATAATAAGAAAATTTCTGCCTTTTTTTCTGAAATAAGTGAAATTTCTGCAATTTTGCCCCAAAATATAGGAAATTTCTGCAATTTTGCCCCAAAATAAAGGAAATTTCTGCAATTTTGCCCCAATGTAAAGGAAATTTCTGCAATTTTGCCCCAAAATAAGGGGAATTTCTGACTTTTTGCTCTCGAAAAAAGTAGATTTTCTGCTTTTTTGCCCCAAAATAAAGAGAATTTCTGCCTTTTTGCCCGAAAATTATGAGAATTTCTGCAATTTTGCTTCAAAATACAGGGAATTTCTGCTTTTTAGCTCCAAAATAAAGGGAATTTCTGCATTTTCGCCCAATATTTGGGAATTTCTGCATTTTACCTCGAAATAAAAAAAAATTCTGCATTTTACCTCAAAATGAGAAGAATTTCTGCCTTTTGCCCCGAAATATGGGGAATTTCTGCCTTTTTGTTCCAAAATAAGAAAAATTTCTTCAATTTTGAACTATAATAAAAGAAATTTCTGCTTTTTGCCCAAAAATAAGGGAATTTCTGTCATTTTGCCCTGAAATAAATGAAATTTCTGCAATTTTGCCTGAAAATAAGGGAAATTTGTGCCTTTTTGCCCCAAAATAAGGGGAATTTCTGCCTTTTGTCCCAAATATAGGGAATTTCTGCCTTTTTGTCCGAAAATAAGAAGAATGCATACCTTTTTGCCATAAAAAAGAAATTTCTTCATTTTTGCTCCAAAATAAGGGGAATTTCTGCTTTTTTGCCTCTAAATAAGTGGAATTTCTGTGTTTTTCCCCCAAAACAAAGGGAATTTCTGACTTTTTTCCCCAAAATAAGGGGAATTTCTGACTTATTACTCTGAAATAAGTGAAATCTCTGCAATTTTGCCCCAACATAAGGGAAATATCTGCCTTTTTGCCCCCAAATAAGGGGAATTTCAGCCTTTTTACCTCAAAATAAAGGGAATTTCTGCATTTTTTGCCACAAAATATTAGGAATTTCTGCATTTTTGCCCAAAAATAAGGGGAATTTCTGCATTTTTTCTCTGAAATAAGTGAAATTTCTGCAATTTTGCCCCAAAATAAGTGAAATTTCTGCAATTTTGCCTCAAAATAAGGGAAATTTCTGGAATTTTGCCTCAAAATAAGTGGAATTTCTGAGTTTCCCCCAAAATAAGGAGAATTTCTGTCTTTTTGCCCCAACATATAGGGAATTTCTGCCTTTTTGCCCCACAATTAGGGGAGTTTCTGCAATTTTTCTACAAAATACAAAGAATTTCTGCCTTTTTGCCCGAAAATAAGGAGAATGCATACCTTTTTGCCATAAAAAAGAGAAATTTCTTCATTTTTGCTCCAAAATAAGGGGAATTTCTGCCTTTTTTCTCTGAAATAAGTGAAATTTCTGCAATTTTGCCCCAAAATAAGTGAAATTTCTGCAATTTCGCCTCAAAATAAGGGAAATTTCTGGAATTTTGCCCCAAAATAAGGGGAATTTCTAATTTTTGCCCCAAAATAAAGGGAATTTGTGCATATGCCCCAAAATTAGGGGAATTTCTGCAATTTTGCTCCAAAATACAGGGAATTTCTGCCTTTTTGCCCGAAAATAAAAGGAATGTATACCTTTTTGCCATAAAAAAGGGAAATTTTTTCATTTTTGCCTGAAAATAAGGGGATTTTCTGCCTTTTTGACTCAAAATAAGTGCAATTTCTGCATTTTCCCCAAAAATAAACGAAATTTCTGTCTTTTTGCCTCCAAATAAAGGAAATTTCTGACTTTTTGCCCCAAAATAAAAGGAATTTCAGCTTTTTAGGTCAAAATAAGAGAAATTTCTGCCTTTTTGTCCCAAAATAAGAAAAATTTCTGCAATTTTGTACCAAAATAAAAGAAATTTCGGCCTTTTTGCCCCATAATAAGAAAATTTCTGCCTTTTTTTCTGAAATAAGTGAAATTTCTGCAATTTTGCCCCAAAATATAGGAAATTTCTGCAATTTTGCCCCAAAATAAAGGAAATTTCTGCAATTTTGCCCCAATGTAAAGGAAATTTCTGCAATTTTGCCCCAAAATAAAGAGAATTTCTGCCTTTTTGCCCAAAAATTATGAGAATTTCTGCAATTTTGCTTCAAAATACAGGGAATTTCTGCTTTTTAGCCCCAAAATAAAGGGAATTTCTGCATTTTCGCCCAATATTTGGGAATTTCTGCATTTTACCTCGAAATAAAAAAAAATTCTGCATTGTACCTCAAAATGAGAAGAATTTCTGCCTTTTGCCCCGAAATATGGGGAATTTCTGCCTTTTTGTTCCAAAATAAGAAAAATTTCTTCAATTTTGTACTATAATAAAAGAAATTTCTGCTTTTTGCCCCAAAATAAGGGAATTTCTGACATTTTGCCCTGAAATAAATGAAATTTCTGCAATTTGCCTGAAAAAAAGGGAAATTTGTGCCTTTTTGCCCCAAAATAAGGGGAATTTCTGCCTTTTGCCCCAAATATAGGGGATTTCTGCCTTTTTGTCCGAAATCAAGAAGAATGCATACCTTTTTGCCATAAAAAAGAAATTTCTTCATTTTTGCTCCAAAATAAGGGGAATTTCTGCTTTTTTGCCTCTAAATAAGTGGAATTTCTGTCTTTTTTCCCCAAAACAAAGGGAATTTCTGACTTTTTCCCCAAAATAAAAGGAATTTCTGACTTATTACCCTGAAATAAGTGAAATTTCTGCAGTTTTGCCCCAACATAATAGAAATATCTGCCTTTTTGCCCCCAAATAAGGGGAATTTCAGCCTTTTTACCTCAAAATAAAAGGAATTTCTGCAATTTTGCCCCAAAATAAGTGAAATTTCTGCAATTTTGCCTCAAAATAAGGGAAATTTCTGGAATTTTGCCCCAAAATAAGTGGAATTTCTGAGTTTCCCCCAAAATAAGGAGAATTTCTGTCTTTTTGCCCCAACATATAGGGAATTTCTGCCTTTTTGCCTCACAATTAGGGGAATTTCTGCAATTTTGCTACAAAATACAAAGAATTTCTGCCTTTTTGCCCGAAAATAAGGAGATTGCATACCTTTTTGCCATAAAAAAGAAAAATTTCTTCATTTTTGCTCCAAAATAAGGGGAATTTCTGCCTTTTTGCCTCTAAATAAGTGGAATTTCTGTCTTTTTTTCCCAAAACAAAGAGAATTTCTGTCTTTTGCCCCAAAATAAGGAAAATTTCTGACTTATTACCCTGAAAAAAGTGAAATTTCTGCAATTTTGCCCCAAAATAAGGAAAATTTCTGCCTTTTTGCCTTGAAATATGTAAAATTTCTGCAATTTTACCCTAAAATAAAATGAATTTCTTCATTTTTGCCCAAAAATAATGGGAATTTCTGCCTTTTTGACCCAAAATAAGAAAAATTTTTGCTTTTTTTATCTGAAATAAGTGAAATTTCTGCAATTTTGCCCTAAAATAAGGGAAATTTCTGAATTTTTCCCCATAATAAGGGAAATTTCTGCAATTTTGCCCCAAAATAAGGGCAATTTCTGTTTTTTGCCCCCAAATAAGGGAAATTTCTGCAATTTTGAAATAAATTAAGGGGAATTTCTGCTTTTTGTCCTAAAATAATGAGAATTTCTGCCTTTTTGCCCCTAAATAAAGAAAATTACTGTATTTTTTACCCCAAAATTAGGTGAATTTCTGCAATTTTGCTCCATAATACGGGGATTTTCTGCCTTTTCGTTGAAAATAAGGGAATTTCTGCCATTATGCCGCGAAATAAGTAAAATTTCTGCTGTTTTTCCCCAAAATAAAGGGAATTTCTGCCTTTTTCCCCCAAAATTAGGGGAATTTCTGTAATTTTGCCCCAAAATACGAGGAATTTCTGCCTTTTTCCCCGAAAATAAAAGAAATGTATACCTTTTTGCTACAAAAAAGGGAAATTTTTTCATTTTTGCCTGAAAATGAGGGGATTTTCCGCCTTTTTGACTCAAAATAAGTGCAATTTCTGCCTTTTCCCCCAAAATAAACGAAATATCTGTCTTTTTGCCCCAAAATAAAGGAATTTCTGACTTTTTGCCACAAAATAAAAGGAATTTCAGCCTTTTTACCTCAAAATAAGGGGATTTTCTGCCTTTTTGCCCCAAAATATGGGGAATTTCTGCTTTTTGCCCCAAAATAAAAATAATTTCTGCAATTTTGAACCAAAATAAAAGAAATTTCTGCCTTTTTGCCCCAAAATAAGACAATTTCTGCCTTTTTTCCCAAAAATAAGTGAAATTTCTGATATATTGCCCCAAAATAAGGGAAATTTCAGCAATTTTGCCCCAATGTAAAGGAAATTTCTGCAATTTTGCCTCAAAATAAAAGGAATTTCTGAATTTTTGCTCTCGAAAAAAGGAGATTTTCTGTCTTTTTGCCCCAAAATAAAGAGAATTTCTGCCCTATTGCCGGAAAATTATGAGAATTTCTGCAATTTTGCTTCAAAATACAGGGAATTTCTGCCTTTTAGGCCCAAAATAAAGGGATTTTCTGCATTTTCCCCCAATATTAGGGGAATTTCTGCATTTTACCTCGAAATAAAAAAAATTTCTGCATTTTACCTCAAAATAAGAAGAATTTCTGCATTTTGCCCCAAAATATGGGGAATTTCTGCCTTTGTTCCAAAATAAGGAAAATTTCTTCAATTTTGTACTGTAATAAAAGAAATTTCTGCTTTTTGCCCCAAAATAAGGGGAATTTCTGACTTTTTGCCTGAAATAAATGAAATTTCTGCAATTTTGCCCGAAAATAAGGGAAATTTGTGCCTTTTTGCCCTAAAATAAGGGGAATTTCTGCATTTTGCCCCAAATATAGGGAATTTCTGCCTTTTTGTCTGAAAATAAGAAGAATGCATACCTTTTTGCCATAAAAAAAGAAATTTTTTGATTTTTGCTCCAAAATAAGGGGAATTTCTGCTTTTTTGCCTCTAAATAAGTGGAATTTCTGTCTTTTTCCCCCAAAACAAAGGAAATTTCTGACTTTTTTACCCAAAATAAGGGGAATTTCTGACTTATTACCCTGAAATAAGTGAAATTTCTGCAATTTTGCCCCAACATAAAGGAAATATCTGACTTTTTGCCCTCAAATAAGGGGAATTTCCGCCTTTTTACCTCAAAATAAGGGGAATTTCTGCATTTTTGCCACAAAATATTAGGAATTTCTGCATTTTTGCCCCAAAATAAGGGGAATTTCTGCCTTTTTTCTATTAAATAAGTGAAATTTCTGCAATTTTGCCCCAAAATAAGTGAAATTTCTGCAATTTTGCCTCAAAATAAGGGAAATTTTTGGAATTTTGCCCCAAAATAAGTGGAATTTCTGAGTTTTCCCCAAAATAAGGAGAATTTCTGTCTTTTTGCGCCAACATATAGGGAATTTCTGCCTTTTTGCCCCACAATTACGGGAATTTCTGCAATTTTGCTACAAAATACGAAGAATTTCTGCCTTTTTGCCCGAAAATAAAGAGAATGCATACCTTTTTGCCATAAAAAAGAGAAATTTCTTCATTTTTGCTCCAAAATAAGGGGAATTTCTGCATTTTTTCTCTGAAATAAGTGAAATTTCTGCAATTTTGCCCCAAAATAAGTGAAATTTCTGCAATTTTGCCTCAATATAAGGGAAATTTCTGGAATTTTGCCCCAAAATAAGTGGAATTTCTGAGTTTCCCCCAAAATAAGGAGAATTTCTGTCTTTTTGCCCCAACATATAGGGAATTACTGCCTTTTTGCCTCACAATTAGGGGAATTTCTGCAATTTTCCTACAAAATACAAAGAATTTCTGCCTTTTTGCCCGAAAATAAGGAGAATGCATACCTTTTTGCCATAAAAAAGAAAAATTTCTTCATTTTTGCTCCAAAATAAGGGGAATTTCTGCCTTTTTGCCTCTAAATAAGTGGAATTTCTGTCTTTTTTCCCAAAACATAGAGAATTTCTGTCTTTTTTGCCCCAAAATAAGAAAAATTTCTGACTTATTACCCTGAAATAAGTGAAATTTCTGCAATTTTGCCCCAAAATAAGGAAAATTTCTGCCTTTTTGCCCTGAAATATGTGAAATTTTTGCAATTTTACCCTAAAATAAGGTGAATTTCTGCCTTTTTGCCCCAAAATAATGGGAATTTCTGCCTTTTTGACCCAAAATGAGAAAAATTTTTGCTTTTTTTCTCTGAAATAAGTGAAATTTCTGCAATTTTGCCCTAAAATAATGGAAATTTCTGCAATTTTTCTCTATAATAATGGAAATTTCTGCAATTTTTCCACAAAATAAGGGGAATTTCTGTTTTTTGAACCCAAATAAGGGAAATTTCTGCAATTTTGCATTAAATTAAGGGGAATTTCTGCTTTTTGTCCTAAAATAAGGAGAATTTCTGCCTTTTTGCCCCTAAATAAAGAAAATAACTGTATTTTTTACCCCAAAATTAGGTGAATTTCTGCAATTTTGCTCCATAATACAGGGATTTTCTGCCTTTTCGCCGAAAATAAGGGAATTTCTGCCATTATGCCGAGAAATAAGTGAAATTTCTGCAGTTTTACCCCAAAATAAAGGGAATTTCTGTTTTTTTGCCCCAAAATTAGGGGAATTTAAGCAATTTTGCTCCAAAATACAGGGAATTTCTGCATTTTTGCCCGAAAATAAAAGGAATGTATACCTTTTTGCCATAAAAATGGGAAATTTTTTCATTTTTGCCTGAAAATAAGGGGATTTTCCGCCTTTTTGACTCAAAATAAGTGCAATTTCTGCCTTTTCCCAAAAATAAATGAAATTTCTGTCTTTTTGCCCCAAGATAAAGGAATTTTTG
This sequence comes from Micromys minutus, assembly GCF_963924665.1. NCBI lineage: Eukaryota > Metazoa > Chordata > Mammalia > Rodentia > Muridae > Micromys > Micromys minutus. The sequence continues at coordinate 223,755 of NW_027667642.1, read as the reverse complement.
ATTTTTTGCCCCAAAATATGGGGAATTTCTGCCTTTTTGCCCCAAAATAAGAAAAATTTCTGCCTTTTTGCCCCAAAATAATGGGAATTTCTGCCTTTTTGCCCCAAAATAAGAAAAATTTTTGCTTTTTTTCTCTGAAATAAGTGAAATTTCTGCAATTTTGCCCTAAAATAACGGAAATTTGTGAATTTTTCCCCATAATAAGGGAAATTTCTGCAATTTTGCAATAAATTAAGGGGAATTTCTGCTTTTTGTCCTAAAATAAGGAGAATTTCTGACTTTTTGCCCCTAAATAAAGAAAATTACTGTATTTTTTACCCCAAAATTAGGTGAATTTCTGCAATTTTGCTCCATAATACGGGGATTTTCTGCCTTTTCGCCGAAAATAAGGCAATTTCTGCCATTATGCCGCGAAATAAGTGAAATTTCTGCAGTTTTACCCCAAAATAAACGGAATTTCTGCCTTTTTGCCCCAATTTAGGGAAATTTCTGCAATTTTGCTCCAAAATACGGGGAATTTCTGCCTTTTTGCCCGAAAATAAAAGGAATGTATATTTTTTTGCCATAAAAAAGGGAAATTTTTTCATTTTTGCCTGAAAATAAGAAGATTTTCCGCCTTTTTGACTCAAAATAAGTGCAATTTCTGCCTTTTCCCCAAAAATAATCTAAATTTCTTTCTTTTTGTCCCCAAATAAAGGGAATTTCTGACTTTTTGCCCCAAAATAAAAGGAATTTCAGCCTTTTTCCCTCAAAATAAGGGGAATTTCTGGCTTTTTGCCCCAAAATATGGGGAATTTCTGCCTTTTTTCCCAAAATAAGAAAAATTTCTGCAATTTTGTACCAAAATAAAAGAAATTTCTGCCTTTTTGCCCCAAAATAAGAAATTTTCTGCCTTTTTTCCCTTAAATAAGTGAAATTTCTGCAATTTTGCCCCAAAATATAGGAAATTTCTGCAATTTTGCCCCAAAATAAGGGAAATTTCTGCAATTTTGCCCCAATGTAAAGGAAATTTCTGCAATTTTGCCCTAAAATAAGGGGAATTTCTGACTTTTTGCTCTCGAAAAAAGAAGATTTTCTGTCTTTTTGCCCCAAAATAAAGAGAATTTCTGCCTTTTTGCCCGAAAATTATGAGAATTTCTGCAATTTTGCTTCAAAATACAGGGAATTTCTGCCTTTTACCCCAAAATAAAGGGAATTTCTGCATTTTCCCCCAATATTTGGGGAATTTCTGCATTTTTCCTCGAAATAAAAAAAATTTTTGCATTTTACCTCAAAATAAGAAGAATTTCTGCCCTTTGCCCCGAAATATGGGGAATTTCTGCCTTTTTGTTCCAAAATAAGGAAAATTTCTTCAATTTTGTAATATAATAAAAGAAATTTCTGCTTTTTACCCCAAAATAAGGGGAATTTCTGAGTTTTTGCCCTATAACAAATGAAATTTCTGCAATTTTGCCCGAAAATAAGGGAAATTTGTGCCTTTTTGCCCCAAAATAAGGGGAATTTCTGCCTTTTGCCCCAAATATAGGGAATTTCTGCCTTTTTGTCCGAAAATAAAAAGAATGCATACTTTTTTGCCATAAAAAAAGAAATTTCTTCATTTTTGCTCCAAAATGAGGGGAATTTCTGGTTTTTTGCCTCTAAATAAGTGGAATTTCTGTCTTTTTTCCCCAAAACAAAGGGAATTTCTGACTTTTTTCCCCAAAATAAGGGGAATTTCTGACTTATTACCCTGAAATAAGTGAAATTTCTGGAATTTTGGCCCAACATAACAGAAATATCTGCCTTTTTGCCCTCAAATAAGGGGAATTTCCGCCTTTTTACCTCAAAATAAGCGGAATTTCTGCATTTTTGCCACAAAACATTAGGAATATCTGCATTTTTTTGCCCCAAAATAAAAGGAATTTCTGCCTTTTTTCTATGAAATAAGTGAAATTTCTGCAATTTTGCCCCAAAATAAGTGAAATTTCTGCAATTTTGCATCAAAATAAGGGAAATTTCTGGAATTTTGCCCCTAAATAAGTGGAATTTCTGAGTTTTCCCCAAAATAAGGAGAATTCCTGTCTTTTTGCGCCAACATATAGGGAATTTCTGCCTTTTTGCCCCACAATTAGGGGAATTTCTGCAATTTTGCTACAAAATACGGAGAATTTCTGCCTTTTTGCCCGAAATTAAGGAGAATGCATACTTTTTTGCCATAAAAAAGAGAAATTTCTTCATTTTTGCTCCAAAATAAGGGGAATTTCTGTCTTTTTGCCTCTAAATAAGTGGAATTTCTGTCTTTTTTTCCGAAAACAAAGAGAATTTCTGTCTTTTTTGCCCCAAAATAAGGAAAATTTCTGACTTATTACCCTGAAATAAGTGAAATTTCTGCAATTTTTCCCCAAAATAAGGAAAATTTCTGCCTTTTTGTTCTGAAATATGTGAAATTTTTGAATTTTACCTTAAAAAAGGTGAATTTCTGCCTTTTTGACCCAAAATAATGGGAATTTCTGCCTTTTTGACCCAAAATAAGAGAAATTTTTGCTTTTTTTTTCTGAAATGAGTGAAATTTCTGCAATTTTGCCCTAAAATATGGAAAATTTTTGCAATTTTTCCCTATAATAAGGGAAATTTCTGCAATTTTTCCTCAAAATAAGAGGAATTTTTGTTTTTTGCCCCCAAATAAAAAAAATTTCTGCAATTTTGCCCTAAAATAAGGTGAATTTCTGCTTTTGGCCCTAAAATAAGGAGACTTTCTGCATTTTTGCCCCTAAATAAAGAAAATTACTGTATTTTTTACCCCAAAATTAGGTGAATTTCTGCAATTTTCCTCCATAATATGGGGATTTTCTGCCTTTTTGCCGAAAATAAGGGAATTTCTGCCATTATGCTGCGAAATAAGTGAAATTTCTGCAGTTTTACCCCAAAATAAAGGGAATTTCTGCCTTTTTGCCCCAAAATTAGGGGAATTTCTGCAATTTTGCTCCAAAATACGGTGAATTTCTGCATTTTTGCCCGAAAATAAAAGGAGTGTATACCTTTTTGCCATTAAAAAGGGAAATTTTTTCATTTTTGCCTGAAAATAAGGGGATTTTCCGCCTTTTTGACTCAAAATAAGTGCAATTTCTGCCTTTTCCCAAAAATAAACAAAATTTCTGTCTTTTTGCCCCAAAATAAAGGAATTTCTGACTTTTTGCCCCAAAATATGGGGAATTTCTGCCTTTATACCCCAAAATAAGAAAAATTTCTGCCTTTATGCCCCAAAATAATGGGAATTTCTGCCTTTTTGCCCCAAAATAAGAAAAATTTTTGCTTTTTTTCTCTGAAATAAGTGAAATTTCTGCAATTTTGCCCTAAAATAACGGAAATTTCTGAATTTTTCCCCATAATAAGGGAAATTTCTGCAATTTTGCCCCAAAATAAGGGGAATTTCTGTTTTTTGCCCCCAAATAAGGGAAATTTCTGCAATTTTGAAATAAATTAAGGGGAATTTCTGCTTTTTGTCCTAAAATAAGGAGAATTTCTGCCTTTTTGCCCCTAAATAAAAAAATTACTGTATTTTTTACCCCAAAATTCGGTGAATTTCTGCAATTTTGCTCCATAATACAGGGATTTTCTGCCTTTTCCCCGAAAATAAGGGAATTTCTGCCATTATGCCGCGAAATAAGTGAAATTTCTGCAGTTTTACCCCAAAATAAAGGGAATTTCTGCCTTTTTGCCCCAAAATTAGGGAAATTTCTGCAATTTTGCTCCAAAATACAGGGAATTTCTGCATTTTGCCCAAAAATAAAAGGAATGTATACCTTTTTGCCATAAAAAAGGGAAATTTTTTCATTTTTGCCTGAAAATAAGGGGATTTCCGCCTTTTTGACTCAAAATAAGTGAAATTTCTGCCTTTTCCCCAAAAATAAACGAAATTTCTGTCTTTTTGCCCCCAAATAAAGGGAATTTCTGACTTTTTGCCCCATAATAAAAGGAATTTCAGCCTTTTTCCCTCAAAATAAGGGGAATTTCTGGCTTTTTGCCCCAAAATATGGGGAATTTCTGACTTTTTGCCCCAAAATAAGAAAAATTTCTGCAATTTGGTACCAAAATAAAAGAATTTCCTGCCATTTTGCCCCAAAATAAGAAATTTTCTGCCTTTTTTCCCTGAAATAAGTGAAATTTCTGCAATTTTGCCCCAAAATATAGGAAATTTCTGCAATTTTGCCCCAAAATAAAGGAAATTTCTGCAATTTTGCCCCAATGTAAAGGAAATTTCTGCAATTTTGCCCCAAAATAAGGGGAATTTCTGACTTTTTGCTCTCGAAAAAAGGAGATTTTCTGTCTTTTTGCCCCAAAATAAAGAGAATTTCTGCCTTTTTGCCCGAAAATTATGAGAATTTCTGCAATTTTGCTTCAAAATACAGGGAATTTCTGCCTTTTAGCCCCAAAATAAAGGGAATTTCTGCATTTTACCTCGAAATAAAAAAAAATTTCTGCATTTTACCTCAAAATAAGAAGAATTTCTGCCTTTAGCCTCGAAATATGGGGAATTTCTGCCTTTTTGTTCCAAAATAAGGAAAATTTCTTCAATTTTGTAATATAATAAAAGAAATTTCTGCTTTTTGCCTCAAAATAAGGGGAATTTCTGAGTTTTTGCCCTGTAATAAATGAAATTTCTGCTATTTGGCCCGAAAATAAGGGAAATTTGTGCCTCTTTGCCCCAAAATAAGTGGAATTTCTGCCTTTTGCCCCAAATATAGGGAATTTCTGCCCTTTTGTTCAAAAATAAGAAGAATGCATATCTTTTTGCCATAAAAAAGAAACTTCTTCATTTTTGCTCCAAAATAAGGGGAATTTCAGGCTTTTTACCTCAAAATAAAAAAAAATTTCTGAATTTTTGCCACAAAATATTAGGAATTTTTGCATTTTTGCCCCATATAAGAGGAATTTCTGCATTTTTTTTCTCTGAAATAAGTGAAATTTCTGCAATTTTGCCCCAAAATAAGTGAAATTTCTGCAATTTTGCCTCAAAATAAGGGAGATTTCTGGAATTTTGCCCCAAAATAAGTGGAATTTCTGAGTTTTCCCCAAAATAAGGAGAATTTCTGTCTTTTTGCTTCAACATTTAGGGAATTTCTGCCTTTTTGCCCCACAATTAGGGGAATTTCTGCAATTTTGCTACAAAATACGGAGAATTTCTGCCTTTTTGCCCGAAAATAAGGAGAATGCATACCTTTTTGCCATAAAAAAGAGAAATTTCTTCATTTTTGCTCCAAAATAATAGGAATTTCTGCTTTTTTGCCTCTAAATAAGTGGAATATCTGTCTTTTTTTCTCAAAACAAAGAGAATTTGTGTCTTTTTTGCCCCAAAATAAGGAAAATTTCTGACTTATTACCCTGAAATAAGTGAAATTTCTGCAATTTTGCCCCAAAATAAGGAAAATTTCTGCTTTTTTGCCCTGAAATATGTGAAATTTCTGCAATTTTACCCCAAAATTACGTGAATTTCTTCTTTTTGCCCCAAAATAATGAGAATTTCTGCCTTTTTGACCCAAAAATAAGAAAAATTTTTGCTTTTTTTCTCTGAAATAAGTGAAATTTCTGCAATTTTGCCCTAAAATAAGGGAAATTTCTGCAATTTTTCCCCATAATAAGGGAAATTTCTGCAATTTTGCCCCAAAATAAGGGGAATTTCTGTTTTTTGCCCCCAAATAAGGGAAATTTCTGCAATTTTGCAATAAATTAAGGGGAATTTCTGATTTTTGTCCTAAAATAAGGAGAATTTCTGCCTTTTTGCCCCTAAATTTAAAAAATTACTGTATTTTTTACCACAAAATTAAGTGAATTTCTGAAATTTTGCTCCATAATACGGGGATTTTCTGCCTTTTCGCCGAAAATAAAAGGAATGTATACCTTTTTGCCATAAAAAAGGGAAATTTTTTCATTTTTGTCTGAAAATAAGGGGATTTTCCGCCTTTTTGACTCAAAATAAATGCAATTTCTGCCTTTTCCCCAAAAATAAACAAAATTTCTGTCTTTTTCCCCGTAAATAAAGGGAATTTCTGACTTTTTGCCACAAAACTAAAGAAATTTCAGCCTTTTTACCTCAAAATAAGGGGATTTTCTGCCTTTTTGCCCCAAAATATGGGGAATTTCTGCTTTTTGCCCCAAAATAAAAATAATTTCTGCAATTTTGAACCAAAATAAAAGAAATTTCTGCCTTTTTGCCCCAAAATAAGACAATTTCTGCCCTTTTTTCCTGAAATAAGTGAAATTTCTGATATTTTGCCCCAAAATAAGGGAAATTTCTGCAATTTTGCCCCAATGTAAAAGAAATTTCTGCAATTTTGCCCCAAAATAAGGGGAATTTCTGACTTTTTGCTCTCGAAAAAAGATTTTCTGTCTTTTTGCCCCAAAATAAAGAAAATTTCAGCTTTTGGCAGAAAAATTATGAGAATTTCTGCAATTTTGCTTCAAAATACAGGGAATTTCTGCCTTTTAGCCCCAAAATAAAGGGAATTTCTGCATTTTCCCCCAATATTTGCGGAATTTCTGCATTTTACCTCGAAATAAAAAAAATTTCTGCATTTTACCTCAAAATAAGAAGAATTTCTGCCTTTTGCCCCAAAATATGGGGAATTTCTGCCTCTTTGTTCCAAAATAAGGAAAATTTCTTCAATTTTGTACTATAATAAAAGAAATTTCTGCTTTTTGCCCCAAAATAAGGGGAATTTCTGACTTTTTGCCCTGAAATAAATGATATTTCTGCAATTTTGCTCGAAAATAAGGGAAATTTGTGCCTTTTTGCCCCAAAATAAGGAAAATTTCTGCCTTTTGCCCAAAAATATGGGGAATTTCTGCCGTTTTGTTTGAAAATAAGAAGAATGCATACCTTTTTGCCATAAAAAAAGAAATTTCTTCATTTTTGCTCCAAAATAAGGGGAATTTCTGCTTTTTTGCCTCTGAATAAGTGGAATTTCTGTCTTTTTCCCCCAAAACAAAGGGAATTTCTGTCTTTTTTGCCCCAAAATAAGGAAAATTTCTGACTTATTACCCTGAAATAAGTGAAATTTCTGCAATTTTGCCCCAATATAAGGGAAATTTCTGCCTTTTTGCCCCCAAATAAGAGGAATTTCAGCATTTTTACCTCAAAATAAGGGGAATTTCTGCATTTTTGAACACAAAAATTACGGAATTTCTCCTTTTTTGCCCCAAAATAAAAGAAATTTCAGACTTTTTACCTGAAAATAAGTGAAATTACTGCAATTTTGCCCAAAATAGAAGAAATTTCTACAATTTTGCCCCAAAATATAGGAAATTTCTGGAATTTTGCCCCAAAATGAAGGGAATTTCTGATTTTTGCCCCAAAATATAGAGATTTTCTGCCTTTTGCCCGAAAATTAGGGAATTTCTGCAATTTTGTTTAAAATACGGGGAATTTTTACCTTTTGCCCGAAAATAAGGGGAATACATACCTTTTTGCCATAAAGAAGTAAAATTTCTTCATTTTTGCTCCAAAATAAGGGGAATTTTGCCTTTTTGCCTCTAAATAAGTGGAATTTCAGTCTTTTTCCCCCAAAACAAAAGGAATTTCTGACTTTTTTGCCCCAAAATAAGGGGAATTTCTCACTTATTACCCTGAAATAAGTGAAATTTCTGCCTTTTTGTCCGAAAATAAGAAGAATGCATACCTTTTTGCCATAAAAAAAGAAATTTTTTCATTTTTGCTCCAAAATAAGGGGAATTTCTGCTTTTTTGCCTCTAAATAAGTGGAATTTCTGTCTTTTCCCCCCAAAACAAAGGGAATTTCTGTCTTTTTTGCCCAAAATTAAGGGGAATTTCTGACTTATTACCCTGAAATAAGTGAAATTTCTGCAATTTTCCCCCAAAATTAGGGAAAATTCTGTCTATTTGCGCCAAATAAGGGAAATTTCAGCGTTTTTACCTCAAAATAAAGGGAATTTCTGCATTTTTGCAACAAAATATACGGAATTTCTGCCTTTTTGCCTCATAATAAAGAAAATTTCTGCAATTTTGCTCCAAAATAAGGGGAATTTCTCCTTTTTTCCCAAAATAAAGGAAATTTCAGCCATTTTACCTGAAAATATGTGAAATTACTGCAATTTTGCCCCAAATAAGGGAAATTTCTGAAATTTTGCCCCAAAATAAGGTAAATTTCTGCAATTTTTCCCCAAAATAAAAAAAAATTTTGGAATTTTGCCCGAAAATTAGGAGAATTTTTCAACGTTGCTCCAAAATACGGGGAATTTTTGCCTTTTTGCCTGAAAATAAGGAGAATGCATACCTTTTGGCCATAAAAAATGAAATTTCTTCATTTTTGCTCCAAAATAAGGGGAATTTCTGCCTTTTGGACTCTAAATAAGTGGAATTTCTGTCTTTCTCCCTCAAAACAAAGGAATTTCTGACTTTTTTGCCCAAAAATAAGGGGCATTTCTGACTTTTTACTCTGAAATAAGTGAAATTTCTGCAATTTTGCCCCAAAATAAGGGAAATTTCTGCCTTTTTGCCCCCAAATAAGGGGAATTTCAGCCTTTTTACCTCAAAATAAGGGGAATTTCTGCTTTTTTGCCCCAAAATAAAGAAAATTTCTGATTTTTTCCCTGAACAAAGTGAAATTTCTGCAATTTTGCCCCAAAATAAGAGAAATTTCTGGAATTTTGCCCTAAAATAAGGGAAATTTCTGCCTTTTGCCCCCAAATAAGGGGAATTTCAGCCTTTTTACCTCAAAATAAGGGGAATGCATAACTTTTTGCCATTTAAAAGGGAAATTTCTTCATTTTTGCTCCAAAATAAGGGGAATTTATGCCTTTTTGCCTTCAAATAAGTGGAATTTCTGTCTTTTTCCCCCAAAATAAAGGGAATTTCTGTTTTTTTTTGCCCCAAAATAAGACGAGTTTCTGACTTATTTCCCTTAAATAAGTGAAATTCCTGCAATTTTGCCCAAAAATAAGAGAAATTTCTGCCTTTTTGCCCCCAAGTAAGGGGGAATTTCAGCCTTTTTACCTCAAAATAAGGGGATTTTCTGCATTTTTGCCCCAAAATATGGGAAATTTCTGCATTTTTGCATGAAAATAAAAATAATTTCTGCCTTTTTTCCCTGAAATAAGTGAAATTTCTGCAATTTTGCCCCAAATTAAGTAGAATTTCTGAGTTTTGCCCCAAAATAATGAGAATTTCTGTCTTCTTGCCAAAACATATAGGGAATTTCTGCCTTTTTGCCCCACAATTAGGGGAATTTCTGCAATTTTGCTCCAAAATACGGGGAATTTCTGCCTTTTTGCCCAAAAATAAGGGGAATGCATACCTTTTTTGCCATATAAAATAGAAATTTCTTCATTTTTGCTCCAAAGTAAGGGGAATTTCTGCATTTTGCCTCTAAATAAATGGAATTTCTGTCTTTTCCCACCAAATCAAAGGGAATTTCTGTCTTTTTTGCCCCAAAATAAGGGGAATTTCTGACTTATTACCCTGAAATAAGTGAAATTTCTGCAATTTTGCCCCAAAATAAGGGAAATTTCTGCCTTTTTGCCCCCAAATAAGGGGAATTTCAGTCTTTTTGCCTCAAAATAAGGGGAATTTATGCGCTTTAGCCACAAAATATACGGAATTTCTGCATTTTTGCCCCATAATAAGAAAAATTTCTGTGATTTTGCCCCAAAATAAGGGGAATTTCTCTTTTTTGCCCCAAAATAAAGGAAATTTCAGCCTTTTTACCTGAAAATAAGTGAAATTACTGCAATTTTGCCCCAAATAAGAGAAATTTCTGCAATTTTGCCCCAAAATAAGGTAAACTTCTGCAATTTTGAGTCAAAATAAAGGAAATTTCTGGAATTTTGTCCCAAAATAAAGGGAATTTTTGATTTTTGCTCCAAAATAAAGGGAATTTCTGCCGTTTGCCACAAAATTAGGGGAATTTCTGATTTTTGCCCCCAAATAATTGGAAATTCAGCCTTTTTACCTCAAAATAAGGGGAATTTCTGCATTTTTGCCAAAAATATACGGAATTTCTGCCTTTTTGCCCCATAATAAGGTAAATTTCTGCAATTTTGCCCCAAAATAAGTGGAATTTCTCCGTTTTTACCCCAAAATAAAGGAAATTTCAGCCTTTTTACCTGAAAATAAGTGAAATTACTGCAATTTTGCACCAAATAAGAGAAATTTTTCTAATTTTGCCACAAAATAAGGTAAATTTTTGCAATTTTGCCCCAAAATAAATTAAATTTCTGGAATTTTGCCCCAAAATTAGGGCAATTTCTACAATTTTGCTCCAAAATATGGGGAATTTCTGCCTTTTTGCCCCAAAATAAAAAAAAATTTCTGCCTTTTTTCCTTGAAATAAGTGAAATTTCTGCAATTTTGCCCCAAAATAAGGAAAATTTCTGCCTTTTTGTCCCCAAATAAGGGGAATTTCAGGTTTTTTACCTCAAAATAAGGGGAATTTCTGCCTTTTTGCCCCAAAATAAAAAAAATTTCTGCCATTATTCCCTGAAATAAGTGAAATTTCTGCAATTTTGCCCCAAAATAAGTGAAATTTCTTCAATTTTGCCCCAAAATAAGGGAAATTTCTGCCTTTTTGCCCCCAAATAAGGGGAATTTCAGCCTTTTTACCTCAAAATAAGGGGAATTTCTCCTTTTTTGTCCCAAAATAAGGAAAATTTCTGCCTTTTTTCTCTAAAATAAGTGAAATTTCTTCAATTTTTCACCAAAATAAGTGAAATTTCTGCAATTTTGCCCCAAATAAGGAGAATTTCAGCCTTTTTACCTAAAAATAAGGGGAATTTCTGCATTTTTGCAACAAAATATTAGGAATTTCTGCCTTTTTGCCACAAAATAAGGAAAATTTCTGCTTTTTTCCGTGAAATAAGTGAAATTTCTGCAATTTTGCCCTAACATAAGAAAAATTTCTGCGTTTTTCCCCCCAAATAAAGAGAATTTCAGCCTTTTTACCTCAAAATAAAGGGAATTTCTGCATTTTTGCCACAAAATATTAGGAATTTCTGCTTTTTGCCCCAAAATAAGGAAAATTTCTGCCTTTTTATCCTGAAATAAGTGAAATTTCTGCAATTTTGCCCCAACATAAGGGAAATTTCTGCATTTTTGCCCCCAAATAAAGGGAATTTCAGCCTTTTTACCTCAAAATAAAGGGAATTTCTGCATTTTTGTCACAAAATATTAGGAATTTCTGCCTTTTTGCCCCAAAATAAGGAAAATTTCTGCCTTTTTTCCCTGAAATAAGTGAAATTTCTGCAATTTTGCCCCAAAATAAGTGGAATTTCTGAGTTTTGCCACAAAATAAGGAGAATTTCTGTCTTTTTGCCCCAACATATAGGGAATTTCTGCGTTTTTGCCCAACAATTAAGGGAATTTCTGCAATTTTGCTCCAAAATACGGGGAATATCTGCCTTTTTGCCCGAAAATAAGGGGAATGCACACCTTTTTGCCATATAAAAGTGAAATTTCTTCATTTTTGCTCCATAATTAGGGGGATTTCTGCCTTTTTGCCTCTAAATAAGTGGAATTTCTGTCTCTTTCCCCCAAAACAAAGGGAATTTTTATCTTTTTTAGCCCAAAATAAGGGGAATTTCTGACTTTTTACCCTGCAATAAGTGAAATTTCTGCAATTTTGCCCCAAAATAAGGGAAATTTCTGCCTTTTTGCCCCCAAATAAGGGGAATTTTAGCCTTTTTACCTCAAAATAAGAGGAATTTCTGCATTTTTGCCACAAAATATGCAGAATTTCTGCTTTTTTGCCCCATAATAAAAAAAATTTCTCAAATTTTGCCCCAAAATATGGTGAATTTCTCCTTTTTTGCCCCAAAATAATGGAAATTTCAGCGTTTTGACCTTAAAATAATTGAAATTACTGCAATTTTTCCCCAAATAAGAATAATTTCTGCAATTTTGCCACAAAATAAGGTAAATTTCTGCAATTTTGCCCCAAAATAAAGGAAATTTCTGGAATTTTGCCCAAAATTAGGGGAATTTATGCAATTTTGCTCCAAAATACAGGGAATTTTTGCCTTTTTGCCCGAAAATAAAGAGAATGCATACCTTTTTGCCACAAAAATGTGAAATTTCTTCATTTTTGCTCCAAAATAAGGGGAATTTTGCCTTTTGGCCTCTAAATAAGTGGAATTTCTGTCTTTTTCCCCCAAAACAAAGGGAATTTCTGACTTTTTTGCCACAAAATAAGGGGAATTTCTGACTTATTACCCTGAAATAAGTGAAATTCCTGCAATTTTGCCCCAAAATAAGGGAAATTTCTGCATTTTTGCCCCCATATAAGGGGAATTTCAGCATTTTTACCTCAAAATAAAGGGAATTTCTGCCTTTTTGCCTCAAAATAAAGAAAATTTCTGCCTTTTTTCCCTGAAATAAGTTAAATTTCTGCAATTTTGCCCCAAAATAAGTGAAATTTCTGCAATTTTGCCCCAAATAAGGGAAATTTCTGAAATTATGCCCCAAAATAAGGTAAATTTCTGCAATTTTTCCCCAAAATAAAAAAAAATTTTGGAATTTTGCCCGAAAATTAGGAGAATTTTTCAACTTTGCTCCAAAATACGGGGAATTTTTGCCTTTTTGCCTGAAAATAAGGGGAATGCATACCTTTTTGCCATAAAAAAGTGAAATTTCTTCATTTTTGCTCCAAAATAAGGGGAATTTCTGCCTTTTGGACTCTAAATAAGTGGAATTTCTGTCTTTCTCCCCCAAAACAAAGGAATTTCTGAATTTTTTGCCCCAAAATAAGGGGAATTTCTGACTTTTTACCCTGAAATAAGTGAAATTTCTGCAATTTTGCCCCAAAATTAGGGAAATTTCTGTCTTTTTGCACCCAAATAAGGGGAATTTCAGCCTTTTTACCTCAAAATAAGGGTAATTTCTGCTTTTTTGCCCCAAAATAAGGAAAATTTCTGATTTTTTTCCTGAACAAAGTGAAATTTCTGCAATTTTGCCCCAAAATAAGTGAAATTTCTGATATTTTGCTCCAAAATAAGAGAAATTTCTGGAATTTTGCCCTAAAATAAGGGAAATTTCTGCCTTTTTGCCCCCAAATAAGGGGAATTTCAGCCTTTTTACCTCAAAATAAGGGGAATGCATAACTTTTTGCCATATAAGAGGGAAATTTCTTCATTTTTGCTCCAAAATAAGGGGAATTTATGCCTTTTTGCCTTCAAATAAGTAAAATTTCTGTCTTTTTCCCCCAAAACAAAGGGAATTTCTGTTTTTTTTGCCCCAAAATAAGGCGAGTTTCTGACTTTTTTCCCTTAAATAAGTGAAATTCCTGCAATTTTGCCCCAAAATAAAAGAAATTTCTGCCTTTTTGCCCCCAAATAAGGGGGAATTTCAGCCTTTTTACCTCAAAATAAGGGGATTTTCTGCTTTTTTGCCCCAAAATATGGGAAATTTCTGCATTTTTGCCTGAAAATAAAAAAAATTTCTGCCTTTTTTTTTCTGAAATAAGTGAAATTTCTGCAATTTTCCCCCAAATTAAGTGGAATTTCTGAATTTTGCCCCAAAATAAGGAGAATTTCTGTCTTCTTGCCAAAACATATAGGGAATTTCTGCCTTTTTGCCCCACAATTAGGGGAATTTCTGCAATTTTGCTCCAATATACGGGGAATTTCTGCCTTTTTCCCAAAAATAAGGGGAATGCATACCTTTTTTGCCATATAAAATAGAAATTTCTTCATTTTAGCTCCAAAGTAAGGGGAATTTCTGCATTTTGCCTCTAAATAAATGGAATTTCTGTCTTTTTCCCCCAAATCAAAGGGAATTTCTGTCTTTTTTGCCCCAAAATAAGGGGAATTTCTGACTTATTACCCTGAAATAAGTGAAATTTCTGCAATTTTGCCCCAAAATATGGGAAATTTCTGCCTCTTTGCCCCCAAATAAGGGGAATTTTAGTCTTTTTGCCTCAAAATAAGGGGAATTTCTGCGCTTTAGCCACAAAATATACGGAATTTCTGCATTTTTGCCCCATAATAAGAAAAATTTCTGCAATTTTGCCCCAAAATAAGGGGAATTTCTCTTTTTTGCCCCAAAATAAAGGAAATTTCAGCCTTTTTACCTGAAAATAAGTGAAAGTACTGCAATTTTGCCCCAAATAAGAGAAATTTCTGCAATTTTGCCCCCAAAATAAGGTAAATTTCTGCAATTTTGCCTCAAAATAAAGGAAATTTCTGGAATTTTGCCCCAAAATAAAGGGAATTTCTGATATTTGCCCCAAAATAAAAGGAATTTCTGCCTTTTGCCACAAAATTAGGGGAATTTCTGCCTTTTTGCCCCCAAATAATTGGAAATTCAGCCTTTTTACCTCAAAATAAGAAGAATTTCTGCATTTTTGCCAAAAATATACGGAATTTCTGCCTTTTTGCCCCATAATAAGGTAAATTTCTGCAATTTTCTCCCAAAATAAGTGGAATTTCTCCGTTTTTACCCCAAAATAAAGGAAATTTCAGCCTTTTTTCCTGAAAAATAAGTGAAATTACTGCAATTTTGCCCCAAATAAGGGAAATTTTTCCAATTTTGCCACAAAATAAGGTAAATTTTTGCAATTTTGCCCCAAAATAAAGGAAATTTCTGGAATTTTGCCCCAAAATTAGGGCAATTTCTACAATTTTGCTCCAAAATATGGGGAATTTTTGCCTTTTTGCCCGAAAATAAAGGGAATGCATACCTTTTTGCCATAAAAAATGAAATTTCTTCATTTTTGCTCTAAAATAAGGGGAATTTTGCGTTTTTGCCTCTAAATAAGTGGAATTTCTTTCTTTTTCCCCAAAACAAAGGGAATTTCTGATTTTTGCCCCAAAATAAAAGGAATTCCTGCCTTTTTACCTCAAAATAAGGGGAATTTCTGCCTTTTTGCCCCAAAATAAAAAAAAAATTTCTGCCTTCTTTCCTTGAAATAAGTGAAATTTCTGCAATTTTGCCCCAAAATAAGGAAATTTCTGCATTTTTGCCCCCAAATAAGGGGAATTTCAGCTTTTTTACCACAAAATAAAAGGAATTTCTGCCTTTTTGCCCCAAAATAAGAAAAATTTCTGCCATTTTTCCCTGAAATAAGTGAAATTTCTGCAATTTTGCCCCAAAATAAGTGAAATTTATTCAATTTTGCCCCAAAATAAGGGAAATTTCTGCCTTTTTGCCCCCAAATAAGGAGAATTTCAGCCTTTTTACCTAAAAATAAGGGGAATTTCTGCATTTTTGCAACACAATATTAGGAATTTCTGCCTTTTTGTCCCAAAATAAGGAAAATTTCTGCTTTTTCCTTGAAATAAGTGAAATTTCTGCAATTTTGCCCTAACATAAGGGAAATTTCTGCGTTTTTGCCCCCAAATAAAGGGAATTTCAGCCTTTTTACCTCAAAATAAAGGGAATTTCTGCATTTTTGCCACAAAATATTAGGAATTTCTGCCTTTTTGCCCCAAAATAAGGATAATTTCTGCCTTTTTATCCTGAAATAAGTGAAATTTCTGCAATTTTGCCCCAACATAAGGGAAATTTCTGCGTTTTTGCCCCCAAATAAAGGGAATTTCAGCCTTTTTACCTCAAAATAAAGGGAATTTCTGCATTTTTGCCACAAAATATTAGGAATTTCTGCCTTTTTGCCCCAAAATAAGGAAAATTTCTGCCTTTTTTCCCTGAAATAAGTGAAATTTCTGCAATTTTGCCCCAAAATAAGTGGAATTTATGAGTTTTGCCCCAAAATAAGGAGAATTTCTGTTTTTTGCCCCAACATATAGGGAATTTCTGCCTTTTTGCCCAACAATTAAGGGAATTTCTGCAATTTTGCTCCAAAATACGGGGAATATCTGCGTTTTTGCCCGAAAATAAGGGGAATGCACACCTTTTTGCCAGATAAAAGTGAAATTTCTTCATTTTTGCTCCAAAATAAGGGGAATTTCTGCCTTTTTGCCTCTAAATAAGTGGAATTTCTGTCTCTTTCCCCCAAAACAAAGGGAATTTTTATCTTTTTTAGCCCAAAATAAGGGGAATTTCTGTCTTATTACCCTGAAATAAGTGAAATTTCTGCAATTTTGCCACAAAATAAGGGAAATTTCTGCCTTTTTGCCCTCAAATAAGGGGAATTTTAGCCTTTTTACCTCAAAATAAGAGGAATTTCTGCATTTTTGCCACAAAATATGCAGAATTTCTGCTTATTTGCCCCATCATAAGAAAAATTTCTCAAATTTTGCCCCAAAATATGGTGAATTTCTCCTTTTTTGCCCCAAAATAATGGAAATTTCAGCCTTTTTACCTGAAAATAATTGAAACTACTGCAATTTTCCCCCAAATAAGAATAATTTCTGCAATTTTGCCACAAAATAAGGTAAATTTCTGCAATTTTGCCCCAAAATAAAGGAAATTTCTGGAATTTTGCCCAAAATTAGGGGAATTTATGCAATTTTGCTCCAAAATACAGAAAATTTTTGCCTTTTTGCCCGAAAATAAAGAGAATGCATACCTTTTTGCCATAAAAATGTGAAATTTCTTTATTTTTGCTCCAAAATAAGGGCAATTTTGCCTTTTGGCCTCTAAATAAGTGGAATTTCTGTCTTTTTCCCCCAAAACAAAGGGAATTTCTGACATTTTTGCCACAAAATAAGGGGAATTTCTGACTTATTACCCTGAAATAAGTGAAATTCCTGCAATTTTGCCCCAAAATAAGTGAAATTTCTGCATTTTTGCCCCCATATAAGGGGAATTTCAGCATTTTTACCTCAAAATAAAGGGAATTTCTGCCTTTTTGCCCCAAAATAAAGAAAATTTCTGCCTTTTTTCTCTGAAATAAGTTAAATTTCTGCAATTTTGCCCCAAAATAAGTGAAATTTCTGCAATTTTGCCCCAAAATAAGAGAAATTTCTGGAATTTTGCCCCAAAATAAGGGAAATTTCTACCTTTTTTCTCCCAAATAAGGAGAATTTCAGCATTTTTACCTCAAAATAAGGGGAATTTCTCCTTTTTTGCCCCAAAATAAAGAAGATTTCTGCCTTTTTTTCTTTGACACAAGTGAAATTTCTGCAATTTTGCGCCAAAATAAGTGAAATTTCTGCAATTTTGCCTCAAAATAAGGGAAATTTCTGCATTTGTGCCCACAAATAAGGGGAATTTCAGCCTTTATCCTTCAAAATAAGGGGAATTTCTGCATTTTTGCTACAAAATATTAGGAATTTCTGCCTTTTTGCCCCAAAATAAGTAAAATTTATGTTTTTTTTTCGCTGAAATAATTGAAATTTCTGCAATTTTGCCCCAAAATAAGTGGAATTTCTGAGATTTGCCACAAAATAAGGAGAATTTCTGTATTTTTGCCCCAACATATAGGGAATTTCTGACTTTTGCCCCACAATTAGGGAATTTCTGCAATTTTGCTCCAAAATACGGGGAATTTCTTCCTTTTTGCCCGAAAATAAGGGGAATGCATACCTTTTTGCCATATAAAAGGGAAATTTCTTCATTTTTGCTCCAAAATAAGGAGAATTTCTGCCTCTTTGCCTCTAAATAAGTGGAATTTCTGTCATTTTCCCCCAAAACAAAGGGAATTTCTGTCTTTTTTGCCCCAAAATAAGGGGAATTTCTGACTTATTACCCTGAAATAAGTGAAATTTCTGCAATTTTGCCCCAAAATAAGGCAAATTTCTTTCTTTTTGCCCCAAAATAAGGGGAATTTTACCCTTTTTACCTCAAAATAAGAAGAATTTCTACTTTTTTGCCCCAAAATAAGGAAAATTTCTGCTTTTTTTCCCTGAAATAAGTGAAATTTCTGCAATTTTGCCCCAAAATAACTGAAATTTCTGCAATTTTGCCCCAAAATATAAGAAATTTCTGGAATTTTGCCCCAAAATAAGGGAAATTTCTGCCTTTTTAACCCCAAATAAGGGAAATTTAAGCCTTTTTACCTCAAAATAAGGGGAATTTCTCCTTTTTTGCCCAAAAATAAGAAAAATTTCTGCCTTTTTTTCTGAAATAAGTAAAATTTCTGCAATTTTGCGCCAAAATAAGTGAAATTTCTGCAATTTTGCCACAAAGTAAGGGAAGTTTCTGCCTTTTTGCCCCCAAATAAGGAAATTTCATCCTTTTTACCTCAAAATAAGGGGAATTTCAGCATTTTTGCCACAAAATATTAGGAATTTTTGCCTTTTTGCCCCAAAATAAGGAAAATTTCTGCTTTTTTTCCCTGAAATAAGTGAAATTTCTGCAATTTTCCCCAAAATATGTGGAATTTCTGAGTTTTGCCCCAAAATAAAGAGAATTTCTGTCTTTTTGCCCCAACATATAAGGAATTTCTGCCTTTTTGACCCAAAATTAGGGGAATTTCTGCAATTTTGCTCCAAAATACGGGGAATTTCTGCTTTTTTGCCCAAAAATAAGGGGAATGCATAACTTTTTACCATATAAAAGGGAAATTTCTTCATTTTTGCTCCAAAATAAGATGAATTTCTGCCTTTTTGCCCCAAAATAATGGAAATTTCTGCCTTTTTGCCCCAAAATAAGAAAAATTTTTGCTTTTTTTTTCTGAAATAAGTGAAATTTCTGCAATTTTTCCCCATAAGAAGGGAAATTTCTGAAATTTTGCCCCAAAATAATAGGAAATTCTGTTTTTTGCCCCCAAATAAGGGAAATTTCTGCAATTTTGCCCTTAAATAAGAGGAATTTCTGCCTTTTGCCCCAAAATAAGGAGAATTTCTTCCTTTTTGCCCCTAAATAAAGAAAATTACTGCATGTTTTACCCCAAAATTAGGTGAATGTCTGCAATTTGCTCCAAAATACGGGGATTTTCTGCATTTTTCGCCCAAAATAAAGGGACTTTCTGCCATTTTGCCGCGAAATAATTGAAATTTCTGCAGTTTTACCCCAAAATAAGGGGAATTTCTGCCTTTTTGTCCCAAAATTAGGGGAATTTCTGCAATTTTGCTCAGAAATACGGGGAATTTCTGCCTTTATGCCCGAAAATAAAAGGAATGTATACCTTTTTGCAATAAAAAAGGGAAATTTTTTCATTTTTGCCCAAAAATAAGTGGATTTTCCACATTTTTGACTCAAAATAAGTGCAATTTCCGCCTTTCCCCCAAAAATAAACGTAATTTCTGTCTTTTTGCCCCCAAATAAAGGGAATTTCTGATTTTTTGCCCCAAAATAAAAGGAATTTCAGCCTTTTTACCTCAAAATAAGGGGAATTTCTGCCTTTTTTTCCCAAAATATGGGAAATTTCTGCATTTTTGCCACTAAATAGGAAAAATTTCTGCAATTTTGTACCAAAATAAAAGAAATTTCTGCCCTTTTGCCCCAAAATAAGAAAATTTCTGCCATTTTTCCCTGAAATAAGGGTAATTTCTGATATTTTGCCCCAAAATAAGGGAAATTTCTGCAATTTTGCCTCAATGTAAAGAAAATTTCTGTATTTTTGCCCCAAAATAAGGGGAATTTCTGACTTTTTGCTCCCGAAAAAAGGAAATATTCTGTCTTTTTGCCCCAAAATAAAAAGAATTTCTGCATTTTTGCCCGAAAATTATGAAAATTTCTGCAATTTTGCTTCAAAATACAGGGAATTTCGGCCTTTTAGCCCCAAAATAAAGGGAATTTCTGCATTTTCCCCAATATTTGGGGAATTTCTGCATTTTACCTCTAAATAAAAGGAATTTCTGCATTTTACCTCAAAATAAGAATTTCTGCCTTTTGCCCCAAAATATGGGGAATTTCTGGCTTTTTGTTCCAAAATAAGGAGAATTTCCTCAATTTTGTACTATAATAAAAGAAATTTCTGCTTTTTGCCCCAAAATAAGGGGAATTTCTGACTTTTTGCCCTGAAATAAATGAAATTTCTGCGATTTTGCCCGAAAATAAGGGAAATTTGTGCCTTTTTGCCCCAAAATAAGGGGAATTTCTGCCTTTTGCCCGAAAATATGGGGAATTTCTGCCTTTTTGTCCGAAAATAAGAAGAATGCATACCTTTTTACCATAAATAGAGAAAATTCTTCATTTTTCTCCAAAATAAAGGGAATTTTTGCCTTTTTGCCTCTAAATAAGTGGAAAATCTGTGCTTTTCCCACAAAACAAAGGGAATTTCTGTCTTTTTTGCCGCAAAATAGGGAAAATTTCTGACTTATTACCCTGAAATAAGTGAAATTTCTGCAATTTTGCCCCACAATAAGGGAAATTTCTGCCTTTTTTTCCCCAAATAAGGAGAATTTCAGCCTTTTTATCTCAAAATAAGGGGAATTTCTGCATTTTTGCCACAAAATATTAGGAATTTCTGCCTTTTTGTTCCAAAATAAGAAAAATCTATGCATTTTTCCCTGAAATAAGTGAAATTTCTGCAATTTTGCCACAAACTAATGAAATTTCTGCCATTTTGTCCCAAAATAAAGAAAATTTCTGGAATTTTGCCCCAAAATAAGTGGAATTTCTGAGTTTTGCCCCAAAATAAGGAGAATTTCTGCCTTTTTGCCCCACAATTAGGGGAATTTCTGCAATTTTGCTCCAAAATACCGGGAATTTCTGCCTTTTTCCCGAAAGTAAGGGGAATGCATACCTTTTTGCCATTAAAAAGGGACATTTCTTCATTTTTTCCCCAAAATAAAAGAAATTTCTGCCTTTTTGTCCTGAAATATGTGAAATTTCTGCAATTTTACCCCAAAATAAGGTGAATTTCTGCCTTTTTGCCCCAAAAGTATGGGAATTTCTGCCTTTTTGCCCCAAAATAAGAAAAATTTTTGCTTTTTTCTCTGAAAAAAGTGAAATTTCTGCAATTTTGCCCAAAAAAAAAGGGATATTTCTGCAATTTTTCCCCATAATAAAAGAAATTTCTGCAATTTTGCCCCAAAATAAGGGGAATTTCTGTTTTTTTTTTGCATCCAAATAAGGGAAATTTCTGCAATTTTGCCCTAAAATAAGGAGAATTTCTGCCTATTTGCCCGAATATAAAAGAAATGCATACCTTTTTGCCATAAGAAAGGGAAATTTCTTCATTTTTGCTCCAAAATAAGTGGAATTTCAGCCTTTTTGCCTCTAAATAAGTGGAATTTCTGTCTTTTTTTCCGAAAACAAAGAAAATTTCTGTGTTTATTGCCCCAAAATAAGGAAAATTTCTGACTTATTATCCTAAAATAAGTGAAATTATTGCAATTTTGCCCCAAGATAAGAGAAATGTCTGCAATTTTGCCCCAAAATAAGAGAAATTTCTGGAATTTTGCCCCAAAATAAGGGAAATTTCAGCCTTTTTGTCCCCAAATAAGGGGAATTTCAGCCTTTTTCCTCAAAATAAGAAGAATTTCTCCTTTTTTGCCCCAAAATAAGGAAATTTCTGTCTTTTTTCTCTGAAATAAGTGAAATTTCTGCAATTTTGCGCCAAAATAAGTGAAATTTCTGCAATTTTGCCCCAAAATACGGGAAATTTCTGCCTTTTTTTCCTGAAATAAGTTAAATTTCTGCAATTTTGCCCCAACATAAGGAAAATTTCTGCCTTTTTACCCCCAAATAACGGGAATTTCAGCCTTTTTTACGTCAAAATAAGGGGAATTTCTCTGTTTTGCCCCAAAATAAGGAAAATTTCTACCTTTTTTCTCTGAAATAAGTGAAATTTCTGCAATTTTGCCCCAAAAGAAGTGAAATTTCTGCAATTTTGCCCCAAAATTATGGAAATTTCTGGAATTTTGACCCAAAATAAGTGGAATTTCAGAGTTTTGCCCCAAAATAAAAAGAATTTCTGTCTTTATGCCCCAACATATAGGGAATTTCTGCCTTTTTGCCCCACAATTAGGGGAATTTCTGCAATTTTGCTCCCAAACACAGGGAATTTCTGCCTTTTTGCCCAAAAATAAGAGGAATGCATACCTTTTTGCCATAAGAAAGGGAAATTTCTTCATTTTTGCTCCAAAATAAGGGGAATTTTTGCCTTTTTGCCTCTAAATAAGTAGAATTTCTATCTTTTTTTCCGAAAACAAAAAAAAATTTCTGTCTTTTGCCCCAAAATAAGGAAAATTTCTGACTTATTACCCTGAAATAAGTGAAATTTCTGCAATTTTGCCCCAAAATAAGATAAATTTCTGCCTTTTTGCCCTAAAGTATGTGAAATTTCTGCAATTTTACCTCAAAATAAGTTGAATTTCTGCCTTTTTGCCCCAAAATAATGGGAATTTCTGCCTTTTTGCCCCAAAATAAGAAAAATTTTTCCTTTTTTTTTCTGAAATAAGTTAAATTTCTGCAATTTTGCCCTAAAATAAGGGAAATTTCTGCAATTTTTCCCCATAAGAAGGGAAATTTCTGCAATTTTGCCCCAAAATAAAGGGAATTTCTGTTTTTTGCCCCCAAATAAGGGAAATTTCTGCAATTCTGTTCTTAAATAAGGGGAATTTCTGCCTTTTGCCCCAAAATAAGGAGAATTTCTTCCTTTTTGCCCCTAAATAAAGAAAATTACTGCATTTTTTACCCCAAAATTAGGTGAATTTCTGCAATTTTGCTCCAAAATACGGGGATTTTCTGCATTTTTCGCCGAAAATAAAGGGAATTTCTGCCATTTTGCCGCGAAATAATTGAAATTTCTGCAGTTTTACCCCAAAATAAGGGGAATTTCTGCATTTTTGCCCCCAAATTAGGGGAATTTCTGCAATTTTGCTCCAAAATACGGGGAATTTCTGCCATTTTGCCCGAAAATAGAAGGAATGTATACCTTTTTGCAATAATAAAAGGAAATATCTTCATTTTTGCCCGAAAATAAGGGGATTTTCCACCTATTTGACTCAAAATAATTGCAATTTCTGCCTTTCCCCCAAAAATAAACGTAATTTCTGTCTTTTTGCCCCAAAATATAGGAATTTTCTGACATTTTGCCCTAAAATAAAAGGAATTTCAGCCTTTTTACCTCAAAATAAGGGGAATTTCTGCCTTTTTGCTTCAAAATATGGGGAATTTCTGCATTTTTGCCCCAAAATAAGAAAACTTTCTGCAATTTTGTACCAAAATAAAAGAAATTTCTGCCTTTTTGCCCCAAAATAAGAAAAATTTCTGCAATTTTGTACCAAAATAAAAGAAATTTCTGCCCTTTTGCCCCAAAATAAGAAAATTTCTGCCGTTTTTCCCTGAAATAAGTGTAATTTCTGATATTTTGCCCCAAAATAAGGTAAATTTCTGCAATTTTGCCCCAATGTAAAGAAAATTTCTGCAATTTTGCCCCAAAATAAGGGGAATTTCTGACTTTTTGCTCCCGAAAAAAGGAGATTTTCTGTCTTTTTGCCCCAAAATAAAAAGAATTTCTGCCTTTTTGCCCGAAAATTATGAAAATTTCTGCAATTTTGCTTCAAAATACAGGGAATTTCGGCCTTTTAGCCCCAAAATAAAGGGAATTTCTGCATTTTTCCCCAATATTTGGGGAATTTCTGCATTTTACCTCTAAATAAAAGAAATTTCTGCATTTTACCTCAAAATAAGAAGAATTTCTGCCTTTTGCCCCAAAAATATGGGGAATTTCTGCCTTTTTGTTCAAAAATAAGGAAAATTTCTTCAATTTTGTACTATAACAAAAGAAATTTCTGCTTTTTGCCCCAAAATAAAAGAAATTTCTGACTTTTTGCCGTGAAATAAATGAAATTTCTGCAATTTTGCCCGAAAATAAGTGAAATTTGTGCCTTTTTGCCCCAAAATAAGGGGAATTTCTGCCTTTTGCCCGAAAATATGGGGAATTTCTGCCTTTTTGTCCGAAAATAAGAAGAATGCATACCTTTTTACCATAAATAGAGAAAATTCTTCATTTTTCTCCAAAATAAAGGGAATTTTTGCCTTTTTGCCTCTAAATAAGTGGAAAATCTGTCCTTTTCCCAAAAAACAAAGGGAATTTCTGTCTTTTTTGCCGCAAAATAAGGAAAATTTCTGACTTATTACCCTGAAATAAGTGAAATTTCTGCAATTTTGCCCCACATTAAGGGAAATTTCTGCCTTTTTTCCCCAAATAAGGGGAATTTCAGCCTTTTTACTTCAAAATAAGGGGAATTTCTGCATTTTTGCCACAAAATATTAGGAATTTCTGCCTTTTTGTTCCAAAATAAGGAAAATTTAAGCATTTTCCCTGAAATAAGTGAAATTTCTGCAATTTTGCCACAAACTAAGTGAAATTTGTGCCATTTTGTCCCAAAATAAGGAAAATTTCTGGAATTTTGCCCCAAAATAAGTGGAATTTCTGAGTTTTGCCCTAAAATAAGGAGAATTTCTGTTTTTTTGCCCCACAATTAGGGGAATTTCTGCAATTTTGCTCCAAAATTCGGGGAATTTCTGCCTTTTTGCCCGAAAATAAGGGGAATGCATACCTTTTTGCCATAAAAAAGGGACATTTCTTCATTTTTTCCCCCAAATAAAAGAAATTTCTGCCTTTTTGTCCTGAAATATGTGAAATTTCTGCAATTTTACCCCAAAATAAGGTGAATTTCTGCCTTTTTGCCCCAAAAGTATGGGAATTTCTGCCTTTTTGCCCCAAAATAAGAAAAATTTTTGCTTTTTTCTCTGAAATAAGTGAAATTTCTGCAATTTTGCCCAAAAAAAGGGATATTTCTGCAATTTTTCCCCATAATAAAAGAAATTTCTGCAATTTTGCCCCAAAATAAGGGGAATTTCTGTTTTTTTTTGCATCCAAATAAGGGAAATTTCTGCAATTTTGCCCTAAAATAAGGAGAATTTCTGCCTGTTTGCCCGAATATAAAAGAAATGCATACCTTTTTGCCATAAGAAAGGGAAATTTCTTCATTTTTGCTCCAAAATAAGTGGAATTTCAGCCTTTTTGCCTCTAAATAAGTGGAATTTCTGTCTTTTTTTCCGAAAACAAAGAAAATTTCTGTCTTTATTGCCCCAAAATAAGGAAAATTTCTGACTTATTATCCTGAAATAAGTGAAATTATTGCAATTTTGCCCCAAGATAAGAGAAATGTCTGCAATTTTGCCCCAAAATGAGAAATTTCTGGAATTTTGCCCCAAAATAAGGGAAATTTCAGCCTTTTTGTCCCCAAATAAGGGGAATTTCAGCCTTTTTTTTCAAAATAAGAAGAATTTCTCTTTTTTGCCCCAAAATAAGGAAATTTCTGCCTTTTTTCTCTGAAATAAGTGAAATTTCTGCAATTTTGCGCCAAAATAAGTGAAATTTCTGCAATTTTGCCCCAAAATAAGGGAAATTTCTGCCTTTGTGCCCCCAAATAAGATGAATTTAAGGCTTTTTACCTCAAAATAAGGGGAATTTCTGCATTTTTGCCACAAAATATTAGGAATTTCTGCCTTTTTGCCCCAAAATAAAAAAAATTTCTGCCTTTTTTCCCTGAAATAAGTTAAATTTCTGCAATTTTGCCCCAACATAAGGAAAATTTCTGCCTTTTTGCCCCCAAATAACGGGAATTTCAGCCTTTTTTACGTCAAAATAAAAGGAATTTCTCTTTTTTGCCCCAAAATAAGGAAAATTTCTACCTTTTTTCTCTGAAATAAGTGAAATTTCTGCAATTTTGCCCTAAAATAAGTGAAATTTCTGCAATTTTGCCCCAAAATTATGGAAATTTCTGGAATTTTGACCCAAAATAAGTGGAATTTCAGAGTTTTGCCCCAAAATAAGAAGAATTTCTGTCTTTTTGCCCCAACATATAGGGAATTTCTGCCTTTTTGCCCCACACTTAGGGGAATTTCTGCAATTTTGCTCCCAAACACAGGGAATTTCTGCCTTTTTGCCCAAAAATAAAGGGAATGCATACCTTTTTGCCATAAGAAAGGGAAATTTCTTCATTTTTGCTCCAAAATAAGGAGAATTTCTGCCTTTTTGCCTCTAAATAAGTGGAATTTCTTTCTTTTTTTCCGAAAACAAAAAAAAAATTTCTGTCTTTTGCCCCAAAATAAGGAAAATTTCTGACTTATTACCCTGAAATAAGTGAAATTTTTGCAATTTTGCCCCAAAATAAGGTAAATTTCTGCCTTTTTGCCCTAAAATATGTGAAATTTCTGCAATTTTACCTCAAAATAAGGTGAATTTCTGCCTTTTTGCCCCAAAATAATGGGAATTTCTGCCTTTTTGCCCAAAAATAAGAAAAATTTTTCCTTTTTTTTCTGAAATAAGTTAAATTTCTGCAATTTTGCCCTAAAATAAGGGAAATTTCTGCAATTTTTCCCCATAAGAAGGGAAATTTCTGCAATTTTGCCCCAAAATAAGGAGAATTTATGTTTTTTGCCCCCAAATAAGGGAAATTTCTGCAATTCTGTTTTTAAATAAGGGGAATTTCTGCCTTTTGCCTCAAAATAAGGAGAATTTTTGCCTTTTTGCCTCTAAATAAAGAAAATTACTGCATTTTTTACCCCAAAATTAGGTGAATTTCTGCAATTTTGCTCCAAAATACGGGGATTTTCTGCATTTTTCGCCGAAAATAAAGGGAATTTCTGCATTTTGCCGCGAAATAATTGAAATTTCTGCAGTTTTACCCCAAAATAAGGGGAATTTCTGCATTTTTACCCCTAAATTAGGGTAATTTCTGCAATTTTGCTCCAAAATACGGGGAATTTCTGCCATTTTGCCCGAAAATAGAAGGAATGTATACCTTTTTGCAAAAAAAAAGGGAAATATCTTTATTTTTGCCCGAAAATAACGGGATTTTCCACCTTTTTGACTCAAAATATTTGCAATTTCTGCCTTTCCCCCAAAAATAAACGTAATTTCTCTCTTTTTGCCCCAAAATAAAGGAATTTTCTGACTTTTTGCCCCAAAATAAAAGGAATTTCAGCCTTTTTACCTCAAAATAAGGGGAATTTCTGCCTTTTTGCCCCAAAATATGGGGAATTTCTGCATTTTTGCCCCAAAATAAGAAAAATTTCTGCAATTTTGTACCAAAATAAAAGAAATTTCTGCCTTTTTGCCCCAAAATAAGAAAAATTTCTGCAATTTTGTACCAAAATAAAAGAAATTTCTGCCTTTTTCCCCAGAATAAGAAAATTTCTGCCATTTTTCCCTGAAATAAGTGTAATTTCTGATATTTTGCCCCAAAATAAGGAAAATCTCTGCAATTTTGCTCCAATATAAAAAAAATTTCTGCAATTTTGCCCCAAAATAAAGGGAATTTCTGACTTTTTGCTCCCGAAAAAAGGAGATTTTCTGTCTTTTTGCCCCAAAATAAAGAGAATTTCTGCCTTTTTGCCCGAAAATTATGAAAATTTCTGCAATTTTGCTTCAAAATACAGGGAATTTCTGCCTTTTAGCCCCAAAATAAAGGGAATTTCAGCATTTTCCCCAATATTTGGGGAATTTCTGCATTTTACCTCTAAATAAAAGGAATATCTGCATTTTACCTCAAAATAAGAAGAATTTCTGCCTTTTGCCCCAAAATATGGGGAATTTCTGGCTTTTTGTTCCAAAATAAGGAGAATTTCCTCAATTTTGTACTATAATAAAAGAAATTTCTGCTTTTTGCCCCAAAATAAGGGGAATTTCTGACTTTTTGCCCTGAAATAAATGAAATTTCTGCGATTTTGCCCGAAAATAAGGGAAATTTGTGCCTTTTTGCCCCAAAATAAGGGGAATTTCTGCCTTTTGCCCCAAAATATGGGGAATTTCTGCCTCTTTGTCCGAAAATAAGAAGAATGCATACCTTTTTACCATAAATAGAGAAAATTCTTCATTTTTCTCCAAAATAAGGGGAATTTTGCCTTTTTGCCTCTAAATAAGTGGAATTTCTGTCTTTTTCCCCAAAAACAAAAAGAGATTCTGTCTTTTTTCTGCAAAATAAGGAAAATTTCTGACTTATTACCCTGAAATAAGTGAAATATCTGCAATTTTGCCCCACAATAAGGGAAATTTCTGCCTTTTTTCCCCCAAATAAAGGGAATTTCAGCCTTTTTACCTCAAAATAAAGGGAATTTATGCATTTTTGCCACAAAATATTAGGAATTTCTGCCTTTTTGTTCCAAAATAAGGAAAATTTCTGCTTTTTTTCCCTGAAATAAGTGAAATTTCTGCAATTTTGCCCCAAACTATGTGAAATTTCTGCCATTTTGCCCCAAAATAAGAAAAATTTCTGGAATTTAGCGCCAAAATAAGTGGAATTTCTGAGTTATGCCCCAAAATAAAGAGAATTTCTGCCTTTTTGCCCACGATTAGGGGAATTTCTGCAATTTTGCTCAAAAATACGGGGAATTTCTGCCTTTTTGCCCGAAAATAAGGGGAATGCATACATTTTTGCCATAAAAAGGGACATTTCTTCATTTTTTCCCCAAAATAAAAGAAATTTCTGCCTTTTTGTCCTGAAATATGTGAAATTTCTGCAATTTTACCCCAAAATAAGGTGAATTTCTGCCTTTTTGCCCCAAAAGTATGGGAATTTCTGACTTTTTGCCCCAAAATAAGAAAAATTTTTGCTTTTTTCTCTGAAATAAGTGAAATTTCTGCAATTTTGCCCAAAAAAAGGGATATTTCTGCAATTTTTCCCCATAATAAAAGAAATTTCTGCAATTTTGCCCCAAAATAAGGGGAATTTCTGTTTTTTTTGCATCCAAATAAGGGAAATTTCTGCAATTTTGCCCTAAAATAAGGAGAATTTCTGCCTGTTTGCCCGAATATAAAAGAAATGCATACCTTTTTGCCCTAAGAAAAGGAAATTTCTTCATTTTTGCTCCAAAATAAGTGGAATTTCAGCCTTTTTGCCTCTAAATAAGTGGAATTTCTGTCTTTTTTCCGAAAACAAAGAAAATTTCTGTCTTTATTGCCCCAAAATAAGGAAAATTTCTGACTTATTATCCTGAAATAAGTGAAATTATTGCAATTTTGCCCCAAGATAAGAGAAATGTCTGCAATTTTGCCCCAAAATAAGAGAAATTTCTGGAATTTTGCCCCAAAATAAGGGAAATTTCAGCCTTTTTGTCCCCAAATAAGGGGAATTTCAGCCTTTTTCCTCAAAATAAGAAGAATTTCTCCTTTTTTGCCCCAAAATAAGAAAATTTCTGCCTTTTTTCTCTGAAATAAGTGAAATTTCTGCAATTTTGCGCCAAAATAAGTGAAATTTCTGCAATTTTGCCCCAAAATAAGGGAAATTTCTGCCTTTGTGCCCCCAAATAAGATGAATTTCAGCCTTTTTACCTCAAAATAAGGGGAATTTCTGCATTTTTGCCATAAAATATTAGGAATTTCTGCCTTTTTGCCCCAAAATAAGGAAAATTTCTGCCATTTTTCCCTGAAATAAGTTAAATTTCTGCAATTTTGCCCCAACATAAGGAAAATTTCTGCCTTTTTGCCCCCAAATAACGGGAATTTCAGCCTTTTTACCTCAAAATAAGGGGAATTTCTCCTTTTTTGCCCAAAAAAAAGAAAAATTTCTGCCTTTTTTTCTGAAATAATTGAAATTTCTGCAATTTTGCGCCAAAATAAGTGAAATTTCTGCAATTTTGCCACAAAGTAAGGGAAGTTTCTGCCTTTTTGCCCCCAAATAAGGAAATTTCATCCTTTTTACCTCAAAATAAGGGGAATTTCAGCATTTTTGCCACAAAATATTAGGAATTTTTGCCTTTTTGCCACAAAATAAGGAAAATTTCTGCTTTTTTCTTTGCAACAAATGAAATTTCTGCAATTTTTCCCCATCATAAGGGAAATTTCTGCCTTTTTGCCCCCAAATAAGGGGAATTTCAGCCTTTTTACCTCAAAATAAGAAGAATTTCTGCATTTTTACCACAAAATATTAGGAATTTCTGACTTTTTGCCCCAAAATAAGGAAAATTTCTGCTTTTTTCCCTGAAATAAGTGAAATTTCTGCAATTTTCCCCCAAAAATGTAGAATTTCTGAGTTTTGCCCCAAAATAAGGAGAATTTCTGTCTTTTTGCCCCAACATATAGGGAATTTCTGCATTTTTGACCCAAAATTAGGGGAATTTCTGCAATTTTGCTCCAAAATACGGGGAATTTCTGCCTTTTTGCCCGAAAATAAGGGGAATGCATAACTTTTTACCATATAAAAGGGAAATTTCTTCATTTTTGCTCCAAAATAAGGTGAATTTCTGCCTTTTTGCCCCAAAATATTGGGAATTTCTGCCTTTTTGCCCCAAAATAAGAAAAATTTTTGCTTTTTTTTTTCTGAAATAAGTGAAATTTCGGCAATTTTTCCCCATAAGAAAGAAAAATTTTTGAAATTTTGACCCAAAATAAGGGGAAATTCTGTTTTTTGCCCCCAAATAAGGGAAATTTCTGCAATTTTGCCCTTAAATAAAAGGAATTTCTGCCTTTTGCCCCAAAATAAGGAAAATTTCTGCCTTTTTGCCCCTAAATAAAGAAAATTACTGCATGTTTTACCCCAAAATTAGGTGAATTTCTGCAATTTTGCTCCAAAATACGGGGATTTTCTGCATTTTTCGCCGAAAATAAAGGGAATTTCTGCCATTTTGCCGCGAAATAATTGAAATTTCTGCAGTTTTACCCCAAAATAAGGGGAATTTCTGCCTTTTTGTCCCAAAATTAAGGGAATTTCTGCAATTTTGCTCAGAAATACAGGGAATTTCTGCCTTTTTGCCCGAAAATAAAAGGAATGTATACCTTTTTGCAATAAAAAAGGGAAATTTCTTCATTTTTGCCCAAAAATAAGTGGATTTTCCACATTTTTGACTCAAAATAAGTGCAATTTCCGCCTTTCCCCCAGAAATAAACGTAATTTCTGTCTTTTTGCCCCCAAATAAAGGGAATTTCTGAATTTTTGCCCCAAAATAAAAGGAATTTCAGCCTTTTTACCTCAAAATAAGGGGAATTTCTGCCTTTTTTTCCAAAATATGGGGAATTTCTGCATTTTTGCCCCAAAATAAGAAAAATTTCTGCAATTTTGTACCAAAATAAAAGAAATTTCTGCCCTTTTGCCCCAAAATAAGAAAATTTCTGCCGTTTTTTCCTGAAATAAGTGTAATTTCTGATATTTTGCCCCAAAATAATGGAAATTTCTGCAATTTTTCCCCAATGTAAAAAAAATTACTACAATTTTGCCCCAAAATAAGGGATATTCTGACTTTTTGCTCCCGAAAAAAGAAGATTTTCTGTCTTTTTGCCCCAAAATAAAAAGAATTTCTGCCTTTTTGCCCGAAAATTATGAAAATTTCTGCAATTTTGCTTCAAAATACAGGGAATTTCTGCCTTTTAGCCCCAAAATAAAGGGAATTTCTGCATTTTTCCCCAATATTTGGGGAATTTCTGCATTTTACCTCTAAATAAAAGGAATTTCTGCATTTTACCTCAAAATAAGAAGAATTTCTGCCTTTTGCCCCAAAATATGGGGAATTTCTGCCTTTTTGTTCAAAAATAAGGAAAATTTCTTCAATTTTGTACTATAACAAAAGAAATTTCTGCTTTTTGCCCCAAAATAAAAGGAATTTCTGACATTTGCCGTGAAATAAATGAAATTTCTGCAATTTTGCCCGAAAATAAGGGAAATTTGTGCCTTTTTGCCCCAAAATAAGGGGAATTTCTGCCTTTTGACTGAAAATATGGGGAATTTCTGCCTTTTTGTCCGAAAATAAGAAGAATGCATACCTTTTTACCATAAATAGAGAAAATTCTTCATTTTTCTCCAAAATAAAGGGAATTTTTGCCTTTTTGCCTCTAAATAAGTGGAAAATCTGTCCTTTTCCCACAAAACAAAGGGAATTTCTGTCTTTTTTGCCGCAAAATAGGGAAAATTTCTGACTTATTACCCTGAAATAAGTGAAATTTCTGCAATTTTGCCCCACAATAAGGGAAATTTCTGCCTTTTTTCCCCCAAATAAAGGGAATTTCAGCCTTTTTACCTCAAAATAAGGGGAATTTATGCATTTTTGCCACAAAATATTAGGAATTTCTGCCTTTTTGTTCCAAAATAAGAAAAATCTATGCATTTTTCCCTGAAATAAGTGAAATTTCTGCAATTTTGCCACAAACTAAGTGAAATTTGTGCCATTTTTTCCCAAAATAAGGATAATTTCTGGAATTTTGCCCCAAAATATTTGGAATTTCTGAGTTTTGCCCCAAAATAAGGAGAATTTCTGCATTTTGCCCCACAATTAGGGGAATTTCTGCAATTTTGCTCCAAAATACGGGGAATTTCTGCCTTTTTGCCCGAAAATAAGGGGAATG
This sequence comes from Micromys minutus, assembly GCF_963924665.1. NCBI lineage: Eukaryota > Metazoa > Chordata > Mammalia > Rodentia > Muridae > Micromys > Micromys minutus. The sequence continues at coordinate 191,690 of NW_027667642.1, read as the reverse complement.
CATACCTTTTTGCCATAAAAAAGGGACATTTCTTCATTTTTTCCCCAAAATAAAAGAAATTTCTGCCTTTTTGTCCTGAAATATGTGAAATTTCTGCAATTTTACCCCAAAATAAGGTGAATTTCTGCCTTTTTGCCCCAAAAGTATGGGAATTTCTGCCTTTTTGCACCAAAATAAGAAAAATTTTTGCTTTTTTCTCTGAAATAAGTGAAATTTCTGCAATTTTGCCCAAAAAAGGGATATTTCTGCAATTTTTCCCCATAATAAAAGAAATTTCTGCAATTTTCCCCCAAAATAAGGGGAATTTCTGTTTTTTTTGCATCCAAATAAGGGAAATTTCTGCAATTTTGCCCTAAAATAAGGAGAATTTCTGCCTGTTTGCCCGAATATAAAAGAAATGCATACCTTTTTGCCATAAGAAAGGGAAATTTCTTCATTTTTGCTCCAAAATAAGTGGAATTTCAGCCTTTTTGCCTCTAAATAAGTGGAATTTCTGTCTTTTTTTCCGAAAACAAAGAAAATTTCTGTCTTTATTGCCCCAAAATAAGGAAAATTTCTGACTTATTATCCTAAAATAAGTGAAATTATTGCAATTTTGCCCCAAGATAAGAAAAATGTCTGCAATTTTGCCCCAAAATAAGAGAAATTTCTGGAATTTTGCCCCAAAATAAGGGAAATTTCAGCCTTTTTGTCCCCAAATAAGGGGAATTTCAGCCTTTTTCCTCAAAATAAGAAGAATTTCTCCTTTTTTGCCCCAAAATAAGGAAATTTCTGCCTTTTTTCTCTGAAATAAGTGAAATTTCTGCAATTTTGCACCAAAATAAGTGAAATTTCTGCAATTTTGCCCCAAAATAAGGGAAATTTCTGCCTTTGTGCCCCCAAATAAGATGAATTTCAGCCTTTTTACCTCAAAATAAGGGGAATTTCTGCATTTTTGCCACAAAATATTAGGAATTTCTGCCTTTTTGCCCCAAAATAAGAAAAATTTCTGCCTTTTTTCCCTGAAATAAGTTAAATTTCTGCAATTTTGCCCCAACATAAGGAAAATTTCTGCCTTTTTGTTCCCAAATAACGGGAATTTCAGCCTTTTTTACGTCAAAATAAGGGGAATTTCTCTGTTTTGCCCCAAAATAAGGAAAATTTCTACCTTTTTTCTCTGAAATAAGTGAAATTTCTGCAATTTTACCCCAAAATAAGTGAAATTTCTGCAATTTTGCCCCAAAATTATGGAAATTTCTGGAATTTTGACCCAAAATAAGTGGAATTTCAGAGTTTTGCCCCAAAATAAGAAGAATTTCTGTCTTTTTGCCCCAACATATAGGGAAATTCTGCCTTTTTGCCCCACACTTAGGGGAATTTCTGCAATTTTGCTCCCAAACACAGGGAATTTCTGCTTTTTTGCCCAAAAATAAGGGGAATGCATACCTTTTTGCCATAAGAAAGGGAAATTTCTTCATTTTTGCTCCAAAATAAGGGGAATTTCTGCCTTTTTGCCTCTAAATAAGTGGAATTTCTGTCTTTTTTTCCGAAAACAAAAAAAAATTTCTGTCTTTTGCCCCAAAATAAAGAAAATTTCTGACTTATTACCCTGAAATAAGTGAAATTTCTGCAATTTTGCCCCAAAATAAGGTAAATTTCTGCCTTTTTGCCCTTAAATATGTGAAATTTCTGCAATTTTACCTCAAAATAAGGTGAATTTCTGCCTTTTTGCCCCAAAATAATGGGAATTTCTGCCTTTTTGCCCCAAAATAAGAAAAATTTTTCCTTTTTTTTCTGAAATAAGTTAAATTTCTGCAATTTTGCCCTAAAATAAGGGAAATTTCTGCAATTTTTCCCCATAAGAAGGGAAATTTCTGCAATTTTGCCCCAAAATAAGGAGAATTTCTGTTTTTTGCCCCCAAATAAGGGAAATTTCTGCAATTTTGTTCTTAAATAAGGGGAATTTCTGCCTTTTGCCCCAAAATAAGGAGAATTTCTGCCTTTTTGCCCCTAAATAAAGAAAATTACTGCATTGTTTACCCCAAAATTAGTTGAATTTCTGCAATTTTGCTCCAAAATACGGGGATTTTCTGCATTTTTCGCCGAAAATAAAGGGATTTTCTGCCATTTTGCCGCGAAATAATTGAAATTTCTGCAGTTTTACCCCAAAATAAGGGGAATTTCTCCATTTTTGCCCCCAAATTAAGGGAATTTCTGCAATTTTGCTCCAAAATATGGGGAATTTCTGCCATTTTGCCCGAAAATAGAAGGAATGTATATTTTTTTGCAATAAAAAAGGGAAATATCTTCATTTTTGCCCGATAATAAGGGGATTTTCCACCTTTTTGACTCAAAATAATTGCAATTTCTGCCTTTCCCCCAAAAATAAACGTAATTTCTGTCTTTTTGCCCCAAAATAAAGGAATTTTCTGACTTTTTGCCCCAAAATAAAAGGAATTTCAGCCTTTTTACCTCAAAATAAGGGGAATTTCTGCCTTTTTGCTTCAAAATATGGGGAATTTTTGCATTTTTGCCCCAAAATAAGAAAAATTTCTGCAATTTTGTACCAAAATAAAAGAAATTTCTGCCTTTTTGCCCCAAAATAAGAAAAATTTCTGCAATTTTGTACCAAAATAAAAGAAATTTCTGCCTTTTTGCCCCAAAATAAGAAAATTTCTGCCGTTTTTCCCTGAAATAAGTGTAATTTCTGATATTTTGCCCCAAAATAAGGAAAATCTCTGCAATTTTGCTCCAATATAAAAAAATTTCTGCAATTTTGCCCCAAAATAAGGGGAATTTCTGACTTTTTGCTCCCAAAAAAATGAGATTTTCTGTCCTTTTGCCCCAAAATAAAAAGAATTTCTGCCTTTTTGCCTGAAAATTATGAAAATTTCTGCAATTTTGCTTCAAAATACAGGGAATTTCTGCCTTTTAGCCCCAAAATAAAGGGAATTTCTGCATTTTTCCCCAATATTTGGGGAATTTCTGCATTTTACCTCTAAATAAAAGGAATATCTGCATTTTACCTCAAAATAAGAAGAATTTCTGCCTTTTGCCCCAAAAGATGGGGAATTTCTGCCTTTTTGTTCAAAAATAAGGAAAATTTTTCAATTTTGTACTATAACAAAAGAAATTTCTGCTTTTTGCCCCTAAATAAAAGGAATTTCTGACTTTTTGCCGTGAAATAAATGAAATTTCTGCAATTTTGCCCGAAAATAAGGGAAATTTGTGTCTTTTTGCCCCAAAATAAGGGGAATTTCTGCCTTTTGCCCGAAAATATGGGGAATTTCTGCCTTTTTGTCCGAAAATAAGAAGAATGCATACCTTTTTACCATAAAAAGAGAAAATTCTTCATTTTTCTCCAAAATAAACGGAATTTTTGCCTTTTTGCCTCTAAATAAGTGGAAAATCTGTCCTTTTCCCACAAAACAAAGGGAATTTCTGTCTTTTTTGCCGCAAAATAGGGAAAATTTCTGACTTATTACCCTGAAATAAGTGAAATTTCTGCAATTTTGCCCCACAATAAGGGAAATTTCTGCCTTTTTTTCCCAAATAAGGGGAATTTCAGCCTTTTTACCTCAAAATAAGGGGAATTTCTGCATTTTTGCCACACAATATTAGGAATTTCTGCCTTTTTGTTCCAAAATAAGGAAAATTTATGCATTTTCCCTGAAATAAGTGAAATTTCTGCAATTTTGGCACAAACTAAGTGAAATTTCTGCCTATTTTTCCCAAAATAAGGAAAATTTCTGGAATTTTGCCCCAAAATAAGTGGAATTTCTGAGTTTGGCCCCAAAATAAGGAGAATTTCTGCCTTTTTGCCCAACAATTAGGGGAATTTCTGCAATTTTGCTCCAAAATACGGGGAATTTCTGCCTTTTTGCCCGAAAATAAGGGGAATGCATACATTTTTGCCATAAAAAAGGGACATTTCTTCATTTTTTCCCCAAAATAAAAGAAATTTCTGCCTTTTTGTCCTGAAATATGTGAAATTTCTGCAATTTTACCCCAAAATACGGTGAATTTCTGCCTTTTTGCCCCAAAAGCATGGGAATTTCTGCCTTTTTGCCCCAAAATAAGAAAAGTTTTTGCTTTTTTCTCTGAAATAAGTGAAATTTCTGCAATTTTGCCCAAAAAAAGGGATATTTCTGCAATTTTTCCCCATAATAAAAGAAATTTCTGCAATTTTGCCCCAAAATAAGGGGAATTTCTGTTTTTTTTTGCATCCAAATAAGGGAAATTTCTGCAATTTTGCCCTAAAATAAGGAGAATTTCTGCCTGTTTGCCCGAATATAAAAGAAATGCATACCTTTTTGCCCTAAGAAAAGGAAATTTCTTCATTTTTGCTCCAAAATAAGTGGAATTTCAGCCTTTTTGCCTCTAAATAAGTGGAATTTCTGTCTTTTTTCCGAAAACAAAGAAAATTTCTGTCTTTATTGCCCCAAAATAAGGAAAATTTCTGACTTATTATCCTGAAATAAGTGAAATTATTGCAATTTTGCCCCAAGATAAGAGAAATGTCTGCAATTTTGCCCCAAAATAAGAGAAATTTCTGGAATTTTGCCCCCAAATAAGGGAAATTTCAGCCTTTTTGTCCCCAAATAAGGGGAATTTCAGCCTTTTTCCTCAAAATAAGAAGAATTTCTCCTTTTTTGCCCCAAAATAAGGAAATTTCTGCCTTTTTTCTCTGAAATAAGTGAAATTTCTGCAATTTTGCGCCAAAATAAGTGAAATTTCTGCAATTTTGCCCCAAAATAAGGGAAATTTCAGTTTTTGTGCCCCCAAATAAGGTGAATTTCAGCCTTTTTACCTCAAAATAAGGGGAATTTCTGCATTTTTGCCACAAAATATTAGGAATTTCTGCCTTTTTGCCCCAAAATAAGGAAAATTTCTGCCTTTTTTCCCTGAAATAAGTTAAATTTCTGCAATTTTGTCCCAACATAAGAAAAATTTCTGCCTTTTTGCCCCCAAATAACGGGAATTTCAGCCTTTTTTACGTCAAAATAAGGGGAATTTCTCTGTTTTGCCTCAAAATAAGGAAAGATTCTACCTTTTTTCTCTGAAATAAGTGAAATTTCTGCAATTTTGCCCCAAAATAAGTGAAATTTCTGCAATTTTGCCCCAAAATTATGGAAATTTCTGGAATTTTGACCCAAAATAAGTGGAATTTCAGAGTTTTACCCCAAAATAAGAAGAATTTCTGTTTTTTTGCCCCAACATATAGGGAATTTCTGCCTTTTTGCCCCACAATTAGGGGAATTTCTGCAATTTTGCTCCCAAACAGAGGGAATTTCTGCCTTTTTGCCCAAAAATAAAGGGAATGCATACCTTTTTGCCATAAGAAAGGGAAATTTCTTCATTTTTGCTCCAAAATAAGGGGAATTTCTGCCTTTTTGCCTCTAAATAAGTGGAATTTCTGTCTTTTTTTTGAAAACAAAGAAAATTTCTGTCTTTTGCCACAAAATAAGAAAAATTTCTGACTTATTACCCTGAAATAAGTGAAATTTCTGCAATTTTGCCCCAAAATAAGGTAAATTTCTGCCTTTTTGCCCTAAAATATGTGAAATTTCTGCAATTTTACCTCAAAATAAGGTGAATTTCTGCCTTTTTGCCCCAAAATAATGGGAATTTCTGCCTTATTGCCCCAAAATAAGAAAAATTTTCCTTTTTTTTCTGAAATAAGTTAAATTTCTGCAATTTTGCCCTAAAATAAGGGAAATTTCTGCAATTTTTCTTTATAAGAAATGAAATTTCTGCAATTTTGCCCCAAAATAAGGGGAATTTCTGTTTTTTGCCCCCAAATAAGGGAAATTTCTGCAATTTTGTTCTTAAATAAGGGGAATTTCTGCCTTTTGCCCCAAAATAAGGAGAATTTCTGCTTTTTTGCCCCTAAATAAAGAAAATTACTCCATTTTTTACCCCAAAATTAGGTGAATTTCTGCAATTTTGCTCCAAAATACGAGGATTTTCTGCATTTTTCGCCGAAAATAAAGGGAATATCTGCCATTTTGCCGCGAAATAATTGAAATTTCTGCAGTTTTACCCCAAAATAAGGGGAGTTTCTGCACTTTTGCCCCCAAATTAGGGGAATTTCTGCAATTTTGCTCCAAAATACAGGGAATTTCTGCAATTTTGCCCGAAAATAGAAGGAATGTATACCTTTTTGCAATAAAAAAGGGAAATATCTTCATTTTTCCCGAAAATAAGGGGATTTTCCACCTTTTTGATTCAAAATAATTGCAATTTCTGCCTTTCCCCCAAAAATAAACGTAATTTCTGTCTTTTTGCCCCAAAATAAAGGAATTTTCTGACTTTTTGCCGCAAAATAAAAGGAATTTCAGCCTTTTTACCTCAAAATAAGTGGAATTTCTGCCTTTTTGCCCCAAAATATGGGGAATTTCTGCATTTTTGTCCCAAAATAAGAAAAATTTCTGCAAGTTTGTACCAAAATAAAAGAAATTTATGCCTTTTTGCCCCAAAATAAGAAAAATTTTTGCAATTTTGTACCAAAATAAAAGAAATTTCTGCCTTTTTGCCCCAAAATAAGAAAATTTCTGCCGTTTTTCCCTGAAATAAGTGTAATTTCTGATATTTTGCCCCAAAATAAGGAAAATCTCTGCAATTTTGCTCCAATATAAAAAAAATTTCTGCAATTTTGCCCCAAAATAAGGGGAATTTCTGACTTTTTGCTCCTGAAAAAAGGAGATTTTCCGTCTTTTTGCCCCAAAATAAAGAGAATTTCTGCCTTTTGGCCCGAAAATTATGAAAATTTCTGCAATTTTGCTTCAAAATACAGGGAATTTCTGCCTTTTAGCCCCAAAATAAAGGGAATTTCTGCATTTTCCCCAATATTTGGGAATTTCTGCATTTTACCTCTAAATAAAAGGAATATCTGCATTTTACCTCAAAATAAGAAGAATTTCTGCCTTTTGCCCCAAAATATGGGGAATTTCTGCCTTTTTGTTCCAAAATAAGGAGAATTTCTTCAATTTTGTACTATAATAAAAGAAATTTCTGCTTTTTGCCCCAAAATAAGGGGAATTTCTGACTTTTTGCCCTGAAATAAATGAAATTTCTGTGATTTTGCCCGAAAATAAGGGAAATTTGTGCCTTTTTGCCCCAAAATAAGGGGAATTTCTGCCTTTTGCCCCAAAATATGGGGAATTTCTGCCTCTTTGTCCGAAAATAAGAAGAATGCATACCTTTTTACCATAAAAAGAGAAAATTCTTCATTTTTCTCCAAAATAAGGGGAATTTTTGACTTTTTGCCTCTAAATAAGTGGAATTTCTGTCCTTTTCCCCAAAACAAAAAGAGATTCTGTCTTTTTTCTGCAAAATAAGGAAAATTTCTGACTTATTACCCTGAAATAAGTGAAATATCTGCAATTTTGCCCCACAATAAGGGAAATTTCTGCCTTTTTTCCCCCAAATAAAGGGAATTTCAGCCTTTTTACCTCAAAATAAGGGGAATTTATGCATTTTTGTCACAAAATATTAGGAATTTCTGCCTTTTTGTTCCAAAATAAGAAAAATTTCTGCCTTTTTTCCCTGAAATAAGTGAAATTTCTACAATTTTGTCCCAAACTATGTGAAATTTCTGCCATTTTGCCCCAAAATAAGAAAAATTTCTGGAATTTTGCACCAAAATAAGTGGAATTTCTGAGTTATGCCCCAAAATAAGGAGAATTTCTGCCTTTTTGCCCCACGATTAGGGGAATTTCTGCAATTTTGCTCCAAAATACAGGGAATTTCTGCCTTTTTGCCCGAAAATAAGGGGAATGCATACCTTTTTGCCTTAAAAAAGGGACATTTCTTCATTTTTTCCCCAAAATAAGAGAAATTTCTGCCTTTTTGTCCTGACATATGTGAAATTTCTGCAATTTTACCCCAAAATAAAATGAATTTCTGCCTTTTTGCCCCAAAATAAGAAAAATTTTTGCTTTTTTCTCTGAAATAAGTGAAATTTCTGCAATTTTGCCCAAAAAAGAGCTATTTATGCAATTTTTCCCCATAATAAAAAAAATTTCTGCAATTTTGCCCCAAAATAAGGGGAATTTCTGTTTTTTTGCATCCAAATAAGGGAAATTTCTGCAATTTTGTCCTAAAATAGGGAGAATTTCTGCCTGTTGGCCCGAATATAAAAGAAATGCATACCTTTTTGCCATAAGAAAGGGAAATTTCTTCATTTTTGCTCCAAAATAAGTGGAATTTCAGCCTTTTTGCCTCTAAATAAGTGGAATTTCTGTCTTTTTTTCCGAAAACAAAGAAAATTTCTGTCTTTGTTGCCCCAAAATAAGGAAAATTTCTGACTTATTATCCTGAAATAACTGAAATGATTGCAATTTTGCCCCAAGATAAGAGAAATGTCTGCAATTTTGCCCCAAAATAAGAGAAATTTCTGTAATTTTGCCCCAAAATAAGGGAAATTTCAGCCTTTTTGTCCCCAAATAAGGGGAATTTCAGCCTTTTTCCTCAAAATAAGAAGAATTTCTCCTTTTTTGCCCCAAAATAAGGAAATTTCTGCCTTTTTTCTCTGAAATAAGTGAAATTTCTGCAATTTTGCGCCAAAATAAGTGAAATTTCTGCAATTTTGCCCCAAAATAAGGAAAATTTCTGCCTTTGTGCCCCCAAATAAGATGAATTTCAGCCTTTTTACCTCAAAATAAGGGGAATTTCTGCATTTTTGCCACAAAATATTAGGAATTTCTTCCTTTTTGCCCCAAAATAAGGAAAATTTCTGCCTTTTTTCCCTGAAATAAGTTAAATTTCTGCAATTTTGCTCCAACATAAGGAAAATTTCTGCATTTTGCCCCCAAATAATGGGAATTTCAGCCTTTTTTACGTCAAAATAAGGGGAATTTCTCTTTTTTGCCCCAAAATAAAGAAAATTTCTACCTTTTTTCTCTGAAATAAGTGAAATTTCTGCAATTTTGCCCCAATAGAAGTGAAATTTCTGCAATTTTGCCCCAAAATTATGGAAATTTCTGGAATTTTGACACAAAATAAGTGGAATTTCAGAGTTTTGCCCCAAAATAAGAAGAATTTCTGTCTTTTTGCCCCAACATATAGGGAATTTCTGCATTTTTGCCCCACAATTAGGGGAATTTCTGCAATTTTGCTCCCAAACACAGAAAATTTCTGCCTTTTTGCCCAAAAATAAGGGGAATGCATACCTTTTTGCCATAAGAAAATGAAATTTCTTCATTTTTGCTCCAAAATAATGTGAATTTCTGCCTTTTTGCCTCTAAATAAGTGGAATTTCTGTCTTTTTTTCCGAAAACAAAGAAAATTTCTGTCTTTTGCCCCAAAATAAAGAAAATTTCTGACTTATTACCCTGAAATAAGTGAAATTTCTGCAATTTTGCCCCAAAATAATGTAAATTTCTGCCTTTTTGCCCTAAAATATGTGAAATTTCTGCAATTTTACCTCAAAATAAGGTGAATTTCTGCCTTTTTGCCCCAAAATAATGAGAATTTCTGCCTTTTTGCCCCCAAAAAAGAAAAATTATTCCTTTTTTTCTGAAATAAGTTAAATTTCTGCAATTTTGCCCTAAAATAAGGGAAATTTCTGCAATTTTTCCCCATAAGAAGGGAAATTTCTGCAATTTTGCCCCAAAATAAAAGGAATTTCTGTTTTATGCCCCCAAATAAGGGAAATTTCTGCAATTTTGCCCTTAAATAAGGGGAATTTCTGCCTTTTGCACCAAAATAAGGAGAATTTCTGCCTTTTTGCCCCTAAATAAAGAAAATTACTGCATTTTTTACCCCAAAATTAGGTGAATTTCTGCAATTTTGCTCCAAAATACAGGGATTTTCTGCATTTTTCGCCGAAAATAAAGGGATTTTCTGCCATTTTGCCGCGAAATTATTGAAATTTCTGCACTTTTACCCCAAAATAAGGTGAATTTCTGCATTTTTGCCCACAAATTAGGGGAATTTCTGCAATTTTGCTCCAAAATACGGGGAATTTCTGCCATTTTGCCCGAAAATAGAAGGAATGTATACCTTTATGCAATAAAAAAGGGAAATATCTTCATTTTTGCCCAAAAATAAGGGGATTTTCCACATTTTGACTCAAAATAATTGCAATTTCTGACTTTCCGCCAAAAATAAACGTAATTTCTGTCTTTTTGCCCCAAAATAAAGGAATTTTCTGACTTTTTGCCCCAAAATAAAAGGAATTTCAGCCTTTTTACCTCAAAATAAGGGGAATTTCTGCCTTTTTGCCCCAAAATATGGGGAATTTCTGCATTTTTGCCCCAAAATAAGAAAAATTTCTGCAATTTTGTACCAAAATAAAAGAAATTTCTGCCTTTTTGCCCCAAAATAAGAAAAATTTCTGCAATTTTGTACCAAAATAAAAGAAATTTCTGCCTTTTTGCCCCAAAATAAGAAAATTTCTGCCGTTTTTCCCTGAAATAAGTGTAATTTCTGATATTTTGCCCCAAAATAAGGAAAATCTCTGCAATTTTGCTCCAATATAAAAAAAATTTCTGCAATTTTGCCCCAAAATAAGGGGAATTTCTTACTTTTTGCTCCCGAAAAAAGGAGATTTTCTGTCTTTTTGCCCCAAAATAAAGAGAATTTCTGCCTTTTTTCCCGAAAATTATGAAAATTTCTGCAATTTTGCTTCAAAATACAGGGAATTTCTGCCTTTTAGCCCCAAAATAAAGGGAATTTCTGCATTTTCCCCAATATTTGGGGAATTTCTGCATTTTACCCCTAAATAAAAGGAATATCTGCATTTTTCCTCAAAATAAGAAGAATTTCTGCCTTTTGCCCCAAAATATGGGGAATTTCTGCCTTTTTGTTCCAAAATAAGGAGAATTTCTTCAATTTTGTACTATAATAAAAGAAATTTCTGCTTTTTACCCCAAAATAAGGGGAATTTCTGACTTTTTGCCCTGAAATAAATGAAATTTCTGCGATTTTGCCCGAAAATAAGGGAAATTTGTGCCTTTTTGGCCCAAAATAAGGGGAATTTCTGCCTTTTGCCCCAAAATATGGGGAATTTCTGCCTCTTTGTCCGAAAATAAGAAGAATGCATACCTTTTTACCATAAAAAGAGAAAATTCTTCATTTTTCTCCAAAATAAGGGGAATTTTTGCCTTTTTGCCTCTAAATAAGTGGAATTTCTGTCCTTTTCCCCAAAAACAAAAAGAGATTCTGTCTTTTTTCTGCCAAATAAGGAAAATTTCTGACTTATTACCCTGAAATAAGTGAAATATCTGCAATTTTGCCCCACAATAAGGGAAATTTCAGCCTTTTTTCCCCCAGATAAAGGGAATTTCAGCCTTTTTACCTCAAAATAAGGGGAATTTATGCATTTTTGCCACAAAATATTAAGAATTTCTGCCTTTTTGTTCCAAAATAAGGAAAATTTCTGCCTTTTTTCCCTGAAATAAGTGAAATTTCTGCAATTTTGCCCCAAACTATGTGAAATTTCTGCCATTTTGCCCCAAAATAAGAAAAATTTCTGGAATTTTGCGCCAAAATAAGTGGAATTTCTGAGTTATGCCCCAAAATAAAGAGAATTTCTGCTTTTTTGCCCCACGATTATGGGAATTTCTGCAATTTTGCTCCAAAATACGAGGAATTTCTGCCTTTTTGCCCGAAAATAAGGGGAATGCATACCTTTTTGCCATAAAAAGGGACATTTCTTCATTTTTTCCCCAAAATAAGAGAAATTTCTGCCTTTTTGTCCTGAAATTTGTGAAATTTCTGCAATTTTACCCCAAAATAAAATGAATTTCTGCCTTTTTGCCCCAAAATAAGAAAAATTTTTGCTTTTTTCTCTGAAATAAGTGAAATTTCTGCAATTTTGCCCAAAAAAAGGGATATTTCTGCAATTTTTCCCCATAATAAAAGAAATTTCTGCAATTTTGCCCCAAAATAAGGGGAATTTCTGTATTTTTGCATCCAAATAAGGGAAATTTCTGCAATTTTGCCCTAAAATAAGATTTTCTGCCTGTTTGCCCGAATATAAAAGAAATGCATACCTTTTTGCCATAAGAAAGGGAAATTTCTTCATTTTTGCTCCAAAATAAGTGGAATTTCAGCCTTTTTGCCTCTAAATAAGTGGAATTTCTGTCAATTTTTCCGAAAACAAAGAAAATTTCTGTCTTTATTGCCCAAAAATAAGGAAAATTTCTGACTTATTATCCTAAAATAAGTGAAATTATTGCAATTTTGCCCCAAGATAAGAGAAAAGTCTGCAATTTTGCCCCAAAATAAGAGAAATTTCTGGAATTTTGCCCCAAAATAAGGGAAATTTCAGCCTTTTTGTCCCCAAATAAGGGGAATTTCAGCCTTTTTCCTCAAAATAAGAAGAATTTCTCCTTTTTTCCCCAAAATAAGGAAATTTCTGCCTTTTTTCTCTGAAATAAGTGAAATTTCTGCAATTATGCGCCAAAATAAGTGAAATTTCTGCAATTTTGCCCCAAAATAAGGGAAATTTCTGCCTTTGTGCCCCCAAATAAGATGAATTTAAGGCTTTTTACCTCAAAATAAGGGGAATTTCTGCATTTTTGCCACAAAATATTAGGAATTTCTGCCTTTTTGCCCCAAAATAAGGAAAATTTCTGCCTTTTTCCCCTGAAATAAGTTAAATTTCTGCAATTTTGCCCCAACATAAGGAAAATTTCTGCCTTTTTGCCCCCAAATAACAAGAATTTCAGCCTTTTTTACGTCAAAATAAGGGGAATTTCTCTGTTTTGCCCCAAAATAAGGAAAATTTCTACTTTTTTTCTCTGAAATAAGTGAAATTTCTGCAATTTTGCCCCAAAAGAAGTGAAATTTCTGCAATTTTGCCCCAAAATTATGGAAATTTCTGGAATTTTGACACAAAATAAGTGGAATTTCAGAGTTTTGCCCCAAAATAAGAAGAATTTCTGTCTTTTTGCCCCAACATATAGGGAATTTCTGCCTTTTTGCCCCACAATTAGGGGAATTTCTGCAATTTTGCTCCCAAACACAGAAAATTTCTGCCTTTTTGCCCAAAAATAAGGGGAATGCATACCTTTTTGCCATAAGAAAATGAAATTTCTTCATTTTTGCTCCAAAATAATGGGAATTTCTGCCTTTTTGCCTCTAAATAAGTGGAATTTCTGTCTCTTTTTCTGAAAACAAAGAAAATTTCTGTCTTTTGCCCCAAAATAAGGAAAATTTCTGACTTATTACCCTGAAATAAGTGAAATTTCTGCAATTTTGCCCCAAAATAAGGTAAATTTCTGCCTTTTTGCCCTAAAATATGTGAAATTTCTGCAATTTTACCTCAAAATAAGGTGAATTTTTGCCTTTTTGCCCCAAAATAATGAGAATTTCTGCCTTTTTGCCCCAAAAAAAGAAAAATTATTCCTTTTTTTTCTGAAATAAGTTAAATTTCTGCAATTTTGCCCTAATATAAGGGAAATTTCTGCAATTTTTCCCCATAAGAAGGGAAATTTCTGCAATTTTGCCCCAAAATAAGGGGAATTTTTGTTTTATGCCCCCAAATAAGGGAAATTTCTGCAATTTTGCCCCTAAATAAGGGGAATTTCTGCCTTTTGCCCCAAAATAAGGAGAATTTCTGCCTTTTTGCCCCTAAATAAAGAAAATTACTGCATTTTTTACCCCAAAATTAGGTGAATTTCTGCAATTTTGCTCCAAAATACGGGGATTTTCTGCATTTTTCGCCGAAAATAAAGATAATTTCTGCCATTTTGCCGCGAAATAATTAAAATTTCTGCAGTTTTACCCCAAAATAAGGGGAATTTCTGCATTTTTGTCCCCAAATTAGGGGAATTTCTGCAATTTTGCTCCAAAATACGGGGAATTTCTGCCATTTTGCCCGAAAATAGAAGGAATGTATACCTTTTTGCAATAAAAAAGGGAAATATCTTCATTTTTGCCCGAAAATAAGGGGATTTTCCACCTTTTTGACTCAAAATAATTGCAATTTCTGCCTTTCCCCCAAAAATAAACGTAATTTCTGTCTTTTTGCCCCAAAATAAAGGAATTTTCTGACTTTTTGCCCCAAAATAAAAGGAATTTCAGCCTTTTTACCTCAAAATAAGGGGAATTTCTGCCTTTTTGCCCCAAAATATGAGGAATTTCTGCATTTTTGCCCCAAAATAAGAAAAATTTCTGCAATTTTGTACCAAAATAAAAGAAATTTCTGCCTTTTTTCCCCAAAATAAGAAAAATTTCTGCAATTATGTACCAAAATAAAAGAAATTTCTGCCTTTTTGCCCCAAAATAAGAAAATTTCTGCCGTTTTTCCCTGAAATAAGTGTAATTTCTGATATTTTGCCCCAAAATAAGGAAAATCTCTGCAATTTTGCTCCAATATAAAAAAAATTTCTGCAATTTTGCCCCAAATAAGGGGAATTTCTGACTTTTTGCTCCCGAAAAAAGGAGATTTTCTGTCTTTTTGCCCCAAAATAAAGAGAATGTCTGCCTTTTTGCCCGAAAATTATGAAAATTTCTGCAATTTTGCTTCAAAATACAGGGAATTTCTGCCTTTTAGCCCAAAAATAAAGGGAATTTCTGCATTTTCCCCCAAAATTTTGGGAATTTCTGCATTTAACCTCTAAATAAAAGGAATGTCTGCATTTTACCTCAAAATAAGAAGAATTTCTGCCTTTTGCCCCAAAATATGGGGAATTTCTGCCTTTTTGTTCCAAAATAAGAAGAATTTCTTAAATTTTGTACTATAAAAAAAGAAATTTTTGCTTTTTGCCCCAAAATAAGGGGAATTTCTGACTTTTTGCCCTGAAATAAATGAAATTTCTTCGATTTTGCCCGAAAATAAGGGAAATTTGTGCCTTTTTGCCCCAAAATAAAGGGAATTTCTGCCTTTTGCCCCAAAATACGGGGAATTTCTGCCTCTTTGTCCGAAAATAAGAAGAATGCATACCTTTTTACCATAAAAAGAGAAAATTCTTCATTTTTCTCCAAAATAAATGGAATTTTTGCCTTTTTGCCTCTAAATAAGTGGAATTTCTGTCCTTTTCCCCAAAAACAAAGGGAGTTTCTGTCTTTTTTCTGCAAAATAAGGAAAATTTCTGACTTATTACCCTGAAATAAGTGAAATATCTGCAATTTTGCCCCACAATAAGGGAAATTTCTGCCTTTTTCCTCCAAATAAAGGGAATTTCAGCCTTTTTACCTCAAAATAAGGGGAATTTCTGCATTTTTGCCACAAAATATTAGGAATTTCTGCCTTTTTGTTCCAAAATAAGGAAAATTTCTGCCTTTTTTCCCTGAAATAAGTGAAATTTCTGCAATTTTGCCCCAAACTATGTGAAATTTCTGCCATTTTTTCCCAAAATAAGGATAATTTCTGGAATTTTGCCCCAAAATAATTGGAATTTCTGAGTTTTGCCCCAAAATAAGGAGAATTTCTGCCTTTTTGCCCCACGATTAGGGGAATTTCTGCAATTTTGCTCTAAAATACGGGGAATTTCTGCTTTTTTGCCCGAAAATAAGGGGAATGCATACCTTTTTGCCATAAAAAAGAGACATTTCTTCATTTTTTCCCCAAAATGAGAGAAATTTCTGCCTTTTTGTCCTGAAATATATGAATTTTCTGCAATTTTACCCCAAAATAAGGTGAATTTCTGCCTTTTTGCCCCAAAATAATGGGAATTTCTGCGTTTTTGCCCCAAAATAAGAAAAATTTTTGCTTTTTTTTCTGAATTAAGTGAAATTTCTGCAATTTTCCCCAAAAAAGAGATATTTCTGCAATTTTTCCCCATAATAAAGAAAATTTCTGCAATTTTGCCCTAAAATAATGGGAATTTCTGCCTGTTTGCCCGAAAATAAGGGGAATGCATACCTTTTTGCCATACAAATGGGAAATTTCTTCATTTTTGCTCCAAAATAAGGGGAATTTCTGCCTTTTTGCCTCTAAATAAGTGGAATTTTTGTCTTTTTTTCCGAAAACAAAGAGAATTTCTGTCTTTTTTGCCCCAAAATAAGGAAAATTTCTGACTTATTACCCTGAAATAAGTGAAATTATTGCAATTTTGCCCCAAAATTAGAGAAATGTCAGCAATTTTGCCCCAAAATAAGAGAAATTTCTGGAATTTTGCCCCAAAATAAGGGAAATTTCAGCCTTTTGTTCCCAAATAAGAGGAATTTCAGCCTTTTACCTCAAAATAAGGGCAATTTATACTATTTTGCCCCAATATAAGGAAAATTTCTGCCTTTTTTCTCTGAAATAAGTGAAATTTCTGAAATTTTGTGCCAAAATAAGTGAAATTTCTGCAATTTTGCCCCAAAATAAGGGAAATTTCTGCCTTTTTTCCCTAAAATAAGTAAAATTTCTGCAATTTTGCCCAAAAAAAATTGGAATTTCTGAGTTTTGCCCCAAAATAAGGAGAATTTCTGTCTTTTTGCCCTAACATATAGGGAATTTCTGAATTTTTGCCCCACAATTAGGGGAATTTCTGCAATTTTGCTCCAAAATACAGGGAATTTCTTCCTTTTTGCCCGAAAATAAGGGGAATGCATACCTTTTTACCATAAAAAAGTGAAATTTCTTCATTTTTGCTCCAAAATAAGGGGAATTTCTGCCTTTTTGCCTCTAAATAAATGGAATTTCTGGCTTTTTTCCCCAAAACAAAGAAAATTTCTGTCTTTTTTTGATTCAAAATAAGGGGAATTTCTGACTTATTACCCTGAAATAAGTGAAATTTCTGCAATTTTGCCCCAAAATAAGGGAAATTTTTGCCTTTTTGCCCCCAAATAAGGGGAATTTCAGCCTTTTTACCTCAAAATAAGGGGAATTTCTGCATTTTTGCCACAAAATATTATAAATTTCTGCCTTTTTGCCCCAAAATAAGGAAAATTTCTGCAATTTTGCCCCAAAATAAGGGGAATTTCTTCTTTTTTGCCCCAAATAAAGGAAATTTCAGCCTTTTTACTTGAAAATAAGTGAAATTACTGCAATTTTGCCCCAAATAAGGGAAATTTCTGCAATTTTGCCCCAAAATAAGGTAAATTTCTGCAATTTTGCCCCAAAATAAAGAAAATTTCTGGAATTTTGCCCCAAAATAAGGGGAATTTCTGATTTTTGCCCCAAAATAAAGGGAATTTCTGACTTTTGCCCCAAAATTAGGGGAACTTCTGCAATTTTGCTCCAAAATACAAGGAATTTTTGCCTTTTTGCCACAAAATATTAGGAATTTCTGCCTTTTTGCCCCAAAATAAAAAAAATTTCTGCCTTTTTTCCCTGAAATAAGTAAAATTTCTGCAATTTTGTCCCAAACTTAGTGAAATTTCTGCCATTTTGCCCCAAAATAAGGAAAATTTCTGGAATTTTGCCCCAAAATAAGTGGAATTTCTGAGTTTTGCCCCAAAATAAGGGGAATTTCTGCATTTTTGCCACAAAATATTAGAAAGTTCTGCCTTTTTGCCCCAAAATAAGGAAAATTTCTGCAATTTTGCCCCAAAATAAGGGGAATTTCTTCTTTTTTGCCCCAAATAAAAAAAATTTCAGCCTTTTTACCTGAAAATAAGTGAAATTACTGCAATTTTGCCCCAAATAAGGGAAATTTCTGCAATTTTGCCCCAAAATAAGGTAAATTTCTGCAATTTTGCCCCAAAATAAAGGAAATTTCTGGAATTTTGCCCCAAAATAAGGGGAATTTCTGATTTTTGCCCCAAAATAAAGGGAATTTCTGACTTTTGCCCCAAAATTAGGAGAACTTCTGCAATTTTGCTCCAAAATACAGGGAATTTTTGCCTTTTTGCCACAAAATATTAGGAATTTCTGCCTTTTTGCCCCAAAATAAGGAAAATTTCTGCCTTTTTTCCCTGAAATAAGTGAAATTTCTGCAATTTTGTCCCAAACTAAGTGAAATTTCTGCCATTTTGCCCCAAAATAAGGAAAATTTCTGGAATTTTGCCACAAATTGAGTGGAATTTCTGAGTTTTGCCCCAAAATAAGGAGAATTTCTGCCTTTTTGCACCACACGTAGGATAATTTCTGCAATTTTGCTCTAAAATACGGGGAATTTCTGCCTTTTTGCCCGAAAATAAGGGGAATGCATACCTTTTTGCCATAAAAAAGGGACATTTCTTCATTTTTCCCCAAAATAAGAGAAATTTCTGCCTTTTTGTCCTGAAATATGTGAAATTTTTGCCATTTTACCCAAAAATAAGGTGAATTTCTGCCTTTTTACCCCAAAATAATGGGAATTCCTGCCTTTTTGCCCCAAAATAAGAAAAATTTTTGCTTTTTGCTCTGAAATCAGTGAAATTTCTGCAATTTTGCCCAAAAAAGGATATTTCTGCAATTTTTCCCCATAATAAGGAAAATTTCTGCAATTTTGCCTCAAAATAAGGTGAATTTCTGTATTTTTGCATCCAAATAAGGGAAATTTCTGCAATTTTGCCCCAAAATAAGGGAAATTTCTGCAATTTTGCCCTAAAATAAGGGGAATTTCTGCCTTTTGCCCCAAAATAAGGAGAATTTCTGCCTTTTTGCCTTAAAATAAAGAAAATTACTGTATTTTTTACCTCAAAATTAGATGAATTTCTGCAATTTTGCTCCATAATACGGTTATTTTCTGCCTTTTTGCCGAAAATAAGGGGAATTTCTGCCATTTTGCCACGAAATAAGTGAAATTTCTGCAGTTTTACACCAAAATAAGGGGAATTTCTGAATTTTTGCCTCAAAATTAGGGGAAATTCTGCAATTTTGCTCTAAAATACGGGGAATTTCTGCCTTTTTGGCCAAAAATAAAAGGAATGTATACCTTTTTTAAATAAAAAAGGAAAATTTCTTCATTTTTGCCCCAAAATAAAGGGATTTTCCGCATTATTGACTAAAAATAAGTGCAATTACTGCCTTTTCTCCAAAAATAAACGAAATTTCTGTCTTTTTGCACCAAAATAAGGGGAATTTCTGACTTTTTGCCCGAAAATAAGGGGAATTTCATCCTTTTTACTTCAAAATAAGGGGAATTTCTGCCTTTTTGCCCCAAAATATGGGAAATTTCTGCCTTTTTGCCCCAAAATAAAAAAAATTTGTTCAATTTTGTACCAAAATAAAAGAAATTTCTGCTTTTTGCCCCAAAATAAGAAAATTTCTGCCATTTTTCCCTGAAATAAGTGTAATTTCTGATATTTTGCCCCAAAATAAGAGAAATTTCTGCAATTTTGCTACAATGTAAAGAAAATTTCTGCAATTTTGCCCCAAAATAAGAGGAATTTCTGTTTTTTGCCCCCAAATAAGGGAAATTTCTGCAATTTTGCCCTTAAATAAGGGGAATTTCTGCCTTTTGCCCCTAAATAAGGAGAATTTCTGCCTTGTTGCCCCTAAATAAAGAAAATTACTGCATGTTTTACCTCAAAATTATGTGAATTTCTGCAATTTTGCTCCAAAATACGGCGATTTTCTGCATTTTTCTCCGAAAATAAAGGGAATTTTTGCGCTTTTGCAGCGAAATAAGTGAAATTTCTGCAGTTTTACCCCAAAGTAAAGAGAATTTTTGCTTTTTTGCCCAAAAATTAGGGGAATTTCTTTAATTTTGCTCCAAAATACGAAGAATTTCTGCCTTTTTGCCCGAAATTAAAAGGAATGTATACCTTTTTGCAATAAAAAAGAGAAATTTCTTCATTTTTGCCCGAAAATAAGGGGATTTTCTGCCTTTTTGCCTCAAAATAAGTGCAATTTCTGCCTTTTCCCCCAAAATAAACGAAATTTCTGTCTTTTTGCCCCCAAATAAAGGGAATTTCTGACTTTTTGCCCCAAAATAAAAGGAATTTTAGCCTTTTTACCTCAAAATAAGGGGAATTTCTGCCTTTTTGCCCCAAAATATGGGGAATTTCTGCCTTTTTGCCCCAAAATATGAAAAATTTCTGCAATTTTGTACCAAAATAAAAGAAATTTCTGCTTTTTTGCCCCAAAATAAGAAAATTTCAGCCCCTTTTCCCTGAAATAAGTGTAATTTCTGATATTTTGCCCCAAAATTAGGGGAATTTCTGACTTTTTGCCCGAAAATAAGGGGAATTTCATCCTTTTTACCTCAAAATAAGGGGAATTTCTGCCTTTTTGCCCCAAAATATGGGGAATTTCTGCCTTTTTGCCTAAAAATAAGAAAAATTTGTTCAATTTTGTACCAAAATAAAAGAAATTTCTGCTTTTTGCCCCAAAATAAGAAAATTTCTGCCGTTTTTCCTTGAAATAAGTGTAATTTCTGATATTTTGCCCCAAAATAAGTGAAATTTCTGCAATTTTGCCCCAAAATAAAGGAAATTTCTGGAATTTTGCCCCAAATTAAGAAGAATTTCTGATTTTTGCCCCAAAATAAAGGGAATTTCTGACTTTTTCCCCAAAATTAGAGGAATTTCTGCAATTTTACTCCAAAATACGGGGAATTTCTGCCTTTTTGCCCGAAAATAAGGGGAATGCATACCTTTTTGCCATAAAAAAGTGAAATTTTTTTTGCTCCAAAATAATGAGAATTTCTGCCTTTTTGCCTCTAAATAAGTGGAATTTCTGTCTTTTTCCCCCAAACAAAGGGAATTTCTGACTTTTTTGCCCCAAAATAAGGGGAATTTCTACTTATTACCCTGAAATAAGTGAAATTTCTGCAAATTTGCCCCAAAATAAGTGGAATTTCTGAGTTTTGCCCCCAAATAAGGAGAATTTCTGTCTTTTTGCTCCAACATATAGGGAATTTCTGCATTTTTGCCCCACAATTAGGGGAATTTCTTCAATTTTGCTCCAAAATACGGGGAATTTCTGCCTTTTTGCCCGAAAATAAGGGGAATGCATACATTTTTGCCATATAAAAGGGAAATTTCTTCATTTTTGCTCCAAAATAAGGGGAATTTCTGCCTTTTTGCCTCTAAATAAGTGGAATTTCTGTTTTTTTCTCCCAAAACAAAGGGAATTTTTTTCTTTTTTGCACCAAAATAAGGGGAATTTCTGCTTTTGCCCCCAATTAAGGGGAATTTCAGCTTTTTTACCTCAAAATAAGGGGAATTTCTGACTTTTTGCCTAAAAATAAGGGGAATTTCATCCTTTTTACTTCAAAATAAGGGGAATTTCTGCCTTTTTGCCCCAAAATATGGGGAATTTCTGCCTTTTTGCCCCAAATTAAGAAAAATTTCTGCAATTTTGTACCAAAATAAAAGAAATTTCTGCTTTTTGCCCCAAAATAAGAAAATTTCTGCCATTTTTCCCTGAAATAAGTGTAATTTCTGATATTTTGCACCAAAATACGAGAAATTTCTGCAATTTTGCCACAATGTAATAAAAATTTCTGCAATTTTGCCCCAAAATAAGAGGAATTTCTGTTTTTTGCCCCCAAATAAGGGAAATTTCTGCAATTTTGACCTTAAATAAGGGGAATTTCTGCCTTTTGCCCCAAAATAAGGAGAATTTCTGCCTTGTTGCCCCTAAATAAAGAAAATTACTGCATGTTTTACCTCAAAATTATGTGAATTTCTGCAATTTTGCTCCAAAATACGGCGATTTTCTGCATTTTTCTCCGAAAATAAAGGGAATTTTTGCCCTTTTGCAGCGAAATAAGTGAAATTTCTGCAGTTTTACCCCAAAGTAAGGAGAATTTCTGCTTTTTTGCCCAAAAATTAGGGGAATTTCTTCAATTTTGCTCAAAAAAACGAAGAATTTCTGCCTTTTTGCCCGAAATTAAAAGGAATGTATACCTTTTTGCAATAAAAAAGGGAAATTTCTTCATTTTTGCCCGAAAATAAGGGGATTTTTTGCCTTTTTACCTCAAAATAAGTGCAATTTCTGCCTTTTCCCCCAAAATAAACGAAATTTCTGTCTTTTTGCCCCCAAATAAAGGGAATTTCTGACTTTTTGCCCCAAAATAAAAGGAATTTTAGCCTTTTTACCTCAAAATAAGGGGAATTTCTGCCTTTTTGCCCCAAAATATGGGGAATTTCTGCCTTTTTGCCCCAAAATAAGAAAAATTTCTGCAATTTTGTACCAAAATAAAAGAAATTTCTGCTTTTTGCCCCAAAATAAGAAAATTTCTGCCATTTTTCCTTGAAATAAGTGTAATTTCTGATATTTTGCCCCAAAATAAGGGAAATTTCTGCAATTTTGCCACAATGTAAAGAAAATTTCTGCAATTTTGCCCCAAAATAAGAGGAATTTCTGTTTTTTGCCCCCAAATAAGGGAAATTTCTGCAATTTTGCCCTTAAATATGGAGAATTTCTGCCTTTTGCCCCAAAATAAGGAGAATTTCTGCCTTGTTGCCCCTAAATAAAGAAAATTACTGCATGTTTTACCTCAAAATTATGTGAATTTCTGCAATTTTGCTCCAAAATACGGCGATTTTCTGCCTTTTTCTCCGAAAATAAAGGGAATTTTTGCCCTTTTGCTGCGAAATAATTGAAATTTCTGCAGTTTTACCCCAAAGTAAGGGGAATTTCTGCTTTTTTGCCCAAAAATTAGGGGAATTTCTTCAATTTTGCTCCAAAATACGAAGAATTTCTGCCTTTTTGCCCGGAATTAAAAGGAATGTATACCTTTTTGCAATAAAAAAGAGAAATTTCTTCATTTTTTCCCGAAAATAAGGGGATTTTCTGCCTTTTTGCCTCAAAATAAGTGCAATTTCTGCCTTTTCCCCCAAAATAAACGAAATTTCTGTCTTTTTGCCCCCAAATAAAGGGAATTTCTGAATTTTTGCCCCAAAATAAAAGGAATTTTAGCCTTTTTACCTCAAAATAAGGGGAATTTCTGCCTTTTTGCCCCAAAATATGGGGAATTTCTGCCTTTTTGCCCCAAAATAAGAAAAATTTCTGCAATTTTGTACCAAAATAAAAGAAATTTCTGCTTTTTGCCCCAAAATAAGAAAATTTCTGCCATTTTTCCTTGAAATAAGTGTAATTTCTGATATTTTGCCCCAAAATAAGGGAAATTTCTGCAATTTTGCCACAATGTAAAGAAAATTTCTGCAATTTTGCCCCAAAATAAGAGGAATTTCTGTTTTTTGCCCCCAAATAAGGGAAATTTCTGCAATTTTGCCCTTAAATAAGGGGAATTTCTGCCCTTTGCCCCAAAATAAGGAGAATTTCTGCCTTGTTGCCCCTAAATAAAGAAAATTACTGCATGTTTTACCTCAAATTATGTGAATTTCTGCAATTTTGCTCCAAAATACGGCGATTTTCTGCATTTTTCTCCGAAAATAAAGGGAATTTTTGCCCTTTTGCAGCGCAATAAGTGAAATTTCTGCAGTTTTACCCCAAAGTAAGGAGAATTTCTGCTTTTTTGCCCAAAAATTAGGGGAATTTCTTCAATTTTGCTCCAAAATACGAAGAATTTCTGCCTTTTTGCCCGAAATTAAAAGGAATGTATACCTTTTGCAATAAAAAAGGGAAATTTCTTCATTTTTGCCCGAAAATAAGGGGATTTTCTGCCTTTTTGCCTCAAAATAAGTGCAATTTCTGCCTTTTCCCCCAAAATAAACGAAATTTCTTTTTGTCCCCAAATAAAAAGAATTTCTGAATTTTTGCCCCAAAACAAAAGGAATTTTAGCCTATTTACCTCAAAATAAGGGGAATTTCTGCCTTTTTGCCCCAAAATATGGGGAATTTCTGCCTTTTTGCCCCAAAATAAGAAAAATTTCTGCAATTTTGTACCAAAATAAAAGAAATTTCTGCTTTTTGCCCCAAAATAAGAAAATTTCTGCCATTTTTCCTTGAAATAAGTGTAATTTCTGATATTTTGCCCCAAAATAAGGGAAATTTCTGCAATTTTGCCACAATGTAAAGAAAATTTCTGCAATTTTGCCCCAAAATAAGAGGAATTTCTGTTTTTTGCCCCCAAATAAGGGAAATTTCTGCAATTTTGCCCTTAAATATGGAGAATTTCTGCCTTTTGCCCCAAAATAAGGAGAATTTCTGCCTTGTTGCCCCTAAATAAAGAAAATTACTGCATGTTTTACCTCAAAATTATGTGAATTTCTGCAATTTTGCTCCAAAATACGGCGATTTTCTGCCTTTTTCTCCGAAAATAAAGGGAATTTTTGCCCTTTTGCTGCGAAATAAGTGAAATTTCTGCAGTTTTACCCCAAAGTAAGGGGAATTTCTGCTTTTTTGCCCAAAAATTAGGGGAATTTCTTCAATTTTGCTCCAAAATACGAAGAATTTCTGCCTTTTTGCCCGGAATTAAAAGGAATGTATACCTTTTTGCAATAAAAAAGAGAAATTTCTTCATTTTTTCCCGAAAATAAGGGGATTTTCTGCCTTTTTGCCTCAAAATAAGTGCAATTTCTGCCTTTTCCCCCAAAATAAACGAAATTTCTGTCTTTTTGCCCCCAAATAAAGGGAATTTCTGAATTTTTGCCCCAAAATAAAAGGAATTTTAGCCTTTTTACCTCAAAATAAGGGGAATTTCTGCCTTTTTGCCCCAAAATATGGGGAATTTCTGCCTTTTTGCCCCAAAATAAGAAAAATTTCTGCAATTTTGTACCAAAATAAAAGAAATTTCTGCTTTTTGCCCCAAAATAAGAAAATTTCTGCCATTTTTCCTTGAAATAAGTGTAATTTTGTGATATTTTGCCCCAAAATAAGGGAAATTTCTGCAATTTTGCCACAATGTAAAGAAAATTTCTGCAATTTTGCCCCAAAATAAGAGGAATTTCTGTTTTTTGCCCCCAAATAAGGGAAATTTCTGCAATTTTGCCCTTAAATAAGGGGAATTTCTGCCCTTTGCCCCAAAATAAGGAGAATTTCTGCCTTGTTGCCCCTAAATAAAGAAAATTACTGCATGTTTTACCTCAAATTATGTGAATTTCTGCAATTTTGCTCCAAAATACGGCGATTTTCTGCATTTTTCTCCGAAAATAAAGGGAATTTTTGCCCTTTTGCAGCGCAATAAGTGAAATTTCTGCAGTTTTACCCCAAAGTAAGGAGAATTTCTGCTTTTTTGCCCAAAAATTAGGGGAATTTCTTCAATTTTGCTCCAAAATACGAAGAATTTCTGCCTTTTTGCCCGAAATTAAAAGGAATGTATACCTTTTTGAAATAAAAAAGGGAAATTTCTTCATTTTTGCCCCAAAATAAGAGGATTTTCCACATTTTTGACTCAAAATAAGTGCAATTTCTGCCTTTTCCCCAAAAATAAACAAAATTTCTGTCTTTTTGCACCAAAATAAGGGGAATTTCTGACTTTTTGCCCGAAAATAAGGGAAATTTCATCCTTTTAACCTAAAAATAAGGGGAATTTCTGCCTTTTTGCCACAAAATATGGGGAATTTCTGCCTTTTTGCCCTAAAATAAGAAAAATTTCTGCAATTTTGTACCAAAATAAAAGAAATTTCTGCTTTTTGCCCCAAAATAAGAAAATTTCTGCCATTTTTCCTTGAAATAAGTGTAATTTCTGATATTTTGCCCCAAAATAAGGGAAATTTCTGCAATTTTGCCACAATGTAAAGAAAATTTCTGCAATTTTGCCCTAAAATAAGAGGAATTTCTGTTTTTTGCCCCCAAATAATGGAAATTTCTGCAATTTTGCCCTTAAATATGGGGAATTTCTGCCTTTTGCCCAAAATAAGGAGAATTTCTGCCTTGTTGCCCCTAAATAAAGAAAATTACTGCATGTTTTACCTCAAAATTATGTGAATTTCTGCAATTTTGCTCCAAAATACGGCGATTTTCTGCCTTTTTCTCCGAAAATAAAGACAATTTTTGCCCTTTTGCTGCGAAATAAGTGAAATTTCTGCAGTTTTACCCCAAAGTAAGAGGAATTTCTGCTTTTTTGCCCAAAAATTAGGGGATTTTCTTCAATTTTGCTCCAAAATACGAAGAATTTCTGCCTTTTTGCCCGAAATTAAAAGGAATGTATACCTTTTTGCAATAAAAAAAGGAAATTTCTTTATTTTTGCCCGAAAATAAGGGGATTTGCTGCCTTTTTGCCTCAAAATAAGTGCAATTTCTGCCTTTTCCCCCAAAATAAATGAAATTTCTGTCTTTTTGCCCCCAAATAAAGGGAATTTCTGACTTTTTGCCCCAAAATAAAAGGAATTTTAGCCTTTTTACCTCAAAATAAGGGGAATTTCTGCCTTTTTGCCCCAAAATATGGGGAATTTCTGCCTTTTTGCCCCAAAATAAAAAAAAATTTCTGCAATTTTGTACCAAAATAAAAGAAATTTCTGCTTTTTTGCCCCAAAATAAGAAAATTTCTGCCCCTTTTTCCTGAAATAAGTGTAATTTCTGATATTTTGCCCCAAAATTAGGGAAATTTCTGCAATTTTGCTCCAATGTAAAGAAAATTTCTGCAATTTTGCCCCAAAATTAGGGGAATTTCTGACTTTTTGCCCAAAAATAAGGGGAATTTCATCCTTTTTACCTCAAAATAAGGGGAATTTCTGCCTTTTTGCCCCAAAATATGGGGAATTTCTGCCTTTTTGCCTAAAAATAAGAAAAATTTGTTCAAGTTTGTACCAAAATAAAAGAAATTTCTGCTTTTTGCCCCAAAATAAGAAAATTTCTGCCGTTTTTCCCTGAAATAAGTGTAATTTCTGATATTTTGCCCCAAAATAAGTGAAATTTCTGCAATTTTGCCCCAAAATAAAGGAAATTTCTGGAATTTTGCCCCAAAATAAGAAGAATTTCTGATTTTTGCCCCAAAATAAAGGGAATTTCTGACTTTTGCCCCAAAATTAGAGGAATTTCTGCAATTTTACTCCAAAATACGGGTAATTTCTGCCTTTTTGCCCGAAAAAAAGGGGAATGCATACCTTTTTGCCATAAAAAAGTGAAATTTTTTTTGCTCCAAAATAATGAGAATTTCTGCCTTTTTGCCTCTAAATAAGTGGAATTTCTGTCTTTTTCCCCCAAACAAAGGGAATTTCTGACTTTTTTGCCCCAAAATAAGGGGAATTTCTTACTTATTACCCTGAAATAAGTGAAATTTCTGCAAATTTGCCCCATAATAAGTGGAATTTCTGAGTTTTGCCCCCAAATAAGGAGAATTTCTGTCTTTTTGCTCCAACATATAGGGAATTTCTGCATTTTTGACCCACAATTAGGGGAATTTCTTCAATTTTGCTCCAAAATACGGGGAATTTCTGCCTTTTTGCCCGAAAATAAGGGGAATGCATAAATTTTTGCCATATAAAAGGGAAATTTCTTCATTTTTGCTCCAAAATAAGGGGAATTTCTGCCTTTTTGCCTCTAAATAAGTGGAATTTCTGTCTTTTTCTCCCAAAACAAAGGGAATTTTTTTATTTTTTTGCACCAAAATAAGGGGAATTTCTGCTTTTGCCCCCAATTAAGGGGAATTTCAGCTTTTTTACCTCAAAATAAGGGGAATTTCTGCATTTTTGCCACAAAATATATGGAATTTCTGCCTTTTTGCCCAATAATAAAGAAAATTTCTGCAATTTTGACCAAAAGTAAGGTAAATTTCTTCTTTTTTGCCTTAAAATAAAGGAAATTTCAGCCTTTTTACCTTAAAATAAGTGAAATTACTGCAATTTTGCCCCAAATAAAGGAATTTTCTGCAATTTTTCCCCAAAATAAGGTAAATTTCTTCAATTTTGCCCCAAAATATAGAAAATTTCTGGAATTTTGCCCCAAAATAAAGGGAATTTCTGATTTTTGCCCCAAAATAAAGTGAATTTCTGCCTTTTGCCCCAAAATTAGTGGAATTTCTGCAATTTTGCTCCAAAATACGGGGAATTTTTGCCTTTTTGCCCGAAAATAAAGGGAATGCATACCTTTTTGCCATAAAAGAGTGAAATTTCTTCATTTTTGCTCCAAATTAAGGGGAATTTCTGCATTTTTGCCTCTAAATATGTGGAATTTCTGTCTTTTTCCCCAAAAACAAAGGGAATTTTTGACTTTTTTGCCCCGAAATAAGGGGAATTTCTGACTTATTACTCTGAAATAAGTGAAATTTCTGCAATTTTGCCCCAAAATAAGGGAAATTTTTGTTTTTGCCCCCAAATAAGGAAAATTTCAGCCTTTTTACCTCAAAATAAGGGGAATTTCTGAATTTTTACCACAAAATATTAGGAATTTCTGCCTTTTTGCCCCAAAATAAGGAAAATTTCTGCCTTTTTTCTCTGAAATAAGTGAAATTTCTGCAATTTTGCCCCAAAATAAGTTAAATTTCTGCAATTTTGCCCCAAAATAAGGGAAATTTCTAGAATTTTGCTCCAAAATAAGTGGAATTTCTGAGTTCTGCCCCAAGATAAGAAGAATTTCTGTCTTTTTGCCCCAACATATAGGGAATTTCTGCCTTTTTGCCCCACAATTAGGGGAATTTCTGCAATTTTGCTCGAAAATACAGGGAATTTCTGCCTTTTATCCCGAAAATAAGGGAAATGCATACCTTTTTGCCATAAAAAAGGGAAATTTCTTCATTGTTGCTCCAAAATAAATGGAATTTCTGCCTTTTTGCCTCTAAATAAGTGGAATTTCTGTCTTTTTTTCTCAAAACAAAGAGAATTTCTGTCTTTTTTGCCCCAAAATAAGGAAAATTTCTGACTT
Organism: Micromys minutus; assembly: GCF_963924665.1. Classification (NCBI taxonomy): domain Eukaryota; kingdom Metazoa; phylum Chordata; class Mammalia; order Rodentia; family Muridae; genus Micromys; species Micromys minutus. Next base: position 163,246 of record NW_027667642.1, on the reverse strand, counting down.
ATTACCCTTAAATAAGTGAAATTTCTGCAATTTTGCCTCAAAATAAGGAAAATTTCTGCCTTTTTGCCCTGAAATATGTGAAATTTCTGCAATGTTTCCCCAAAATAAGGTGAAATTCTGCCTTTTTACCCCAAAATAATGGGAATTTCTGTCTTTTTGCCCCAAAATAAGAAAAATTTTTGCTTTTTTTCTCTGAAATAAGTGAAATTTCTGCAATTTTGCCCTAAAATAAGGGAAATTTCTGCAATTTTTCCTCATAATAAGGGAAATTTCTGCAATTTTTCCTCATAATAAGGGAAATTTCTGCAATTTTGCCCCAAAATAAGGGAAATTTCTGCAATTTTGCCCTAAAATAAGGGGAATTTCTGCCTTTTGCCCCAAAATAAGGAGAATTTCTGCCTTTTTGCCTTAAAATAAAGAAAATTACTGTATTTTTTACCTCAAAATTAGATGAATTTCTGCAATTTTGCTCCATAATACGGTTATTTTCTGCCTTTTTGCCGAAAATAAGGGGAATTTCTGCCATTTTGCCACGAAATAAGTGAAATTTCTGCAGTTTTACCCCAAAATAAGGGGAATTTCTGAATTTTTGCCCCAAAATTAGGGGAAATTCTGCAATTTTGCTCCAAAATACGGGGAATTTCTGCCTTTTTGGCAGAAAATAAAAGGAATGTATACCTTTTTGAAATAAAAAAGGGAAATTTCTTCATTTTTGCCCCAAAATAAGAGGATTTTCCACATTTTTGACTCAAAATAAGTGCAATTTCTGCCTTTTCCCCAAAAATAAACAAAATTTCTGTCTTTTTGCACCAAAATAAGGGGAATTTCTGACTTTTTGCCCGAAAATAAGGGAAATTTCATCCTTTTAACCTAAAAATAAGGGGAATTTCTGCCTTTTTGCCACAAAATATGGGGAATTTCTGCCTTTTTGCCCTAAAATAAGAAAAATTTCTGCAATTTTGTACCAAAATAAAAGAAATTTCTGCTTTTTGCCCCAAAATAAGAAAATTTCTGCCATTTTTCCTTGAAATAAGTGTAATTTCTGATATTTTGCCCCAAAATAAGGGAAATTTCTGCAATTTTGCCACAATGTAAAGAAAATTTCTGCAATTTTGCCCTAAAATAAGAGGAATTTCTGTTTTTTGCCCCCAAATAATGGAAATTTCTGCAATTTTGCCCTTAAATATGGGGAATTTCTGCCTTTTGCCCAAAATAAGGAGAATTTCTGCCTTGTTGCCCCTAAATAAAGAAAATTACTGCATGTTTTACCTCAAAATTATGTGAATTTCTGCAATTTTGCTCCAAAATACGGCGATTTTCTGCCTTTTTCTCCGAAAATAAAGACAATTTTTGCCCTTTTGCTGCGAAATAAGTGAAATTTCTGCAGTTTTACCCCAAAGTAAGAGGAATTTCTGCTTTTTTGCCCAAAAATTAGGGGATTTTCTTCAATTTTGCTCCAAAATACGAAGAATTTCTGCCTTTTTGCCCGAAATTAAAAGGAATGTATACCTTTTTGCAATAAAAAAAGGAAATTTCTTCATTTTTGCCCGAAAATAAGGGGATTTGCTGCCTTTTTGCCTCAAAATAAGTGCAATTTCTGCCTTTTCCCCCAAAATAAATGAAATTTCTGTCTTTTTGCCCCCAAATAAAGGGAATTTCTGACTTTTTGCCCCAAAATAAAAGGAATTTTAGCCTTTTTACCTCAAAATAAGGGGAATTTCTGCCTTTTTGCCCCAAAATATGGGGAATTTCTGCCTTTTTGCCCCAAAATAAAAAAAAATTTCTGCAATTTTGTACCAAAATAAAAGAAATTTCTGCTTTTTTGCCCCAAAATAAGAAAATTTCTGCCCCTTTTTCCTGAAATAAGTGTAATTTCTGATATTTTGCCCCAAAATTAGGGAAATTTCTGCAATTTTGCTCCAATGTAAAGAAAATTTCTGCAATTTTGCCCCAAAATTAGGGGAATTTCTGACTTTTTGCCCAAAAATAAGGGGAATTTCATCCTTTTTACCTCAAAATAAGGGGAATTTCTGCCTTTTTGCCCCAAAATATGGGGAATTTCTGCCTTTTTGCCTAAAAATAAGAAAAATTTGTTCAAGTTTGTACCAAAATAAAAGAAATTTCTGCTTTTTGCCCCAAAATAAGAAAATTTCTGCCGTTTTTCCCTGAAATAAGTGTAATTTCTGATATTTTGCCCCAAAATAAGTGAAATTTCTGCAATTTTGCCCCAAAATAAAGGAAATTTCTGGAATTTTGCCCCAAAATAAGAAGAATTTCTGATTTTTGCCCCAAAATAAAGGGAATTTCTGACTTTTGCCCCAAAATTAGAGGAATTTCTGCAATTTTACTCCAAAATACGGGTAATTTCTGCCTTTTTGCCCGAAAAAAAGGGGAATGCATACCTTTTTGCCATAAAAAAGTGAAATTTTTTTTGCTCCAAAATAATGAGAATTTCTGCCTTTTTGCCTCTAAATAAGTGGAATTTCTGTCTTTTTCCCCCAAACAAAGGGAATTTCTGACTTTTTTGCCCCAAAATAAGGGGAATTTCTTACTTATTACCCTGAAATAAGTGAAATTTCTGCAAATTTGCCCCATAATAAGTGGAATTTCTGAGTTTTGCCCCCAAATAAGGAGAATTTCTGTCTTTTTGCTCCAACATATAGGGAATTTCTGCATTTTTGACCCACAATTAGGGGAATTTCTTCAATTTTGCTCCAAAATACGGGGAATTTCTGCCTTTTTGCCCGAAAATAAGGGGAATGCATAAATTTTTGCCATATAAAAGGGAAATTTCTTCATTTTTGCTCCAAAATAAGGGGAATTTCTGCCTTTTTGCCTCTAAATAAGTGGAATTTCTGTCTTTTTCTCCCAAAACAAAGGGAATTTTTTTATTTTTTTGCACCAAAATAAGGGGAATTTCTGCTTTTGCCCCCAATTAAGGGGAATTTCAGCTTTTTTACCTCAAAATAAGGGGAATTTCTGCATTTTTGCCACAAAATATATGGAATTTCTGCCTTTTTGCCCAATAATAAAGAAAATTTCTGCAATTTTGACCAAAAGTAAGGTAAATTTCTTCTTTTTTGCCTTAAAATAAAGGAAATTTCAGCCTTTTTACCTTAAAATAAGTGAAATTACTGCAATTTTGCCCCAAATAAAGGAATTTTCTGCAATTTTTCCCCAAAATAAGGTAAATTTCTTCAATTTTGCCCCAAAATATAGAAAATTTCTGGAATTTTGCCCCAAAATAAAGGGAATTTCTGATTTTTGCCCCAAAATAAAGTGAATTTCTGCCTTTTGCCCCAAAATTAGTGGAATTTCTGCAATTTTGCTCCAAAATACGGGGAATTTTTGCCTTTTTGCCCGAAAATAAAGGGAATGCATACCTTTTTGCCATAAAAGAGTGAAATTTCTTCATTTTTGCTCCAAATTAAGGGGAATTTCTGCATTTTTGCCTCTAAATATGTGGAATTTCTGTCTTTTTCCCCAAAAACAAAGGGAATTTTTGACTTTTTTGCCCCGAAATAAGGGGAATTTCTGACTTATTACTCTGAAATAAGTGAAATTTCTGCAATTTTGCCCCAAAATAAGGGAAATTTTTGTTTTTGCCCCCAAATAAGGAAAATTTCAGCCTTTTTACCTCAAAATAAGGGGAATTTCTGAATTTTTACCACAAAATATTAGGAATTTCTGCCTTTTTGCCCCAAAATAAGGAAAATTTCTGCCTTTTTTCTCTGAAATAAGTGAAATTTCTGCAATTTTGCCCCAAAATAAGTTAAATTTCTGCAATTTTGCCCCAAAATAAGGGAAATTTCTAGAATTTTGCTCCAAAATAAGTGGAATTTCTGAGTTCTGCCCCAAGATAAGAAGAATTTCTGTCTTTTTGCCCCAACATATAGGGAATTTCTGCCTTTTTGCCCCACAATTAGGGGAATTTCTGCAATTTTGCTCGAAAATACAGGGAATTTCTGCCTTTTATCCCGAAAATAAGGGAAATGCATACCTTTTTGCCATAAAAAAGGGAAATTTCTTCATTGTTGCTCCAAAATAAATAGAATTTCTGCCTTTTTGCCTCTAAATAAGTGGAATTTCTGTCTTTTTTTCTCAAAACAAAGAGAATTTCTGTCTTTTTTGCCCCAAAATAAGGAAAATTTCTGACTTATTACCCTTAAATAAGTGAAATTTCTGCAATTTTGCCTCAAAATAAGGAAAATTTCTGCCTTTTTGCCCTGAAATATGTGAAATTTCTGCAATGTTACTCCAAAATAAGGTGAAATTCTGCCTTTTTACCCCAAAATAATAGGAATTTCTGTCTTTTTGCCCCAAAATAAGAAAAATTTTTGCTTTTTTTCTCTGAAATAAGTGAAATTTCTGCAATTTTGCCCTAAAATAAGGGAAATTTCTGCAATTTTTCCTCATAATAAGGGAAATTTCTGCAATTTTTCCTCATAATAAGGGAAATTTCTGCAATTTTGCCCCAAAATAAGGGAAATTTCTGCAATTTTGCCCTAAAATAAGGGGAATTTCTGCCTTTTGCCCCAAAATAAGGAGAATTTCTGCCTTTTTGCCTTAAAATAAAGAAAATTACTGTATTTTTTACCTCAAAATTAGATGAATTTCTGCAATTTTGCTCCATAATACGGTTATTTTCTGCCTTTTTGCCGAAAATAAGGGGAATTTCTGCCATTTTGCCACGAAATAAGTGAAATTTCTGCAGTTTTACCCCAAAATAAGGGGAATTTCTGAATTTTTGCCCCAAAATTAGGGGAAATTCTGCAATTTTGCTCCAAAATACGGGGAATTTCTGCCTTTTTGGCCGAAAATAAAAGGAATGTATACCTTTTTGAAATAAAAAAGGGAAATTTCTTCATTTTTGCCCCAAAATAAGAGGATTTTCCACATTTTTGACTCAAAATAAGTGCAATTTCTGCCTTTTCCCCAAAAATAAACAAAATTTCTGTCTTTTTGCACCAAAATAAGGGGAATTTCTGACTTTTTGCCCGAAAATAAGGGAAATTTCATCCTTTTAACCTAAAAATAAGGGGAATTTCTGCCTTTTTGCCACAAAATATGGGGAATTTCTGCCTTTTTGCCCTAAAATAAGAAAAATTTCTGCAATTTTGTACCAAAATAAAAGAAATTTCTGCTTTTTGCCCCAAAATAAGAAAATTTCTGCCATTTTTCCTTGAAATAAGTGTAATTTCTGATATTTTGCCCCAAAATAAGGGAAATTTCTGCAATTTTGCCACAATGTAAAGAAAATTTCTGCAATTTTGCCCTAAAATAAGAGGAATTTCTGTTTTTTGCCCCCAAATAATGGAAATTTCTGCAATTTTGCCCTTAAATATGGGGAATTTCTGCCTTTTGCCCAAAATAAGGAGAATTTCTGCCTTGTTGCCCCTAAATAAAGAAAATTACTGCATGTTTTACCTCAAAATTATGTGAATTTCTGCAATTTTGCTCCAAAATACGGCGATTTTCTGCCTTTTTCTCCGAAAATAAAGACAATTTTTGCCCTTTTGCTGCGAAATAAGTGAAATTTCTGCAGTTTTACCCCAAAGTAAGAGGAATTTCTGCTTTTTTGCCCAAAAATTAGGGGATTTTCTTCAATTTTGCTCCAAAATACGAAGAATTTCTGCCTTTTTGCCCGAAATTAAAAGGAATGTATACCTTTTTGCAATAAAAAAAGGAAATTTCTTCATTTTTGCCCGAAAATAAGGGGATTTGCTGCCTTTTTGCCTCAAAATAAGTGCAATTTCTGCCTTTTCCCCCAAAATAAATGAAATTTCTGTCTTTTTGCCCCCAAATAAAGGGAATTTCTGACTTTTTGCCCCAAAATAAAAGGAATTTTAGCCTTTTTACCTCAAAATAAGGGGAATTTCTGCCTTTTTGCCCCAAAATATGGGGAATTTCTGCCTTTTTGCCCCAAAATAAAAAAAAATTTCTGCAATTTTGTACCAAAATAAAAGAAATTTCTGCTTTTTTGCCCCAAAATAAGAAAATTTCTGCCCCTTTTTCCTGAAATAAGTGTAATTTCTGATATTTTGCCCCAGAATTAGGGAAATTTCTGCAATTTTGCTCCAATGTAAAGAAAATTTCTGCAATTTTGCCCCAAAATTAGGGGAATTTCTGACTTTTTGCCCGAAAATAAGGGGAATTTCATCCTTTTTACCTCAAAATAAGGGGAATTTCTGTCTTTTTGCCTGAAAATATGGGGAATTTCTGCCTTTTTGCCTAAAAATAAGAAAAATTTGTTCAAGTTTGTACCAAAATAAAAGAAATTCTGCTTTTTGCCCCAAAATAAGAAAATTTCTGCCGTTTTTCCCTGAAATAAGTGTAATTTCTGATATTTTGCCCCAAAATAAGGGAAATTTCTGCAATTTTGCCCCAAAATAAAGGAAATTTCTGGAATTTTGCCCCAAAATAAGAAGAATTTCTGATATTTGCCCCAAAATAATGGGAATTTCTGACTTTTGCCACAAAATTAGAGGAATTTCTGCAATTTTACTCCAAAATACGGGGAATTTCTGCCTTTTTGCCCGAAAATAAGGGGAATGCATACCTTTTTGCCATAAAAAAGTGAAATTTTTTTTTGCTCCAAAATAATGAGAATTTCTGCCTTTTTGACTCTACATAAGTGGAATTTCTGTCTTTTTCCCCCAAACAAAGGGAATTTCTGACTTTTTTGCCCCAAAATAAGGGGAATTTCTTACTTATTACCCTGAAATAAGTGAAATTTCTGCAAATTTGCCCCAAAATAAGTGGAATTTCTGAGTTTTGCCCCCAAATAAAAAGAATTTCTGTCTTTTTGCTCCAACATATAGGGAATTTCTGCATTTTTGCCCCACAATTAGGGGAATTTCTTCAATTTTGCTCCAAAATACGGGGAATTTCTGCTTTTTTGCCCGAAAATAAGGGGAATGCATACATTTTTGCCATATAAAAGGGAAATTTCTTCATTTTTGCTCCAAAATAAGGGGAATTTCTGCCTTTTTGCCTCTAAATAAGTGGAATTTCTGTCTTTTTCTCCCAAAACAAAGGGAATTTTTTTTCTTTTTTGCACCAAAATAAGGGGAATTTCTGCTTTTGCCCCCAATTAAGGGGAATTTCAGCTTTTTTACCTCAAAATAAGGGGAATTTCTGCATTTTTGCCACAAAATATATGGAATTTCTGCCTTTTTGCCCAATAATAAAGAAAATTTCTACAATTTTGACCAAAAATAAGTTGAATTTCTTCTTTTTTGCCTTAAAATAAAGGAAATTTCAGCCTTTTTACCTTAAAATAAGTGAAATTACTGCAATTTTGCCCCAAATAAAAAAATTTTCTGCAATTTTGCCCCAAAATAAGGTAAATTTCTGCAATTTTGCCCCAAAATATAGAAAATTTCTTGAATTTTGCCCCAAAATAAAGGGAATTTCTGATTTTTGCCCCAAAATAAAGTGAATTTCTGCCTTTTGCCCCAAAATTAGTGGAATTTCTGCAATTTTGCTCCAAAATACGGGGAATTTTTGCCTTTTTGCCCGAAAATAAAGGGAATGCATACCTTTTTGCCATAAAAGAGTGAAATTTCTTCATTTTTGCTCCAAATTAAGGGGAATATCTGCATTTTTGCCTCTAAATATGTGGAATTTCTGTCTTTTTCCCCAAAAACAAAGGGAATTTTTGACTTTTTTGCCCCGAAATAAGGGGAATTTCTGACTTATTACTCTGAAATAAGTGAAATTTCTGCAATTTTGCCCCAAAATAAGGGAAATTTCTGTTTTTGCCCCCAAATAAGGAAAATTTCAGCCTTTTTACCTCAAAATAAGGGGAATTTCTGAATTTTTACCACAAAATATTAGGAATTTCTGCCTTTTTGCACCAAAATAAGGAAAATTTCTGCCTTTTTTCTCTGAAATAAGTGAAATTTCTGCAATTTTGCCCCAAAATAAGTTAAATTTCTGCAATTTTGCCCCAAAATAAGGGAAATTTCTAGAATTTTGCTCCAAAATAAGTGGAATTTCTGAGTTCTGCCCCAAGATAAGAAGAATTTCTGTCTTTTTGCCCCAACATATAGGGAATTTCTGCCTTTTTGTCCCACAATTAGGGGAATTTCTGCAATTTTGCTCGAAAACACGGGGAATTTCTGCCTTTTATCCCGAAAATAAGGGGAATGCATACCTTTTTGCCATAAAAAAGGTAAATTTCTTCATTGTTGCTCCAAAATAAATGGAATTTCTGCCTTTTTGCCTCTAAATAAGTGGAATTTCTGTCTGTTTTTCTCAAAACAAAGAGAATTTCTGTCTTTTTTGCTACAAATTAAGGAAAATTTCTGCCTTTTGCTCTGAAATATGTGAAATTTCTGCAATGTTACCCCAAAATAAGGTGAAATTCTGCCTTTTTGCCCCAAAATAATGGGAATTTCTGTCTTTTTGCCCCAAAATAAGAAAAATTTTTGCTTTTTTTCTCTGAAATAAGTGAAATTTCTGCAATTTTGTCCTAAAATAAGGGAAATTTCTGCAATTTTTCCTCATAATAAGGGAAATTTCTGCAATTTTGCCCCAAAATAAGGGAAATTTCTTTTTTTTGCCCCAAAATAAGGGAAATTTCTGCAATTTTGCCCTAAAATAATGGGAATTTCTGCCTTTTGCCCCAAAATAAGGAGAAAATCTGCCTTTTTGCCTTAAAATAAAGAAAATTACTCTATTTTTTACCCCAAAATTAGATGAATTTCTGCAATTTTGCTCCATAATAGGGGGATTTTCTACCTTTTTGCTGAAAATAAGGGGAATTTCTGCCATTTTGCCACGAAATAAGTGAAATTTCTGCAGTTTTACCCCAAAATAAAGGGAATTTCTGACTTTTTGACCCAAAATTAGAGGAAATTCTGCAATTTTGCTCCAAAATACGGGGAATTTCTGCGTTTTTGGCCGAAAATAAAAGTAATGTATACATTTTTGCCAAAAAAAAAAGAAATTTCTTTATTTTTGCCCGAAAATAAGGGGATTTTCCGCCTTTTTCAATCAAAATAAGTGCAATTTCAGACTTTTCCCCAAAAATAAACGAAATTTCTGTCTTTTTGCCCCAAAATAAAGGGAATTTCTGAATTTTTGCCCCAAAATAAAAAGAATTTCAGCCTTTTTACCTCAAAATAAGGGGAATTTCTGTTTTTTTGCCCCAAAATAAGGGGAATTTCTGACTTATTACCCTGAAATAAGTGAAATTTCTGCAATTTTGCCCCCAAATAAGGGAAATTTCTGCCTTTTTGCCCCCAAATAAGCAAAATTTAAGCCTTTTTACCTCAAAATAAGGGGAATTTCTGCATTTTTGCCTCAAAATAAGGAAAATTTCTGCATTTTTTCCTGAAATAAGTGAAATTTCTGCAATTTTGCTCTAAAATAAGTGTAATTTTTGAGTTTTGCCCCAATATAAGGAGAATTTCTGTCTTTTTGCCCCAACATATAGGGAATTTCTGCCTTTTTGCCCCACAATTAGAGGAATTTCTGCAATTTTGCTCCAAAATACGGGGAATTTCTGCCTTTTTGCCTGAAAATAAAGGGAATGCATACTTTTTTGCTATATAAAAGGGAAATTTCTTCATTTTTGATCCAAAATAAGGGGAATTTCTGCCTTTTTGCCTCTTAATAAGTGGAATTTCTGTCTTTCTCCCACAAAACAAAGGGAATTTCTGTCTTTTTTGCCCCAAAATAAAGAGAATTTCTGACTTATTACCCTGAAATAAGTGAAATTTCTGCAATTTTGCCCCAAAATAAGGGAAATTTTTGCCTTTTTGCCCCCAAATAAGGGGAATTTCAGCCTTTTTACCTCAAAATAAGGGGAATTTCTGCATTTTTGCCACAAAATATTATAAATTTCTGCCTTTTTGCCACAAAATAAAGAAAATTTCTGCAATTTTGCCCCAAAATAAGGGGAATTTCTTCTTTTTTGCCCCAAATAAAGGAAATTTCAGCCTTTTTACCTGAAAATAAGTGAAATTACTGCAATTTTGCCCCAAATAAGGGAAATTTCTGCAATTTTGCCACAAAATAAGGTAAATTTCTGCAATTTTGCGCCAAAATAAAAGAAATTTTTGGAATTTTGGCTTAAAATAAGGGGAATTTTTAATTTTTGCAACAAAATAAAGGGAATTTTAGCCTATTGCCCCGAAATTAGGGGAATTTCTGCAATTTTGCTCCAAAATACGGGGAATTATTGCCTTTTTGCCCGAAAATAAGGGGAATGCATACCTTTGTGCCATAAAAAAGTGAAATTTCTTCATTTTTGCTCCAAAATAAAGGGAATTTCTGCTTTTTTGCCTCTAAATAAGTGGAATTTCTGTCTTTTTCCCCGAAAACCAAGGGAATTTTTGACATTTTTGCCCCAAAATAAGGGGAATTTCTGACTTATTACCCTGGAATAAGTGAAATTTCTTCATTTTTGCTCCAAAACGAGGGGAATTTCTGCCTTTTTGCCTCTAAGTAATTGGAATTTCTATCTTTTTTTCCCAAAACAAAGAGAAATTCTATCATTTTTGCCCCAAAATAAGGAAAATTTCGAACTTATTACCCTGAAATAAGTGAAATTTCTGCAATTTTGCCCCAAAATAAGAAAAATTTCTGCTTTTTTGCCCTGAAATATGTGAAATTTCTGCAATTTCACCCCAAAATAAGGTGAATTTTTGCTTTTGCCCCAAAATAAGGGGAATTTCTGACTTTTTGCCCTGAAATAAGTGAAATTACTGCAATTTGGCCTAAAATAAAGGAAATTTGTGCCTTTTTGCCCAAAATATGGAGAATTTCTGCCTTTTTGTCTGAAAATAAGAAGAATGCATACGTTTTTGCTATAAAAAGGGAAATTTCTTCATTTTTGCTCCAAAATAAGGGGAATTTTTGCCACTAAATAAGTGGAATTTCTGTCTTTTTCCCCAAAAACAAAGAAAATTTCTGTCTTGTTGCCCAAAATAAGGAAAATTTCTGACTTATTACCCTGAAATAAGTGAAATTTCTGCAATGTTACCCCAATATAAGGGAAATTTTTGGTTTTTGCCCCCAAATAATTGGGAATTTCAGCCTTTTTACCTCAAAATAAGAGGTATTTCTGCATTTTTGCCACAAAATATTAGGAATTTCTGCCTTTTTGCCCCAAAATAAGGAAAATTTCTGTTTTTTTTCTCTGAGATAAGTGAAATTTCTGCAATTTTTCCTCAAAGTAAGTAAAATTTCTGCAATTTTGCCCCAAAAAAGGGAAATTTCTAGAATTTTGTCCCAAAATAAGTGGAATTTCTGAGTTTTGCCTCAAAATAAGGTGAATTTCTGCATTTTTGCCCCAAAATAAGAAAAATTTTTGCTTTTTTTCTCTGGAATAAGTGAAATTTCTGCAATTTTGCCCTAAAATAAGGGAAATTTGTGCAATTTTTCCCTATAATAATGGAAATTTCTACAATTTTGCCCCAAAATAAGGGGAATTTCTGTTTTTTGCACCCAAATAAGGGAAATTTCTGCAATTTTGCACTAAAATAAGGGGTATTTCTGCCTTTTGCCCCAAAATAAGGAGAATTTCTGCTTTTGCCCCAAAATAAAATGAATTTCTGATTTATTAACCTGAAATAAGTGAAATTTCTGCAATTTTGCCCCAAAATAAAGGAAATTTCTGCCTTTTTGCCCATAAATAATGGGAATTTAATTCTTTTTACCTCAAAATAAGGGGAATTTTTGCATTTTTGCCACAAAATATTAGGAATTTCTGCCTTTTTGCCCCAAAATAATGAAAATTTCTGCCTTTTTTTCCTGAAATAAGTGAAATTTCTGCAATTTTGCTCCAAAATAAGTGGAATTTTTGAGTTTTGCCCCAATATAAAAAGAATTTCTGTCTTTTTGCCCCAACATATAGGGAATTTTTGCCTTTTTGCCCCACAATTAGGGGAATTTCTCCAATTTTGCTCCAAAATACAGGGAATTTCTGCCTTTTTGCCCGAAAATAAAGGGAATGCATACCTTTTTGTCATATAAAAGGGAAATTTCTTCATTTTTGCTCTAAAATAAGGGGAATTTCTGCCTTTTTGCCTCTAAATAAGTGGAATTTCTGTCTTTTTCCCCCCAAACAAAGGGAATTTCTGTCTTTTTTGCCCCAAAATAAAGGGAATTTCTGATTTATTACCCTGAAATAAGTGAAATTTCTGCAATTTTGCCCCAAAATAAGGGAAATTTCTGCCTTTTTGCCCCCAAATAAGGGGAATTTCAGCCTCTTTACCTCCAAATAAGGGGAATTTCTGCATTTTTGCCACAAAATATACAGAATTTCTGCTTTTTTGCCCCATAATAAAAAAAATTTCTGCAATTTTGCCCAAAATAAGGAGAATTTCTTTTTTTCGCTTGAAAATAAAGGAAATTTCAGCCTTTTTACCTGAAAATAAGTGAAATTACTGCAATTTTGCCCCAAGTAAAAAAAATTTCTGAAATTTTGCCCAAAAATAAGGTAAATTTCTACAATTTTGCCCCAAAATAAAGGAAATTTCTGGAATTTTGGGTTAAAATAAGAGGAATTTCTGATTTTTGACCCAAAATAAAGGGAATTTTAGCCTTTTGCCCCAAAATTAGGGGAATTGCTGCAATTTTGCACCAAAATACAAGAAATTTTTGCCTTTTTGCCCGAAAATCAGGGTAATGCATACCTTTGTGCCATAAAAAATGAAATTTCTTCATTTTTGCTCCAAAATAAGGGGAATTTCTGCCTTTTTGCCTCTAAATAAGTGGAATTTCTGTCTTTTCCCCCAAAACAAAGGAAATTTCTGACTTTTTTGCCCCATAATAAGGGGAATTTCTGACTTATTACCTTGAAATAAGTGAAATTTCTTCATTTTTGCTCCAAAACAAGGGGAATTTCTGCATTTTTGCCTCTAAATAATTGGAATTTCTGTCTTTTTTTCTCAAAACAAAGAGAATTTCTATCTTTTTTGCCCCAAAATAAGGAAAATTTCTGACTTATTACCCTGACATAAGTGAAATATCTGCAATTTTGCCCCAAAATAAGAAAAATTTCTGCCTATTTGCCCTGAAATATGTGAAATTTCTGCAATTTTACGCCAAAATAAGGTGAATTTCTGCTTTTGCCCCAAAATAATGGGAATTTCTGCCATTTTGCCCCAATATATGAAAAATTTTTGCTTTTTATCTCTAAAATAAGTGAAATTTCTGCAATGTTGCACTAAATAAGGAAAATTTCAGCAATTTTGCCCCAAAATAAGGGAAATTTCTGCAATTTTGCGCCAATGTAAAGGAAATTTCTGCAATTTTGCCCCAAAATAAGGGGAATTTCTGATTTTTTGCTCTCGAAAAAAGGAGATTTTCTGTCTTTTTGCCCCAAAATAAAGAGAATTTCTGCCTTTTTGCCTGAAAATTATGAGAATTTCTGCAATTTTGCTTCAAAATAAAGGGAATTTCTGCATTTTCCCCCAATATTTGGGGAATTTCTGCCTTTTACCTCTAAATAAGGGGAATTTCTGCATTTTACCTAAAAATAAGAAGAATTTCTGCCTTTTGCCCCAAAATATTGGGAATTTCTGCCTTTTTGTTTCAAAATAAAAAAAATTTCTTCAATTTTGTACTATAATAAAAGAAATTTCTGCTTTTTGCCCCAAAATAAGGGGAATTTCTGACTTTTTGCCCTGAAATATGTGAAATTTCTGCAATTTTGCCTGAAAATAAGGGAAATTTGTGCCTTTTTGCCCAAAATATGGGGAATTTCTACCTTTTTGTCCGAAAATAAGAAGAATGCATACCTTTTTGCCATAAAAAGGGAAATTTCTTCATTTTTGCTCCAAAAGAAGGAAAATTTTTGCCTTTTTGCCTCTAAATAAGTAGAATTTCTGTCTTTTTCCTCAAAAACAAAGGGAATTTCTGTCTTTTTTGCCCCAAAATAAGGAAAATTTCTGACTTATTACCCTGAAATAAGTGAAATTTCTGCAATTTTGCCCCAATATAAGGCAAATTTCTGCCTTTTTACCCCCAAATAATTGGGAATTTCAGCCTTTTTACCTCAAAATAAGGGGTATTTCTGCATTTTTGCCACAAAATATTAGGAATTTCTGCATTTTTGCCCCAAAATAAGAAAAATTTCTGCCTTTTTTCTCTGAAATAAGTGAAATTTCTGCAATTTTTCCTAAAAGTAAGTGAAATTTCTGCAATTTTGCCCCCAAAAAAGGGAAATATCTGGAATTTTGCACCAAAATAAGTGGAATTTCTGAGTTTTGCCTCAAAATAAGGTGAATTTCTGCCTTTTTGCCCCAAAATAAGAAAAAATTTTGCTTTTTTTCTGTGAAATAAGTGAAATTTCTGCAATTTTGCCCTAAAATAAGGAAAATTTCTTCAATTTTTCCCTATAATAAAAAAAATTTCTGCAATTTTGCCCCAAAATAAGGGGAATTTCTGTTTTTTGCCCCCAAATAAGGGAAATTTCTGCAATTTTGCCCTAAAATAAAGGGAATTTCTGCCTTTTGCCCCAAAATAAGGGGAATTTCTGACTTATTACCCTGAAATAAGTGAAATTTCTGCAATTTTGCCCCAAAATAAGGGGAATTTCTGTTTTTTGCCCCCAAATAAGGGAAATCTCTGCAATTTTGCCCGAAAATAAGGGGAATTTCTGCCTTTTTGCCCCAAAATAAGGGGAATTTCTGACTTATTACCCTGAAATAAGTGAAATTTCTGCAATTTTGCTCCAAAATAAGTGGAATTTTTTAGTTTTGCCCCAATATAAGGAGAATTTCTGTCTTTTTGCCCCAACATATAGGGAATTTCTGCCTTTTTTGCCTCTAAATAAGTGGAATTTCTGTCTTTTTCCCTCAAAACAAAAGGAATTTCTGTCATTTTTCCCCAAAATAAAGGGAATTTCTTACTTATTACCCTGAAATAAGTGAAATTTCTACAAATTTGCCCAAAAATAAGGGAAATTTCTGCCTTTTTGCCCCCAAATAAGGGGAATTTCAGCCTCTTTACCTCAAAATAAGGGGAATTTCTGCATTTTTGCCACAAAATATACGGAATTTCTGCCTTTTTGCCCCATAATAAAGAACATTTCTGCAATTTTGCCCAAAATAAGGAGAATTTCTTTTTTTTTTTGCTTCAAAATAAAGGAAATTTCAGCCTTTTTACCTGAAAATAAGTGAAATTACTGCAATTTTGCCCCAAATAAGGGAAATTTCTGCAATTTTGCCCCAAAATAAGGGAAATTTCTGCAATTTTGCGCCAATGTAAAGGAAATTTCTGCAATTTTGCCCCAAAATAAGGGGAATTTCTGATTTTTTGCTCTCGAAAAATGGAGATTTTCTGTCTTTTTGCCCCAAAATAAAGAGAATTTCTGCTTTTGCCTGAAAATTATGAGAATTTCTGCAATTTTGCTTCAAAATAAAGGGAATTTCTGCATTTCCCCCCAATATTTGGGGAATTTCTGCCTTTTACCTCTAAATAAGGGGAATTTCTGCATTTTACCTAAAAATAAGAAGAATTTCTGCCTTTTGCCCCAAAATATTGGGAATTTCTGCCTTTTTGTTTCAAAATAAAAAAAATTTCTTCAATTTTGTACTATAATAAAAGAAATTTCTGCTTTTTGCCCCAAAATAAGGGGAATTTCTGACTTTTTGCCCTGAAATATGTGAAATTTCTGCAATTTTGCCTGAAAATAAGGGAAATTTGTGCCTTTTTGCCCAAAATATGGGGAATTTCTACCTTTTTGTCCGAAAATAAAAAGAATGCATACCTTTTTGCCATAAAAAGGGAAATTTCTTCATTTTTGATCCAAAATAAGGGGAATTTCTGCCTTTTTGCCTCTTAATAAGTGGAATTTCTGTCTTTCTCCCACAAAACAAAGGGAATTTCTGTCTTTTTTGCCCCAAAATAAAGAGAATTTCTGACTTATTACCCTGAAATAAGTGAAATTTCTGCAATTTTGCCCCAAAATAAGGGAAATTTTTGCCTTTTTGCCCCCAAATAAGGGGAATTTCAGCCTTTTTACCTCAAAATAAGGGGAATTTCTGCATTTTTGCCACAAAATATTATAAATTTCTGCCTTTTTGCCACAAAATAAAGAAAATTTCTGCAATTTTGCCCCAAAATAAGGGGAATTTCTTCTTTTTTGCCCCAAATAAAGGAAATTTCAGCCTTTTTACCTGAAAATAAGTGAAATTACTGCAATTTTGCCCCAAATAAGGGAAATTTCTGCAATTTTGCCACAAAATAAGGTAAATTTCTGCAATTTTGCGCCAAAATAAAAGAAATTTTTGGAATTTTGGCTTAAAATAAGGGGAATTTTTAATTTTTGCAACAAAATAAAGGGAATTTTAGCCTATTGCCCCGAAATTAGGGGAATTTCTGCAATTTTGCTCCAAAATACGGGGAATTATTGCCTTTTTGCCCGAAAATAAGGGGAATGCATACCTTTGTGCCATAAAAAAGTGAAATTTCTTCATTTTTGCTCCAAAATAAAGGGAATTTCTGCTTTTTTGCCTCTAAATAAGTGGAATTTCTGTCTTTTTCCCCGAAAACCAAGGGAATTTTTGACATTTTTGCCCCAAAATAAGGGGAATTTCTGACTTATTACCCTGGAATAAGTGAAATTTCTTCATTTTTTCTCCAAAACGAGGGGAATTTCTGCCTTTTTGCCTCTAAGTAATTGGAATTTCTATCTTTTTTTCCCAAAACAAAGAGAAATTCTATCATTTTTGCCCCAAAATAAGGAAAATTTCGAACTTATTACCCTGAAATAAGTGAAATTTCTGCAATTTTGCCCCAAAATAAGAAAAATTTCTGCTTTTTTGCCCTGAAATATGTGAAATTTCTGCAATTTCACCCCAAAATAAGGTGAATTTTTGCTTTTGCCCCAAAATAAGGGGAATTTCTGACTTTTTGCCCTGAAATAAGTGAAATTACTGCAATTTGGCCTAAAATAAAGGAAATTTGTTCCTTTTTGCCCAAAATATGGAGAATTTCTGCCTTTTTGTCTGAAAATAAGAAGAATGCATACGTTTTTGCTATAAAAAGGGAAATTTCTTCATTTTTGCTCCAAAATAAGGGGAATTTTTGCCACTAAATAAGTGGAATTTCTGTCTTTTTCCCCAAAAACAAAGAAAATTTCTGTCTTGTTGCCCAAAATAAGGAAAATTTCTGACTTATTACCCTGAAATAAGTGAAATTTCTGCAATGTTACCCCAATATAAGGGAAATTTTTGGTTTTTGCCCCCAAATAATTGGGAATTTCAGCCTTTTTACCTCAAAATAAGAGGTATTTCTGCATTTTTGCCACAAAATATTAGGAATTTCTGCCTTTTTGCCCCAAAATAAGGAAAATTTCTGTTTTTTTTCTCTGAAATAAGTGAAATTTCTGCAATTTTTCCTCAAAGTAAGTAAAATTTCTGCAATTTTGCCCCAAAAAAAGGGAAATTTCTAGAATTTTGTCCCAAAATAAGTGGAATTTCTGAGTTTTGCCTCAAAATAAGGTGAATTTCTGCATTTTTGCCCCAAAATAAGAAAAATTTTTGCTTTTTTTCTCTGGAATAAGTGAAATTTCTGCAATTTTGCCCTAAAATAAGGGAAATTTGTGCAATTTTTCCCTATAATAATGGAAATTTCTACAATTTTGCCCCAAAATAAGGGGAATTTCTGTTTTTTGCACCCAAATAAGGGAAATTTCTGCAATTTTGCACTAAAATAAGGGGTATTTCTGCCTTTTGCCCCAAAATAAGGAGAATTTCTGCTTTTGCCCCAAAATAAAATGAATTTCTGATTTATTAACCTGAAATAAGTGAAATTTCTGCAATTTTGCCCCAAAATAAAGGAAATTTCTGCCTTTTTGCCCATAAATAATGGGAATTTAATTCTTTTTACCTCAAAATAAGGGGAATTTTTGCATTTTTGCCACAAAATATTAGGAATTTCTGCCTTTTTGCCCCAAAATAATGAAAATTTCTGCCTTTTTTTCCTGAAATAAGTGAAATTTCTGCAATTTTGCTCCAAAATAAGTGGAATTTTTGAGTTTTGCCCCAATATAAAAAGAATTTCTGTCTTTTTGCCCCAACATATAGGGAATTTTTGCCTTTTTGCCCCACAATTAGGGGAATTTCTCCAATTTTGCTCCAAAATACAGGGAATTTCTGCCTTTTTGCCCGAAAATAAAGGGAATGCATACCTTTTTGTCATATAAAAGGGAAATTTCTTCATTTTTGCTCTAAAATAAGGGGAATTTCTGCCTTTTTGCCTCTAAATAAGTGGAATTTCTGTCTTTTTCCCCCCAAACAAAGGGAATTTCTGTCTTTTTTGCCCCAAAATAAAGGGAATTTCTGATTTATTACCCTGAAATAAGTGAAATTTCTGCAATTTTGCCCCAAAATAAGGGAAATTTCTGCCTTTTTGCCCCCAAATAAGGGAAATTTCAGCCTCTTTACCTCCAAATAAGGGGAATTTCTGCATTTTTGCCACAAAATATACAGAATTTCTGCTTTTTTGCCCCATAATAAAAAAAATTTCTGCAATTTTGCCCAAAATAAGGAGAATTTCTTTTTTTCGCTTGAAAATAAAGGAAATTTCAGCCTTTTTACCTGAAAATAAGTGAAATTACTGCAATTTTGCCCCAAGTAAAAAAAATTTCTGAAATTTTGCCCAAAAATAAGGTAAATTTCTACAATTTTGCCCCAAAATAAAGGAAATTTCTGGAATTTTGGGTTAAAATAAGAGGAATTTCTGATTTTTGACCCAAAATAAAGGGAATTTTAGCCTTTTGCCCCAAAATTAGGGGAATTGCTGCAATTTTGCACCAAAATACAAGAAATTTTTGCCTTTTTGCCCGAAAATCAGGGTAATGCATACCTTTGTGCCATAAAAAATGAAATTTCTTCATTTTTGCTCCAAAATAAGGGGAATTTCTGCCTTTTTGCCTCTAAATAAGTGGAATTTCTGTCTTTTCCCCCAAAACAAAGGAAATTTCTGACTTTTTTGCCCCATAATAAGGGGAATTTCTGACTTATTACCTTGAAATAAGTGAAATTTCTTCATTTTTGCTCCAAAACAAGGGGAATTTCTGCATTTTTGCCTCTAAATAATTGGAATTTCTGTCTTTTTTTCTCAAAACAAAGAGAATTTCTATCTTTTTTGCCCCAAAATAAGGAAAATTTCTGACTTATTACCCTGACATAAGTGAAATATCTGCAATTTTGCCCCAAAATAAGAAAAATTTCTGCCTATTTGCCCTGAAATATGTGAAATTTCTGCAATTTTACGCCAAAATAAGGTGAATTTCTGCTTTTGCCCCAAAATAATGGGAATTTCTGCCATTTTGCCCCAATATATGAAAAATTTTTGCTTTTTATCTCTAAAATAAGTGAAATTTCTGCAATGTTGCACTAAATAAGGAAAATTTCAGCAATTTTGCCCCAAAATAAGGGAAATTTCTGCAATTTTGGGCCAATGTAAAGGAAATTTCTGCAATTTTGCCCCAAAATAAGGGGAATTTCTGATTTTTTGCTCTCGAAAAAAGGAGATTTTCTGTCTTTTTGCCCCAAAATAAAGAGAATTTCTGCCTTTTTGCCTGAAAATTATGAGAATTTCTGCAATTTTGCTTCAAAATAAAGGGAATTTCTGCATTTTCCCCCAATATTTGGGGAATTTCTGCCTTTTACCTCTAAATAAGGGGAATTTCTGCATTTTACCTAAAAATAAGAAGAATTTCTGCCTTTTGCCCCAAAATATTGGGAATTTCTGCCTTTTTGTTTCAAAATAAAAAAAATTTCTTCAATTTTGTACTATAATAAAAGAAATTTCTGCTTTTTGCCCCAAAATAAGGGGAATTTCTGACTTTTTGCCCTGAAATATGTGAAATTTCTGCAATTTTGCCTGAAAATAAGGGAAATTTGTGCCTTTTTGCCCAAAATATGGGGAATTTCTACCTTTTTGTCCGAAAATAAAAAGAATGCATACCTTTTTGCCATAAAAAGGGAAATTTCTTCATTTTTGCTCCAAAAGAAGGAAAATTTTTGCCTTTTTGCCTCTAAATAAGTAGAATTTCTGTCTTTTTCCTCAAAAACAAAGGGAATTTCTGTCTTTTTTGCCCCAAAATAAGGAAAATTTCTGACTTATTACCCTGAAATAAGTGAAATTTCTGCAATTTTGCCCCAATATAAGGCAAATTTCTGCCTTTTTACCCCCAAATAATTGGGAATTTCAGCCTTTTTACCTCAAAATAAGGGGTATTTCTGCATTTTTGCCACAAAATATTAGGAATTTCTGCATTTTTGCCCCAAAATAAGAAAAATTTCTGCCTTTTTTCTCTGAAATAAGTGAAATTTCTGCAATTTTTCCTAAAAGTAAGTGAAATTTCTGCAATTTTGCCCCCCAAAAAGGGAAATATCTGGAATTTTGCACCAAAATAAGTGGAATTTCTGAGTTTTGCCTCAAAATAAGGTGAATTTCTGCCTTTTTGCCCCAAAATAAGAAAAAATTTTGCTTTTTTTCTGTGAAATAAGTGAAATTTCTGCAATTTTGCCCTAAAATAAGGAAAATTTCTTCAATTTTTCCCTATAATAAAAAAAATTTCTGCAATTTTGCCCCAAAATAAGGGGAATTTCTGTTTTTTGCCCCCAAATAAGGGAAATTTCTGCAATTTTGCCCTAAAATAAAGGGAATTTCTGCCTTTTGCCCCAAAATAAGGGGAATTTCTGACTTATTACCCTGAAATAAGTGAAATTTCTGCAATTTTGCCCCAAAATAAGGGGAATTTCTGTTTTTTGCCCCCAAATAAGGGAAATTTCTGCAATTTTGCCCGAAAATAAGGCGAATTTCTGCCTTTTTGCCCCAAAATAAGGGGAATTTCTGACTTATTACCCTGAAATAAGTGAAATTTCTGCAATTTTGCTCCAAAATAAGTGGAATTTTTTAGTTTTGCCCCAATATAAGGAGAATTTCTGTCTTTTTGCCCCAACATATAGGGAATTTCTGCCTTTTTTGCCTCTAAATAAGTGGAATTTCTGTCTTTTTCCCTCAAAACAAAAGGAATTTCTGTCATTTTTCCCCAAAATAAAGGGAATTTCTTACTTATTACCCTGAAATAAGTGAAATTTCTACAAATTTGCCCCAAAATAAGGGAAATTTCTGCCTTTTTGCCCCCAAATAAGGGGAATTTCAGCCTCTTTACCTCAAAATAAGGGGAATTTCTGCATTTTTGCCACAAAATATACGGAATTTCTGCCTTTTTGCCCCATAATAAAGAACATTTCTGCAATTTTGCCCAAAATAAGGAGAATTTCTTTTTTTTTTGCTTCAAAATAAAGGAAATTTCAGCCTTTTTACCTGAAAATAAGTGAAATTACTGCAATTTTGCCCCAAATAAGGGAAATTTCTGCAATTTTGCCCCAAAATAAGGGAAATTTCTGCAATTTTGCGCCAATGTAAAGGAAATTTCTGCAATTTTGCCCCAAAATAAGGGGAATTTCTGATTTTTTGCTCTCGAAAAAAGGAGATTTTCTGTCTTTTTGCCCCAAAATAAAGAGAATTTCTGCTTTTGCCTGAAAATTATGAGAATTTCTGCAATTTTGCTTCAAAATAAAGGGAATTTCTGCATTTCCCCCCAATATTTGGGGAA
This sequence comes from Micromys minutus, assembly GCF_963924665.1. Taxonomy (NCBI): domain Eukaryota; kingdom Metazoa; phylum Chordata; class Mammalia; order Rodentia; family Muridae; genus Micromys; species Micromys minutus. Next base: position 141,651 of record NW_027667642.1, on the reverse strand, counting down.
TTTCTGCCTTTTACCTCTAAATAAGGGGAATTTCTGCATTTTACCTAAAAATAAGAAGAATTTCTGCCTTTTGCCCCAAAATATTGGGAATTTCTGCCTTTTTGTTTCAAAATAAAAAAAATTTCTTCAATTTTGTACTATAATAAAAGAAATTTCTGCTTTTTGCCCCAAAATAAGGGGAATTTCTGACTTTTTGCCCTGAAATATGTGAAATTTCTGCAATTTTGCCTGAAAATAAGGGAAATTTGTGCCTTTTTGCCCAAAATATGGGGAATTTCTACCTTTTTGTCCGAAAATAAAAAGAATGCATACCTTTTTGCCATAAAAAGGGAAATTTCTTCATTTTTGCTCCAAAAGAAGGAAAATTTTTGCCTTTTTGCCTCTAAATAAGTAGAATTTCTGTCTTTTTCCTCAAAAACAAAGGGAATTTTTGTCTTTTTTGCCCCAAAATAAGGAAAATTTCTGACTTATTACCCTGAAATAAGTGAAATTTCTGCAATTTTGCCCCAATATAAGGCAAATTTCTGCCTTTTTACCCCCAAATAATTGGGAATTTCAGCCTTTTTACCTCAAAATAAGGGGTATTTCTGCATTTTTGCCACAAAATATTAGGAATTTCTGCATTTTTGCCCCAAAATAAGAAAAATTTCTGCCTTTTTTCTCTGAAATAAGTGAAATTTCTGCAATTTTTCCTAAAAGTAAGTGAAATTTCTGCAATTTTGCCCCCAAAAAAGGGAAATATCTGGAATTTTGCACCAAAATAAGTGGAATTTCTGAGTTTTGCCTCAAAATAAGGTGAATTTCTGCCTTTTTGCCCCAAAATAAGAAAAAATTTTGCTTTTTTTCTGTGAAATAAGTGAAATTTCTGCAATTTTGCCCTAAAATAAGGAAAATTTCTTCAATTTTTCCCTATAATAAAAAAATTTCTGCAATTTTGCCCCAAAATAAGGGGAATTTCTGTTTTTTGCCCCCAAATAAGGGAAATTTCTGCAATTTTGCCCTAAAATAAAGGGAATTTCTGCCTTTTGCCCCAAAATAAGGGGAATTTCTGACTTATTACCCTGAAATAAGTGAAATTTCTGCAATTTTGCCCCAAAATAAGGGGAATTTCTGTTTTTTGCCCCCAAATAAGGGAAATTTCTGCAATTTTGCCCGAAAATAAGGGGAATTTCTGCCTTTTTGCCCCACAATAAGGGGAATTTCTGACTTATTACCCTGAAATAAGTGAAATTTCTGCAATTTTGCTCCAAAATAAGTGGAATTTTTTAGTTTTGCCCCAATATAAGGAGAATTTCTGTCTTTTTGCCCCAACATATAGGGAATTTCTGCCTTTTTTGCCTCTAAATAAGTGGAATTTCTGTCTTTTTCCCTCAAAACAAAAGGAATTTCTGTCATTTTTCCCCAAAATAAAGGGAATTTCTTACTTATTACCCTGAAATAAGTGAAATTTCTACAAATTTGCCCCAAAATAAGGGAAATTTCTGCCTTTTTGCCCCCAAATAAGGGGAATTTCAGCCTCTTTACCTCAAAATAAGGGGAATTTCTGCATTTTTGCCACAAAATATACGGAATTTCTGCCTTTTTGCCCCATAATAAAGAACATTTCTGCAATTTTGCCCAAAATAAGGAGAATTTCTTTTTTTTTTTGCTTCAAAATAAAGGAAATTTCAGCCTTTTTACCTGAAAATAAGTGAAATTACTGCAATTTTGCCCCAAATAAGGGAAATTTCTGCAATTTTGCCCCAAAATAAGGGAAATTTCTGCAATTTTGCGCCAATGTAAAGGAAATTTCTGCAATTTTGCCCCAAAATAAGGGGAATTTCTGATTTTTTGCTCTCGAAAAAAGGAGATTTTCTGTCTTTTTGCCCCAAAATAAAGAGAATTTCTGCCTTTTTGCCTGAAAATTATGAGAATTTCTGCAATTTTGCTTCAAAATAAAGGGAATTTCTGCATTTCCCCCCAATATTTGGGGAATTTCTGCCTTTTACCTCTAAATAAGGGGAATTTCTGCATTTTACCTAAAAATAAGAAGAATTTCTGCCTTTTGCCCCAAAATATTGGGAATTTCTGCCTTTTTGTTTCAAAATAAAAAAAATTTCTTCAATTTTGTACTATAATAAAAGAAATTTCTGCTTTTTACCCCAAAATAAGGGGAATTTCTGACTTTTTGCCCTGAAATATGTGAAATTTCTGCAATTTTGCCTGAAAATAAGGGAAATTTGTGCCTTTTTGCCCAAAATATGGGGAATTTCTACCTTTTTGTCCGAAAATAAGAAGAATGCATACCTTTTTGCCATAAAAAGGGAAATTTCTTCATTTTTGCTCCAAAAGAAGGAAAATTTTTGCCTTTTTGCCTCTAAATAAGTAGAATTTCTGTCTTTTTCCTCAAAAACAAAGGGAATTTTTGTCTTTTTTGCCCCAAAATAAGGAAAATTTCTGACTTATTACCCTGAAATAAGTGAAATTTCTGCAATTTTGCCCCAATATAAGGCAAATTTCTGCCTTTTTACCCCCAAATAATTGGGAATTTCAGCCTTTTTACCTCAAAATAAGGGGTATTTCTGCATTTTTGCCACAAAATATTAGGAATTTCTGCATTTTTGCCCCAAAATAAGAAAAATTTCTGCCTTTTTTCTCTGAAATAAGTGAAATTTCTGCAATTTTTCCTAAAAGTAAGTGAAATTTCTGCAATTTTGCCCCCAAAAAAGGGAAATATCTGGAATTTTGCACCAAAATAAGTGGAATTTCTGAGTTTTGCCCCAAAATAAGGTGAATTTCTGCCTTTTTGCCCCAAAATAAGAAAAAATTTTGCTTTTTTTCTGTGAAATAAGTGAAATTTCTGCAATTTTGCCCTAAAATAAGGAAGATTTCTTCAATTTTTCCCTATAATAAAAAAAATTTCTGCAATTTTGCCCCAAAATAAGAAGAATTTCTGTTTTTTGCCCCCAAATAAGGGAAATTTCTGCAATTTTGCCCTAAAATAAAGGGAATTTCTGCCTTTTGCCCCAAAATAAGGGGAATTTCTGACTTATTACCCTGAAATAAGTGAAATTTCTGCAATTTTGCCCCAAAATAAGGGGAATTTCTGTTTTTTGCCCCCAAATAAGGGAAATTTCTGCAATTTTGCCCGAAAATAAGGGGAATTTCTGCCTTTTTGCCCCAAAATAAGGGGAATTTCTGACTTATTACCCTGAAATAAGTGAAATTTCTGCGATTTTGCTCCAAAATAAGTGGAATTTTTTAGTTTTGCCCCAATATAAGGAGAATTTCTGTCTTTTTGCCCTAACATATAGGGAATTTCTGCCTTTTTTGCCTCTAAATAAGTGGAATTTCTGTCTTTTTCCCTCAAAACAAAAGGAATTTCTGTCATTTTTCCCCAAAATAAAGGGATTTTCTTATTTATTACCCTGAAATAAGTGAAATTTCTACAAATTTGCCCCAAAATAAGGGAAATTTCTGCCTTTTTGCCCCCAAATAAGGGGAATTTCAGCCTCTTTACCTCAAAATAAGGGGAATTTCTGCATTTTTGCCACAAAATATACGGAATTTCTGCCTTTTTGCCCCGTAATAAAGAACATTTTTCCAATTTTGCCCAAAATAAGGAGAATTTCTTTTTTTTTTTGCTTCAAAATAAAGGAAATTTCAGCCTTTTTACCTGAAAATAAGTGAAATTACTGCAATTTTGCCCCAAATAAGGGAAATTTCTGCAATTTTGCCCCAAAATAAGGTAAATTTCTGGAATTTTGCCCCAAAATAAAAAAAAAATTTCTGGAATTTTGGCTTAAAATAAGGGGAATTTCTGTTTTTTGCCCCCAAATAATGAAAATTACTGTATTTTTTACCCCAAAATTAGGTAAATTTCTGCAATTTTGCTCCAAAATATGGGGATTTTCTTCTTTTTTCGTCAAAAATAAGGAGAATTTCTGCCTTTTTGCCGCGAAGTAAGTGAAATTTCTGCAGTTTTACCCCAAATTGAGGGGAATTTCTGCCTTTTTTCTCAAAAATTAGGGGAATTTCTGCAATTTTGCTCCAAAATATTGGGAATTTCTGCCTTTTTGCCTGAAAATAAAGGGAATGTATACCTTTTTGCCATAAAAAAAGGAAATTTCTTAATTTTTGCCCCAAAATAAGGGGATTTTCCACCTTTTTGACTCAAAATAATTGCAATTTCTGCCTTTTCCCCAAAAATAAATGAAATTTCTATCTTTTTGCCCAAAATAAGGGGAATTTCTGACTTTTAGCCTCAAAATAAGGTGAATTTCTGCCTTTTTGCCCCAAAATAAGAAAAAATTTTGCTTTTTTTCTGTGAAATAAGTGAAATTTCTGCAATTTTGCCCTAAAATAAGGAAAATTTCTTCAATTTTTCCCTATAATAAAAAAAATTTCTGCAATTTTGCCCCAAAATAAGGGGAATTTCTGTTTTTTGCCCCCAAATAAGGGAAATTTCTGCAATTTTGCCCTAAAATAAAGGGAATTTCTGCCTTTTGCCCCAAAATAAGGGGAATTTCTGACTTATTACCCTGAAATAAGTGAAATTTCTGCAATTTTGCCCCAAAATAAGGGGAATTTCTGTTTTTTGCCCCCAAATAAGGGAAATTTCTGCAATTTTGCCCGAAAATAAGAGGAATTTCTGCCTTTTTGCCCCAAAATAAGGGGAATTTCTGACTTATTACCCTGAAATAAGTGAAATTTCTGCAATTTTGCTCCAAAATAAGTGGAATTTTTTAGTTTTGCCCCAATATAAGGAGAATTTCTGTCTTTTTGCCCTAACATATAGGGAAATTCTGCCTTTTTTGCCTCTAAATAAGTGGAATTTCTGTCTTTTTCTCTCAAAACAAAAGGAATTTCTGTCATTTTTCCCCAAAATAAAGGGAATTTCTTACTTATTACCCTGAAATAAGTGAAATTTCTACAAATTTGCCCCAAAATAAGGGAAATTTCTGCCTTTTTGCCCCCAAATAAGGGGAATTTCAGCCTCTTTACCTCAAAATAAGGGGAATTTCTGCATTTTTGCCACAAAATATACGGAATTTCTGCCTTTTTGCCCCATAATAAAGAACATTTCTGCAATTTTGCCCAAAATAAGGAGAATTTCTTTTTTTTGCTTCAAAATAAAGGAAATTTCAGCCTTTTTACCTGAAAATAAGTGAAATTACTGCAATTTTGCCCCAAATAAGGGAAATTTCTGCAATTTTGCCCCAAAATAAGGTAAATTTCTGGAATTTTGCTCCAAAATAAAAAAAAAAAATTTTGGAATTTTGGCTTAAAATAAGGGGAATTTCTGTTTTTTGCCCCCAAATAATGAAAATTACTGTATTTTTTACCCCAAAATTAGGTAAATTTCTGCAATTTTGCTCCAAAATATGGGGATTTTCTTCTTTTTTCGTCAAAAATAAGGGGAATTTCTGCCTTTTTGCCGCGAAGTAAGTGAAATTTCTGCAGTTTTACCCCAAATTGAGGGGAATTTCTGCCTTTTTGCCTGAAAATAAAGGGAATGTATACCTTTTTGCCATAAAAAAGGAAATTTCTTAATTTTTGCCCCAAAATAAGGGGATTTTCCACCTTTTTGACTCAAAATAATTGCAATTTCTGCCTTTTCCCCAAAAATAAACGAAATTTCTATCTTTTTGCCCAAAATAAGGGGAATTTCTGACTTTTAGCCTCAAAATAAGGGGAATTTCATCCTTTTTACCTCAAAATAAGGGAAATTTCTGCCTTTTTGCCCGCAAAATAAAGGGAATTTCTGCATTTTTGCACCAATATTAGGGGAATTTCTGCAATTTTGCTCCAAAATACGGGTCATTTTTGCCTTTATGCCCGAAATTAAAAGGAATTTCTGCCTTTTTGTAGCAAAATAAGTGAAATTTCTTCAATTTTAGCCAAAAATTAGGAATTTCATCTTTTTGCCCCAAAATAAAGGAAATTTCTGCCATTTTGCCCTGAAATATTTGAAATTTCTGAATTTTTACCTCAAAATATAGGGAATTTCTGCCTTTTTGCCCCAAAATAAGGGGAATTTCAGCCTTATTACCTCAAAATAAGGGGAATTTCTCACTTTTTTCCCCAAAATATAAGAAATTTCTGCCTTTTTGCCCCAAAATAAGGAAAATTTCTGCAATTTTGCCCCAAAATAAGGGGATTTTCTCCCTTTTTGCCCCAAAATAAAGGAAATTTCAGCATTTTACCTGAAAATATGTGAAATTTCTGCAATTTTGTCCCAAATAAAGAAAATTTCTGCAATTTTGCCCCAAAATAAGGTAAATTCCTGCAATTTTGCCCCAAAATAAAGGAAATTTCTGGAATTTTGCCCCAAAGTAAGGGGAATTTCTGATTTTTGCCCCAAAATATAGATAATTTCTTCCTTTTGCCCCAAAATTAGGAAAATTTCTGCAATTTTGCTCCAAAATATCGGTAATTTCTGCCTTTTTGCCAGAAAATAAGTGGAATGCATACCTTTTTGCCATAAAAAACGAAAATTTCTTCATTTTTGCTCCAAAATAATGGTAATTTCTGCCTTTTTGCCTCTAAATAAGTGGAATTTCTGTCTTTTTCCCCCAAAACAAAAAGAATTTCTGTATTTTTTGCCCCAAATTAAGGGGAATTTCTGACTTATTACCCTGAAATAAGTGAAATTTCTGCAATTTTGCCCCAAAATAATGGAAATTTCTGCCTTTTTGCCCCCAAATAAGGGGAATTTCAGCCTTTTTCCCTCAAAATAAGGGGAAGTTCTGAATTTTGGCACAAAATATTAGGAATTTCTGCCTTTTGGCCCCAAAATAAAAAAAAAAATTCTGCCTTTTTTCCCTAAAATAAGTGAAATTTCTGCAATTTTGCCCCAAAATAAGTGAAATTTCTGCAATTTTGCCACAAAATAAAGGAAATTTCTGGAATTTTGCACCAATATAAGTGGAATTTCTGAGTTTTGCCCCAAAATAAGGAGAATTTCTGTCATTTTGCCCCAACATATAGGGAATTTCTGCTTTTTTGCCCCACAATTAGGGGAATTTCTGCAATTTTGCTCCAAAATACAGGGAATTTCTGCCTTTTTGCCCGAAAATAAGAAGAATGCATACCTTTTTGCCATAAAAAAGGGAAATTTCTTCATTTTCGCTCCAAAATACGGGGAATTTCTGCCTTTTTGCCTCTAAATAAGTGGAATTTCTGCCTTTTTCACCAAAACAAATGGAATTTCTGTCTTTTTTGCCCCAAAATAAGGAAAATTTCTGACTTATTACCCTGAAATACATGAAATTTCTGCAATTTTACCCCAAAATAAGGGAAATTTCTGCCTTTTTGACCCCAAATAAGGGGAATTTCAGCCTTTTTACCTCAGAATAAGGGGAATTTCTGCATTTTTGTCACAAAATATACAGAATTTTTGCCTTTTTACCCCATAATAAGGAAAATTTCTGCAATTTTGCCCAAATAAGGGCAATTTCTCCTTTTTTGCCCCAAAATAAAGAAAATTTCAGCCTTTTTACCTGAAAATAAGTGAACTTACTGCAATTTTGCCCCAAATAAGGGAAATTTCTGCAATTTTTCCCCAAAATAAAGGAAATTTCTGGAATTTTGCCCCAAAATAAGGGGAATTTCTAATTTTTGCCCCAAAATAAAGGGAAGTTCTGCCTTTTGCCCCAAAATTAGGGGAATTTATGCAATTTTGCTCCAAAATACTGGGAATTTTTGTCTTTTTGCCCGAAAATAAGGAGACTGCATACCTTTGTGCCATAAAAAAGTGAAATTTCCTTATTTTTGCTCCAAAATAAGGGGAAATTCTGCCTTTTTGCCTCTAAATAAGTGAAATTTCTGTCTTTTTCTCCCAAAACAAAGGGAATTTCTGACTTTTTTGCCCCAAAATAAGGGGAATTTCTGACTTATTACCCTGAAATAAGTGAAATTTCTGCAATTTTGCCCCAAAATAAGGGAAATTTCTGCTTTTTTGCCCCCAAATAAGGAGAATTTCAGCATTTTTACCTCAAAATAAGAGAAATTTCTGCTTTTTTGCCTCTAAATAAGTGGAATTTCTGTCTTTGTCCCCCAAAACAAAGGGAATTTCTGTCTTTTTTGCTCAAAAATAAGGAAAATTTCTGACTTAGTATACTGAAATAAGTGAAATTTCTGCAATTTTGCCCCAATATAAAGAAAATTTCTGCATTTTTACCCACAAATAATGAGAATTTCAGCCTTTTTACCTCAAAATAAGGGGAATTGCTGCCTTTTAGCCCCAGAATAAGGAAAATTTATGCCTTTTTTCACTGAAATAAGTGAAATTTCTGGAATTTTGCCCCAAAATAAGTGAAATTTCTGCAATTTTGCCCCAAAATAAAGGAAATTTCTGGAATTTTGCCCCAAAATAAGTGGAGTTTCTGAGTTTTGCCCAAAAATATGGAGAATTTATGTCTTTTTGCCCCAACATATAGGGAATTTCTGATTTTTTGCCCCACAATTAAAGGAATTTCTCCAATTTTGCTCCAAAATACGGGGAATTTCTGCCTTTTTGCCCGAAAATAAGAAGAATGCATACCTTTTTGCCATAAAAAAGGAAAATTTCTTCATTTTTGCTCCAAAATAAGGGGAATTTCTGCCTTTTTGCCTCTAAATAAGTGGAATTTCTGTCTTTGTCCCCCAAAACAAAGAGAATTTCTGTCTTTTTTTGCCCAAAAATAAGGAAAATTTCTGACTTATTATACTGAAATAAGTGAAATTTATGCAATTTTGCCCCAATATAAGGGAAATTTCTGCCTTTTTGCCCCAAAATAAGGGGAATTTCAGCCTTTTTCCCTCAAAATAAGAGGAATTTCTGCCTTTTTGCCCCAAAATAAGGAAAATTTCTGCCTTTTTTCCCTGAAATAAGTGAAATTTCTGGAATTTTGCCCCTAAATAAGTAAAATTTCTGCAATTTTGCCCCAAATTAAGGGAAATTTCTGGAATTTTGCCCCAAAATAAGTGGAGCTTCTGAGTTTTGCCCAAAAATAAGGAGAATTTCTGCCTTTTTGCCCCACAATTAAGGGAATTTGTGCAATTTTGCTCAAAAATACGGGTAATTTCTGTCTTTTTGCCCGAAAATAAAAGGAATGCATAACTTTTTGCCATAAAAAAGGGAAATTTCCTCATTTTTGCCTGAAAATACAGGGATTTTCCGCCATTTTGACTCAAAATAAGTGCAATTTCTAGCTTTTCCCCAAAAATAAACGAAATTTCTGTCTATTTGCCCCAAAATAAAGGGAATTTCTGACTTTTTGCCCCAAAATAAAAGGAATTTCAGCCTTTTTACCTCAAAATAAGGGAAATTTCTGCCTTTTTTGCCCCAAAATATAAGGAATTTCTGCTTTTTTGCCCCAAAATAAGAAAATTTTCTGCAACTTTGTACCAAAATAAAAGAAATTTCTGCCTTTTTGCCCCAAAATAAGAAAATTTCTGCCTTTTTTTCCTGAAATAAGTGAAGTTTCTGATATTTTCCCCCAAAATAAGGGAAATTTCTGCAATTTTGCCCCAATGTAAAGGAAATTTCTGCAATTTTGCCCCCAAATAAGGGGAATTTCTGATTTTTTGCTCCCGAAAAAGGAGATTTTCTGTCTTTTTGCCCCAAAATAAAGAGAATTTCTGACTTTTTGCCCGACAATTATGAGAATTTCTGCAATTTTGCTTCAAAATACAGGGAATTTCTGCCTTTTAGCCCCAAAATAAAGGGAATTTCTGCATTTTCCCCCAATATTTGGGGAATTTCTGCATTTTACCTCTAAATAAAAGGAATTTCTGCATTTTACCTCAAAATAAGAAGAATTTCTGCCTTTTGCCCCAAAATATGGGGAATTTCTGCTTTTTTGTTTCAAAATAAAGAAAATTTCTTCAATTTTGTACTATAATAAAAGAAATTTCTGCTTTTTGCCCCAAAATAAGGGAATTTCTGACTTTTTGCTCTGAAATAAATGAAATTTCTGCAATTTTGCCCGAAAATAAGGGAAATTTGTGCCTTTTTGCCCCAAAATAAGGGGAATTTCTGCCTTTGCCCCAAAATACGGGGAATTTCTGCTTTTTGCCTGAAAATAAGGGGAATGCATACCTTTCTACCATAAAAAAGGGAAATTTTTTCATTTTTGCTCCAAAATAAGGGGAATTTCTGCCTTTTTGCCTCTAAATAAGTGAAATTTCTGTCTTTTTTTTCCAAAACAAAGAGAATTTCTGTCTTTTTATCTCAAAATAAGGAAAATTTCTGATTTATTACCCTGAAATATGTGAAATTTCTGCAATTTTGCCCCAAAATATAGAAAACTTCCGCTTTTTGCCCTGAAATATTCTAAATTTCTGCAATTTTACCCCAAAATATGGTGAATTTCTGCCTTTTTGCCCCAAAATAATGGTAATTTCTGCTTTTTTGCCCCAAAATAAGAAAAATTTTTGATTTTTCTCTGAAATAAGTGAAATTTCTGCAATTTTGCCCTAAAATAAGGGAAATTTCTGCAATTTTTCCCCATAATAAGGAAAATTTCTACAATTTTGCCCCAAAATATGGGGAATTTCTGTTTTTTTCCCCCAAATAAGGGAAATATCTGCAATTTTGCCCTAAAATAAAGGGAATTTCTGCCTTTTTGCCCCTAAATAAAGAAAATTACTGTATTTTTTACCCCAAAATTAGGTGAATTTCTTGAATTTTGCTCTATAATACAGGGATTTTCTGCCTTTTCCGCGAAAATAAGGGGAATTTCTGCCATTTTGCCGTGAAATAAGTGAAATTTCTGCAGTTTTACCCCAAAATAAGAGGAATTCCTGCATTTTTGCCCCAAAATTAGGGGAATTTCTGCAATTTTGCTCCAAAATACAGGGAATTTCTGCCTTTTTGCCCGAAAATAAAAGGAATGTATACCTTTTTGCCATAAAAAAGGGAAATTTTTTCATTTTTGCCAGAAAATAAGGGGATTTTCCGCCTTTATGACTAAAAATAAGTGCAATTTCTGCCTTTTCCCAAAAAATATATGAAATTTCTGTCTATTTTCCCCAAAATAAAGGGAATTTCTGACTTTTTGCCCATAAATAAAAGGAATTTCAGCCTTTTTACCTCAAAATAAGGGAAATTTCTGCCTTTTGCCCCAAAATATGGGGAATTTCTGCCTTTTTGCCCCAAAAGAAGAAAAATTTCTGCAATTTGGTACCAAAATAAAAGAAATTTCTGCCTTTTTGCCCCAAAATAAGAAAATTTCTGCCTTTTTTCCCTGAAATAAGTGAAATTTCTGATATTTTGCCCCAAAATAAGGGAAATTTCTGCAATTTTGCCCCAATATAAAGAAAATTTCTGCAATTTTGCCCCAAAATAAGGGGAATTTACGATTTTTTGCTCCCGAAAAATGGAGATTTTCTGTCTTTTTGCCCCAAAATACAGAGAATTTCTGCCTTTTTGCCCAAAAATTATGAGAATTTCTGCAATTTTGCTTCAAAAGACAAAGAAATTCTGCCTTTTAGCCCCAAAATAAAGGGAATTTCTGCATTTTCCCCCAATATTGGGAGAATTTCTGCATTTTACCTCTAAATAAATGGAATTTCTGCATTTTACCTCAAAATAAGAAGAATTTCCGCTTTTGCCACAAAATATTGGGAATTTCTGCCTTTTTGTTTCAAAATAAGGAAAATTTCTTCAATTTTGTACTATAATAAAAGAAATTTCTGCTTTTTGCCCCAAAATAAGGGGAATTTCTGACTTTAAGCCCTGAAATAAATGAAATTTCTGCAATTTTGCCCGAAAATAAGGGAAATTTGTGCCTTTTTTCCCCAAAATAAAAGGAATTTCTGCCTTTTGCCCCAAAATATGGGGAATTTCTGCCTTTTTGTCTGAAAATAGGAAGAATGCATACCTTTTTGCCATAAAAAAAAAATTTCTTCATTTTTGCTCAAAAATAAAGGGAATTTTTGCCTTTTTGCCTCTAAATAATTGGAATTTCTGTCTTTTTCCCCCAAAACAAAGGGAATTTCTGTCTTTTTTGCCCCAAAATAAGAAAAATTTCTGACTTATTACCCTAAAATAAGTGAAATGTCTGCAATTTTGCCACAATATAATGGGAATTTCTGCCTTTTTGCCCCCAAATAATTGGGAATTTCAGGCTTTTTACCTCAAAATAAGGGGTATTTCTGCATTTTTGCCACAAAATATACGGAATTTCTGCATTTTTGCCCCCAAATAAGGAAAATTTCTGCCTTTTTTTTCTGAAATAAGTTTAATTTCTGCAATTTTGCCCCAAAGTAAGTGAAATTTCTGCAATTTTGCCCCCAAAAAAGGGAAATTTCTGGAATTTTGCCCCAAAATTAGTGGAATTTCTGAGTCTTGCCCCAAAATAAGGTGAATTTCTGCCTTTTTGCCCCAAAATAAGAAAAATTTTTGCTTTTTTTCTCTGAAATAAGTGAAATTTCTGCAATTTTGCCCTAAAATAAGGGAAATTTATGCAATTTTTCCCTATAATAAGGGAAATTTCTGCAATTTTGCCCGAAAATAAGGGGAATTTCTATTTTTTGCCCCCAAATAAGGGAAATTTCTCCAATTTTGTTTTAAAATAAGGGGAATTTCTGCCTTTTGCCCAAAAATAAGGAGAATTTCTGCATTTTTGCCTCAAAATAAGGAAAATTACTCTATTTTTTACCCCAAAATTAGGTGAATTTCTGCAATTTTGCTCCAAAATACGGGGATTTTCTGCCTTTTTCGCCGAAAATAAGGGGAAATTCTGCCATTTTGCCGTGAAATAAGTAAAATTTCTGTAGTTTTACCCCAAAATAAGGGGAATTTCTGCCTTTTTGCCAAAAATTAGGGGAATTTCTGCAATTTTGCTACAAAATACGGGGAAGTTCTGCCTTTTAGCCCGAAAATAAAGGGAATGTATACCTTTTTGCCATAAAAAAAAAGGAAATTTCTTCATTTTTGACGCAAAATAAGGGAATTTTCTACCTTTTTGACTCAAAATAAGTGCAATTTCTGCCTTTTCCCCAAAAATAAATGAAATTTCTGTTTTTTTGCCCAAAATAAGGGGAATTTCTGACTTTTTGCCCCAAAATAAGGGGAATTTCAGCCATTTTACCTCAAAATAAGGGGAATTTCTGCCTTTTTGCCTGCAAAATAAAGGGAATTTCTGCATATTTGCACCAATATTAGGGGAATTTCTCCAATTTTGCTCCAAAATACGGGTCATTTCTGTCTTTATGCCAGAAATTAAGTGGAATTTCTGCCTTTTTGTGCCAAAATAAGTGAATTTTCTTCAATTTTAGCCAAAAATTAGGGATTTCATCTTTTTGCCCCAAAATAAGGGGAATTTCTGCCATTTTACCCTGAAATATTTGAACTTTCTGAAATTTTACCCCAATATAAATGGAATTTCTGCCTTTTTGCCCCAAAATAAGGAGAATTTCAGCCTTATTACTTCAAAATAAGGGAAATTTCTGCCTTTTTGCCACAAAATAATAGGAATTTCCTGCTTATTGCCCCAAAACAAAGAAAATGTCTGCAATTTTGCCCCAAAATAAGAGGAATTTCTCCCTTTTTATCCCAAAATAAAGGAAATTTCAGCCTTTTTATCTGAAAATAAGTGAAATTTCTGCAATTTTGCCCCAAATGAGAAAAATTTCTGCAATTTTGCCCCAAAATAAGGTAAATTCCTGCAATTTTGCCCCAAAATAAAGGAAATTTCTGGAATTTTGCCCCAAAGTAAGGGGAATTTCTGATTTTTGCCCCAAAATAAAGGGAATTTCGGCCTTTTGCCCAAAATTAAAGGAATTTCTGCAATTTTGCTCCAAAATACGGGGAATTTCTGCATTTTTCCCCGAAAATAAGGGGAATGCATACATTTTTGCCATTAAAAATGGAAATTTCTTCATTTTTGCTCCAAAATACGGGGAATTTCTGCCTTTTTGCCTCTAAATAAGTGGAATTTCTGTCTTTTTCCCCCAAAACAAAAAGAATTTCTGTATTTTTTGCCCCAAATTAAGGGGAATTTCTGACTTATTACCCTGAAATAAGTGAAATTTCTGCAATTTTGCCCCAAAATAATGGAAATTTCTGCCTTTTTGCCCCCAAATAAGGGGAATTTCAGCCTTTTTCCCTCAAAATAAGGGGAAGTTCTGAATTTTGGCACAAAATATTAGGAATTTCTGCCTTTTGGCCCCAAAATAAAAAAAAAAATTCTGCCTTTTTTCCCTAAAATAAGTGAAATTTCTGCAATTTTGCCCCAAAATAAGTGAAATTTCTGCAATTTTGCCACAAAATAAAGGAAATTTCTGGAATTTTGCACCAATATAAGTGGAATTTCTGAGTTTTGCCCCAAAATAAGGAGAATTTCTGTCATTTTGCCCCAACATATAGGGAATTTCTGCTTTTTTGCCCCACAATTAGGGGAATTTCTGCAATTTTGCTCCAAAATACAGGGAATTTCTGCCTTTTTGCCCGAAAATAAGAAGAATGCATACCTTTTTGCCATAAAAAAGGGAAATTTCTTCATTTTCGCTCCAAAATACGGGGAATTTCTGCCTTTTTGCCTCTAAATAAGTGGAATTTCTGCCTTTTTCACCAAAACAAATGGAATTTCTGTCTTTTTTGCCCCAAAATAAGGAAAATTTCTGACTTATTACCCTGAAATACATGAAATTTCTGCAATTTTACCCCAAAATAAGGGAAATTTCTGCCTTTTTGACCCCAAATAAGGGGAATTTCAGCCTTTTTACCTCAGAATAAGGGGAATTTCTGCATTTTTGTCACAAAATATACAGAATTTCTGCCTTTTTACCCCATAATAAGGAAAATTTCTGCAATTTTGCCCAAATAAGGGCAATTTCTCCTTTTTTGCCCCAAAATAAAGAAAATTTCAGCCTTTTTACCTGAAAATAAGTGAACTTACTGCAATTTTGCCCCAAATAAGGGAAATTTCTGCAATTTTTCCCCAAAATAAAGGAAATTTCTGGAATTTTGCCCCAAAATAAGGGGAATTTCTAATTTTTGCCCCAAAATAAAGGGAAGTTCTGCCTTTTGCCCCAAAATTAGGGGAATTTATGCAATTTTGCTCCAAAATACTGGGAATTTTTGTCTTTTTGCCCGAAAATAAGGAGACTGCATACCTTTGTGCCATAAAAAAGTGAAATTTCCTTATTTTTGCTCCAAAATAAGGGGAAATTCTGCCTTTTTGCCTCTAAATAAGTGAAATTTCTGTCTTTTTCTCCCAAAACAAAGGGAATTTCTGACTTTTTTGCCCCAAAATAAGGGGAATTTCTGACTTATTACCCTGAAATAAGTGAAATTTCTGCAATTTTGCCCCAAAATAAGGGAAATTTCTGCTTTTTTGCCCCCAAATAAGGAGAATTTCAGCATTTTTACCTCAAAATAAGAGAAATTTCTGCTTTTTTGCCTCTAAATAAGTGGAATTTCTGTCTTTGTCCCCCAAAACAAAGGGAATTTCTGTCTTTTTTGCTCAAAAATAAGGAAAATTTCTGACTTAGTATACTGAAATAAGTGAAATTTCTGCAATTTTGCCCCAATATAAAGAAAATTTCTGCATTTTTACCCACAAATAATGAGAATTTCAGCCTTTTTACCTCAAAATAAGGGGAATTGCTGCCTTTTAGCCCCAGAATAAGGAAAATTTATGCCTTTTTTCACTGAAATAAGTGAAATTTCTGGAATTTTGCCCCAAAATAAGTGAAATTTCTGCAATTTTGCCCCAAAATAAAGGAAATTTCTGGAATTTTGCCCCAAAATAAGTGGAGTTTCTGAGTTTTGCCCAAAAATATGGAGAATTTATGTCTTTTTGCCCCAACATATAGGGAATTTCTGATTTTTTGCCCCACAATTAAAGGAATTTCTCCAATTTTGCTCCAAAATACGGGGAATTTCTGCCTTTTTGCCCGAAAATAAGAAGAATGCATACCTTTTTGCCATAAAAAAGGAAAATTTCTTCATTTTTGCTCCAAAATAAGGGGAATTTCTGCCTTTTTGCCTCTAAATAAGTGGAATTTCTGTCTTTGTCCCCCAAAACAAAGAGAATTTCTGTCTTTTTTGCCCAAAAATAAGGAAAATTTCTGACTTATTATACTGAAATAAGTGAAATTTATGCAATTTTGCCCCAATATAAGGGAAATTTCTGCCTTTTTGCCCCAAAATAAGGGAAATTTCAGCCTTTTTCCCTCAAAATAAGAGGAATTTCTGCCTTTTTGCCCCAAAATAAGGAAAATTTCTGCCTTTTTTCCCTGAAATAAGTGAAATTTCTGGAATTTTGCCCCTAAATAAGTAAAATTTCTGCAATTTTGCCCCAAATTAAGGGAAATTTCTGGAATTTTGCCCCAAAATAAGTGGAGCTTCTGAGTTTTGCCCAAAAATAAGGAGAATTTCTGCCTTTTTGCCCCACAATTAAGGGAATTTGTGCAATTTTGCTCAAAAATACGGGTAATTTCTGTCTTTTTGCCCGAAAATAAAAGGAATGCATAACTTTTTGCCATAAAAAAGGGAAATTTCCTCATTTTTGCCTGAAAATACAGGGATTTTCCGCCATTTTGACTCAAAATAAGTGCAATTTCTAGCTTTTCCCCAAAAATAAACGAAATTTCTGTCTATTTGCCCCAAAATAAAGGGAATTTCTGACTTTTTGCCCCAAAATAAAAGGAATTTCAGCCTTTTTACCTCAAAATAAGGGAAATTTCTGCCTTTTTTGCCCCAAAATATAAGGAATTTCTGCTTTTTTGCCCCAAAATAAGAAAATTTTCTGCAACTTTGTACCAAAATAAAAGAAATTTCTGCCTTTTTGCCCCAAAATAAGAAAATTTCTGCCTTTTTTTCCTGAAATAAGTGAAGTTTCTGATATTTTCCCCCAAAATAAGGGAAATTTCTGCAATTTTGCCCCAATGTAAAGGAAATTTCTGCAATTTTGCCCCCAAATAAGGGGAATTTCTGATTTTTTGCTCCCGAAAAAGGAGATTTTCTGTCTTTTTGCCCCAAAATAAAGAGAATTTCTGACTTTTTGCCCGACAATTATGAGAATTTCTGCAATTTTGCTTCAAAATACAGGGAATTTCTGCCTTTTAGCCCCAAAATAAAGGGAATTTCTGCATTTTCCCCCAATATTTGGGCAATTTCTGCCTTTTACCTCTAAATAAGGGGAATTTCTGCATTTTACCTCAAAATAAGAAGAATTTCTGCCTTTTGCCCCAAAATATGGGGAATTTCTGCTTTTTTGTTTCAAAATAAAGAAAATTTCTTCAATTTTGTACTATAATAAAAGAAATTTCTGCTTTTTGCCCCAAAATAAGGGAATTTCTGACTTTTTGCTCTGAAATAAATGAAATTTCTGCAATTTTGCCCGAAAATAAGGGAAATTTGTGCCTTTTTGCCCCAAAATAAGGGGAATTTCTGCCTTTGCCCCAAAATACGGGGAATTTCTGCTTTTTGCCTGAAAATAAGGGGAATGCATACCTTTCTACCATAAAAAAGGGAAATTTTTTCATTTTTGCTCCAAAATAAGGGGAATTTCTGCCTTTTTGCCTCTAAATAAGTGAAATTTCTGTCTTTTTTTTCCAAAACAAAGAGAATTTCTGTCTTTTTATCTCAAAATAAGGAAAATTTCTGATTTATTACCCTGAAATATGTGAAATTTCTGCAATTTTGCCCCAAAATATAGAAAACTTCCGCTTTTTGCCCTGAAATATTCTAAATTTCTGCAATTTTACCCCAAAATATGGTGAATTTCTGCCTTTTTGCCCCAAAATAATGGTAATTTCTGCTTTTTTGCCCCAAAATAAGAAAAATTTTTTGATTTTTCTCTGAAATAAGTGAAATTTCTGCAATTTTGCCCTAAAATAAGGGAAATTTCTGCAATTTTTCCCCATAATAAGGAAAATTTCTACAATTTTGCCCCAAAATATGGGGAATTTCTGTTTTTTTCCCCCAAATAAGGGAAATATCTGCAATTTTGCCCTAAAATAAAGGGAATTTCTGCCTTTTTGCCCCTAAATAAAGAAAATTACTGTATTTTTTACCCCAAAATTAGGTGAATTTCTTGAATTTTGCTCTATAATACAGGGATTTTCTGCCTTTTCCTCGAAAATAAGGGGAATTTCTGCCATTTTGCCGCGAAATAAGTGAAATTTCTGCAGTTTTACCCCAAAATAAGAGGAATTCCTGCATTTTTGCCCCAAAATTAGGGGAATTTCTGCAATTTTGCTCCAAAATACAGGGAATTTCTGCCTTTTTGCCCGAAAATAAAAGGAATGTATACCTTTTTGCCATAAAAAAGGGAAATTTTTTCATTTTTGCCAGAAAATAAGGGGATTTTCCGCCTTTATGACTAAAAATAAGTGCAATTTCTGCCTTTTCCCAAAAAATATATGAAATTTCTGTCTATTTTCCCCAAAATAAAGGGAATTTCTGACTTTTTGCCCATAAATAAAAGGAATTTCAGCCTTTTTACCTCAAAATAAGGGAAATTTCTGCCTTTTGCCCCAAAATATGGGGAATTTCTGCCTTTTTGCCCCAAAAGAAGAAAAATTTCTGCAATTTGGTACCAAAATAAAAGAAATTTCTGCCTTTTTGCCCCAAAATAAGAAAATTTCTGCCTTTTTTCCCTGAAATAAGTGAAATTTCTGATATTTTGCCCCAAAATAAGGGAAATTTCTGCAATTTTGCCCCAATATAAAGAAAATTTCTGCAATTTTGCCCCAAAATAAGGGGAATTTACGATTTTTTGCTCCCGAAAAATGGAGATTTTCTGTCTTTTTGCCCCAAAATACAGAGAATTTCTGCCTTTTTGCCCAAAAATTATGAGAATTTCTGCAATTTTGCTTCAAAAGACAAAGAAATTCTGCCTTTTAGCCCCAAAATAAAGGGAATTTCTGCATTTTCCCCCAATATTGGGAGAATTTCTGCATTTTACCTCTAAATAAATGGAATTTCTGCATTTTACCTCAAAATAAGAAGAATTTCCGCTTTTGCCACAAAATATTGGGAATTTCTGCCTTTTTGTTTCAAAATAAGGAAAATTTCTTCAATTTTGTACTATAATAAAAGAAATTTCTGCTTTTTGCCCCAAAATAAGGGGAATTTCTGACTTTAAGCCCTGAAATAAATGAAATTTCTGCAATTTTGCCCGAAAATAAGGGAAATTTGTGCCTTTTTTCCCCAAAATAAAAGGAATTTCTGCCTTTTGCCCCAAAATATGGGGAATTTCTGCCTTTTTGTCTGAAAATAGGAAGAATGCATACCTTTTTGCCATAAAAAAAAAATTTCTTCATTTTTGCTCAAAAATAAAGGGAATTTTTGCCTTTTTGCCTCTAAATAATTGGAATTTCTGTCTTTTTCCCCCAAAACAAAGGGAATTTCTGTCTTTTTTGCCCCAAAATAAGAAAAATTTCTGACTTATTACCCTAAAATAAGTGAAATGTCTGCAATTTTGCCACAATATAATGGGAATTTCTGCCTTTTTGCCCCCAAATAATTGGGAATTTCAGGCTTTTTACCTCAAAATAAGGGGTATTTCTGCATTTTTGCCACAAAATATACGGAATTTCTGCATTTTTGCCCCCAAATAAGGAAAATTTCTGCCTTTTTTTTCTGAAATAAGTTTAATTTCTGCAATTTTGCCCCAAAGTAAGTGAAATTTCTGCAATTTTGCCCCCAAAAAAGGGAAATTTCTGGAATTTTGCCCCAAAATTAGTGGAATTTCTGAGTCTTGCCCCAAAATAAGGTGAATTTCTGCCTTTTTGCCCCAAAATAAGAAAAATTTTTGCTTTTTTTCTCTGAAATAAGTGAAATTTCTGCAATTTTGCCCTAAAATAAGGGAAATTTATGCAATTTTTCCCTATAATAAGGGAAATTTCTGCAATTTTGCCCGAAAATAAGGGGAATTTCTATTTTTTGCCCCCAAATAAGGGAAATTTCTCCAATTTTGTTTTAAAATAAGGGGAATTTCTGCCTTTTGCCCAAAAATAAGGAGAATTTCTGCATTTTTGCCTCAAAATAAGGAAAATTACTCTATTTTTTACCCCAAAATTAGGTGAATTTCTGCAATTTTGCTCCAAAATACGGGGATTTTCTGCCTTTTTCGCCGAAAATAAGGGGAAATTCTGCCATTTTGCCGTGAAATAAGTAAAATTTCTGTAGTTTTACCCCAAAATAAGGGGAATTTCTGCCTTTTTGCCAAAAATTAGGGGAATTTCTGCAATTTTGCTACAAAATACGGGGAAGTTCTGCCTTTTAGCCCGAAAATAAAGGGAATGTATACCTTTTTGCCATAAAAAAAAGGAAATTTCTTCATTTTTGACGCAAAATAAGGGAATTTTCTACCTTTTTGACTCAAAATAAGTGCAATTTCTGCCTTTTCCCCAAAAATAAATGAAATTTCTGTTTTTTTGCCCAAAATAAGGGGAATTTCTGACTTTTTGCCCCAAAATAAGGGGAATTTCAGCCATTTTACCTCAAAATAAGGGGAATTTCTGCCTTTTTGCCTGCAAAATAAAGGGAATTTCTGCATATTTGCACCAATATTAGGGGAATTTCTCCAATTTTGCTCCAAAATACGGGTCATTTCTGTCTTTATGCCAGAAATTAAGTGGAATTTCTGCCTTTTTGTGCCAAAATAAGTGAATTTTCTTCAATTTTAGCCAAAAATTAGGGATTTCATCTTTTTGCCCCAAAATAAGGGGAATTTCTGCCATTTTACCCTGAAATATTTGAACTTTCTGAAATTTTACCCCAATATAAATGGAATTTCTGCCTTTTTGCCCCAAAATAAGGAGAATTTCAGCCTTATTACTTCAAAATAAGGGAAATTTCTGCCTTTTTGCCACAAAATAATAGGAATTTCCTGCTTATTGCCCCAAAACAAAGAAAATGTCTGCAATTTTGCCCCAAAATAAGAGGAATTTCTCCCTTTTTATCCCAAAATAAAGGAAATTTCAGCCTTTTTATCTGAAAATAAGTGAAATTTCTGCAATTTTGCCCCAAATGAGAAAAATTTCTGCAATTTTGCCCCAAAATAAGGTAAATTCCTGCAATTTTGCCCCAAAATAAAGGAAATTTCTGGAATTTTGCCCCAAAGTAAGGGGAATTTCTGATTTTTGCCCCAAAATAAAGGGAATTTCGGCCTTTTGCCCAAAATTAAAGGAATTTCTGCAATTTTGCTCCAAAATACGGGGAATTTCTGCATTTTTCCCCGAAAATAAGGGGAATGCATACATTTTTGCCATTAAAAATGGAAATTTCTTCATTTTTGCTCCAAAATACGGGGAATTTCTGCCTTTTTGCCTCTAAATAAGTGGAATTTCTGTCTTTTTTCTCCAAAACAAAGGGAATTTCTGTCTTATTTGCCCCAAAATAAGGGGAATATCTGACTTATTACCCTGAAATAAGTGAAATTTTGGCAATTTTGCCCCAAAATAAGGGAAATTTCTGCCTTTTTGCCCTGAAATATGTAAAATTTCTGCAATTTTACCCCAAAATAAGGTGAATTTTTGCCTTTTTGCCCCAAATAATGGGAATTTCTGCCTTTTTGCCCCAAAATAAGAAAATTTTTTGCTTTTTTTCTCTGAAATAAGTGAAATTTCTGCAATTTTGCCCTACAATAAGGGAAATTTCTGCAATTTTTCCCCATAATAAGGGAAATTTCTGCAATTTTGCCCTGAAATAAAGGGAATTTCTGCCTTTTGCCCCAAAATAAGGAGAATTTCTGCCTTTTTGTCCCAAAATAAAGAAAATTACTGTATTTTTTTACCCCAAAATTAGGTGAATTTCTGCAATTTTGCTCCAAAATACGAGGATTTTCTGCCTTTTTCACTGAGAATAAGGGGAATTTCTGCCATTTTGCCGCGAAATAAGTGAAATTTCTGCAGTTTAACCCCAAAATAAGGGGAATTTCTGCCTTTTTGCACAAAATTAGGGGAATTTCTACAATTTTGCTCCAAAATACAGGGAATTTCTGCATTTTTGCCCAAAAATAAAAGTAATGTATACCTTTTTGCCATAAAAAGGGGAAATTTCTTCATTTTTGCCCAAAAATAAGGGGATTTTCCACCTTTTTGACTCAGAATAAGTGCAATTTCTGCCTCTTTCCCAAAAATAAACAAAATTTCTGTTTTTTGCCCTAACATAAAGGAAATTTCTGACTTTTTGCCCGAAAATAAGAAGAATTTCAGCCTTTTTACTTCAAAATAAGAAGAATTTCTGCCTTTTTGCCCCAAAATATGGGGAATTCCTTCCTTTTTGCCCCAAAATAAGAAAAATTTCTGCATTTGAGTACCAAAATAAAAGAAATTTCTGCCTTTTTGCCCCAAAATAAGAAAATTTCTGCTTTTTTCTGAAATAAGTGAAATTTCTGCAATTTTGCCCCAAAATAAAGGAAAGTTCTGCAATTTTGCCCAAATGTAAAGGAAATTTCTGCAATTTTGCCCCCAAAAAAGGGGAATTTCTGACTCTTTGCCCCCGTAAAAAGGAGATTTTCTTTCTTTTTGCCCCCAAATAAGGAGGATTTCTGTCTTTTTGCCTGAAAATTGTGAGAATTTCTGCAATTTTGCTTCAAAATACGGGGAATTTCTGCCATTTAGCCCCAAAATAAAGGGAATTTCTGCATTTTCCCCAAATATTTGGGGAATTTCTGCATTTTACCTCTAAATAGGGGAATTTCTGCATTTTACCTCAAAATAAGAAGAATTTCTGCCTTTTGCCCCAAAATATGGGGAATTTCTGCCTTTTTCTTCCAAAATAAGGAAAATTTCTTCAAATTTGTACGATAATAAAAGAAATTTACGCTTTTTGCCCCAAAATAAGGGGAATTTCTGACTTTTTACCCTGAAATAAATGAAATTTCTACAATTTTCCCGAAAATAAAGGAAATTTGTGCCTTTTTGCCCCAAAATGAGGAAATTCCTGCCTTTGGCCCCAAAATATGGAGAATTTCAGCATTTTACCTCAAAATAAGGGGAATTTCAGCCTTTTTGCACCAAAATATGGAGAATTTCTGCCTTTTTGCCTCAAAATAAAGGGAATTTCTGCATTTTTGCACCAATATTAGGGGAATTTCTGCAATTTTGCTCCAAAATACGGGTTATTTCTGCCTTTTTGCCCGAAATTAAGTGGAATTTTTGCCTTTTTGTCCCGAAATAAGTGAAATTTCTTCAATTTTAGCCAATAATTAGGGATTTCATCTTTTTGCCCCAAAATAAGGGGAATTTCTGCCATTTTGCCTTGAAATATTTGAAATTTCTGCAATTTTACCCCAAAATAAGAAGAATTTCAGCCTTTTTGCCACAAAATAAGGGGAATTTCAGCCTTATTACTTCAAAATAAGGGGAATTTCTGCATTTTTGCCCCAAAATATAAGGACTTTCTGCCTTTTTGCCCCAAAATAAAAAAAATTTCTGCAATTTTGCCCCAAAATAAGGGGTATTTCTCTCTTTTTGACCCAAAGTAACGGAAATTTCAGCCTTTTTACTTTAAAATAAGTGAAATTTCTGCAATTTTGAGCAAATAAGGAAAATTTCTGCAATTTTGCCCCAAAATAAGGTAAATTCCTGCAATTTTGCCCCAAAATAACAGAAATTTCTGGAATTTTGCCCCAAAATAAGGAAAATTTCTGTCTTTTTTCGCTGAAATAAGTGACATTTCTGAAATTTTGCCCCAAAATAAGTAAAATTTCTGCAATTTTGCCCCAAAATAAGGGAAATTTCTGGAATTTTGCCCCAAAATAAGTGGAATTTCTGAGTTTTGCCCCAAAATAAGGAGAATTTCTGTCTTTTGCCCCAACATATAGAGAGTTTCTGACTTTTTGCCCCACAATTCGGGGAATTTCTGCAATTTTTCTCCGAAATACGGGGAATTTCTGTTTTTGCCCGAAAATAAGGGGAATTTCTGTCTTTTTCCCCCAAAACAAAAGGAATTTCTGTCTTTTTGTCTCCAAAATAAGGATCATTTCTGACTTATTACCCTAAAATAAGTGAAATTTCTGCAATTTTGCCCCAAAATAAGGGAAATTTCTGCCTTTTTGCCATAAAATATGTGAAATTTCTGCAATTTTACCTCAAAATAAGGTGAATTTCTGACTTTTTGCCCCAAAATAATGGGAATTTCTGCCTTTTTGCCCCAAAATAAGAAAAATTTTTGCTTTTTTTCACTGAAATAAGTGAAATTTCTGCAATTTTGCCCTAAAATAAGGGAAATTTCTGCATTTTTTCCCCATAATAAGGGAAATTTCTGAAATTTTTCCCCAAAATAAGGGGAATTTCTGTTTTTTGCCTTCAAATAAGGAAAATTTCTGCAATTTTGCCCCCAAATAAAGGACATTTCTGCAATTTTGCCCTAAAATAAGGAGAATTTCTGCCTTTTTGTCCCAAAATAAAAAAAATTATTGTATTTTTTACCCCAAAATAAGGTGAATTTCTGTAATTTTGCTCCAAAATACGGGCATTTTCTGCCTTTTTCGCCGAGAATAAGGGGAATTTCTGCCTTTTTGCCCCAAAATTAGAGGAATTTCTGCAATTTTGCTCCAAAACACAGGGAATTTCTGCCTTTTTGCCTGAAAATAAAGGGAATGTATACCTTTTTGCAATAAAAAAGGGAAATTTCTTCATTTTTGCCCCAAAATAAGGAGATTTTCCGCCTTTTTGACTCAAACTAAGTGCAATTTCTGCCTTTTCCCCAAAAATAAATGAAATTTCTGTCTTTTTGCCCCAACATAAGGGGAATTTCTGACTTTTTGCCCAAAAATAAGGGGAATTTCAGCCTTTTTACCTCAAAATAAGGGGAATTTCTGCCTTTTTGCCCCAAAATATGGGGAATTTCTGCCTTTTTGCCCCAAAATAAGAATAATTTCTGCAATTTTGTACCAAAATAAATAAATTTCTGCCTTTTTGCCATAAAATAAGAAAATGACTGCCTTATTTCTTAAAAAACAGAAATTTCTGCAATTTTGCCCCAAAATAAGGGAAATTTCTGCAATTTTGCCCACATGTAAAGGAAATTTCTGCAATTTTGCCCCAAAATAAAGGGGAATTTCTGACTTTTTGCCCCCCAAAAAAGGAGATTTTCTGTCTTTTTGCCCCAAAATAAGGAGAATTTCTGCCTTTTTGCCTGAAAATTTTGAGAATTTCTGCAATTTTGCTTCAAAATACGGGGAATATCTGCCTTTTAGCCCCAAAATAAAGGGAATTTCTGCATTTTTCCCCAATATTTGGGAAATTTCTGCATTTTACCTCTAAATAAGAAGAATTTCTGCCTTTTGCCCCAAAATATGGGGAATTTCTGCCTTTTTGTTCTAAAATAAGAAAAATTTCTTCAAATTTGTACCATAATAAAAGAAATTTCTGCTTTTTGCTCCAAAATAAGGGAAGTTTCTGATTTTTACCCTGAAATAAATGAAATTTCTGCAATTTTGCCGGAAAATAAGCGAAATTTGTGCCTTTTTGTCCCAAAATGAGGTGAATTTCTGCCTTTTGCCCCAAAATATGGAGAATTTCAGCATTTTACCTGGAAATAAGGGGAATTTCAGCCTTTTTGCACCAAAATATGGAGAATTTCTGCCTTTTTGCCCGAAAATAAAGGGAATGTATACCTTTTTGCCATAAAAATAGGAAATTTCTTTATTTTTGCCCCAAAATAAGGGGATTTTCCACCTTTTTGACTCAAAATAAGTGCAATTTCTGCCTTTTCCCCAAAAATAAACAAAATTTCTGTTTTTTGCCCTAACATAAAGGAAATTTCTGACTTTTTGCCTGAAAATAAGGGGAATTTCAGCATTTTTACTTCAAAATAAGAAGAATTTCTGCCTTTTTGCCCCAAAATATGGGGAATTTCTGCCTTTTTGCCCCAAAATAAAAAAAAATTTCTGCATTTTTGTACCAAAATAAAAGAAATTTCTGCCTTTTTGCCCCAAAATAAGAAAATTTCTGCTTTTTTTCTCAAATAAGTGAAATTTCTGCAATTTTGCCCCAAAATAAAGGAAAGTTCTGCAATTTTGCCCAAATGTAAAGGAAATTTCTGCAATTTTGCCCCAAAATAAGGGGAATTTCTGACACTTTGCCCCCGAAAAAAGGAGATTTTCTGTCTCTTTGCCCCAAAAAAAGGAGAATTTCTGTCTTTTTGCCTGAAAATTGTGAGAATTTCTGCAATTTTGCTTCAAAATATGGGGAATTTCTGCCATTTAGCCCCAAAATAAAGGGAATTTCTGCATTTTCCCCCAATATTTGGGGAATTTCTGCATTTTACCTCTAAATAGGGGAATTTCTGCCTTTTACCTCAAAATAAGAAGAATTTCTGCCTTTTGCCCCAAAATATGGGGAATTTCTGCCTTTTTCTTCCAAAATAAGGAAAATTTCTTCAAATTTGTACGATAATAAAAGAAATTTATGATTTTTGCCCCAAAATAAGGGGAATTTCTGACTTTTTACTCTGAAATAAATGAAATTTCTACAATTTTGCCCGAAAATAAAAGAAATTTGTGCCTTTTTGCCCCAAAATGAGGGGAATTTCTGCCTTTGGCTCCAAAATATGGAGAATTTCAGCATTTTACCTGAAAATAAGGGGAATTTCAGCCTTTTTGCACCAAAATATGGAGAATTTCTGCCTTTTTGCCCGAAAATAAAGGGAATTTCTGCATTTCTGCACCAATATTAGGGGAATTTTTTCAATTTTGCTCCAAAATACGGGTCATTTCTGCCTTTTTGCCCGAAATTAAGTGGAATTTCTGCCTTTTTGTCCCGAAATAAGTGAAATTTCTTCAATTTTAGCAAATAATTAGGGATTTCATCTTTTTGCCCCAAAATAAGGGGAATTTCTGCCATTTTGCCTTGAAATATTTGAAATTTCTGCAATTTTACCCCAAAATAAGGAGAATTTCAGCCTTTTTGCCCCAAAATAAGGGGAATTTCAGCCTTATTACCTCAAAATAAGAAGAATTTCTGCATTTTTGCCTCAAAATATAAGGACTTTCTACCTTTTTGCCCCGAAATAAAAAAAATTTCTACAATTTTGCCCCAAAATAAGGGGTATTGCTCCCTTTTTGACCCAAAGTAACGGAAATTTCAGCCTTTTTACTTTAAAATAAGTGAAATTTCTGCAATTTTGAGCAAATAAGGGAAATTTCTGCAATTTTGCCCCAAAATAAGGTAAATTCCTGCAATTTTGCCCAAAAATAAAAGAAATTTCTGGAATTTTGCCCCAAAATAAGGGGAATTTCTGATTTTTGCCCCAAAATAATGGGAATTTCTGCCTTTTGCCCCAAAATTAGGGGAATTTCTGCAATTTTGCTCCAAAATACGGGGAATTTCTGCCTTTTTGCCCGAAAATAAGGGGAATGCATACCTTTTTGCCATAAAAAAGCAAAATTTCTTCATATTTGCTCCAAATTAAGGGGAATTTCTGCCTTTTTGCCTCTAAATAAGTGGAATTTCTGTCTTTTCCCCCAAAAACAAAGGGAATTTCTGTCTTTTTTGCATCAAAATAAGGGGAATTTCTGACTTAATACCCTGAAATAAGTGAAATTTCTGCAATTTTGCCCCAAAATAAGGGAAATTTCTGCCTTTTTGCCCCCAAATAATGGAAATTTCAGCCTTTTTACCACAAAATAAGGGGAATTTCTGCATTTTTGCTTCAAAATAAGAAAAATTTCTGTCTTTTTTCGCTGAAATAAGTGAAATTTCTGCAATTTTGCCCCAAAATAAGGGTAATTTCTGGAATTTTGCCCCAAAATAAGTGGAATTTCTGAGTTTTGCCCCAAAATAAGGAGAATTTCTGTCTTTTGCCCCAACATATAGAGAATTTCTTACTTTTTGCCCCACAATTCGGGGAATTTCTGCAATTTTGCTCCAAAATACGGGGAATTTCTGTTTTTGCCCGAAAATAAGGGGAATTTCTGTCTTTTTCCCCCAAAACAAAAGGAATTACTGTCTTTTTGGCTCCAAAATAGGGATCATATCTGACTTATTACCCTAAAATAAGTGAAATTTCTGCAATTTTGCCCCAAAATAAGGGGAATTTCTGCCTTTTTGCCCCAAAATATGGGGAATTTCTGCCTTTTTGCCCCAAAATAAGAATAATTTCTGCAATTTTGTACCAAAATAAATAAATTTCTGCCTTTTTGCCATAAAATAAGAAAATGACTGCCTTATTTCTTAAAAAACAGAAATTTCTGCAATTTTGCCCCAAAATAAGGGAAATTTCTGCAATTTTGCCCACATGTAAAGGAAATTTCTGCAATTTTGCCCCAAAATAAAGGGGAATTTCTGACTTTTTGCCCCCCAAAAAAGGAGATTTTCTGTCTTTTTGCCCCAAAATAAGGAGAATTTCTGCCTTTTTGCCTGAAAATTTTGAGAATTTCTGCAATTTTGCTTCAAAATACGGGGAATATCTGCCTTTTAGCCCCAAAATAAAGGGAATTTCTGCATTTTTCCCCAATATTTGGGAAATTTCTGCATTTTACCTCTAAATAAGAAGAATTTCTGCCTTTTGCCCCAAAATATGGGGAATTTCTGCCTTTTTGTTCTAAAATAAGAAAAATTTCTTCAAATTTGTACCATAATAAAAGAAATTTCTGCTTTTTGCTCCAAAATAAGGGAAGTTTCTGATTTTTACCCTGAAATAAATGAAATTTCTGCAATTTTGCCGGAAAATAAGCGAAATTTGTGCCTTTTTGTCCCAAAATGAGGTGAATTTCTGCCTTTTGCCCCAAAATATGGAGAATTTCAGCATTTTACCTGGAAATAAGGGGAATTTCAGCCTTTTTGCACCAAAATATGGAGAATTTCTGCCTTTTTGCCCGAAAATAAAGGGAATGTATACCTTTTTGCCATAAAAATAGGAAATTTCTTTATTTTTGCCCCAAAATAAGGGGATTTTCCACCTTTTTGACTCAAAATAAGTGCAATTTCTGCCTTTTCCCCAAAAATAAACAAAATTTCTGTTTTTTGCCCTAACATAAAGGAAATTTCTGACTTTTTGCCTGAAAATAAGGGGAATTTCAGCATTTTTACTTCAAAATAAGAAGAATTTCTGCCTTTTTGCCCCAAAATATGGGGAATTTCTGCCTTTTTGCCCCAAAATAAAAAAAAATTTCTGCATTTTTGTAGCAAAATAAAAGAAATTTCTGCCTTTTTGCCCCAAAATAAGAAAATTTCTGCTTTTTTTCTCAAATAAGTGAAATTTCTGCAATTTTGCCCCAAAATAAAGGAAAGTTCTGCAATTTTGCCCAAATGTAAAGGAAATTTCTGCAATTTTGCCCCAAAATAAGGGGAATTTCTGACACTTTGCCCCCGAAAAAAGGAGATTTTCTGTCTCTTTGCCCCAAAAAAAGGAGAATTTCTGTCTTTTTGCCTGAAAATTGTGAGAATTTCTGCAATTTTGCTTCAAAATATGGGGAATTTCTGCCATTTAGCCCCAAAATAAAGGGAATTTCTGCATTTTCCCCCAATATTTGGGGAATTTCTGCATTTTACCTCTAAATAGGGGAATTTCTGCCTTTTACCTCAAAATAAGAAGAATTTCTGCCTTTTGCCCCAAAATATGGGGAATTTCTGCCTTTTTCTTCCAAAATAAGGAAAATTTCTTCAAATTTGTACGATAATAAAAGAAATTTATGATTTTTGCCCCAAAATAAGGGGAATTTCTGACTTTTTACTCTGAAATAAATGAAATTTCTACAATTTTGCCCGAAAATAAAAGAAATTTGTGCCTTTTTGCCCCAAAATGAGGGGAATTTCTGCCTTTGGCTCCAAAATATGGAGAATTTCAGCATTTTACCTGAAAATAAGGGGAATTTCAGCCTTTTTGCACCAAAATATGGAGAATTTCTGCCTTTTTGCCCGAAAATAAAGGGAATTTCTGCATTTCTGCACCAATATTAGGGGAATTTTTTCAATTTTGCTCCAAAATACGGGTCATTTCTGCCTTTTTGCCCGAAATTAAGTGGAATTTCTGCCTTTTTGTCCCGAAATAAGTGAAATTTCTTCAATTTTAGCAAATAATTAGGGATTTCATCTTTTTGCCCCAAAATAAGGGGAATTTCTGCCATTTTGCCTTGAAATATTTGAAATTTCTGCAATTTTACCCCAAAATAAGGAGAATTTCAGCCTTTTTGCCCCAAAATAAGGGGAATTTCAGCCTTATTACCTCAAAATAAGAAGAATTTCTGCATTTTTGCCTCAAAATATAAGGACTTTCTACCTTTTTGCCCCGAAATAAAAAAAATTTCTACAATTTTGCCCCAAAATAAGGGGTATTGCTCCCTTTTTGACCCAAAGTAACGGAAATTTCAGCCTTTTTACTTTAAAATAAGTGAAATTTCTGCAATTTTGAGCAAATAAGGGAAATTTCTGCAATTTTGCCCCAAAATAAGGTAAATTCCTGCAATTTTGCCCAAAAATAAAAGAAATTTCTGGAATTTTGCCCCAAAATAAGGGGAATTTCTGATTTTTGCCCCAAAATAATGGGAATTTCTGCCTTTTGCCCCAAAATTAGGGGAATTTCTGCAATTTTGCTCCAAAATACGGGGAATTTCTGCCTTTTTGCCCGAAAATAAGGGGAATGCATACCTTTTTGCCATAAAAAAGCAAAATTTCTTCATATTTGCTCCAAATTAAGGGGAATTTCTGCCTTTTTGCCTCTAAATAAGTGGAATTTCTGTCTTTTCCCCCAAAAACAAAGGGAATTTCTGTCTTTTTTGCATCAAAATAAGGGGAATTTCTGACTTAATACCCTGAAATAAGTGAAATTTCTGCAATTTTGCCCCAAAATAAGGGAAATTTCTGCCTTTTTGCCCCCAAATAATGGAAATTTCAGCCTTTTTACCACAAAATAAGGGGAATTTCTGCATTTTTGCTTCAAAATAAGAAAAATTTCTGTCTTTTTTCGCTGAAATAAGTGAAATTTCTGCAATTTTGCCCCAAAATAAGGGTAATTTCTGGAATTTTGCCCCAAAATAAGTGGAATTTCTGAGTTTTGCCCCAAAATAAGGAGAATTTTTGTCTTTTGCCCCAACATATAGAGAATTTCTTACTTTTTGCCCCACAATTCGGGGAATTTCTGCAATTTTGCTCCAAAATACGGGGAATTTCTGTTTTTGCCCGAAAATAAGGGGAATTTCTGTCTTTTTCCCCCAAAACAAAAGGAATTACTGTCTTTTTGGCTCCAAAATAGGGATCATATCTGACTTATTACCCTAAAATAAGTGAAATTTCTGCAATTTTGCCCCAAAATAAGGGAAATTTCTGCCTTTTTGCCCTAAAATATGTGAAATTTCTGCAATTTTACATCAAAATAAGGTGAATTTCTGACTTTTTGCTCCAAAATAATGGGAATTTCTGCCATTTTGCCCCAAAATAAGAAAAATTTTTGCTTTTTTTCACTGAAATAAGTGAAATTTCTGCAATTTTGCCCTAAAATAAGGGAAATTTCTGCATTTTTTCCCCATAATAAGGGAAATTTCTGAAATTTTCCCCCAAAATAAGGGGAATTTCTGTTTTTTGCCTTCAAATAAAGGAAATTTCTGCAATTTTGCCCCCAAATAAGGGACATTTCTGCAATTTTGCCCTAAAATAAGGAGAATTTCTGCCTTTTTGTCCCAAAATAAAAAAAATTACTGTATTTTTTACCCCAAAATTAGGTGAATTTCTGTAATTTTGCTTCAAAATACGGGAATTTTCTGCCTTTTTCGCCGAGAATAAGGGGAATTTCTGCCATTTGGCCACAAAATAAGTGAAATTTCTGCAGTTTTACCCCAAAATAAGGGGAATTTCTGCCTTTTTGCCCCAAAATTAGGGGAATTTCTGCAATTTTGCTCCAAAACACGGGGAATTTCTGCCTTTTTGCCTGAAAATAAAGGGAATGTATACCTTTTTGCAATAAAAAAGGGAAGTTTCTTCATTTTTGCCCCAAAATAAGGAGATTTTCCGTTTTTTTGACTCAAAATAAGTGCAATTTCTGCCTTTTCCCCAAAAATAAATGAAATATCTGTCTTTTTGCCCCAACATAAGGGTAATTTTTGACTTTTTGCCCGAAAATAAGGGGAATTATAGCCTTTTTACCTCAAAATAAGGGGAATTTCAGCCTTTTTGCCCCAAAATATGGGAAATTTCTGCTTTTTTCCCCCAAAATAAGGAAAATTTCTTAAATTTTGTACCAAAATAAAAGAAATTTCTGCCTTTTTGCCCGAAAATAAGGGGAATTTCTGACTTTTTGCCCCCGAAAAAAGGAGATTTTCTGTCTTTTTGCCCTAAAATAAGGAGAATTTCTGCCTTTTGGCCCGAAAATAATGAGAATTATTTCAATTTTTTCTTCAAAATACGGGGAATTTCTGTACTTTGAGCCCCAAAATAAAGGAAATTTCTGCATTTTTCCTCAATATTAGGGGAATTTCTGCATTTTACCTCTAAATAAGCGGAATATCTGCCTTTTGCCCTAAAATATGGGGAATTTCTGCCTTTGTGTTCCAAAATAAGGAAAATTTCTTCGATTTTGGACCATAATAAAAGAAATTTCTGCTTTTTGCCCCAAAATAACAGGAATGTCTGACTTTTGGCCATGAAATAAACAAAATTTCTGAAATTTTGCCTGAAAATAAGAAAAATTTGTGCCTTTTTGCCCCAAAATAAACTTAACCCTAACAATATCCCTAACACTAAACTCTAAACCCTAAACCTAATCTACCCGAAACCTTAAACAATCCTAAACCCAAAACCTTAAACCCTAAACCCTAAACCCTAAACCTAATAACCTTAACCCTAAACCTAACCCTAAACCAAACCATAAACCTAATCCTAACCCTAACCTAAACCTAACCCTAACCCTAACCCTAACCCTAATCCTAACCCTAATCCTAATCGTAACCCTAACCATAACCCTAACCATAAACCTAACCCTAACCGTAACACTAACCCTAACCCTAACCTTAACCCTAATCCTAACCCTAACCCTAACCCTAACCCTAACCCTAACCGTAACCATAACACTAAACTTTAAACCCTAAACCTAATCCACCCTAAACCTTAAACAATCCTAAACCATAAACCTTAAACCCTAAACCCTAAATCTAACAATAAACCTAAA
The DNA here is from genome assembly GCF_963924665.1 of Micromys minutus. Classification (NCBI taxonomy): domain Eukaryota; kingdom Metazoa; phylum Chordata; class Mammalia; order Rodentia; family Muridae; genus Micromys; species Micromys minutus. The sequence continues at coordinate 108,617 of NW_027667642.1, read as the reverse complement.
CCTAACACTAAATCTAACCCTACCCCTAACTCTAACCCTAAACCTAACCCTGACCCTAAGCCTAAACCTAACCCTAAACCTAACCCTAACCCTAAACCTCACACTAACCCTAATTTTAACACTAAACCCTAAACTTTAAATCTAACCTTAACCCTAACCCTACCCCTAAACCTACCCATAACCCTATCTCTAAACCTAACCCTAACCCTAATCCTAACACTAACCCTAATTCTAATCCTAACCCTAACACAAATCCTAACCTAAAATTAACCCCCTAGAAATAACCCTAACCCTAAACCTAACACTAAACCTAACCCTAACCCTAACCCTAACCCTAACCCTAAACCTATCTCTAACACTAAACTCTAAAACCTAAACCTAATCCACCCTAAACCTTAAACAATCCTAAAACCTAAACCTTAAGCCCTAAATCCTAAACCCTAAACCTAACAATATCCATAACCCTAAACCTAACCCTAACCCTTACCCTAACCCTAACTCTAACCCTAACCCTAATCCTAACACTAAACCCTAAACCCTAACCTAACCCTAACCCTAAAACTAAACTCTAAATCCTAAACCTAATCTACCCTAAACCTTAAACAATCCTAAACCCTAAACCTTTAACCCTAAACCATGAACTCTAAACCTAACAATAACCATAACCCTAAACCTAACCCTAACCTTAACCCTAACACTGACCATAACCCTAACACTAAACTGTAAACCCTAAATTTAATTTACTTTAAACCTTAAACAATCCTAAACCCTAAACCTTAAACCCCAATCCTAACAATTACCATACCAAAAAACCCTAACCCTAACCCTAACCCTAAACGTAACCCTAACAGTAAACCTAATCCTAAACCTAACCCTAACCCTAACCCTAACCCCAACCCTAAACCTAACCCTAACACTACACCTAATCCAAACCCTAACCCTAAACCTAAACCTAACCCTAAACCTAACCCTAACCCTAATCCTAACTCTAACCCTAATCCTAAAAATAAACCTAACCCTAACCCTAACCCTAACCCTAAACCTAACATTAACCCTAACCCTAACCCTAACACTAACCCTAACCCTAACATTAACAATAACCCTAACCCTAACCCTAACCGTAACCGTAACAATAAACCCTAAACCCTAAGCCAAACCCTAACCCTTACCCTAACACTAAACTGTAAATCCTAAACCTAAACCACCCTAAACCTTAAACAATCCTAAACCCTAAACCTTAAACCCTAAACCCTGAACCCTAAACCTAACAATAACCATAACCCTAATTCTAACCCTAACCCTAACCCTAAACCTAACCCAAACCCTAACACTAACACTAATCCTAACAATAAACACTAATCCATAAACCTAACCCTAACGCTAACACTACACTCTAAACCCTAAACCTAATCCACCCTAAACCTTAAACAATCCTAAACACTAAACCTTAAACCCTAAATCATAAAAACCAAACCTAACAATAACCATAATCCTAAACCTAACCCTAACACTAACCCTAACACTAACCCTATCCCTAAACCTAACCCTGACCCTAAACCTAACCCTGACCCTAATCCTAACACTAACCATAATTCTAATCCTAACCCTAACAATAATGCTAACCTTAAACCTAACCCCCTAATCATAACCCTAACCCTAACCCTAACCCTAAACCTAACCCTAACCTTAACCCTAACTCTAACCCTAACCCTAACCCTAACCCTGACCCTAAACCTAACCCTAACCCTAACACTAAACTGTAAACCCTAAACCTAATCCACCCTAAACCTTAAACAATCCTAAACCCTAAACCTTAAACCCTAAACCCAAACCCTAAACCTAACAATAACCATAACTCTAACCCAAAACCTAACCCTAACCATAACTCTAACCCTATCCCTAAGACTAACCTTAATACTAACCCTAAGTCTAACCCTAACCCTAACCCTACCCTAACCCTAAAACTAACCCTAACCCTAACCCTAACCGTAACCATAAATCTAACAACCTAATCATAACACTAACCCTAACCCTACCCTTATCCCTAACCCTAACCCTAAACCTAACTATAAACATAACCTTAACCCTAAGCCTAACCCTAACCCGAACCCTAACCCTAACACCAACCCTAACCCTAACTCTAAACCTAACTCTTACCCTGACACTAATCCTAACCCTAACCCTAATCCTAACCAGAAACCTAACCCCATAATCGTAACAATAACCTAACCCTAACCCTAACCTTAAACCTAACCCTAAACTTAAACCTAACAATAAACATAACCTTAACCCTACCCCTAACCCTATCCCAAAACTTAACACTAACCCTAACCCTATTACTAACACTAACCCTAACCCTAACACTAATCCTACCCCTAACCCAAACCCTAACCCTAATACTAACCATAACCCTAATCCTAAAATAAACCCAAAACCCTAAACATAACCCTAACTCTAACCCTAACCCTAACACTAAACTCTATACCATAAACATAATCCACCCTAAATCTTAAAAAAATCCTAAAACCTAAACCTTAAAACCTAAACCCTAAACCCTAAACCTAACCCTAACACTAACCCTAACCCTAATTCTAATTCTAACTCTAAACCCTAAACCCTAAACCTAACCCTAACCCAAACCCTAACCCTAATCCTAACCTTAAACCTAACCCTAACGCTAACCCTAACCCTAACCGTTTCCCTAACCCAAACCCTAACCCTAAACCTAACACTAACCCTAAGCCTAACCCTAACAATAACCCTTATCCTAACCATAAACCTAAACCCCTAATTATAACCCTAACCCTAACCCTAACTCTAACCTTAATCTTAACTCTAAACTGAAACCTAACTGTAAACATAACCTTAACACTAAACCTAACTTTAACTTTAATCCTAACCCTAATCCTAACAATAAACCTAACCTCCTAATTGTAACCCTAACCCTAACCCTAACCCTAACCTTAAACCTAACCCTAAACCGAAACCTAACAGTAAACATAACCATAATCCTAAACCTAACCCTAACCCTAACCATAACCCTAAACCTAACCCTGACCCTAACACTAAGCCTAATCCTAACACTAACCCTAACCCTAACCCTAACCCTAAACTTAACCCTGACCCTAACCCTAACCCTAATCCTAACACTAACCCTAACCCTAACCCTAAACCAAACCCTAACCCTAAACCTCACACTAACCCTAATTTTAACACTAAACCCTAAATTTTAAATCTAACCCTAACCCTAACCCTACCCCTAACGCTACCCCTAACCCTATCCCTAAACCTAACCCTAACCCTAATCCTAACACTAACCCTAATTCTAATCCTAACCCTAACACAAATCCTAACCTAAAACTAACCCCCTAGAAATAACCCTAACCCTAAACCTAACCCTAACCCTAACCCTAACCCTAACCTTAACTCTAACACTATCTCTAACACTAAACTCTAAAACCTAAACCTAATCCACCCTAAACCTTAAACAATCCTAAAACCTAAACCTTAAGCCCTAAATCCTAAACCCTAAACCTAAAAATATCCATAACCCTAAACCTAACCCTAACCCTTACCCTAACCCTAACTCTAACCCTAACCCTAATCCTAACACTAAACCCTAAACCCTAAACCTAACCCTAACCCTAAAACTAAACTCTAAATCCTAAACCTAATCTACCCTAAACCTTAAACAATCCTAAACCCTAAACCTTTAACCCTAAACCATGAACTCTAAACCTAACAATAACCATAACCCTAAACCTAACCCTAACCTTAACCCTAACAATGACCATAACCCTAACACTAAACTGTAAACCCTAAATTTAATTTACCTTAAACCTTAAACAATCCTAAACCCTAAACCTTAAACCCCAAACCTAACAATTACCATACCCCTAACCCTAACCCTAACCTTAACCCTAACACTGAACCTAATCCTAACCCTAACCATAACCCTAACCCTAACCCCAACCCTAAACCTAACCCTAACACTACACCTAATCCTAACCCTAACCCTAAACCTAAACCTAACACTAACCCTAACCCTAATCCTAACTCTAACCCTAATCCTAAAAATAAACCTAACCCTAACACTAACCCTAACCCTAAACCTAACACTAACCCTAAAGCTAACCCTAACACTAACCCTAACCCTAACCCTAACCCTAACCCTAACAGTAATCCCTAAACCCTAAACCTAACCCTAACGATATCCCTAACAATATATTCTAAACCCTAAACATAATCCACCCTAAACCTTAAATGATCCTTGAACATAAACCTTTACCCTAAACCCTAAACCCTAAACCTAACAATATCAATAACCCTAAACCTAACCCTAAACCTAACCCTAATGCTGACACTAAACCCTAAACCCTAAACCTAACCCTAACCTTAACACTAAACTCTAAACCCTAAACCTAATCTACTCTAAACCTTAAACAATCCTAAACCCAAAACCTTACACCCTAAACTCTAAACCCTAAACCTAACAATAAACCTAATCCTAAACCTAACCCTAACCCTAAACCTAACCCTAACCGTAACCCTAACCCTAAACCTAACCCTAACCCTAACCCTAACCATAAACCTAAGCCTAACCCTAAACCTAAACTTAACCCTAACCCTAAACCTAAACCTAACAATAAAAATAATCATAACACTTACCCTAACCCTAACACTAACCCTAACCATAACCCTAACCCTAACCCTAACCCTAACCCTAACAATAACCCAAACACTAACCCTAACCGTAACCGTAACAATAAACCCTAAACCCTAAGCCAAACCCTAACCCTTACCCTAACACTAAACTGTAAATCCTAAACCTAAACCACCCTAAACCTTAAACAATCCTAAACCCTAAACCTTAAACCCTAAACCCTGAACCCTAAACCTAACAATAACCATAACCCTAATTCTAACCCTAACCCTAACCTTAACCCTAAACCTAACCCAAACCCTAACACTAACACTAATCCTAACAATAAACACTAATCCATAAACCTAACCCTAACGCTAACACTAAACTCTAAACCCTAAACCTAATACACCCTAAACCTTAAACAATCCTAAACACTAAACTTTAAACCCTAAATCATAAAACCTAAACCTAACAATAACCATAATCCTAAACCTAACCCTAACACTAACCCTAACCCTAACCCTATCCCTAAACCTAACCCTGACCCTAAACCTAACCCTGACCCTAATCCTAACACTAACCATAATTCTAATCCTAACCCTAACAATAATGCTAACCTTAAACCTAACCCCCTAATCATTACCCTAACCCTAACCCTAACCCTAAACCTAACCCTAACCTTAACCCTAACCCTAACCCTAACCCTAACCCTAACCCTAACCCTGACCCTAAACCTAACCCTAACCCTAACACTAAACTGTAAACCCTAAACCTAATCCACCCTAAACCTTAAACAATCCTAAACCCTAAACCTTAAACCCTAAACCCAAACCCTAAACCTAACAATAACCATAACTCTAACCCAAAACCTAACCCTAACCATAACTCTAACCCTATCCCTAACACCAACCTTAATACTAACCCTAAGTCTAACCCTAACCCTAACCCTACCCTAACCCTAACACTAACCCTAACCCTAACCCTAACCGTAACCATAAATCTAACGACCTAATCATAACACTAACTCTAACCCTACCCTTATGCCTAACCCTAACCCTAAACCTAACTATAAACATAACCTTAACCCTAACCCTAACCCTAACCCGAACCCTAACCCAAACACCAACCCTAACCCTAACCCTAAACCTAACTCTTACCCTGACACTAATCCTAACCCTAACCCTAATCCTAACCAGAAACCTAACCCCATAATCATAACAATAACCTAACCCTAACCCTAACCGTAAACCTAACCCTAAACTTAAACCTAACAATAAACATAACCTTAACCCTACCCCTAACCCTAACCCTATCCCAAAACTTAACACTAACCCTAACCCTAGTACTAACACTAACCCTAACCCTAACACTAATCCTACCCCTAAACCAAACCCTAACCCTAATACTAACCATAACACTAATCCTAAAATAAACCCTAAACCCTAACCATAACCCTAACACTAACCCTAACCCTAACACTAAACTCTATACCTAAACATAATCCACCCTAAATCTTAAAAAATCCTAAAACCTAAACCTTAAAACCTAAACCCTAAACCCTAAACCTAACCCTAACCCTAAAACTAAACTCTAAATCCTTATCCTAATCTACCCTAAACCTTAAACAATCCTAAACCCTAAACCTTTAACCCTAAACCATGAACTCTAAACCTAACAATAACCATAACACTAAACCTAACCCTAACCTTAACCCTAACACTGACCATAACCCTAACACTAAACTGTAAACCCTAAATTTAATTTACCTGAAAACTTAAACAATCCTAAACCCTAAACCTTAAACCCCACACCTAACAATTACCATACCCCTAACCCTAAGCCTAACCCTAATCCTAAACGTAACCCTAACACTAAACCTAATCCTAACCCTAACCCTAACCCCAACCCTAAACCTAACCCTAACACTACACCTAATCCTAACCCTAACCCTAAACCTAAACCTAACCCTAACCCTAACCCTAACCCTAATCCTAACTCTAACCCTAATCTTAAAAATAAACCTAACCCTAACACTAACCCTAACCCTAAACCTAACACTAACCCTAACCCTAACCCTAACCCTAACCCTAACCCTAACCCTAACCCTAACAGTAATCCCTAAACCCTAAACCTAACCCTAACGATATCCCTAACAATATATTCTAAACCCTAAACATAATCCACCCTAAACCTTAAATGATCCTTAAACATAAACCTTTACCCTAAACCCTAAACCCTAAACCTAACAATATCAATAACCCTAAACCTAACCCTAAACCTAACCCTAATGCTGACACTAAACCCTAAACCCTAAACCTAACCCTAACCTTAACACTAAACTCTAAACCCTAAACCTAATCTACCCTAAACCTTAAACAATCCTAAACCCAAAACCTTAGACCCTAAACTCTAAACCCTAAACCTAACAATAAACCTAATCCTAAACCTAACCCTAACCCTAAACCTAACCCTAACCGTAACCCTAACCCTAAACCTAACCCTAACCCTAACCCTAACCATAAACCTAAGCCTAACCCTAAACCTAAACTTAACCCTAACCCTAAACCTAAACTTAACAATAAAAATAATCATAACCCTTACCCAAACCCTAACACTAACCCTAACCGTAACCCTAACCCTAACCCTAACCCTAACCCTAACAATAACCCTAACACTAACCCTAACCGTAACCGTAACAATAAACCCTAAACCCTAAGCCAAACCCTAACCCTTACCCTAACACTAAACTGTAAATCCTAAACCTAAACCACCCTAAACCTTAAACAATCCTAAACCCTAAACCTTAAACCCTAAACCCTGAACCCTAAACCTAACAATAACCATAACCCTAATTCTAACCCTAACCCTAACCCTAACCCTAAACCTAACCCAAACCCTAACACTAACACTAATCCTAACAATAAACACTAATCCATAAACCTAACCCTAACGCTAACACTAAACTCTAAACCCTAAACCTAATCCACCCTAAACCTTAAACAATCCTAAACACTAAACCTTAAACCCTAAATCACAAAACCTAAACCTAACAATAACCATAATCCTAAACCTAACCCTAACACTAACCCTAACCCTAACCCTATCCCTAAACCTAACCCTGACCCTAAACCTAACCCTGACCCTAATCCTAACACTAACCATAATTCTAATCCTAACCCTAACAATAATGCTAACCTTAAACCTAACCCCCTAATCATAACCCTAACCCTAACCCTAACCCTAAACCTAACCCTAACCCTAACCCTAACCCTAACCCTAACCCTAACCCTAACCCTGACCCTAAACCTAACCCTAACCCTAACACTAAACTGTAAACCCTAAACCTAATCCACCCTAAACCTTAAACAATCCTAAACCCTAAACCTTAAACCCTAAACCCAAACCCTAAACCTAACAATAACCATAACTCTAACCCAAAACCTAACCCTAACCATAACTCTAATCCTATCCCTAACACCAACCTTAATACTAACCCTAAGTCTAACCTAACCCTAACACTACCCTAACCCTAACACTAACCCTAACCCTAACCCTAACCGTAACCATAAATCTAACGACCTAATCATAACACTTACTCTAACCCTACCCTTATGCCTAACCCTAACCCTAAACCTAACTATAAACATAACCTTAACCCTAACCCTAACCCTAACCCGAACCCTAACCCAAACACCAACCCTAACCCTAACCCTAAACCTAACTCTTACACTGACACTAATCCTAACCCTAACCCTAATCCTAACCAGAAACCTAACCCCATAATCATAACAATAACCTAACCCTAACCCTAACCTTAAAACTAACCCTAAACTTAAACCTAACAATAAACATAACCTTAACCCTACCCCTAACCCTAACCCTATCCCAAAACTTAACACTAACCCTAACCCTAGTACTAACACTAACCCTAACCCTAACACTAATCCTACCCCTAACCCAAACCCTAACCCTAATACTAACCATAACACTAATCCTAAAATAAACCCTAAACCCTAAACATAACCCTAACACTAACCATAACCCTAACACTAAACTCTATACCCTAAACATAATCCACCCTAAATCTTAAAAAATCCTAAAACCTAAACCTTAAAACCTAAACCCTAAACCCTAAACCTAACCCTAACACTAGCCCTAACCCTAATTCTAATCCTAACTCTAAATTCTAAACCCTAAACCTAAACCTAACCAAAACCCTAACCCTAACCCTAACCTTAAACCTGACCCTAACCCTAACACTAACCCTAACCGTTTCCCTAACCCAAACCTTAACCATAAACCTAACACTAACCCTAAGCCTAACCCTAACCATAACCCTTATCCTAACCATAAACCTAAACCCCTAATCGTAACCCTAACCCTAACCCTAACTCTAACCTTAATCTTAACTCTAAACTGAAACCTAACTGTAAACATAACCTTAACACTAAACCTAACCCTAACTTTAACCCTAACCCTAATCCTAACAATAAACCTAAGCTCCTAATTGTAACCCTAACCCTAACCCTAACCCTAACCTTAAACCTAACCCTAAACCGAAACCTAACAGTAAACATAACCATAATCCTAAACCTAACCCTAACCATAAACCTAAACCTAACCCTGACACTAACACTAAGCCTAATCCTAACACTAATCCTAACCCTAACCCTAACCCTAACCCTAAAACTAACCCTAACCCTAAACCTCACACTAACCCTAATCCTAACACTAAACCCTAAACTTTAAATCTAACCCTAACCTTAAGCCCACCCCTAACTCTAACCCTAACCCTATCCCTAAACCTAACCCAGACCCTAACCCTTACCCTGACTCTAATCCTAAACCTAACCCTAATCCTAACCATATACCTAACTCCATAATCGTAACACTTACGCTAACCCTAACCCTAACATTAAATTTAACTCTAACCCTAAATCTAACAATAAATATAAACTTAACCCTACCCATAACCCTAAACCTATTTCTAAACTTAACACTAACCCTAAAGCTAACTCTAACCCTAACCCTAAACCTAACCTTAACCCTAACCCTAACCCTAACCCTAACCCTAACCCTAATCCTAACCCTAAACCTAACCCTAAACCTAACCGTAACCCTAACCCTAAGCCTAACCCTAACCCTAACCCTAACCCTAACCCAAACCCTAACCCTAATCTTAACACTAACCCTAAGCCTAACCCTAACCATAACTCTAATCCTTACCATAAACCTAACCCCATAATCGTAACCCTAACAATAACCCTAACCCTAACCTTAAGCCTAACTCTAAACTGAAACCTAACTGTAAACATAACCTTAACACTAAGCCTAACCCTAAATTCAACCCTAACCCTTATCCTAAAAATAAACCTAACCTCCTAATTGTAACCCTAACCCTAACCTTAACCCTAACCTTAACCCTAACCCTAAATCGAAACCTAACAGTAAATATAACCATAACCCTAAACCTAACCCTACTCCTAACCATAAACCTAAACCTAACCCTGATCCTAACCCTAACCCTAATCCTAACACTAACCCTAACCCTAACCCTAACCCTAAACCTAACCCTAACCCTAAACCTCACACTAACCCTAATCCTAACACTAAACCCTAAACTTTAAATCAAACCCTAACCCTAACACTAACCCTAACCCTAACTCTCACCCTAACCATAAACCTAACCCTAACCCTAAACCTAACCCCAACCCTAACCCTAACCCTAAACCTAAACTTAACCCTAACCCTAACCCTAACACTAACCCTAACTCTAACCCTAACCCTAACCCTAACCATAACCATAACCCTAACCCTTACCCTAAGCCTAAGCCGAACCCTAAACCTAACCCTAAAAATCACCCTAACCCTAATTCTAACCGTAACCGTAACAATAAACCCTAAACCCTAAACTAAACCATAACCCTTACCCTAACACTAAACTGTAAATCCTAAACCTAAACCATCCTAAACCTTAAACAAGCCTAAACCCTAAACCTTAAACCCTAAACCCTGAACACAAAACCTAACAATAACCATAACCCTAATTCTAACCCTAACCCTAACCCTAACCCTAAACCTAACCCTAACCCTAACACTAACACTAATCCTAACAATAAACACTAATCCCTAAACCTAACCCTAAAGCTAACACTAAACTCTAAACCCTAAACCTAATCCACCCAAAACCTTAAACAATCCTATACCCTAAACCTTTAACCCTAAACCATAAAACCTAAACCTAAAAATAACCATAACCCTAAACCTAACCATAACACTAACCCTAACACTAACCCTATCCCTAAACATAACCCTGACCCTAAACCTAACCCTGACCCTAATCCTAACACTAACCATAATTCTAATCCTAACCCTAACACTAATGCTAACCTTAAACCTAACCCCCTAATCATAACACTTACCCTAACCCTAACCCTAAACCTAAACCTAACCCTAACCCTAACCCTCACCCTAACCCTAACACTGACCCTAAACCTAACCCCAACCCTAACACTAAACTGTAAACCCTAAACCTAATCCACCCTAAACCTTAAACAATCCTAAACCCTAAACTTTAAACCCTAAACCCAAACCCTAAACCTAACAATAACCATAACTCTAACCCAAAACCTAAGCCTAACCATAACCCTAAACCTATCCCTAACCCTAACCTTAATACTAACCCTAAATCTAACCCTAACCCTAACCCTACTCTAACCCTAACACTAACCCTAACCCTAAACCTAAACGTAACCATAACTCTAACACCCTAATAATAACACTAACACTAAACCAACCCTTATCCCTAACCCTAACCCTAAACCTAACTATAAACATAACCTTAATCCTAACCCTAACCCTAACCCGAACCCTAACTCTAACCCCAACCCTAACCCTAACCCAAACCGTAACCCTTACCCTGACTCTAATCCTAACCCTAACCCTAATCCTAACCAGAAACCTAACCCCATAATCGAAACAATTACCTAACCCTAACCCTAACCTTAAACCTAACCCTAACCTTAAACTTAACAATAAACATAACATTAACCCTACCCCTAATCCTAACCCTATCCCAAAACTTAACACTAACCCTAACCCTAGTCCTAACACTAACCCTAACCCTAACATTAATCCTACCCCTAAACCTAAACCTAACCCTAATACTAACCATAACCCTAATCCTTAAATAAACCCTAATCCATGAACATAACCCTAACCCTAACCCTAACCCTAACACTAAACTCCATACCCTAAACATAATCCACCCACAATCTTAAAAAATCCTAAAACCTAAACCTTAAACCCTAAACCCTAAACCCTAAACCTAACAATATCCATAACCCTGAACCTAACCCTAACCCTAACCCTAACCCTAATTCTAATCCTAACACTAAACCCTAAACCCTGAACCTAACCCTAACCCTAACCCTAACCCTAATGCTAACCGTAACCCTAACCCTAACCCTAACCCTAACACTAACCCTAACCTTAACCCTAACTCAAACCCTAACCCTAATCCTAACACTAACCCTAAGCCTAACCCTAACCAAAACCCTAATCCTTACCATAAACCTAACCGCCTAATCGTAAAACCTAACAATAACCCTAACCCTAACATTAAGCCTAACTCTAAACTGAAACCTAACTGTAAACATAACCCTAACCCGAACCCTAACCCTAACCTTAACCCTAACCCAAAACCGAAACCTAACAGTAAATATAACCATAACCCTAAACCTAACCCTAACCCTAACCATAACCCTAAACAAAACCCTGACCCTAACCCTAACCCTAATCCTAAACCTAACCATAACCCTAAACCTAACCCTAACCCTAAACCTAACCCTAACCCTAAAACTCACACTAACCCTAATCCTAACACTAAACCCTAAACTTTAAATCTATCCCTAACCCTAACCCTACACTTAACTCTAACCCTAACGCTAATCCTAACCCTAACCCTAACCCTAACCCTAACCCTAACACTAAACCTAACCCTAACCCTAAACCTAACCCTAACCCTAACAATAACCGTAACCCTAACCCTAACCGTAACCATAACAATAAACCCTAAACCCTAAACCAAACCCTAAACCTTACCCTAACACTAAACTGCAAGTCCTAAACCTAAACCACCCTAAACCTTAAACAATCCTAAACCCTAAACTTTAAACCCTAAACCCTGAACCCTAAACCTAACAATAACCATAACCCTAAATCTAACCCTAACCCTAATTCTAACCGTAAACCTAACCCTAACCCTAACACTAACACTAATCCTAACAATAAACACTAATCCCTAAACCTAACCCTAGCGCTAACACTAAACTCTAAACCTTAAACATAATCCACCCTAAACCTTAAACAATCCTATACCCTAAACCTTAAACCCTAAACCATAAAACCTAAACCTAACAATAACCATAACCCTAAACCTAACCCTAACAGTAACCCTAACCCTAACCCTTTCCCTAAACCTAACCCTGACCCTAAACCTAAACCTGACCCTAATCCTAACACTAACCATAATTCTAATCCTAACCCTAACACTAATGCTAACCTTAAACCCAACCCCCTAATCATAACCCTAACCCTAACCCTAACCCTAAACCTAACCCTAACCCTAACCCTAACCCAGACCTTTAACCTAACCCTAACCCTAACACTAAACTGTAAACCCTAACCTAATCCACCCTAAACCATAAACAATCCTAAACCCTAAACCTTAAACCCTAAACCCAAACCCTAAACCTAACAATAACCATAACTCTAACCCAAAACCTAACCCTAACCATAACCCTAACCCTATCCCTAACACTAACCTTAATACTAACCCTAACTCTAACCCTAACCCTAACCCTACCCTAACCCTAACACTAACCCTAATCCTAAGCCTAACCATAACCATAAATCTAAGCCCTAATCATAACACTAACCCTAACCCTAACCTTATCCCTAACGCTAACCCTAAACCTAACTATAAACATAACCTTAACCCTAACCCTAACCCTAACCCGAACCCTAACTCTAACCCCAACCCTAACCCTAACTCTAAACCTAACCCTTACCCTGACTCTAATCCTAACCCTAACCCTAATCCTAACCAGAAACCTAACCCCATATTCGTAACAATAACCTAACCCTAATCCTAACCTTAAACCTAACCCTAACCTTAAACCTAACAATAAACATAAACTTAACCATACCCCTAAACCTAACCCTATCCCAAAACTTAACACTAACCCTAACCCTAGTCCTAACACTAACCCTAACCCTAACACTAATCCTACCCCTAACCCTAACCCTAACCCTAATACTAACCATAACCCTAATCCTAAAATAAACCCTAAACCCTAAACATAACCCTAACCCTAACCCTAACCCTAACACTAAACCCTATACCCTAAACATAATCCACCCTAAATCTTAAAAAATCCTAAAACCTAAACCTTAAACCCTAAACCCTAAAGCCTAAACCTAACAATATGCATAACCCTAAACCTAACCCTAACACTAACCCTACCCCTAATTCTAATCCTAACACTAAACCCTAAACCCTAAACCTAACCCTAACCCTAACCCTAACCCTAACCTTAACCCTAACCCTAAACCTAACCCTAACCCTAACCCTAACCCTTAACCTAACCCAAACCCTAACCCTAATCCTAACACTAACCCTAAGCCTAACCCTAACCATAACCCTAATCCTAACCATAAACCTAACCCCCTAATCGTACCCTAACCCTAACCCTAACCCTAACCATAAGCCCAACTCTAAACTGAAACCTAACTGTAAACATAACCTTAACACTAAACCTAACCCTAAATTTAATCCTAACCCTAATCCTAACAATTAAGCTAACATCCTAATTGTAACCCTAACCCTAACCCTAACCCTAAACTTAACCCTAACCCTAAACCTAACCCTAACCCTAAACCTCAAAATAACCCTAATGCTAACATTAAAACCTAAACTTTAAATCTAACCCTAACCCTAACCCCACCCTTAACTCTAACCCTAACCCTATCACTAAACCTAACCCTGACCCTAACCTTTACCCTGACTCTAATCCTAAACCTAACACTAATCCTAACCATATACCTAACCCCATAATCGTAACACTTTCGCTAAACCTAACCCTAACATTAAATTTAACCATAACCCTAAACCTAACAATAAATATAAACTTAACCCTACCCATAACCCTAACCCTATCCCTAAACTTAACACTAACCCTAAACCTAACTCTAACCCTAACCCTAACCCTAACCCTAACCCTAACCCTAACACTAACCCTAACCCTAATCCTAACCCTAAACCTAACCCTAATCCTAACCGTAACCCTAACCCTAACCCTAACCCTAAACCTAACCATAACCCTAACCCAAACCCTAACCCTAATCCTAACACTAACCCTAAGCCTAACCCTAACCATAACCCTAATCCTTACCATAAACCTAACCCCCTAATCATAACCCTAACAATAACCCTAACCCTAAACATAAGCCTAACTCTAAATTGAAACCTAACTGTAAACATAACATTAACACTATACCTAACCCTAATTTTAACCCTAAACTTAAACCTAACAATAAACCTAACCTCCTAATTGTAAACCTAACCCTAACCCTAACCCTAACCTTAACCCTAACCCTAAACCGAAACCACACAGTAAATATAACCATAACCCTAAACCTAACCCTAACCCTAATCATAACCCTAAACCTAACCCTGACCCTAAACCTAACCCTAACCCTAAACTTCACACTAACCCTAATCCTAACACTAAACACTGGAATTTAAATCTAACCCTAACCCTAACCCTACCCTTAACCCTAACCCTAATCCTAACACTAACCGTAACCCTAACCCTAACCCTAACCCTAAACCTAACCCTAACCCTAAACCTCACACTAACCCTAATCCTAACAATAAACCCTGAATTTTAAATCTAACCTTAACCCTAACCCTACCCCTAATTCTAACCCTAACACTATCCCTAAACGTAACCCTGACACTAACCCTTACCCTGACTCTAATCATAAACCTAACCCTAATCCTAACCATAAACCTAACCCCATAATCGTAACACTTACGCTAACCCTAACCCTATCCTTAAATTTAACCCTAACCCTAAACCTAACAATAAATATAAACTTAACCCTACCCATAACGCTAACCCTATACCTAACCTTAACACTAACCCTAACCCTAAATCTAACCCTAACCCTAAACCTCACCCTCACCTTAACCCTAACCCTAACCCTAAATCTAACCGTAACCCTAACCCTAACCCTAACCCTAACCCTAACCCTAACCCTAACCCTAACCCTAACCCTAACCCTAACTCTAACCCTAACCCTAAACCTAACCGTAACCCTAACCCTAACCCTAACAATAACCCTAACCCTAACCCTAACCGTAACCGTAACAATAAACCATAAACCCTAAAACAAACCCTAACCCTTACCGTAACACTAAACTGTAAATCCTAAACCTAAACCACCCTAAACCTTAAAAAATCCTAATCCCTAAACCTTAAACCCTAAACCCTGAACCCTAAACCTAACAATAACCATAACCCTAATTCTAACCCTAACCCTAACCCTAACCCTAAACCTAACCTTAACCCTAACACTAACACTAATCCTAACAATAAACACTAATCCCTAAACCTAAACTTAACGCTAACACTAAACTCTAAACCCAAAACCCAATCCACCCTAAACATTAAACAATCCTATACCCTAAACCTTAAACCCTAAACCATAAAATCTAAACCTATCAATAACCATAACCCTAAATCTAACCCTAATACTAACGCTAACCCTAACCCTATCCCTAAACCTAACACTGACCATAAACCTAACCCTGACCCTAATCCTAACACTAACCATAATTCTAATTTTAACCCTAACACTAATGCTAACCTTAAACCTAACCCCCTAATCATAACCCTAACCCTAACCCTAACCCTAACTCTAAACCTAACCCTAACCCTAACAGTAACACTAATTCTAACCCTGACCCTAAACCTAACCCTAACCCTAACACTAAACTCTAAACCCTAAACCTAATCCACCCTAAACCTTAAACAATCCTAAACCCTAAACCTTAAACCCTAAACTCAAACACTAAACCTATCAATACCCATAACTCTAACCCAAAACCTAAGCCTAACCATAAACCTAACCATATCCCTAACCCTAACCTTAATACTAACCCTAAGTCTAACCCTAACACTAACCCTACCCTAACCCTAACACTAACCCTAACCCTAACCATAACCGTAACCATAAATCTAACCCCCTAATCATAACACTAAACCTAACCCTACCCTTATACCTAACCCTAACCCTAAACCTAACTATAAACATAACCTTAACCCTAACCCTAACCCTAACTCGAACCCTAAATCTAACCCCAACCCTAACCCTTACCCTAAACCTAACCTGTACCCTGACTCTAATCCTACCCTAACCCTAATCCTAACCAGAAACCTAACCCCATAATCGTACCAATAACCTAACCCTAACCGTAACCTTAAACCTAACCCTAACCTTAAACCTAACAATAAACATAACCTTAAACCTTCCCCTAATCCTAACCCTATCCCAAAACTTAACACTAACCCTAACCCTAGTCCTAACACTAACCCTAACCCTAACTCTAACCCTAACCCTAACATTAACCGTAACCCTAACATTAAGCCTAAACCTAACCTGAACCCTAACCCTAACCGTAACCGTAACAATAAACCCTAAACCCTAAAACAAACCCTAACCCTTACCCTAACACTAAACTTTAAATCCTAAACCTAAACCACCCTAAACCTTAAATAATCCTAAACCCTAAACCTTAAACCCTAAACCCTGAACCCTAAACCTAACAATAACCAAAACCCTAATTCTAACCCAAACCCTAACCCTAACCCTAAACCTAACCCTTACCCTAACGCTAACACTAATCCTAACAATAAACACTAATCCCTAAACCTAACCCTAACGCTAACACTAAACTCTAAACCCTAAACCTATCCACCCTAAACCTTAAACAATCCTATACCCTAAACCTTAAACCCTAAACCATAAAACCTAAACCTAACAATAACCATAACCCTAAACCTAACCCTAACACTAACCCTAACCCTAAACCTATCCCTAAACCTAACCCTGACCCTAAACCTAACCCTGACCCTAATCCTAACACTAACCATAATTCTAATCCTAACCCTAACACTAATGCTACCCTTAAACCAAACACCCTAATCATAACCCTAACCCTACCCCTAACCCTAAACCTAAACCTAACCCTAACCCTAACCCTAACACTAACCCTAACCCTGAACCTAAACCTAACCCTAACCCTAACACTAAACTCTAAACTCTAACCCTAATCCACCCTAAACTTTAAACAATCCTAAACCCTAAACCTTAAACCCTAAACCCAAACCCTAAACCTAACAATGACCATAACTCTAACCCAAAACCTAAGCCTAACCATAACCCTAACCCTATCCCTAACCCTAACCTTAATACTAACCCTAAGTCTAACCCTAACCCTAACCCTACCCTAACCCTAAAACTAACCCTAACCCTAACCATAACTGTAACCATAAATCTAACCCAGTAATCATAACACTAACCCTAAACCTACCCTTATTTCTAACCCTAACCTTAAACCTAACTATAAACATAACCTTAACCCTAACCCTAACACTAACCCGAACCCTAACTCTAACCCCAACCCTAACCCTAACCCTAAACCTAACCCAAACCCTGACTCTAATCCTAACCCTAACCCTAATCCTAACCAGAAACCTAACCCCATAATCGTACCAATAACCTAACCCTAAACTTAACCTTAAACCTAACCCTAACCTTAAACCTAACAATAAACATAACCTTAACCCTACCCCTAACCCTAACCCTATCCCAAAACTTAACACTAACCCTAACCCTAGTCCTTACACTAACCCTAACCCTAACTCTAACCCTAACCCTAACCCTAACCGTAACCGTAACGCTAACCCTAAGCCTAACCCTAACCCTAACCCAAACCCTAACCCTAACAATAACCCTAACCCTAACCCTAACTGTAACCGTAACAATAAACCCTAAACACTAAAATAAACCCTAACCCTTACCCTAACACTAAACTGTAAATCCTAAACCTAAACAACCCTAAACCTTAAACAATCCTAAACCCTAAACCTTAAACCCTAAACCCTGAACCCTAAACCTAACAACAACCATAACCCTAATTCTAACCCAAAACCTAACCCTAAACCTAAACCTACCACTAACCCTAAACCTCACATTAACCCTAATCCTAACACTAAACCCTAAATTTTAAATCTAAACCTAAACCTAACCCTACCCCTAACTCTAACCCTAACCCTATCTTTAAACATAACCCTGACCCTAACCCTTACCCTGACTCTAATCCTTAACCTAACCCTAATCCTAACCATAAACCTAACCCCATAATCGTAACACTTACGCTAACCCTAACCCTAACCTTAAATTTAACCCTAACCCTAAACCTTACAATAAATATAAACTTAACCCTACCCATAACCCTAACCCTATACCAAAACTTAACTCTAACCCTAAACCTAACACTAACCCTAACCCTAACCCTAACCCTAACCCTAACCCTAACCCTAACCCTAACCCTAACCCTAAACCTTACCCTAACCCTAACCCTAACCGTAACCCTAACACTAACACTAACCCTAACCCTAACCCTAACACAAACCCTAACCCTAATCCTAACACTAACCCTAAGCCTAACCCTAACCATAACCCTAAACCTTACAATAAACCTAACCCCCTTATTGTAACCCTAACAATAACGCTAACCCTAAACTTAAGCTTAACTCTAAACTGAAACCCAACTGTAAACATAACCTTAACACTAAACCTAATCCTAAATTTAACCCTAACCTTAATCCGAACAATAAACCTAACCTCCTAATTGTAACCCTAATCCTAACCATAACCCTAACCTTAAACCTAACCCTAAACTGAAACCTAACAGTAAATATAACCATAACCCTAAACATAACCCTAACCCTAACCATAACCCTAAACCTAACCCTGACCATAACCCTAACCCTAATCCTAACACAAACCCTAACCCTAACCAAAACCCTAACCCTAAACCTAAACCTAACCCTAACCCTAAACCTCACACTAACTCTAATCCTAACAATAAACCCTAAACTTTAAATCTAACCCTAACCCTAACCCTACCTCTAACCCTAACCCTAACCCTAACCCTACCCCTAACTCTAACCCTAACCCTATCCCTTACCCTAACCCTGACCCTAACCCTTACCCTGACTCTAATACTAAACCTAACCCTAATCCTAACTTTGAACCTAACACCATAATCGTAACACTTACGCTAACCCTAGCCCTAAACTAAAATTTAACCCTAACCCTAAACTTAACAATAAATATAAACTTAACCCTACCCATAACACTAACCCTATACCTAAACTTAACACTAAACCTAACCCTAACTCTAACCCTAACCCTAACCCTCACCCTAACCCTAACCCTAACCCTAACCCTAACTCTAACCCTAACCCTAACCCTAACACTAACCCTAATTCTAATCCTAACCCTTACCCAAAGCCTAACCCTAACCCTAACCCTAACAATAACCCTAACCATAACCCTAACCGTAACCGTAACAATAAACCATAAACCCTAAAACAAACCCTAACCCTTACCATAACACTAAACTGTAAATCCTAAACCTAAACCACTCTAAACCTTAAACAATCATAAACCCTAAACCTTAAACCCTAAACCCTGAACCCTAAACCTAACAATAACCATAACCCTAATTCTAACCCTAATCCTAACCCTAACCCTAAACCTAACCCTAACCCTAACACTAACACTAATCCTAACAATAAACACTAATCCCTAAAACTAACCCTAACGCTAACACTAAACTCTAAACCCTAAACCTAATCCACCCTAAACCTTAAACAATCTTATACCCTAAACCTTAAACCCTAAAGCATAAAACCTAAACCTAACAATAACCATAACCCTAAACCTAACCCTAACACTAACCCTAACCCTAACCCTATCACTAAACCTAACTCTGACCCTAAACCTAACCGTGACCCTAATCCTAACACTAACCATAATGCTAATCCTAACCCTAACACTAATGCTAACCTTAAACATAACCCCCTAATCATAACACTAACCCTAACCCTAAACCTAAACCTGAACCTAACCCTAACCCTAACCATAACCATAACCCTAACCCTGACCCTAAACCTAACCCCAACCCTAACACTAAACTTTAAACTCTAAACCTAATCCACCTTAAACCTTAAACAACCCTAAACCCTAAACCTTAAACCCTAAACCCAAACCCTAAACCTAATAATAACCATAACTCTAACCCAAAACCTAAACCTAACCATAACCCTAACCCTATCCCTAATCCTAACCTTAATACTACCGATAACTCTAACCCTAACCCTAACCCTACTCTAACCCTAACACTAACCCTAACCCTAACCCTAACCGTAACCATAAATCTAACCCTCTAATCATAACACTCACACTAACCCTACCCTTATCCCTAAAGCTAACCCTAAACCTAACTATAAACATAACCTTAACCCTAACCCTAACCCTAACCAGAACCCTAACTCTAACCCCAACCCTAACCCTAACCCTAAACCTAACACTTACCCTGACACTAATCCTAACCCTAACCCTAATCATAACCAGAAACCTAACCCCATAATCGTAACAATAACCTAACCCTAATCCTAAACTTAAACCTAACCCTAAACTTAAACCTAACAATAAACATAACCTTAACACTACCCCTAACACTAACCCTATCCCAAAACTTAACACTAACCCTAATCCTAGTCCTAACACTAACCATAACCCTAACACTAATCCTACCCCTAACCCTAACACTAACCCTAATACTAACCATAACCCTTATCCTAAAATAAACCCTAAACCCTAAACATAACCATAACCCTAACCCTAACCCTAACACTAAACTTTATACCCTAAACATAATCCACCCTAAATCTTAAAAAATCCTAAAACCTAAACCTAAACCCTAAACCTTAAAGCCTAAACCTAACAATATCCATAACCCTAACCCTAACCCTAACACTAACCCTACCCCTAATTCTAATCCTAACACTAAACACTAAACCCTAAACCTAACCTTAAACCTAACCCTAACCCTAACCCTAAACCTAACCCTAACCCTAACCCTAACCCTAACACTTAACCTAACCCAAACCCTAACACTAATCCTAACACTAACCCTAAGCCTAACCCTAACCATAACACTAATCCTAACCATAAACCTAACCCCCTAATCGTAACCCTAACCCTAACCCTAACTTTAAGCCTAACTCTAAACTAAAACCTAACTGAAAACATAACCTTAACACTAAACCTAAACCTAACTTTAACCCTAACCCTAATCCTAACAATAAACTTAACCTAATAATTGTAACCCTAACTCTAACCCTAACCTTAACCCTAACCCTAAACCGAAACCTAAGAGTAAACATAACAATAACCCTAAAACAAACCCTAACCCTAACCATAACCCTAAACCTAAACCTGACCCTAACCCTAAACCACATCCTAACACTAAGCCTAACCCTAACCCTAACCATAACCTAACCCTAACCCTAAAACTCACACTAACCCTAATCGTAATACTAAACCCTAAACTTTAAATCTAACCCTAACCCTAACCCTACCCCTAACTCTAACCCTAACCCTATCTCTAAACCTAACCCTTACCGAACACTTACCCTGACTCTCATCCTTAACCTAACCCTAAACCTAACCATAAACCTAACCCCATAATCGTAACACTTACGCTAAGCCTAACCCTAACCTTAAATTTAACCCTTACCATAAACCTAACAATAAATATAAACTTAACCCTACCCATAACCATAACCCTATACCTAAACTTAACACTAACCCTAAACCTAACTCTAACCCTAAACCAAACCCTAACCCTAACCCTAACCCTAACCCTAAACCTAACCCTAAACCTAACCATTACCCTAACCCTAACCTTAACCTTAACCCTAACGCTAACACTAACCCTAACCCTAACCCTAACACAAACCCTAACCCTAATCCTAACACTAACCTTAAGCCTAACCCTAACCATAACCCTAATCCTCACCATAAACCTAACCCCCTAATCCTATCCCTAACAATAAACCTAACCCTAAACTTAAGCCTAACTCTAAACTGAAACCCAACTGTAAACATAACCTTAACACTAAACCTAACCCTAAATTTAACCCTAACCTTAATCCTAACAATAAACCTAACCTCCTAATTGTAACCCTAACCCTAACCCTAACCCTAACCTTAACCATAACCCTAAACTTAAACATAACAGTAAACATAACCATAACCCTAAACCTAACCCTAACCCTAACCATAACCCTAAACCTAACCATGACCCTAACACTAACCAAAATCCTAACATTAAGCCTAACCCTAAACATAACCCTAACCCTAAACCTAACCCTAACACTAAACCTCACACTAACCCTAATCCTAACACTAAACCCTAAACTTTAAATCTAACCCTAAACCTAATTCTACACCTAACTCTAACCCTAAACCTATCCCTAAACCTAACCCTAACCCTAACCCTTACCATGACTCTAATCCTAAACCTAACCCTAATCCTAACCATAAAACTAACACCATAATCGTAACACTTACGCTAACCCTAACCCTAACCTTAAATTTAAACCTAACCCTAAACCTAACATTAAATATAAACTTAACCCTACCCATAAACCTAACCCAATACCTAAACTTAACACTAACCCTAACCCTAACTCTAACCCTAAACCTAACCCTCACCCTAACCCTAACCCTAACCCTAACCCTAACCCTAACCCTAACCTTAACTCT